>NC_059333.1:104640000-105840000 GCF_018350155.1 Leopardus geoffroyi
GATGAGCAAAGAATGGAAAGGAGGCAAATGAGAGAGACACCATAAAGATATTATATTTATTCAATACAAGTTGCCACTGTTTGAACATGGAACCCAGGAGAAAAGAATAAAATATCAAAAACACTTAATATTTTCAAGGGCGCCTGGTCACTCAGTTGGTTGAGTGTCCGACTCTTGATTTCAGGTCAGGTCATGATCCCAGGGTCATGGGATTGAGTCCCGCATTGGACTCTGTGCTGAACACAGAAACTGCTTGAGATTCTTTCTCTCTCCTTCTGCCCCTCTCCCCCACTCTCACATGCACATGCTCTCTCTCTTGCTAAAAAAAATTTTTTTAGTAATTTAAAAAAACACCAATATTTTCAGCTTCAGAAACTACTTGCACATTAGCACCATTAGGTTTTTCTTTTTTTGTTGTTTTGAAAGAATCCACTCTGAATAGGGTGCCTAAACATGGAGAACACTGAACTTCTTTGTTGGTATCAGAGATGGTTCCAGGAGATCAACCCGGATGTGGCAGGAGACTGCACTCCTGACTGTAACTGTGAGGGCATGGCCCTGAGGCAGAGGTTTGTAGACGTAAACCAGAACGTCTGGCAAATGGGCTGGAATTGAGCAGAGGAAGAACCGTTAGGAGACACATTCTGCCTCTTGGAATTCACTCAAGAACTGAGACAGGCCTGAGCCTTCAAGGAACTAGGGAAGGCACTGGCAGAGGATATAAAGTTTAAGCTAAAAACAAGGAACTCAGACTAAATGTCACAGGCTCAATGGAGTCAGTCTTTTTGAAGAATGCCATCAAGAAAATGGCATTTGAGAGGTACCCAGGTGGCTCAGTTGGTTAAGTAGCTGACTCTTGATTTTTGGCTCAGGTCATGATCTCACCATTCATGGGACTGAACCCCATGTGTTTGGGATTCTCCCTTTCCTTCTCTCTGCCCTTACCACCCCCTCTCATAAATAAGTATTTGTAAAAAAGAAAATGGCATTTGAGAAAACTCAAGAGAAAAACTAGAGGCACAAAGGGACCTGGGAAAATATTACATAAATCTATTTAAAAAGTGAAATGGAGGGGCGTCTGGGTGGCTCAGTCGGTTAAGTGTCTGTTCGGCTCTGATCATGGTCTCAAAGTTCATGAGTTCAAGCCCCGCATTGGGCTCACTGCTGTCAGCGAGGAGACCACTTTAGATCCTCTGTCCCCCTCTCTCTGCCCCTCCCCTGCTCGCACTCTCTCTCTCCAACATTTTTTTTTTAATAATAAAAAAATAAAATAAGATAAAAAGTGAAATGGGGATACTGACTCTCAATCTTGGCTCAGGTCATGATCTCACAGTTTATGAGATTGAGCCCCATATCAGGCTCCGAGCTATCAGCACTAATCTCACTTGGGATTCTCTGTCTCCCTCTCTCTCTGCCCCTCCCCTGCTCGCTCTCTCTCTCTCTCTCTCTCTCAAAATAAACAAACATATATATTTTTCAAAGTGAAATGGGAGGCACCTGGGTGGCTCAGTCAGTTGAGCATCTGACTTTGGCTTGGGATATGATCTCAGTTTGTGGGTTGAAGCTCTGCATGGGGCTTCTTGCTATCAGCAAGGACCCCACTTTAGATCTTCTGTTCCCCCCTCTCTCTGTCCCTCCCCTGCTCATGCTCTGTCTCTCTCTCTCTAAAATAAAGAAAACATTTTTAAAAAGTAAAATGGAATTGGCTATTACTAGCCTGTAAATTTCTGTCCTTGAAACATTAATTATTTTGTACATTTTTTTAGTGAGAGCTATATAACCATTATTTCACATGTGCAATACTTTGAAATATTGTATAACATATCACATCTATTACTGTGAAGGCTGTTTATCCTTATTTTAATTCTGTCCTTACCTTAGACTGAAACCACTTCATACATGAGATATAAGTCTGGATCTAGTAGTTCTCAAATTATGTTCCAGGAAAGAGTGCCATCAGCATTGAGTGTGCACTTGTTAAAAATTCAAATCTTCACATGCTATCCTAGACCTACTGAGTTAGAAACTGGGGATGGAATCCACCAATCTGGGTTTTCAGTCTTCTTGCTGGTTCTAAAGCACTCTATAGTTTGAGAACCATGGCCTCAGGCATTTCAGAACTAGATGTCTTTAGAGTCTGTTTAGGAAAAAAATACTGTTCTGTTTTCTGTCTATTCACAGTCCTATTCTCATTTCTGATTACCAATGTGTGGTAGTTTTTTTCCTATACCAAACAATTGTGTGACACCAGCTGAGTGAGAACAATTTAACTCAGTTCTTATACTACCTGGAAATAGTTTAGATCCCACAGGTTAAGAGCTCAGCCCCACAAGACTAAGCACTGCAGACACTAAGCAACTTAAGACACCAATCACAAGTTCAAGTTGTCACCTGTACATTTGACCGACCAGCTATATGTCAGAGATTCATATAACCCCCTCCTGGGATTTGGGGAATTTGCTAGAGCAGCTCATAGACCTGAGGAAAACAGTTTACCTACTAGACTACCAGTTTATTATAAGAGGATATAACTTGGGAACAGCCAGATGGAAGAGATGCATACATAGGGCAAAGTATGGGGAAAGGGGCACAGAGCTTCCATGATCTCTCTGGCTTGACACCCACTCAGCACCTCCACATGTCTACCAACCTGGAAGCTCTCCAAATCCATCCTTTTTGGGTTTTTATGCAGGCTTCATTAAGAATGCATGTTTGATTAAATCATTGGCCACTGAGTCAACCTGTAGTTCCTCTCCCCTCACCAGAGGTCAGAGTGGGGTGGGACTGAAAGTTCCAACCCTCTAATCACACAGTTGGTTCCCCTGGCAACCAGCCCCCAGTATCCTTAGGGACTTTCCAAAAGTCATTGTATTAATATAAATTCAGATGTGGTTGAAAGGGGCTTGTTATGAATAACAAAAGACATCCATTTCATTCTGGAGCTATTTCAGAAGCTGAGAAAGAGAGATGCCCCTATAACTCTTATCACTTAAGAAATTACAAAGGTTTTAGGAGTTATTTGCCAGGAACCAGGGAGGAGGACCAAATATATATTTAATATAAACCACAATATCACAGAGCTCCAGGAGAGAGCTGTATTATAGGCCAGGGAGGCAGCATGGTGGTTTTGTCTGTTCAGGCTGCTATAACAAAATACCACAGAGCAGTGCTTCTAAAAAACAGAAATTTCTTCTTTCTTTTTTTCCTTCTTTCCTCCCTTCCTCCCTCCCTCCCTTCCTCCCTTCCTTCCTTCTTTCCTTCCTATTTAAGTAATCTCTACACCCAAAGCAGGGCTGGAACTCACAACCCTGAGGATCAAGAGTCCCATATTCTTCCAACTGAGCCAGCCAGGTGCCCCCAGAAATTTATTTCTCACAGTTCTGCAGGTTGGAAAGTCCAAGATCAAGGCAGTGGCCAATCTGGTGTCTGGTGAGAACACATTTCTTCATAGACCCCACCTTCTCACTAATCTCACTTGGCAGAAGGGATGATGGATCTCTCAGGAGCCTCTTTTCTAAGAGTACTAATCCCATTGAGGGTTCCATTCTCATGACCTAATTACTTCCCAAAGGCCCTACCTCCAAACATCATCACACTGGGGATGAGGATTCAACACATAAATTTTAGGAGGACACAATCATGCAGTCCAGTAATGGTCAACCAGAAACAGTGGGGGTTTTACAGCTAGTCAGACTTGGAATCAAACTGCGGCTCCAGCACTCGTCAGCTGGGTAGGGTTTTGAGCGAGTTGCTCAATCTCTCTGAACTTCAGGTTCCTTATTTTAAAAATGGAAATAATGCCTACCTTGAAAGGTTACTATGAACACTATGAAGTTTATGTGCCTACATGGTAATCAGGAATGCTGGCTCTGGCATCAGGCCCAGTTTAAATGCCAGCTTTTCTCCTTACAGTGTGATCTTGGACAAATTACTAATCCTCTCTGTGCTTCAATTTTCTTATCTGTAAAGTGAGTTATGCTATACTTGCCTTACAGGGTTGTTGTGAGGGTTTAATGAGTTAATATGTATCAATTGCTTAGAAGACTACCTGCCACATAATTGCTCAATAATTACCTGTTTGTAAGACTAGAAATACAAATAAGAACAATGATAATAATAAAATATTACATGTACATAAAACACCTAGGCCTAGAGTTTGCTAAGTATTCAATATAATTATTACTGTCATTACAACATTCTTTCTTATAAAGCATAGCGTTATAAGAGGTTCCAGTACATGGGCAGTCCTTGACACTTTCATACATTCTTTATATTCTAATGTCTTTCCTCCTGTCTGAATAAGCTCTGTGTATTGTATTAATATCGATCTCCTAGTTTTGATAGTGTATAATAGTTATACAAGATGCTACCAATAGACGGGGGGCTGAGTGAAGGGTATATAGGACCTCCTTGTACATTTTTTTTAACTCCTGTGAATCTGTAATTATTTAGAAATAAAAAAGTGAAAAAAAAAATAGGGGTAGGGAGTTTACCTGAAGTGAGAAGTGTTGGGGCAAGAGGTTGGGCACCTCATCCACCCCCAGTTCCTTATTTATCAGTCCCTAGAATCCTAACCTTCCTCTTTACCAATGTGGGCTACTGGAAGCCAGGGGAGTCTGGTGAGAGCTAGGCCAGGCTCCCATAATATCAGGTAAGGTATGAACTTGGAGAATGTCTGATGCATGGAATTCTAGTGTAAGGAACACTGTAATCCCTGTAACTTCATTACCTAACACAGTTCCTTGTGCACAAAGGCAAAGACAAAAAGATGTGCTCTTCTGGATCAAAATTGTAAATCCAAATATTTTCCTCATAGAAATATTGCCACATAATGTGATTAGGTTCTGTGATGTTCACATAAGTACTTTATAGATTAAATAAATAAGCCTTTGTGGGGGCTCCTGGGTGGCCCAGTCGGTTGGGTGTCAGACTCTTGATTTCAGCTCAGGTCATGATCTCACAGTCATGAGATCAAGCCCCACACTGGGCTCTGCTGACAGTGCAGAGCCTGCTTGGGATTCTCTCTCCTCCTCCTCCTCCTTCTCCTTCTGCCCTTCTCTGCCTCGCTAGATAAATAAATAAACTTAAAAAAAAAAAAAAAAAAAAAAAGCCTTTGTGGACTAACCTGGACACCTACCCACTAATTGTGACTATGTTCTATGGACATATTGCAAAGAACTAATCTTCAAGCAAACTTCTGAAACACTACCAATTTGTAAGTTATTATACTTAGTTGATGCTATTAACACAAAATTTTTAAATTGAGTGATAATGATCATTCTAGGCTCACTGATTTCAAGTTTCCAAATAGTCTTCTGCTTAACACTAATGTCTTAAAGTTCCCACTGCCACCCATTCTCTAAGTTCCTAAAATTGTTAGACCAAGAAACTTTTTTTAAACAAACATTTACTAAGTTTGGGGAGTTCCAAAAACTCTGTTTGAGAAACACTTCTGTATCACATGATCAATCTTCCTGACTATTTGGCTTCTTAAATGGCTGTAGTAGTTATTTTTTAAAAATTAAAAACATATTTTAGGCCCAAATAAAAAAGCAAGTAAAAAAAAGCTTTAGGTAATCTAACCATGTTTGCTTAGTAGCAATACAAATAGATATCCACTAGTCATCAATGACTTATACACATATTAATTATAAGTTTCCTCCAATTAATTAGTAAAAAATAAACTTAAAAACTAAGTTAAAGAAAAACTATGTGGTTCATTTCTCTCAATCAAATTAACACCAACAGCTAGCTTTTTAATTCATCATCTCTTACCATTCAGGAACTTCAGTCCAAGTAAAGACGTAGTTTTTTGTTTATTTGCTTGTTTTTTCCTAAGCTCCTTAAGTTGTAAGTCAGAAAAGTCTTGGCAATAAAGAGGAATGAATGAAGTCTCCCAATTCTTGATGAACTATGTTTTCCTAAGAAAATTAAGGTATATTACCAAAGGTCCAGTGTTTGTCTTTCAAAAAAAGAACGAGTCCAACTATAAAAAACACAAATTACATTTTAGTTAAGATTTAGCAACAGAGGCATCTGGGTGGCTCAGTCAGTTGAGTGTGAGACTCTTGATTTTGGCTCAGATCATGATCCCAGGGTCGTGGGATGGAGCGCTGTGTTGCACTCTGTGCTGAGTGTGGAGCCTACTTAAGATTCTTTCTCTCTCTCCCTCTCTCTCTCTCCCCAGCTCACACACTCTCTCTCAAATCTAAAAAAAAACCTGATTAAAAAAATTTAGCAATATATATAATTGCTTCCTGTTTCAGCAAATACTACCCAGTACATAATTGTATGTACCCAGTACATAACCCAGTATATAATTCCCCAAACAGAAACCATAAGATCCATATTATAAAGAAACACTCTGCTAACTTCAATTTAATGTATGTATCAGAATACTCCCAACTTCTTAAATGAAAGAATTATCAATTATAATTCTTTTTAAAATTACATTTGATCAACTAAAACTTGTGTAAAGCTTCACGAATCCTTTCACAAATCTCTGCTGCAGAACAAAGAAAGTTTTTTATTCTGAAAGTGACTAAGGAGAATTTCATGATACATTCATGCTCTATAATATTTTAGACTTTTTTACACTAAAGTAGTAACAAGTCAAGATATGAAGTTAGCAGACACTAAATATCCTATTTAAAAACAGGTGTTATATATTATATATAAGTTTTGTAGTTTGATTATGACTATATTTCATATACACAAAAACATTTGTGAAACAGTCTGTTGAAATTGTATTAATGGCTGCATATACTTCCTTAATTCAGCAAATTAAATTTCTGAAATCTCCTAACTACAGTTAGAGCTACCATATCTTGCCAATTAGGTTGCCAATCTGCATTTAAGAGCTATTACCAACTCTTGGAGGAACTTCTTTACCCGTCTGATAAATTGTGTATATTCTATTTAGGAAGGACTGGAAGTACAGAACAGGTAGTTATAACTTCAAATGAAAAATTTAGGCCATCAAACAGACTACCTAAGCATTATAATTAAGGATAATTGTTCCTCTTACCAAAGTGTGTCACAACTATTTTTAAATATGTTGGGGGGTCTGTTCTGAAACCTATGTCTGATCTACTCCTAAGCTTTATCCCTGGAAGAAGCAGATACCAAATTAAGAATTCTTAGGAGGGACCCAGTATAAATTAAAAGCAATAACAACTCAATCCACATTCTTTTTTAAAAAAAATATTTCAGGGGCGCCTGGGTGGCGCAGTCGGTTAAGCGTCCGACTTCAGCCAGGTCACGATCTCGCGGTCCGTGAGTTCGAGCCCCGCGTCAGGCTATGGGCTGATGGCTCAGAGCCTGGAGCCTGTTTCCGATTCTGTGTCTCCCTCTCTCTCTGCCCCTCCCCCGTTCATGCTCTGTCTCTCTCTGTCCCAAAAATAAATAAACGTTGAAAAAAAAAATTAAAAAAAAAGAATATTTCATTTATTTGAAAGAGAGAAAAAGAGAGAGAGGGCACGGGCCAGTGGGGGATGGAGAGAAAGAATCCCAAGCCAGTTAGGTGCTCTCAGCCTGACACAGGGCTCAATCTCACAAACTGTGAGATCATGACCTGAAGCAAAATCAAGAGTGGGATGCTTAACCAACTTAGCCACCCAGGCACCTCTCAATCCACATTCTTTTTTTTTTTTTAAGTTTCTTTATTTATTTTGAAATAGAGTGAGTGGGGGAGGGGCAGAGAGAGAGAGAGAGAGAGAGATACTGATAGTGCAGAGCCTGATGCAGGGCTCAAAGAACCAGGAAATCATGACCTGAGATAAAATTGAGCACTTAACCAACAGAGCCACCCAGACAACCCTCAATCCATTTCTTAATCAAGAAGTGTTAGCTTGTTTTTTAACTTATGGAATATACATTCAAAGAAACTTAGATTCAAGTCCTATATTTGTCAAAGTCACTGAGGGCATACTATGTGCCAAGCACTACTAGTTTCTGAATACATGATAGAGAACAAAACACATTCATTCCTTGACTTTGGAGACATGCCAAAGACCTTCGAAAGACATTAAATAATAATAATAGAAACTAAATCACTTTGTGGTTATTCCCTATTTGTACTGCCTCTTTTACAGTGGGTAACTGTGGTCACACCCTTCTCTTAGGAGTATTCTGCAAAGAGTTTTGCGAAGTTGTTTAACTACCGGAGACAATCAGTTGTAGCTGCGAGAAATAAAGACATAGAATGATAGACGATTTCATAAACTTTATCTTGAAAGCTATCATGGAATTTATTCCAAGAAGTACAAAATATTCATCTATACATGCGTATTGACAAGATAACTTCTATTCATAGCGTGGGAATTCACCAGCAGTAGGTTTTCTAGAATCCTGCTCATGACAAAAATCCGTAATGGTGACACACACATATATTCCAGCTTTTCAACTAAACTTATTTTGAAAACACCAGTGCTCCAGTGTGCAATGTTACTTCAATTAAATTATTCTTTGGTGAATAAGGATCTATAATGAACTTCATTTATATTTTAAGATCGGCAATGAACTTACATTCAAGTTAACCTTCAGGGTGAATTATTTCCAGGTACAGCTTCTGTTTGCCTAGGCGGCTGAAAGTATACAAAGTACTGAGAACTTTCAAGTATTATTCTCATTTTAAAGGTTTTATCTCTCAGTACGTTGTTCTACTCATATATATACATATACATATATATATGTATATATATGTACATTAGTAAAGAAGTAGGAGAAAGGAGGCGGGCGAGGAGTAAAAGTTCTCGAAAGAAATCCCCATACCTTGCCAAATTTAAAGGCGCCCAATACTCCTACACCGCCCCCTTTCCTTCCGACCTGAGTTGCTCGCTGCTGCCTACTTCGTTTCCCTGCACATTTGAGGCGCTATTCGTTGGTAAATGTATTTTTAAACCATTTCCTTCTCCCATTTTCTTAAGCATTTGAATACGTTCCTTTGTAGTTTGTTTTATTTCTGCCTATAGTAATAACATTCCTGATAGAAATGTATTTCTTTGGGAATTCATTTCATTTCTCAACAGTTACAACACTATATTATGTCAGGTGCCACAATCCCCGTCTTCCAGAAGTTAGTACTTTGTGGCCAAGTAGCTTCTTTAACTTTCTAAAACGAAATACCTAAGAGGCGGTACCATCACCGTATCATCTGCGCTTCCAAGTTCCTACCTGTTGCGGGGACTTGGTCTGAAGAGATGAATGATTTGTCAAATGCATCCTTTCCCTTTTCCACCCACTGCCTTTCTCGCTTTCCGCTGCGACTCCCGAACGCAAGTCACCCCTGCCGGTCCAAACCCCTGCCGGTCCAAACCCCGAGGCCCAGCCCTCACACAGCGGGAACCCCCCAACCTGGGAATGGAGTTGGGTTTGGGGCCGGCTGGGGGCTGGGAGGACGGGAAGGCGTGTCCCGGCGAACTGAGCCGAGGCGCAGCTCCCACTTCCTGTAAAGCCAATAGAGCGCGAAAGGAATGCCCTAGAAGAGAGGGCGCACCCGACAAAGAAGTATGTACTTAACTCTGCTGCAATCCTGGAACACAGAGGTCTGGGGCAGCCCCGACAAGAGCAAACCAACTCCTACCCCGGCCTCCCCTTCCCCGCCTCCCTTCAAGTCGTCCAATTCTCTTTCGCTTCCTCCGGGTTGCTCCGGAGGCACGTGGTCCCTCCCCGCCCTGCGCCCGCCGCGCCCCTCCCAGCCTTACAGTCCTCCGGCCCTCCCTCCCGGCGCCGCTCTCTTCCCCTTTCCGTTTTCTCTTCCGCCCCCGCTCTCCATCGTCCTTTTTGATTGGTCGAGCGCACGGGAGCCTGGCTGGCCAATCGGCGAGCTGGGCTGGCGGTGATGGGCGTGGCCGCGACTCCGGGGCCCTCAGATCGAGGCTGCCTCCCCCTCTCAGCCGGCAGCACATTCCGCCGCCGTTGCCGCCGCCCGGCCCCGCAGTTGTCTTCTCTGGAGCTGCCGTCGCGCTGGGGTTAGGGCGGGGGGGGGGCGGGCGGGGAGAGGAGGAGAAGGCCAAGGCGGAGGCAGGTGAGAGGAGGAAGGAAGCGGCGGCCCGGCGAGCATTGCAGCTCAGGCGGCGGCCCGGTTCCTGGGAGTGTCGGTGCGGCGTGGTGGTTGGGGCGGATCCCGCGGGGCCCGGGCGGGGGAAGGAGTCACCGGCCCGGCCATGGCGGACAACGAGAAACTGGACAACCAACGGCTCAAGAATTTCAAGAACAAAGGCCGCGACTTGGAGGTAAACTCGGGGGCGCCGGAGGGGTGGGGGCTTTGGGCCTCGGGCCGATCTCCGCCGGGACTCCCAGTGTGGGGAGTAGGGGCGGGTGCCGCCGCCGGGCCGCGGGGGAATGGCGCTGGGGGCCGGCCCGTCCGTGACGCCTCTGTGAACGCGCCGGGAAGTTTGTGTCGGGCCTGGTCCACCTCCGCCGGGGAGCGAGGTGCTGGGGTACGGCCGGCGCGGCCTAGGCCTGCCGGGGGGAGCCGGCCCGGCGCGGGTGCGAGGGGCTGGGCCGCGCGGCAGGGAGGCCGGGCGCGGCGAGTGCGGAGGAGGCGTGCGTGTGCCGCGCCGCTTCGGCCGGGCTGCGGCCCCAGCCCCGGCAGCGGCGGAGATTCCGGCTCTCCCCCGGGTCCCGACGTCTAGCGCCGCGAAAAGGAGGGCGGTGGGAGGTGGGGGGACAAGTGTGTGGCGACGGAGTGGGGCTCGGAACTTCCCCTGCGGGGTCCGCGTCTCCACTTAAAGGCATTTTTTCTGGTCTTCCCGACTCCCGCTTTACCCCTGCCTCCCCCCAATATCCAAACTACAGGAGTCAACTTCTCCGTTGAAAAAAACACCCCCGGCGTGAGAGGCCATCCTGGTGATGCTAACAGTGCCTTCCAGCGGCCTGTGTTTTACTCTGGATATAGCTGATTCAAGATGTGGCTCACGGTGTGCCCTCTTCCAGGCAAAGAATACCCCTTATTTCAGCTTGCTCACAAATCTCTTTATCCCCTCCTGAGAGACCACCAGCTGCATTCTTATATATAAAGTCCACAGGGTTATACAAAGCTGTCATCCTCTAGTCTACAGTATCCTTTCCCTCCACCTGCTGGTGGTGGTAGTGGGGGGATGGGGTGGGTTATGGAATGGCACCATAACGTTTTATTATTTTAAAAGGGCGAAAAAAACCCCCACCCTTCATTATCTTCGATACAGCTGCTCCTGAGGTTGTTAGGCTACATGAAGTGTGAGGGTGAAATCATACACACACAACACAGATTTTCGATAGAAGACGTCGCTTTTAGTTTTAAGAGTCTAGGTAAATCGAGGTGGGTTTGTTTTTTTTTTTTTTTAATAGTTCAATCCTGCGTCTGAATCAGGAATTTAGCTTTGAAAAGAAAGTGAAGTATTTTTTATGTTGTTCCTCTGTACTTTTTTATACTGAGATCTTCAAATTCCCATCACCTGTTTCTGAACTGTGAGCATTTGCTTGACTGAGATAGTAACTATTTTCTGGGCTTTTCACAAAGCCATTCAGTCTCTAAAGTAGTTGGTGCTGTTTTTAGTGGTTTTCATAGTTTGAGGAGCTGTGACTGTGGCTCTTCATTCTGTGACTGTTTTAAGGTTAACGTGAGACATTATCCTGTGATCCCTTTTTCTAAATGAAAATTTTTAACATCTTTATTGAGGTAATTCATATGCTATAGTAATCACCATTTTAAGTGTCCAGTTTGTGATTTTCTTATTAAGTTTACCTCGTTGTGTAATGATGTGAAGGAAATTTTTTTACTAATATCTGTATTTAGAACGAAAAAAAATTACAGAATTTAAAAGTATAAATACCACTAGTGACAGAATCCAAAAAAATAGCAATTAGATGCTTGACAGGTTCTAATCCTTTCCCCTCTACATTTCTGGCAATTTTTTTTTAAACAACTTCATTGAAATGTAATTCATATACCACATCATTCACTTATTTAAAGTGGTTTTTGGTGTTTTCACATAATTGTGCAACCATTAGCACAATCAATCTTAGAACATTTTTATCACTACAAAAAGAAATTCTAACTCAAGAGCAATCTCTATTTCCCAGTTACTCTCTGTGTCTCTAGATTTGTCTATTTTGGACATTTCCTGTAAATGGAGTTATACAGTATGTGATCTTTTGTGAGTGGCTGCTTTTAGGTAGCATAATGCTTTCAAAGTTCACACATGTAACGAAAATGTAACAGTGCTTCCTTCCTTTTAGTGGCTGAATAATTGCTAAATAATATTCCAAACTATGGATATATCACATTTTGTTTATCCATCAGTGGATGGCCATTTGCATTGTTTCCACTTTGTAGCTATTATTCATAATGCTGCTATGAACATTTACTTACACATTTTGTGTGGAACTGTGTTTTCATTTCTTTTGGTTATATACTGAGGAGTGGAATTAATTGGATCGTAGGGTGACTTTATGTGTAACCTTTTCTGGGATTGCCAAACTGTTTAAAGTGACTTTTTTTTTTTTTTTTTTTTTTTTTTTTTTGGTAAATTGATGTTTCCTCTTATCGTGAATCTCTTATTTAGTCAGATTGTGCTGTCTCTATTCAAACAATATTATGAGTGATTTTTAAAAGTAACCATAAATAGGAGCACCTGGATGGCTCAGTTAGTTGAGCATCCAACTCTTGCTTTTGGCTCAAGTCACAGTCCCAGGCTCGTGGGATCAAACCCCACATTGGGCTCCTTGCTGAGTGTGGAGCCTCCTTGAGAATCCCTCTCTTCTCTCTCTCTCACTCTCTCTCTCTCTTTCTCTCTTTCCCCTCTCCCTCCCTTCCATGCTCTCTTTCTGAAATAAAAAAAATTTTAAATAAATGTAAATTAACCAAATATTTTTGAGAAGTTTATAGTGCCTTAAATGCATCCTTTGGTAACTTTAATAACCATGTGTGTACAAAAGGAATAGTGATATTTTCACTTTTCCACCTAAGGAAATGACATTAATGGAAAATCATACTTTCTCCTCACTTCTTTAGTCACATCACCTGTAGTGAGATAGAAACATCTTTTATTATCCTTGGAGAACACTAGAATGGCCTGTTTTGTGTATTTATTAATTACATATATGTCTGTGCCTCAGAACAATTACTATGCCCATAATCTTCCCCTACAAATTGGTTACTATGTTTTGCTACAACGGTTTCTAAGAAAATACTGCTTTTTGGTTTAGGTCTTAATGATGCCATCTGTTTCACTGGGAGGTTTTTAATGAAGAAGTATAGACCAGTGCTAGTCAATACATTTTGTTTAATCCAGTACATCCAGAATACCAATATAAAATCAGCAATGTAAAAAAATATTGAGATATTTTGTATTCTCTTCATCCAGAGTCTTCAAAATCTGGTTTGTATTTTACATTTAAAGCATATCTCAGTTTGGACTAGCTACATTTCAGATGCTTAATAACCACGTGAGGCTATTGGCTGTCTTATTGGACAGCACAGAAATAGAATAGCATATAGAATGAGATAATTGTACCACTTTTCAGTTTGGTCTAACATTGTTTGATTTGAAATTAATAGGGTACAAAGTTTTAGAGTTTAGTGCAATCTCATATTCTGTAAATTTGTGTGTGACCTTGAGAGAGTCAGGTTTATGAGTCTCTCATCTGTAAAACTAGAGGTACTTAACATCTGCTTCATGAGTGTTGTGAAAATTAATGGGTTAATGTTAGGAAGATGCCTAGCAGTTCTCTGAGCATTTTATCTCTTTTAGCTGTTCTGCTAGGGGGTTAGGGTGACTTAATAGGATTCATTGTAATTGATTCTTTTATTCCCTAGTTTGCAGTTGGCTCTTTGTTTTTCCTCTGTGTCCATACAGAATTTAAGTTACATTGAACTTATAATTAACAGGGAAAGTTTTTAAGGTAGAGATCTGTAATTGCTCATTGAAGGGCAGTTTGGCCACAGGGAATTATTGACCCTTCTAAAGTCATAATTTCTAAGTTTTAGAAGTTGAAACTGATTTAGAGATTTAAATACAACACTGATTATTACCTTTCATCCTACCATTCTGGCTATTCCAAAATGTGGTCATGCTAACTTCTTGAAACACAAAAGCATTAAAGAAAGCATATGTCAGTATCCATGTAAAATAATTTATAGGAATCTCAGGTAATATTCAAGACTCAGATGCTTTCTGGGGCGCCTGGGTGGCGCAGTCGGTTAAGCGTCCGACTTCAGCCAGGTCACGATCTCGCGGTCCGTGAGTTCGAGCCCCGCGTCGGGCTCTGGGCTGATGGCTCAGAGCCTGGAGCCTGTTTCCGATTCTGTGTCTCCCTCTCTCTCTGCCCCTCCCCTGTTCATGCTCTGTCTCTCTCTGTCCCAAAAATAAATAAACGTTGAAAAAAAAAATTAAAAAACAAACAAACAAACAAAAAGACTCAGATGCTTTCTTGCAGTGTGGCAAAGGATCATCATTATTAGTTTAAGAAAAGTAACCATAGAAAAAGTACACTGAATGCAACACAGGAAATGTGTAGTGACCAAATTTCAAATAAAGTATATGTCAAAATATAGCAAATTAAGCTCATCTAGTTTAGGTTTTAAAAGTAGAGGGCCGACTCTTTTGTAGACTTTCCAATAAATCTGCATGATTTTTATACAAGTTCTGAGAGTATCCAGGGCCTAATAGAGCATAAATTCTGTTAGAAAATAATTAGATCTTATAAAAACACAATTAAAAAAAACCCTAAATATTAAAGAATAGTAAAATGTTATGTGATTGTAAACTTGTGATTGTCCACACAACATAAAGTATGAAGTCAGCTTGAACTTTAGAAATAAAGAGTTGTTTGGTTGGCAAGAGTTTAATAAATTGATCAGCTATTTTGTTGTTGTTAAATGGCTTTGGTAGTTTGTAACTGTACAGAGTGAAAAGCATTGTTAAGCTATTAAGTCTTGTTAACTTTTAGAGACTGACCTCTCTCATCACAAATCTTGGAACATATTTACTATACTTAAAATAACTACTGTCTAATTTTTCATATAATAGTCCAAGCATGTGACAATATGAAACATCTGATGGAAGTATAGTTAGGAATTAAATAATTGTTTTTGTGCTTCCTGCCAGCTTTCCTGGTTTATAAGACAGTCGATTTCAGAATTGCTTCATTGATAATCTTCTTTGAGATATCAAAATGTCTTTGTTTTTCATAGTCAAATGAATATACAAGATTGGGGAGAATTTTAGGAGTGATTTAGCTGTAAAAGAATGAAATTACTTTAGAAGAAATGTGTAGGTAGTTTTTAGGCATTGATGTCTAATACCTGTTAGTGACTGTGGGTCCTCAGAATATTTTTAAGTGTTTTCTGGAGCAGCATTCATATACTTAATTAAGGCCTATAGTGATAAAATGACAACTTGTGGTCAAGTCTAACCTTGAATGATGATTTTGGTAGTTGCTGGTTTAGTTTTGGAGCAGAGAAGTATGATTGAAGGGAACTGACTTTTGAGCACACACTGTATATGCTTTTAATTGTATTCTCATTTCTCTCAATCTAATAAGTAGGAATTAATTATTCATTTTATAGAAGAAAAATCTCTACAGTTAATTGACTTAATAGCATCACATTTAAGCAATGATTTTAGTTCAGGTACATGTCAAAGTAAAGTGTGTACTATTTATACCATACCATATTACTTGTCTTTAACTTCTTTCAGCCTTCATACAGGTCTGAAAGTTGATTAAAAGGCTATATGTAAAAGCATAGTCAAATGGGTATAGTAGATATTCAATAAGTGTTTCCTTTTCTCCCAAAGAGAGTTTTGGAAATAGTATATCTAATGTGACCTTTAAACTCTAGAGAACACATTTATAGGCTATTTAGATTTAGTAAAAGGGCTAGGGGAGACTCCTGGTTTTTTTACAGTTAATGTGAGAACAACCTCTGTATTGGCACCTGTTAAATAAGGACAGATACATACTGTATGTGCTTCTAAGGGCCTCAGTTCAAAAGCTTTGGGAGCATAAGATGTGTTTATGCTGTTAAAAATTAAGAACCTCGGGGCGCCTGGGTGGCGCAGTCGGTTAAGCGTCCGACTTCAGCCAGGTCACGATCTCGCGGTCCGTGAGTTCGAGCCCCGCGTCGGGCTCTGGGCTGATGGCTCAGAGCCTGGAGCCTGTTTCCGATTCTGTGTCTCCCTCTCTCTCTGCCCCTCCCCCGTTCATGCTGTGTCTCTCTCTGTCCCAAAAATAAATAAACGTTGAAAAAAAAAAAAAAAAATTAAGAACCTCAAAGAGCTTTGTTTGTGGGTTTCTATCAACATTTATCATTTCAGAAATTAAAACTAAGAATTTTAAAAAATATTAACTCCTAAAAAATCATGAAACTATTTTATAGAAACATAAATTTCTAATGAAAAATAACTTATTTCCCAAAACCCAAAAAATTTGGTGAAAAGAATGACCATGTTTAACTTTTTTTGAAGTGTATCTTATGTATGGGATAAGAAAAGATAGTTGGATTCTCATGTCTGTTTCTGAATTCAGTCTTTTGTGCTAATGTTGGTTGAAGTTTATGAAGAGTATCCAACTTCACACAGATAGGCAGTTGGAAAGGGAGGATGTTTTAATAGGCTTTTCAGATAATTATGGAAATTTTTGTTTTTGATTCTATACAATAACTCCACAAAATAGTTTCTTAAGGGTTAGTTGCAATATGGAATCTGAAGCCACATCAGTGAACCTTTCATACTCTGTTATGTTAGAATTTATAGGTCTGTCTTGCACCTGGAATGTATCTTTTGCCCATGCCTGATTTTGTAACAGCATGTATTGGTCATTTGGAAAATATTAGTTCACAGAATTATATAGATCTTCCAAATACTGACACATTTTATTATATAATGAAAATTCACAATTATTGTCAGTTAGTGTCACCAAATAGGTTATCAGAAAAATCTTAAATATTGGGCATTCGTGAAGCTCAAAGTGGTGGATACAGGTTTTCCAAAATTCTTGTTTTCATTTGAAAGCTCAAATTTTATCATTAGCAAGAAACTCTGTAGTTGTTTCCCTTGAAGCCATAAGCTCACTTTGCTCATTTTTGTGAAAACATCTGCCAGACTCTGTCTGAATAGCCATAATTTGTCTGTCAGTCGTTCTTTCAAGTAAAAATGGTGTTCCAGGAAAAAAATGACTAGTTCAGTTTGCAAATCAAGCTCACAAAAACTTTCTCCTTGAGACAGTCCTCGTATGGCAGAAGTGGGTATTTTGCAGAAGAGGTTTATGTGTAATCCCCATTTTATCACAAAATTTTAGAAAGTCTGGTTTTTAATAAAGGTAATATTTTACTGTTTAATCAAGGACATTAAGTGAACTGGCTTTTTTTTTTTTTTTTTTTTTTTAACTGAAATACAGTGAGTACTTATACAGCTTGGTGACATTGCCTTTAATTCATGCTCAAGCACCAGCAGTTTTACCCGCTGCATTGCACTGCAGTGCAAATATTAGCACGATAATATTAGTAGTAAGATGAACATAGTTTTGATCTGGAAAAAGACTTTGTAGTATCACAGTTAGAGAACATGGACTATAGAGTCACACCAGGACATGAACCCTGTTTCTTCCATTTAATAGTTATGGAAGTTAACTTAATCTTTCTAAACCATTTAAATGCTTAATAGTGCCCGGCATATAGTATATGCAGAGTGAATGGAGGCTTTTTTTAAATTTCTTCCAGCTTGCTTCATCGTTCATTTTATCCAGATAACCCCTTGTGTTCCCTGTCAGAATAATATTTTGTTTGCAGTTCCTTTTTTACCACTGTGTACCATAACTCAAATCATATCACATAAATTGGGGAAGGCTTCCTTTTCCCTTCATTAGCACTCACGTGAAAGCCTTTCTCCTGTGTGCTTCAACCAAATTGTGGCAAAATTACTAGTTTCTGACTTCATTTCTTTAATTCTGTGTTGTAAGTAGGTTAGTAAATACTTTATGTAGTTTGTAACTGTTTTTCCACAAAATTGTAAATTTAATCAGAAAATAGTTCTAATTCACAGTGTTTAGTACCTGTGATGAAAAATGACTTAAGGTGATAGACATGCTGGTGATATAAGAGTAGCTTGACTATTTAAAATCTAAGTTTTTTCTATTACTGTTTATTTACTATTAGAACAAAATTTTATTGGCTGTCACTTTTACCGTAAATTTACTGTACATGAAACCTAACATAAGTTACAATTTCAATAATTTGTTTTGAGAAACCTGTATTTTATTAAACTTTTATTAACAAAAGTCAGAATCCTAAGATAATATGGTGTTTTATAATTTGGTGGTAGACATATTTTTAATATTGGAAAGCAAATCATATTCTCAGTTTCCTATTTTTTTTTAATGTTTATTTATTTATTTTTGAGAGGGAGAGCTAGTGAGTAGGGGAGGAGCAGAGAGAGGGAGAGAGAGAATGCCAGGCAGGCTCCGCGTTGTCAGCATGGAGCCCATTGTGGGAGTCAGTCTCACAAACTGTGACAACATGACCTGACCTGAAAGCAAGAGCCAGACGCTTAACCAGCTGCGCATCTCAGGCACCCCATCCTATTCTTTTATGAAAAGTTTAGTTCTGGGGCGCCTGGGTGTCTCAGTCGGTTGAGTGTCTGACTTTGGCCCAGGTCATGATCTCACGTTTCGTGGGTTTGAGCTCCGCATCGCGCTCTGTGCTGACAGCTCAGAGCCTGGAGCCTGCTTTGGATTCTGTGTCTCCCTCTCTCTGCCCCTCCCCCGCTGGTGCTCTGTCTCTGTCTGCCTCTCAAAAATAAAGAAATGTAATTAAAAAAAAAAGTTTAGTTGCTCAGTATTTATTCATAATACTTGTTTTAGTTTTTTTGTTTTGTTTTTGTTTTTTTTTTAGTTTATTTATTTTGAGAGAGACAGAGTGAGCGGGGAGGGGCAGAGATGGGGAGGGAGAGAGAATCCCAAGCAGGCTCTGGGCTGTCAGCACAGGGCCCAGTGTGGGGCTCAAACTCACAAACCATGAGATCATGACCTGAGCAGAAACCAAGAGTCTGATGCTTAACAGACTGAGCCACCCAGGCACCCCAAGTACTTCTTTTAGTTTTTATAGAATGTCTTCGTGATTCCTTAAAGTAGGTATTACATAAATTTATTTAGTTAATGGTAATTATATCCTGATAGCTTTACAAGTAGTGTCTGCTTGGTTGTACTGAATGACCCTATCCTCTTTGCCACCCATCCTGCCTTTTTACCCTGGTCCTTTGTACTCACTTTCAGCTGTTGCTGGTCCAGAAAAGCAAGCAAAATATAGTCTTAATATTTTCAAGTAATTGTTACATTATTCTTGGTTCTTCAGTAAGTATGAAACCCAGTCTTTTTTTACTCTAAATAGTGGCTTTAAGGACACCCTGAACTCTTTCTTCATAATGTTGTTAGTGTGAAAAGTTAAGTCTGATAGCTTTAGGTCGAGAGAGCTCATTTTTATACTATGTAGTTATGTTTTAGGGAAAAGAAACCCAGCTCACATTAGTTGAAACATAAGCTTTCATAACCCAGTAAGTCCAGGGCCACAACTGGCATTAATTGTGATAAGAGTTCTAGTGAAAGTCTAGGGAAGACTGATTGATCAAGATTTGATTGCATGCTTATGCCTCAATCACTTTGGGTAGAGAAATATGGTTCTGTGATTGACCAGCAAAAAGTCACATGTCATGTGTCCAGGTGTGTGTGGGGGGGGGGGGGTAGATGGGGAGGGATGTTGGTAATTTCACTTAACCCTCAGATTTGTCACAAGAACGAGGGGTCTGTTGAGAGTAAGTAAGAAAGGAAGAAAAAATTTACTGAAGACAAAATTATAAAGCAGCACCATTCAATACAGATGTAGAGTGGTTCCTTATTTTGCCTTTGAATATTATGTGGGAATGTTTGTTGTATTACAAGCGTATCTATAAAATTGAACTCATTGTTGATCAACTGTTTTCTCCAAAATTTTGAGTGTTCACATTTTTTCTCTTGGTGTCTTGAATAATTTTTCCCAGTTCCCTTTTGTTCTCCTGCTTTAAAATAGTAACAGTATTCCCCTCAAATGATGGAAAAGCTTAATTAGGACCAATAAACAAATACAAAAAGACCAACATCGTTACTCATTAGGGAAATGGCAGATCAAAACAATAATATACCATTTCAACCTGCTAGAAGGGGTTCTTTAGTAAGTATGAAAATTAAAGTAAGTAAACAAAAACAATAAAAAGTGTTGGTGAGGATATGGAGAAAGGGCACGCCTCATACATGGGTGATTGGAATGTAAAATGGTGCATTCCACCTTGGAATGTAGTTTGGCAGTTCCTCAAAAAGTTATATAGTTAACATGTGACCTAGCAATTCCACCTGTAGGTAAAGCACCCAAGAGATTTAAAAACAAGTGTCTGCACAAAAACTTGCACATGAATGTTCCTAGTAGCATTATCCATTGTAGCTGAAACAGAGACAACCCAAATGTCCATCAACTGATGAATGGCTAAACAAAATACGGTCTATACATACAATGGAATACTATTCTGCCATAAAAAGGAATGAAGTACCACTGCATGCTATACCATGATGAACTTTGAAAGTATTATGCTACCTGAAAGAAGCCAGTCATAAAGGATCCCATACTCTATAATTTCAATTACATGAAATGTCCAGGATAGGCAAACACATAGAGACAGAAAGTACATTAATAGTTCCCGAGGCCTGGGACAAGGGGCATATGGAGAATGACTGCTAATGGGTATGGGGCTTTTTATGGTGAAGACAGTAATTAGATGTAATTAGATGGTGGTTTATATGCAACTTTATAGTAAAAAAACCACTGAATTGTACACTTTAAGTGAATTGTATGGTGTGTGAATTATATCTCAATAAAGCTGTATGTCTTTTTAAAAAAGCTTCCTAGAAGTAAATAGGGACTGTGACAACGTTCCACTAACGAAGGGTCACAGGTCAACTCCTGTTATCTCTTTTTACCGACTTCTCCATCTGCCCTTCTCTGTGTTGAATTTATTTGTTCAGCAAATATTTATTCAGTTCCTGTGTCTGAGGTTCTGTTGTAAGCAGTAAGGATAGAATAATGAATAACACTGGCTAAATTATCATGGAGTTTACATTCTAGCAAGTCAAGATTTCTCAGATTCCTGCTCTAAACTGACCCTGTGGGGATATTCAACCTAACATAAATTGAGCTAGTGTTGTGGTAGATCTCTTATCTTTCTTTCCTAAACTCAAATTTGCCCCAAACATGAACAGAAAAGACATCCTAAATGTTTACTGTCCAGTAACTCTTCCTTTGAGGTTTGTGGAAATGCTGGATTTTTAGAGTGGAAAGACCTAGGGTTACATTTTAATAACTACGCCATTAGGAAAGCTTAATAAATTTTTTTAACCTCAATTTCTGTAAAATTAAAATCCACCTAATAGGTACTTGCTTTGATTAAGCTTTTAAGAATGCAGAGAACACCTTTTATTCGGACCAGGTCAAATAAGGTGGGATGTTAGGAAAATTAAGGAGCCAATTCTCACATTATGCAGCATACCTCAGGTAAGAGTGTCTTGGTGGTAGGAATTCATGGATACTCTTTGTGCTGCTCTGCCAGCCACTAACCCAGTTGCTAAGTTTTATTTTTCCCAGATATCAATGGTCTTACTAGTCTTTGTGTAGTTTTGTGTTCAATTACTGGGAGAATCTGAGCTAATATAGCTCTGCCCAAGGTGAAACATTGTTTTTACTGGCCTGCTTATGGATTGGCTTTTCCTGAGTCAGGTGCTTTCCCTTCACCCCACCCCAGTCAGCAGTGATGTGAAAGGGGGGATGTCACATGATAAGGAACAGCCTTTGCTTGCTTCTGCAGCAGCATCCCTGGAAAGAGAAATTTCTCTTAGGGTTGTAAGTATGACATTATTTAGCTAATGTCACTCCATTCTTACTTTTCTGTTAACTTTCTACTCACTGTTAAAAATCTGGGGCACATGATTTACCTCATTATTAATCTCATCTCCACAGTGATTGCCTTATTTCTGCTTTTGCTCTTGTCCAATTCATAAAACAATCAGTGTGGTTCTTTTAAAAAATGAAATGATGCCCCTCCTCTGCTTCAGTAGCTTCCCACCACATTTAGCTTCCAAACTCTTTACTGAGACTTTCAAGGCCTTGCCACATCTGGTCCCTATCTATTTCTCCTACCTCTGTCACTTTATTTTCTCCCTTAGTTATTATACTCTCATCTTCTTTTAAGTTTTTGAACTCTAACATTTCAATAGCTCTCTCTTCTTTAGGCTCTTCACACATGCTGGTCTATCTGAATGCTTTCTTCACCCCCTCTACCTGCATCCCCTTCCTTCACTGCTTGGTTATTTCTCATTCTTTGAGTCTTCAATGTAACTTACTTAGAAATGCCATCCTCCCAACTCCCCACCCCACACCGAGCTAATTGAAATTTAACCCCCCTTGTTGTTTTTCTTAAGAACACTGATGATAATTTGTTAGTGGGTTCACTCACTATTAATTTCTCCCATCAGACTAGAAGCTCTGTGAGAGTACAATCTTTGTCTGTTTTGTATACCACTCTTTTCTTAATTCTCATTACAGGGCCTGGCATGTAAGTGGCACTTAAGTAAATACTTGAGGGAATTAAATGAAACTTAAAAAAAGATGTGTGTGTGCACTCTGATTAGAATTGATGGCTAAATCAAAAAATTTTTTAAGTCAAGGTAATTTTTGTCTCTTGAAATGGTAATGGCATGGTAATTATAGAAGTCTTTCAGAAAAATGGGAAAATAAAGTAATCTTCCATAATCTTACTGCTATTAATCTTTTAGAATGTTTCCTTTTCCTTGTGTACAGCTTTTCAAATATATTTGGACTTAATTTGGGTTCTTATGAGAATAACTCATAGTAGAATACAGCCAAGTTTCTCCACCTTGACACTAATGGTAATTTGGGCCAAATGATATTTTGTTGTGGGAGAACCATTCTGTGCATTGTAGGATGTTTTAGCAGCATCCCTTGCCCCTACTACTAGATGCCAGTAGCATGCTCCCTCCCAGTGTTAACAGCCAAATTGTCTCCAGAAATTGCCAAATGTTCCCTGACTGGGAAAATCTCCCTGGATGAGAACTGTTGGGATTCACTAAGTTCAGTAGATTTCCCAGAACACCATTACTTCAATGAATTTCTGTTGTCTATAAAGTCAGTCAAAATTTTTTAATAAGTCACGTATTTCAGGCTGTCAGTTCGGTTTAGCAGATATCTGAATGTTTCCTACATAAATACTAGGGAAGGGGCAAACACTAAACAGCAAATTAATTCTTGGGGTGCCTGGGTGGCTCAGTCGATTGAACGACCGACTTCGGCTCAGGTCATGATCTCACGGTTTTTGAGTTGGAGCCCCGCGTCGGGCTCTGTGCTGACAGCTCAGAGCCTGGAGCCTGCTTTGGATTCTGTGTCTCCCTCTCTGTCTGCCCCTCCCCCGCTCATGCTCTGTCTCTCTCTGTCTCAGAAATAAATAAACATTAAAAAAAAATTTTTTTTTTAAATTCTTACCTTTTTAGTTTATAATTCCCCCATTTGTATAACTTCATCTTAGACTCTTCTGCCACTTGGGCAGGTAAATCCACCTTAACTTTAACACTCAGTTTTGCTTGTCTTATCTTTGCTTTTAGTGGATCCCTTGGAAACACTTTCTTGTTTTCCTTTTACTTTGCCATTTCTGATTTATATTTCTAGGTTGCACTGAAGCCTCAGTTGAATTGGAGGCGTCGGTTCAATATGGACTTTGTCTATTTTGTATACTACTCTAAATTCTCATCACAAAGTCTGGCATACAGATTTTCCTCATCAACAATTTGTATTGATCACTCATTGAACTCTTAGAGTAGTTATTTATGTACCCACATTTAGTATTTCCTCATGTAAGGTAATGTTTTCACTTGTGTGTTTTGTAGAGAAAAGTATTGCAAAAGGGTATGTATGACTTATACACCAACAAATTGGATAACCTAGATGAAATGGATAGATTGCTAGAAACATACAACATACCAAGACTGAATCTTGAAGAAACAGAAAATCTAAACAGACCTATAACTAGTAAAAAGATTGAATCACTAATCAGAAATCCCTCAACAAAGAAAAGCCCAGGTTCAGAGGACTTCACTGATGAATTCTACCAAACATTTAAAGAATTGACACCGATCCTGTTTAAACTTTTTCAAAAAACTGAAGATAAGGGAATACTTTAACATTCATTCTATGAGGCCAGCATTACTCTAGTACCAAAGCCAAAGACACTACCAGAAAACTGCAGACCAATATCTTTGATGAATAGTGTTGGCAGAAATTTTCAAAAAAGTAGCAAACAATTCAACAGCATATTAAGAGGATTATATACTGTGGCCAAGTGGGATTTATTCCTGGAATGTAATGTAATGGTTCAATATATGAAAATGAGTGTACTATATAACACATTAACAAGAATGAAGAACAAAACCACACATGATTTCCATTGATACAGAAAAAGCATTTGACAAAAATCAGTACTCCTTCATGATAAAAACCCTCAACTAGGAATGGAAGGAAACTACCTCAACATAATAAAGATCAAATATGAAAAACACCAGCAGACAACATATTCAATGATAAGTGAAAGCTTTTCCTGTAAGAATAAGAATAAGACAAGGATGCCCACTTCTACCAGTTCTGTTCAGCATAGTCTTGAAATCCTAGCCAGAGCAATTAGGCAAGAAAAAAGAAATAAAAAGCATCCAAAGTGGAAAGGAAGAAGTAAAACTATGTTTGTAGATGGCTTGATCTTTTTATGTAGAAAACTCTAAAGATCCTCCCCAAAAAATGTTAGCAGTAATTAATGATTCAACAAAGTTACTGGATGTAAAATCAGCATACACTCCTGAGGGACAATCTGTAAAGGAAAGTGAGAAACATATTTAGTTACAGTAACATCAAAAGGAGTAAAATACTTAGGAATAAACTTAACCAATGAAGTAAAAGACTTTTACATTGAAAATTACAAAACATTGCTGAAAGAAATTAAAGAGAACACAAATAAATGGAAAGGCATCGCATGTTCGTAGGTTGGAGGACTTACTATTAAGTGTCTACAAAGTGATCTACAGATTTAATGCAGTCTCTATCAAAATCCCAGTGGTGTTATTTGTAGAAATAGAAGAGTCCATATGGAATTGTAAGGAACGCTGAATAGCCAAAACAATCCTGAAAAAGACAAAAGTTGGGGAGGTCTCACACTTCCTAATTTAAAACTTACTCCAAAGCTATAGTATTCAAGACAGTGTGGTATTGACATAAAGTCATACATAGACCAGTGGAATAGAATAGGGAGCCCAGAAATAAACTCTTGCATGTAAGATTTTTTTTTTTAATGTCAGAGATTTTTGACAACAGTGCCAAGACCATTCAGTGGTAAAAGACCGTCTTTTCAACAAATGGGGCTGAGAAATTTTGATATCCACAAGCAGAACAATGAAGGTGGACCCTTACCTAACACCATATACTAGAAACTACACTCAAAATGGATCAAGGACCTAAACGTAAGACCTAAAACAAAACTTAGGAAAAAAACAGGACAAAAACTTCATGACATTGGATTGGACAGTGATATCTTGGGTATGACACCAAAGATGTGTGTGTGTGTGTGTGTGTGTGTGTGTGTGTGTGTGTGTGTCTTGTACAAAATAGGTGAATATAAAAAACTAGAAATGCATTTTTTTTCTGTTCTTTATTTTCTGACTTTTCCAAAGAGATGTGTATAACTTCTGAATTTAATACATTTCCCTATTGTTCAAATATTAGATAGTGAAACTACTGTAACCCCATTCCTTGGAGTTAACAACTGTTAATAATTTCTTAATGTTTTTTGTGATTTTTAAATTATAATTATGCACTAATTATTTCAGTGCTTATAATTTAGATGTGGATCATTTAAAATTTTCTTTTTAATGTTTTTTATTTTTGAGAGAGAGAGAGAGAGAATGTGAGTGTGGGGGCTGGGCAGGGCAGAGAGAGCGGGAGACCCAGAATTCAAAGCGGGCTGTCAGCACAGAGCCTGATGCGGGGCTGGAACTCATGAACTGTGAGATCATGACCTGAGCCGAAGTAAGACGCTTACCCGACTGAGCCATCCAGGCACCCCTAGATGTGGATCATTTTATTTTATTTATTTATTTATTTTTTTTAATTTTTTTTTCAACGTTTATTTATTTTTGGGACAGAGAGAGACAGAGCATGAACGGGGGAGGGGCAGAGAGAGAGGGAGACACAGAATCGGAAACAGGCTCCAGGCTCTGAGCCATCAGCCCAGAGCCTGACGCGGGGCTTGAACTCACGGACCGCGAGATCGTGACCTGGCTGAAGTCGGACGCTTAACCAACTGCGCCACCCAGGCGCCCTGATGTGGATCATTTTAAAGTATTATTATTTTTAGTAGAATTCTTTTTAAAAACTGATACTGTAGCTTGCCACAGTTAAATCTGGCCTCCTGTTGAATTTACTTTCAGACTTACACTCAGTCTTGAGTTATCTTTTTATTTGTTAGAGGTAAGAATATGATTCTCTTATGAAGACTTGCCCATCGCTAGTGGTGCTAATTAGAATTTTACTACTATTAATAAATACTATCTCTGAGAAATCGCTATTTTAGTAAGCATTTAACATTAAGCATTTAAAATGTCCCTTTTAGATCTCACAGCTCATGGGTTCGAGCCCTGCATCAGGCTCTGTGCTAACAGCATGGAGCCTGGAGCCTACTTCGGATGCTGTCTCCCTCTCTTTCTGCCCCTTTGCCACTCACACTTTCTTTCAAAAATAAATATTGAAAAAAAATTTTTTTAATGTCCCTTTTATTGTCATAAATGTAAAATTGGAATTTATTTGCCAGCATACATATTTAGCAAAGGCATGGATAAGTACCATGATGACTCCTTCTGGAGAGATCAGCAAGTGGAAATGAAAGGAGGTAGAAATAGGAAAGGAATGGGAAAACAGACTTTTGTAGTTACACATTTTAGCATTTGGTTTACCATATTTATTGGGTTGAACAACTGTTGTACCTACCAGGTATGTTTAAGATGTGATGATCATTTGGGTTGAAAACACCAGTAAATTGCTTTTCTCTGAACTGTTGTGTAGGTTAGCTTTATATGATGTGATTGATTTGGTTCCTTGCCTACTTTTCCATTTCTGGCTTCTGACATTCTTCAACAGATCCTGCGTGCACCATCTTTTTATAATCCTCTCTTTTTGTGTATGCTATATTTTCTACCTGGAATGCCTGTCTCTAGATCAGTTTTCATTTATTCTTAAAGATTCAGCTTATATTTCATCTTCAGTCTTTCTTCGCTTACTTTAAACTTTTTACTGTCAAAAACAGTACATGCATAACACATTTATTAGATGAGTAAAGTCAAGTAATGTGTTTTAAATGGTGTTTGGCACCAAATGTTTGCAAAATGTTAGACTTTATTAAATTATATTTTTCTGTCATAAGAACTGCCACCTTAAAGCCATTGATAATGCTATCTCTGATCCGCCTTTGTATTTCTAGTGCTTGACAAGTAGGTGATTAATAAATATTTGAATGATTGAGTGAATGCTTCCCAGCAGGCTGTATATAATAATACTGTAGAATCTCATGCTACAACGGGAGGGGAAGGTTATGTATGTTTGTGTATGTATAACTTTTTAAAAATTGTTTTATTGAGATGTAATTTATTTTGCTTAAAACCCATTTTGAGTGTACAGTTCAATGATTTTTAGTAAATTTTCATAGTTTTGCAACCATTACTACACTCCAGGTTAAAGAATATATCCCATCACCCCACAAAATATCTCATGCCTGATTAATCATTTAACTTTTTATTTTCTCTTGGTGGTGTTTGTTTTTTTTTTTGTGCTATGTTAACATCCCTGGGGTATAAAGATAGGCTGGATAAAATAAAATCACAGCATTATATGCCATATCTTCTGCATGACCAACTTTAGAATTTTTCTTCAGTGAGGTGAGTTGAGTCCTTACTAATTAATCTAAACCCTCATATTTTACTCAAAATTTAAGGTATTAAAATTTCATACAGTATAACATCATCACATCTTAAATTACTAGTTTTTAGAGTTTTTTTAAAAAAAAAAACTATACATTGGTAAAAAGTGACTTAGAAATTAAGTAGGCACTAGTTAGAAATCAAATAGCTATAAATTGGAAAAAGAAGTACTGAACTCTGTTCTCATAAGAGGAAGGTGTTTAATCCCTAGCTATCATAACTATTTTTAATTTGTTAAATTAAAAAATTATCTTGTGTTCTGTAAGATTCACTTGTTTGAATTTTTTTTTGACAATTTCTTGTCCCCTTTTGCCTGAATATAGGATTTTGTAACTGTATTTATTACAAGCAAAGAAATATAAAAATTCTGGGTTATCTGCCTAAACTATACTCCTTACTCAGCCTTTCTCTGCTTCTCTCCCCATCCCCCCATTGACTGCCTTTGTTCTTTAGATAGCTCTTTGGCCTATAAATAAGTCTTTGGCCAGTTTGTCAGCCTTTTGGAATTCTAATTGACAGCTCACTGCATCAGTGTAAGTCATGTGAATTCGCAACTATTATATTTGCATGTAGTATATGAAAACTCTTTTAAGATAAGACTTAGAAAAATAAGCCTTCTATACCCCTTTCATGGGGCCCCAAAGAAATAAAAGTCCTTTATTTGAGATGGAGTTGTGACTTGTAATTGTCTAAATATCTAATTCCACTTTTAAGACATGGTTTTTTTGCAATAAAAAACATGGGTAAATGCTGCCACACTGGTGCATAGGAAGTCTTTCTACTAGTTCATTCGGTCTTCTCTTTACCTTGAAGGTAATAGCTTTTTCTCAAGAGAAGAAAATTCTTTTCTTGCTCTCTTGCTGTGTAATAGATTGTCAAATCTCCTATTTTGTAAATAAATTTCTGTCGGTAGTAGTAGCCTAAGGCTTGTGTCACTACTAAAATGTTAAATTGGTTTGATAAATCCTTTATTAATAGTTCCAAATTATCAGAAACTCCAAATTTAATAAGATGTACTGTAATAGGAAAAATTCTTTGAGTGTAAATAAAATATTTGTGTAATAGTGTATATTTAATATTTTATTTTTTGTGCAATATTTTGCTTTATTGAAAAGAAGTTAGGGGCGCCTGGGTGGCGCAGTCGGTTAAGCGTCCGACTTCAGCCAGGTCACGATCTCGCGGTCCGTGAGTTCGAGCCCCGCGTCGGGCTCTGGGCTGATGGCTCAGAGCCTGGAGCCTGTTTCCGATTCTGTGTCTCCCTCTCTCTCTGCCCCTCCCCCGTTCATGCTCTGTCTCTCTCTGTCCCAAAAATAAATAAACATTGAAAAAAAAAATTAAAAAAAAAAAAAAAAAGAAAAGTTAAAGCCCATTATAACTTAATTCTGCTTATTTATTAGATGGAATACTTACTAGTTTTTATTAAAACCGTTTTTGACCACAAATATCAGTCCCTCAGAAGTCTATTGTATAATCTGTTAAGTAGTACAGTTTACAGTTTTATTTTCTGTCTGTGAGACATTGGACCTAATTTTTTAGGACCAAATTTTTGTTGTTGTTGTTTACCAGAATTGTTTATTGCTGTTGTATTGTGAGACAGTGCAAAGCCCACGGTCTTCATGATAGTGCTTTTTCTTTAGTATGAGCCATGGGCTCTAAAATTGGCTTGAACTGTATTTGATTTTAAGACTTGAGGAAAACTGTATGGCTTAGTGGTTAATTGGCTTTGTATGAGACTGCCCGAATTCTGATCCTAGCTGTCCCACTATAGCTGTGTGGCCTTGGCCAATTAAGTAATTTAACTTCTCTAGGCCTCAGTTTCCTTATTTATAAAAAGAAAGAAATGTTTTGTGGTTGTGGTTGTTGTTTTTATCTCTTAAGGCTATAATAATTAAAAGATAGTGAATGTTGGAATTCTTATGATAGTACTTGGCCAAGTATTTTTATTCATTTTGCAGCCTTATTTGTATTTTTTTGATCTTGGTATTTTTTTAAGGGCAAAAGATTCAGAAGGACTTTCTGAATGAAAATATAAGATAGAAAAGAAACACATGAGAAGTTCAGTATCATTAATCATCTGGGGAGATGAAACATCTACATATGTATTAAAATGGCTACATGAAAAAGACTGACCATTTCAAATATTGATAAAAATGTGAAGGAAACTCTACTGTTACTGGGATGGACAGTTATACAACCAGTTTGGAAAACAGTTGGCAGGGATTTTGGTTTTTATTTTTTTATTCAAACATAATCAACATACAGTGTTATATTAGCTTCAGGTGTACAATATAATGATTCAACAATTCTATATACTTTTCAGTGCTCATCCTGATAAGTGTACATTAATCCCCTTAACATGTTTCACCTGTCAGCCACCTCCCTCTGGCAGCCAGCAGTTCTCTGTATTTTCTTTTTTTGTCTCTTTTTTTTCTTTGTTTCTTAAATTCTGCATATGAATGAAGTCATGGTATTTGTCTTTCTCTGACTGACTGACTTCTCTAAGCATTGTACTCTAGCTCCATCCATGTCCTTGCAAATGGAAGATTTCATTCTTCTTTATGGCTGAAAAATATTCTGTTGTGTGTGTATATATGTATGTATATATATGTGTATATATATGTGTGTATATATATATGTATGTATGTGTATATATATACATATATATACGCACCACATTTTCTTTATCCATTCATCTATTGATGGGCACTTGGGCTCCTTCCATAATTTGGCTGTTGTATGTAATGCTGCAGTAAACATAGGGGTGCTTGGATTCTTTTGAATTAGTGTTTTTGTATTTTGGGGGTAAATAGTAGTAGAATTACTGGGTTGTATGGTATTGATATTTTTAGGTTTTTGAGAAGACTCCATACTGTTTTCCACAGTGGTTGCACCAATTTACATTCTCATCAACAGTGCACACAGGTCCTCTTTTCTCCACATCTTTGCCAGCACTTTTATTATTTCTTGTGGTTTTGATTTTAGCCATTCTGACAGATGTGAAGTGATATCTTATTGTGGTTTTAATTTGCATTTCCCTGATGATTAGTGATGTTGAGCATCTTTTCATGTGTCTGTTGGCCATCTGTATGTCTTTGGGAAAAGGTCCATTCAGATCCTTTGCTCATTTTTTAATTGGATTATTTATTCGTTTTTGGTGTTGAGTTGTAGACATTTTTTTAATATATTTTGGATATTAACTAACCCCTTATCGGATATGTCATTTGTCAATATCTTCTATTCAGTAGGTTGCCTTTTTTTTTTTTTTTTTTCCAACGTTTATTTATTTTTGGGACAGAGAGAGACAGAGCATGAATGGGGGAGGGGCAGAGAGAGAGGGAGACACAGAATCTGAAATAGGCTCCAGGCTCTGAGCCATCAGCCCAGAGCCTGACGCGGGGCTCGAACTCACAGACCGTGAGATCGTGACCTGGCTGAAGTCGGATGCTTAACCGACTGCGCCACCCAGGCGCCCCTGGTAGGTTGCCTTTTTGTTTTGTTGATGATTTCCTTTGCTGTGCAAAACCTTTGTATTTTGGTATAGTCCTAGTTTAATTTTGCTTTTGTTTCCTTTGCCTGAGGGGTCGTACCTAGTAAAATGTTTCTGTGGTTGATGTCAAAGAAATTACTGCCTGTGTTCTTCTAGGGGTTTTATGGTTTTAGGTCTCACATTTAGGTCTTTAACCCATTTTGAGTTTATTTTTGTGGATGGTTTAAGAAAGTGGTCCAGTTTGATTCTTCTGTTATTTTTTAAATATATATCTGTATCAAAGCTCAAATGATCACCAAAAACTCACTTAAACAGATGGAATAAATTGGTTTGGTCAAAAATTGAGGTAAAGATTTCTGTATATATAAGATTACCCAATACATTTTGAGAAGGAATATTTATTCCTTATGTTATTCCCTATATATGGAATTTATATTCTAGTAGGGAGAGGGTAAAAATTAGTAAAATTATATATAGCATATTAGAATGTGATAAATGATATGGAGAAAAATAAGGCATAGAGGAGGAATAGAGAGTACCCAGTTGGAGAGTTGCTGGATGGTTAGTAAGGGGAAGACCTTACCATGGAGGTGACTTCTGAGAGATTCAAACATGAATGTGGGCACTGCAGATAGTGAAGGAACAGCGTTACAGCCTGAGGAATTCACAGTAGCAGTAATAATAATAATAGCTAACACATATATTGCTATGTGACAGGAGCTGTTTAAGCCCTTTACATATATTAACTTATTCAGTCTTTATATAGTATCCTATGCAATAGGTATTTTTACTATCCTCATTTTATAGATGAGAAAACTGAGGCATTGAGAGCTAGTAAGTAGTGTGGCTGAAAATTAAACCCCTAGCAGTTTGGCCATGGAGTCCATTCTTAGGAGTTGCTGTAGAGTCTATTAGTGAAGGCCTTGAAGAGAGAAAATTTCTAGTGTGTTAGGAGAATAGCTAAGTTAGTGCAGATACAGCAAAGTGAATCAAGAAAATGATAGAACCTGAGGTCTGAAAGGTGGTAATTGAAAAACAGTTAAGGTTAGAGATTTGAGAGGACTTAAGCCATTTTAATGACTGGGCTTTTACTCCAAACTGAACAGCCTTTGATAGTTTTGAAAAGGGAAATCACATCATCTGGCTGACTTTTTATTTATTTTTTTGATTTTTAAAAATTTTATTTTTTAAATTTACATCCAAGTTAGTTAGCATATAGTGTAACAGTGATTTCAGGAGTAGATTCCTTAGTGCCCCTTACCCATTTAACCCATCCCCCCTCCCACAACCTCTCCAGTAACACTGTTCTCCATATTTAAGAGTCTCTTAACGTTTTGTCCCCCTCCCTGTTTTTATATTATTTTTGCTTCCCTTCCCCTGTGTTCATCTGTTCTGTGTCTTAAAGTTCTCATATGAATGAAATCATATGATATTTGTCTTTCTCTGACTAATTTTGCTTAGCATAATACCCTCTAGTTCCATCCACGTAGTTGCAAATGGCAAGATTTCATTCTTTTTGATTGCCGAGTAATACTCCATTGTATATGTATACCACATCTTTATCCATTCATCCATCAATGGACATTTGGGCTCTTTCCATACTTTTGCTATTGTTGATAGTGCTGCTATAAACATGGGGGTGCATGTGCCTCTTCAAAACAGCATACCTGTATCCCTTGGATAAATACCTAGTAATGCCATTGCTGGGTTGTAGGATAGTTGTATTTTTAATTTTTTTTTAATTGTTTTCCAGAGTGGCTGCACCAGTTTGCATTCCCACCAGCAGTGCAAAAGAGAGATCCTCTTTGTCCGCATCCTCACCAACATTTTTTGTTGCCTAAGTTGTTAATGTTAGCCATTCTGATTGGTGTGAGGTGGTATCTCATTGTGGTTTTGATTTGTATTTCCCTGATGATGAGATGTTGAGCATTTTTTCATGTGTCAGTTGGCCATCTGGATATCTTTTTTGGAGAAGTGTCTATTCATGTCTTTTGCCCATTTCTTCACTGGATTATTTGTTTTTTTGGTTATTGAGTTTGAGAAGTTCCTTATAGATTTTGGGTACTGACTCTATCTGATATGTCATTTGCAGATATCTTCCCCCATTCTTTTTGTTACCTTTTAGTTTTGCTGATTGTTTCCTTCGCTGTGTAGAAGCTTTTTATTTTGATGAGGTCTCAATAGTTGATTTTTGCTTTTATTTCCCTTGCCTCTGGAGATGTGTTGAGTAAGAAGTTGCTGTGGCCAAGGTCATAAAGGTTTTTGTCTGCTTTCTCCCCAAGGATTTTGATGGCTTCCTGTCTTACATTTAGTTCTTTCACCCATTTTGAGTTTATTTTTGTGTGTGGTGTAAGAAAGTGGTCCAGGTTCATTCTTCTGCATGTCGCTGTCCAGTTTTCCCAGCAGCACTTGTGGAAGAGACTGTCTGTATTCCATTGTATATTCTTTCCTGCTTTGTCAAAGATTAGTTGGCCATACACTTGTGGGTAAATTTCTGGGTTCTCTATAATGTTGCATTGATCTGAGTGTCTGTTTTTGTGCCAGTACCATACTGTCTTGATGATTGCAGCTTTGTAATACAATTTGAAGTCCGTGATCTGGCTGACTTTTTAGAAAGGGGTTCTTTACTGGGTCCTTCCTCCCTTGGAGTCTATAAGTAGAATTCAGGAAGGCCTAGAAACTTAGAAAAAATTACATCTTTATTTTTCACTAACTTCTAACTTCTAACAGTGTTTCCTTCATTTAATAATGTAGCCAGTAAACTGCAGCAGTTATTAAAGTTACCTGTGACTTTTTGTCACCACCAGTAAAACATTTTTGCAGGATATCTTTATTATCATCACTTTGAAATTATAGTAGTTGTTGGACTCACTGCTAGAACCTGTTTAATGTGATAACGAAGTACATATATTACAGTTTTTTCATGCTTAAATATTTTTGACAACTGTATGTCAATATACTTGCTTTTCTTTGTAACCTTATGTATTTCTTATCTGTATTTAAAAACACCGTGTGGAAGGTGTTCATTGATTTCACCAGCTATCAAAGGAGACTGTGGCATTCAAGAATTAAGATTTGAGGATTGCTTTGGTTGTTGTGATAAGAATGAACTGGGGGAGAAGGCAGGCAAGAGCAGAAAGAGGGATACAAGTTAAGAGGCTTTTGCAATAATCTAGGTGAAGGATAATGGAGAGTTGGACCAGAGTAGTGGCAGAGAAGATAGTGATAGGTAGTTGGGTTTTGCATAAGTTTTGAAGGTTGAACCAGAGGATTTGTTAGCAGATTGAATGTGTAACATGAGAGAAGAAGAAGAATCCAGGATTGCTCTAAAGTTTCTGTCTGTGCATCTGAAAGAATAGAGTTGACATTTACTGAAATCTCTTTGAAATTATCAGCAGATCTATAATACTGGATATGTCATAAATTTTTTAAACAGTAACATAAGGCTTATAAAAAGGTACAAAGAATGAAAGAACTCATGGTCTCACCCCCTATATGAACCATGTGAGATCAGATAGAGTTATGTATGTATGTTAAAAATCAAAAGTTTGGCTTTGGATATAAGTTTGAGATCTTTATTAGACATCTGAGTATTTGTGATTTTGCTATTTCTACTTGGTATGCCCTGACCTATGCAGTCACTAGAAAGAATGAGGGGAACTTAAACAAAAAGAACATAAATTTCTGTTGTTCATCTGAAGGTTTGAATGTTTTACAGTGAACATGTATCCATGTGTTAGGTTAAGTTTGAGAAAAATTCATATTAAAAGAATAAGAAAATAGTTACAGTATGTGATAAAAATTATGTGGTCATTAGAAATAACGAAAAAGAGAGGTGCCTGGGTGACTCAGTTGGGTAAGCTTCCTACTTTTGATTTGGACTCACTCAGGTCATGGTCTCAGAGTTGTGAGATCCAAAATCCAGCTCCACTTCAGGCTTGGTGCTGGGTGTGGAACCTGCTTAAGAGTCTCTGCTTGCCCCTCCCCTCTGCAAGTGAATGCATGTGTTTGTGCACTCTCTCTCTCTCAAATAATAATAATAATAATAATAATAATAATAATAATAGATGATATTTGTATATACCACCATGGAAGGGCTCTAAACTCTATAAATTAAGTAAACAAAAATAAGGTGAAGACAAAATAAATCGATAAGTGTGTCAGAATCACAGTAAATCTAACACTGGTCACCTTTAGAGAAAGACCTGGATTGATAGGTAGATGCCCCCACCCCTCCTTTTAAGCAGTTGAGTTTACTAACCTTGTACATGTATTACTTAAGTGTTGTGGTTCATATGGGAGGCGAGCTTATGGGTTCTATTATTCTTTGTATCTTTGTATTTTTATAAATGCTACAGTTTTAAAATTTTATATCTAATATAGAAAATCATATATATATATACTATGATCTTTATTATGAGTAAAATGTGACTATGTACATATGACTAGAAGAAAAGATTATGGGATGTACATTAAAATGTTACTAGTGGTTTGCTCTGGGTGATGGAAATTGGGGTGTTTTTAAAAACATATTTTTCTTTAATTTCTTGTAGACTATGAGAAGACAACGAAATGAAGTTGTAGTTGAATTAAGGAAGGTGAGTCTGATTAATATTGGGTACTTCCAAGCATAATTCTAACAACATTATAGCATATATGGAAGGTACTAAATGTATATTAATCTCAAGTGCCTAGCATTTCTTTTTCTTTTGAAAACTGAAGGATTTTGACTAAACTTAGGCTATTGAAGTTGGCAAGATACAACTTGTCCACTATCCAGAAATAGAGATAAATGCTTATGTGGCGTTTTTCTTCTGTAATTTTTAATAATTTATATGAAGTGTAAGTCATAACTATACAGTTTTACTAAATAATTCTGCTATTTACAGGTGTAAATATGCCCTGAAAAGAACTTATTTTACTTATAAATTTCATCAACTTTTCAAGTATTAAAATAAGTTATGTCTGTAAAAAAAGAAAAATGGGTTATAGTTGGAAATATATATCTTTAAATTTGTCCCACACATTTTAAGTGGCCCTTGATTTTTGTAAGGAATTGTTGATTTCTGTCTGATTTTGAACTGCCCACCTTTTGCTTTGACTTTGTTTTTAGGTGATAAAGAGAAGCTCCCAGATGATGTATAAAATGGTTTAGTACTTTTAAATAAATATGTATGTTTGGTTCTGGCTTAAACTGTACACTGTCTTTTTTAATCAGAATTCTCTGTTTTTCAGTTTGTTTTTATATAGTTCACGGTTCATTAAAAATATAATATTTGGGGTTTGGGTCTCAAATTAGTGTTGCTTAAGTGTTTGACTCACAATTTGGTTTAATTTTTCATTTGCGTTTTACTTTTAAAAGGCACTTCCTGTTTCATTTTGTAGGACAGGATTGCATAACCTTTGTATGAAACTATCTTTTTATTTAACTAAAGTTCTTTTTCTGATTTTTTTTTTTTAAGAATAAAAGAGATGAACATCTCTTAAAGAGAAGGAATGTACCACATGAAGATATCTGTGAAGATTCTGATATAGATGGCGATTATAGAGTGGTAAGTTATCATTATTCTGGTAACATAAAACTACGAATGAAAGATTTTACATAAATAAAGAATTTTAAGGTGACTTTTTAACTTTGTTTTCTCTGTAATTTTTTACAGCAAAATACCTCTCTAGAAGCTATTGTTCAAGTAAGTTGAGCATTTTCCTGTGTCTTCATTTGTATTTCTAATTACTGTGTATCTATATCAAAAATTGTTTTAATTTTTTATAGAATGCTTCAAGTGATAACCAAGGAATTCAGTTAAGTGCAGTTCAAGCTGCTAGGTAAGTTAAATTTTGAGGACATATTTAAATATCATAACTTACACAGGAGTCCTGTTTGACTTTTCACTATGTAATACTACTGTGACTCAAGTTTGATGACAAACAATAAAGAACAGTCCATAGACTAACTAAATTTACTTAAAAAAATTTTTTTCTGGTTTAGTGTATTGATAGCAGTTTTTTCTAAACTCAGATAAAGTTTCAAGTTGCAGAATACATACAGATGGTAGGAAAGAGTTGATTTGACAGGTTATTGCTAGCAACGAATAGAAAAGCATTATTTATTTATTTTAATTATTTTATATGTTTTTATTTATTTTTGAGAGAGCACAAGTTGGGGAGGGGCAGAGAGAGAGGGAGACACAGAATATGAAACAGGCTCCAGGTTCTCAGCTGTCAGCATAGAGCCTGACGTGGGGCTCGAACTCATGAACCCATGAGATCATGAACTGAGCCGAAGTTGAATGCTTAACCAACTGAGTCACACAGGCACCCCAAAAAAACGTTATTTATAAAACTTCACTTTTTATTAATAGGTTTAATTTAATAAAAAGTCAGGTTTTTCATCGCCTGCCCAGGTAGCTAATTCTTTTCACAGTCCTTATTTTAATCAAACAATAAATTGAGTTATAAGCTTACTATAGCAGTGTATAGGCAAGTAGACATTAAGATTGAGGGCTACAATTTGCAACTACATGGATGGAACTAGAGGATGTTATGCTAAGTGAAATTAGTCAGAGAAAGACAAATATCCTATGACTTCACTCATATGAGGACTTTAAGTTACAAAACAGATGAGGGGCGCCTGGGTGGCTCAGTCGGTTAAGCGTCCGACTTCACCTCAGGTCCCAATCTTGCGGTCTGCGAGTTTGAGCCGCGCGTCCGGCTCTGGGCTGGTGGCTCAGAGCCTGGAGCCTGCTTCCGATTCTGTGCCTCCCTCTTTCTCTGCCCCTCCCCCATTCATGCTCTGTCTCTCTCTGTCTCAAAAATAAATAAAAATTAAAAAAAAAAAAAAAGATTAAAAAAAAAGATACAAAACAGATGAACAAGGGAAGGGAAGCAAAAAATATAAAAACAGGGAGGGGGATAAAACATAAGAGACTCTTAAATATGGAGAATAAACAGAGGGTTACTGGAGAGGTTGTGGGGGGGGAATGGGCTAAATGGGTAAGGGACATTAAGAAATCTGCTGAAATCATTGTTGCACTATATGCTAACTAACTTGGATGTAAAGTTTTTAAAAATAAAAGATAAAAGATTGAGGGCTACAGAGTTTCCCAGTGGATTTCCAGGTAGGAATAATATGTTATTTTGTATATTTCTGCTGTGAAATCTGTGGTCTAGAGGTGTATGCTCCTATATTTTAAGAGGGGAACCAGAAAAACTTGTTTCTGAGAACTTTGTATTAATGAATAGGTTATTAGTTTTCCTACTTTTGTGTATTTTAAAAACCCTAGAACAGATAGGAAAATTATAGAATTAACACTATTGCCCACTACAGGTAAAAGAACTTCGTAGAGAGGACTTGGTTATGTAGGAAGAAAATCATAGGAGTATTCATATCTCAAAATGGCAAATTATGTTTATAGATAGAATGATTACGAAATTTGAGGGGTACCTGGGTGGCTCATTCGGTTGAGTGTCTGACTCTTGATTTCGGTTCAGGTCATGATCTCATGATTCATGAGTTCAAGCCCCGTGTCGGGCTCCCATGCAGAGCCTGCTTGGAATTCTCATTCTGTGTCACTGTCTCTGTCTCTTCCTCCCTGCCCCCCCTCCTCAAAGTAAATAAATAAATGGAAAAAATTGATACATTATGCTCACCATTTTTCATTGTTGATTATTTGATAGTTTTGGAGCAACTCTTCTCAATAGGAGTTCTACAAAATAATTAAAGCCCTAAGGCCCCTAAAGCAGATATTTTCAAATTAGGGTCTTTGTTTTTTTGTGTTTTTTGTTTGTTTGTTTATGTTTATTTATTTTGAGAGTGAAAGGGTACACGTGTGTGTGTGTGTGCGTGCAAGCAGGAGAGAGGCAGAGAGGGAGGAAGAGAATCCCAAGCAGGTTCCACGTTGACAGCCCCAACGGGGGCTCAATCCCACGAACCATGAGATCATAATCTGATCTGAAATCAAGAGTTGAGCACTTAACCAACTGAGCCACCCAGGCATCCCTCAAATGGTGGTCTTTGACTCTCTAGGAGATACTGAGACAACTTCGGGGAGTATACAAAATCAAACTCATTTATCAATAATACTAAGACTTTATTTGCCTTTTTTAAATATGCTAACAATTTACAGTGATGTTGTCAAAGCACCTGTGGTAAAACTTGATGGTACCTTAGCACAGATCAAGACAGTAGCATCAAACTGATCTCATATTTTGTAGATACTATATGCAACATTATACACTCAGAAAAAAAGGACATTTCTGAATATTTAAGAATGTCCTCAGTGAAGTAAAATGAAGTAAAGTAAATGAAGTAAAATTCTTTTATTAAATCTAGAACCTCGATTAAGAAAGACTGGGTTAGGGGCGCCTGGGTGGCTCAGTCGGTTGAGCGTCCGACTTCGGCTCAGGTCACGATCTCGCGGTCCGTGAGTTCGAGCCCCGCGTTGGGCTCTGTGCTGACAGCTCAGAGCCTGGAGCCTGTTTCCGATTCTGTGTCTCCCTCTCTCTCTGACCCTCCCCCGTTCATGCTCTGTCTCTCCCTGTCTCAAAAATAAATAAACATTAAAAAAAAAAAAAAAAAAAAGAAAGAAAGACTGGGTTATTTTCTACTTTGTGTTAAGAATTGTACCATGTTGTGGAAAATGCTTTGAAAAGCATTTAGTGTAATTCTTGCTATGTAAAAAGTTTAGAACCTAATTGAGAAGGCAGCGCAGTGTATTAAAAATAGCGATACTTAATAGCAAATGTAAGCATATGCTGGGTAAATGTTCTTGGAATTCAGAGAGAGTACTATGAAAACATACAACTTGAAATGGACTTTGAATAGATAAGAGTTTGAATAGACGGAAAAGAGGGCATTCCAAGTGTAGGGACTAGGATGTGAAGGGCCTGCAAATGAGATTGAAATGGTGGGACAGACAACTGATCTGTTTTTGAATTACAGAGAATGAGATTAGTTAGGTAAAATGGAGCCAACTTGTGGAATGGTTTAGACTAGGGCAAAGAGTTTTCATTTATTGGGTAGTAAATAAGTAGCCATCACTTGGTTTATATAGAGGAATCATCTGATTAAGCTTTTATAAAATTGCTGTGCAGGGTATTCAAATGAGTGAGGATTTGTGTCATCCCTATGTCAAATATGAATTTGAATTTAATTATATGTCATTAAATTTCACAAGGGTATGTGTGTCTCTTATAGGAAGCTTTTGTCCAGTGATCGAAATCCACCAATCGATGACTTAATAAAATCTGGAATATTGCCTATTTTAGTCCATTGTCTTGAAAGAGATGACAAGTAAGTACATTATTTTAAGAACTAATTTAGAATCTATCTTTTGCAGAAAACAAGATTTTCTAGTAGTTAGTTTGATCTTTAAAGAAAAGGGCTATAAGATGGAACTGAAAAAGCCAAAGGGAAAAACAGTGCAAGCTGTGTTTACACCAAGAGGTGAACATAAAGGCTAAAGAGGAACTTGAGAATGATACATTTAACTTTTAAGCTTTGAGAATTGACAAGTAGTAGCTTGGCCGGTAAGTACTTAAGAAAACTGTTGGGTAGTAATATATAGGTATCTTAATAAAGAGTTTTTACTAAAAATACGGACACCCAAGGAAATTGGATGCTTTTTATACTGAAGAGATACTGTAAATAGTCATTGGAAATTTAAACAAAAAAAAAGCTAGATGTATAGATACCTTTTGAAACAAAATATTTAATACTTTAAAAATGCTCGAGGAAGGGAATGGTTGGCAGATAGTGTATTTGGGCCAATGTAAAAATCCCTACTGTTTAATTAAAATTATTTGTTTTTTGTAGTCCTTCTTTACAGTTTGAAGCTGCATGGGCTCTGACAAACATTGCATCTGGAACCTCTGAACAAACTCAAGCAGTAGTTCAGTCCAGTAAGTTGGTGATTGACGGATAAAATTATGGTTTCTAACAAAGAAGTTAGTAAAAAAAAAATAGTGATTCTGTTAAAAGAATATATTATAAAATAATATCTATCCAATAACGGGGTAGTTGAAATAGGCCAACTTAAGTATATTACTTTGATCATGTTGTTCCAATGACTGACATTTTCTATTTCCAAAAATTCATTTGATGCTAAATCTGACGTTTCCTAAGTATAGTAGCGATTATATTGTTGTAGTTTCACTTTATTTATAGGACCTCATACAAATACAAGTGTTTTTTCCCATTGCCATACTACCTCTTGGCCTCTCTTAATGAGATTTTCATCATGCGATTTAGAGAAATCTTTTATAAAGTAGTCCTGTTGAAAAATAGCTTGAAGTTTGTTCATTGCTATTTTAATAGGATTGTTTTTCTTTTATGTTCCAAAAGTTGTAAGTGGAAGATTATTGGAAGTAATAACCTGAGTATTGTTTTCATTAATACTATTTAATTCTCTTATCAAACAAAGAAATTAATAATTTTAAAGAAGGTACTTCTAAAATGCTTCTCAGGTGTGTAAGCAGGATGCTTGTCTAACTAAGCCTCTTAAAATCTTAGGCTCTAATTTCTACATGATTTTAAAGGGGAACAGAGGTTTTACCCAAGTAAACATTTTATTTTGTAGACATTTCTGTTCTTATATTACATAGAATATTAATACTACCTTAAATCATGATAAAATTGGCTTAATTTGAGGTTTAAATGGGTTTCGGTTTTTATGTTTGGTTTTATTTTGTATAATTGACTAGTAAATTTTATTATCTCAAGATAATCTTCTAGTCACTCATTTTGCTTCCTAAGTGCTTTTTCAAGATTAGAAGGAGGCTTAGAATTGGTTTTAACACTGTCAGTCTTATGTTACCAAATATAATAGATGAATGAATGATTTTTTATGAGTAAAGCATGATCTACATGTACTTAAATAGCATTTTTCAAAGTAAAGTAATATCAGAAGAAAGAAAAAGTGGAAGAATCATGTGTTCAATGCAGTATTACTCTGTTTAGATACAGATTTTTCTGTTTCCCATCCTTGTTCGAACAAAGCAACAGAACCACTTTTTGATTCAGAAGGGCTATGTGGTACAGGACTCACTGGCCTGTCTAAAGACACATGTGAAGTTTGTTTTTAATTGAGGTGTAATTGACATAAATAACATTAAATTAGTTTCAGGTGTACAACATAATGACTCAAAATGTATGTATATACACCAAGGGGTGCCTGGGTGGCTCAGTGTTTCAGTGTCTGAACTTGGGCTCATGTCATGATCTTAAGGTTTATGAGTTCAAGCCCCACATTAGCCTCTGCACTTACAGTGCAGAACCTGCTTAAGTATTCCTCTCTCCCTCTCTTTTTGCCCAATCCTGTCACACTTGCTGTCTTGCTCTCAAAAAAAAAAATGTATACATCAAGAAGTGATCACAGTAACTCTAGTTTCCCCATCTTCATATGAAATTACATAATATGCATTACAGTATTATTGATTACAGTTACCATGTTGTACATTTCATTTCATTCCTGTGACTTGTTTTATGACCAGAAGTTTGTAACTCTTGGCCCCCTTCTCCTATTTCACCCACCCCCAAAAAAACCCTCCCCTCTCTCAACCACCAATCTGTTCTCTGCATCTATGAGTTTTATTTTGTTCATTTGTTTTTTAGATTCCACATGTAAGTGAAATCATACATGGTCTTTCAGAACTGTTTCACTTAGTACCTCAAGATCCATTGACATCATAATGGACAAGGATTTATTTATTTCTTTTCTTTCTTTTTTTTTTTTTTTTAAATTTTTTTTTTTTTCAACGTTTTTATTTATTTTTGGGACAGAGAGAGACAGAGCATGAACGGGGGAGGGGCAGAGAGAGAGGGAGACACAGAATCGGAAACAGGCTCCAGGCTCTGAGCCATCAGCCCAGAGCCCGACGCGGGGCTCGAACTCACAGACCGCGAGATCGTGACCTGGCTGAAGTCGGACGCTTAACCGACTGCGCCACCCAGGCGCCTCTATTTTCTTTTTTTAATGGCTGAGTGGTATTCCATTGTGTGTGTGTCTGTGTCTGTGTGTACGCATGTGTGTGTATACATGTGTACATGTGTGTAATCCATCCATCCATCATTTGACACTTTGTTTCCATATCTTGGCTACTGTGAATAATGCTGTAATGAACATAGGGGTGCATATATCTTCAAAGGTTCCAAGCGATTTCACCGTAAGTATCTTTGCTGAAAACACTTCCCCCACAAAACGCATTGGCTGTAAAGCAGTTTTGCCATAAAAGGTATCAGAATAACTGGTTGACAGTTTGATTTGATAGTGTGTTTGTTTCATCAAATAATTGACAGTTTGCTTTCATTTCTCCATTGACACGGTACTCCCATTTTTATATTAATCTTAACCCTCATAATAGTGTATACAGTGGCACAGAGTTTTGAACCCACATTTCTCCTAGAACTTTGAAACATCTATCAACAGACATGTGACAGCATGCTGAGAACAGAGAACAAGGTAGAAGACTTTCACAGTGCCATACAAAACTGTTACAAATATGCATGCATCCTTGTATTTAGAAACTTAATACCTCCCTTAAGGAAAAAATTTTAGCGAAAAAATGAGAAAAGGTGATGCCAAATGAAGAGATGAATCAATAAGGAAAAAAAATGTATATTATGAAAGAAAGACTTTGAGGACAAGTGCTTAGTCTGCAAAATAAAGTTATTTGCATAGAATTACATGAATCTACACACATTTTAAATGTATTCAAATGTTGTATTTTGCAATAAAGTCTTTTTAATTTTGTTAATGCATTTTTCATATTGCATTATGTCCTTTTATTATTTATTTTTAATTTTTTTTTTTAACGTTTATTTATTTTTGAGACAGAGAGAGACAGAGCATGAACAGGGGAGGGTGAGAGAGAGAGGGAGACACAGAATCGGAAACAGGCTCCGGGCTCTGAGCTGTCAGCACAGAGCCTGACGCGGGGCTTGAACCCACGAACCGCGAGATCATGACCTGAGCCGAAGTCGGACGCTTAACCGACTGAGCCACCCAGGCGCTCCTCATTATGTCCTTTTAAATGAATGCCCCTCTTTTATGGCATAATTGCCTTATGGCCAATTAGTTATAGGGTGGAAGTGTTTGTGGCAAAGATACTTGTCGTGAAAATACTGGGTACTCTTCTTAAATTTGTTTTCATTTTGCTCAGATAAATACCCAGAAGTGGAATTACTGGATCATGTGTTTTTAGTTTCTTCATTAGCCTCTATACTGTTTTCCATAGTGGCTGCACCAATTTACATGCCCACCAGCAGTGCACCAGGGCTCTCTTTTCTCAGCATCCTGTCCAACACTTGTTATTGCTTGTCTTTTTGATTAGCTGCTCTGACCATTGTGAGGTGATACCTCCTTATGGTTTTGATTCGCTTTTCCCTGATGATTCATGATGTTGAGCATCTTTTCATATGTCTGTGGGCCATGTGTATGCCTTCCTTAGCAAGATGTCTATTCAGGTTCTATTCCCATTTTGTAATCAAATTTTGGGAGAGGAGGTTGGTATTCTTTATATATTTTGGATGTTAACCACTTACCAGATACATGATTTGCAAATATACTCTCATTCAGGAGGTTGCCTTTTTATTTTGTTGATAGTCTCCTTGGCTGTACAGAAGCTTTTAGTTTGATGTAGTTGCATTTATTTTTGCTTTTGTTGCTAATTGCATGTGAAGTCAGGTTCAAAAAAATACTGTCAAGAATGATGTCAAGAAGCTTACCACCAGTGTTTTCTAGTAGAAATTTTTACAGTTTCTGGTCTTATATTCAAGTCTTTAATCCATTTGAGTTCATTTTTGTATATGGTATAACATTCTGGTTTAGTTTCATTCTTAATGCATTTGGCTATCCAGTTATCTCAACGCCGTTTATTGAAGAAACTGTCCTTACCCCAATGTCTTTTCTTGCCTCCTTTGCTGTAAATTAATTGATTATATGTACAGGGGTTTATTTCTTTTCTGTTGATCTACATCCCTGTTTTTATGCCAACATAGGTACCATACTGTTTTGATTAATGTAGCTTTGTAATATAGTTTGAAATCAAGGAGTGTGAGGCCTCCAGTTTGATTCTTCTTTCTCAAGATTGCTTTGGCCATTCAGAATCTTTTGTGATTCCATACGAATTTAGGACTGTTTGTTCTATTTTTGTGAAAACTGCCATTGGGATTTTGATAGGAGCATGGAATACTGTTCCATTTATTTGTTTTTATTTGTTTCATCTGTTTCTTTCATCAGTGTCTTGTAGTTTTTTGCATAGGTCTTTCACCTCCTTGGTTAAATTTATTCCTAGGTATTTTCCTCTTTTTGATGAAATTGTAAATGGAGTTGTTTTCTTAATTTTTCTAATAGTTTGTAGCATATAAATATGCTACAGATTTTTCTGTATTGACTCTGCATCCTGCAACTTTACCAAACTCATTTATTCTAGTAGTATTTTTTGTGGAGTCTTTATGGTTTCCTATATGTAGCATTATGTCATCTGCAAATAATGGCAGTTTTCCTTCTTTCCAGTTTGGATGCATTTTCTTTCTTTTTCTATTTGCTCTGACTAGAACTTTGAATACTGTTTTGAATAAAATTGGTGAGAGTAGACATCCTTGTCTTAGTCCTGATCTTAGAGGAAAAGTTTTTAGCTTTTCACCTTTGAGTATGATACTAACTATGGGCTTATCATATGAGACCTTTATTATGTTGGGGTACATTTCCTCTGTACCCACTTTGTTGAGAATTTTTTTTTTTATTTTATTTATTTATTTTTTTTTAATTTTTTTTTCAACGTTTATTTATTTTTTGGGACAGAGAGAGACAGAGCATGAACAGGGGAGGGGCAGAGAGAGAGGGAGACACAGAATCGGAAACAGGCTCCAGGCTCTGAGCCATCAGCCCAGAGCCTGACGCGGGGCTCGAACTCACGGACCGCGAGATCGTGACCTGGCTGAAGTCGGACGCTTAACCGACTGCGCCACCCAGGCGCCCCGAGAATTTTTATCATAAATGGATGTTGAATTTTGTCAAATGCTTTTTCTACATCTGTTGAAATGATCATATTTTTATCCTTCATTTTGTTAATGTGGTATATCATAATTGACTTGCAGATGTTAAACCATCCTTGCATCCCTGAAATAAATCTTATTTATTTATCGATCATGACTTACGATTTTTTAAATGTATTGTTGAATTTGGTTTGCTAGGATTTCATTCAGGGTGTTTGCATCTGTATTCATCAAAAATTTTGGCCTATAATACTCTTTATTTGTGATGTCCTTGTCTGAATTTGGTATCAGAGTAATGCTGGCCTCAATTGATTGGAAGGGTTCCCTGCTCTTCACTTTCTAGGAAGAGTTTGAGAAGGATAGGTGTTAAATCTTTGAATGGCAGAATTCAACAGTGAAGCTGTCTAGTGCTGGACTTTTTATTGAGAGATTTTTGATTACTGGTTCAATTGCACTTCTAGCAATTGGTCTATTTAGATTTTCCATTTCTGTCTTGGAAGATGGTAAATGTATAGGAATTTATTCATTTCTTTTAGGTTGTCCGGTTTATTGGCATGTAATTGTTTATAGAAGTCTCTTATGATCTTTTAATTTTCCTTGATAACAGTTGTAACTTCCCAACTTTATGATTTTATTTATTTGGACCCTCTTTTTTCCTTAGTCTAGCTAAAGGTTCACCAGTTTTTGTTTATCTTCTCAGAAAATCAGCTCTTGGGGCGCCTGGGTGGCGCAGTCGGTTAAGCGTCCGACTTCAGCCAGGTCACAATCTCGCGGTCCGTGAGTTCGAGCCCCGCGTCGGGCTCTGGGCTGATGGCTCAGAGCCTGGAGCCTGTTTCCGATTCTGTGTCTCCCTCTCTCTCTGCTGTCCCAAAAATAAATAAACGTTGAAAAAAAAAAAAAAAAAAAGAAAATCAGCTCTTAGTTTCATTGATCTTTTCTATTACCTGTTTAGTCTGTATTTCATTTATTTCTGCTCTGATCTTTATTATTTCCGTTTTTCTACTAACTTTGAGCCTTGTTCCTCTTTTCCTAGTTCTTTTAGTAAAGGTCGATTATTTGAGATTTTTCTTGTTTCTTGAGGTAGTCCTTCTGTATCACTGTGAGCTTCAGGTTTAGAACTGCTCTTGTTGCATCCCATAAACTTTAGCATGTTGTACTTTCATTTTCGTTTGTCTCAAGATATTTTTAAATTTTTCCTTTGATTTCTTACATGACCCATTGATTGTTCAGTAGCATGTTATTTAATCACCACATATTTATAATTTTTCCAGTTTTGTGATTTTTATTTTCATACCACTGTGTTCTAAAAAGATGTTTGATGTGTTTTTGGTCTTAAATTTCATGAGGTTTCTTTTGTGGGTTAACATGTGATCTGTCCTGGAGAATGTTCCATGTGCACTTGAAAAGAATGTGTGTTCTATAACTTTTGAATGGAATGTTTGTGTATATATATGTGAAGTCATTCTGGTCTAATGTGTTGTTTAATGCTAATGTTTTCTTACTGATTTTCTATCTGAATGGTCTATCCAGTGATGTAAGTGGGGTATGAAAGCCTCCCCACTATTTATTGCTGTCAGTTCCTCCCTTTACATCTGTCAATATTTGCTTTATATATTTAGGTGCTCCTATATTGGATCCATAAAGACTTACAAACATTGTATTTTCTTGCTGGATTGACCCTGTTAGCATTATGTAATGCCCTTCTTTGTCTTTTATTGCAGTCTTTGTTTTGAAGTCTATTTTGTCTGATACACATAGCTGATACACATGGGATAGCTACCCCATGTTTCTTTTGGTTTCCATTTGCATGAAACCCTTTTATTCTATCCCTTAACTTTTAGTCTGTGTGTATCCTTACATTTGAGGTGAGTCTCTAGTAGGCGACATATGGATGAGAGTTATTTCCTATCCATTCAGACATTCTGTGTCTTTTTATTTTTAATGTTTATTTATTTTTTGAGAGGTGGGGAGAGAGAAAGCGTGCATGCATGTGAACAGGGGAGGGTCAGAGAGAGAGGGAACAGAGGATCCGAAGTGGGCTCTGTGCTGACAGCAGAGAGCCCAGTGTGGGGCTTGAACCCACAAACTCTGAGATCATGACTTGAGCTGAAAGCAGACACTTAACCAGCTGAGCCACCCAGGCGCCCCAGACATTCTGTGTCTGTTGATTGGAGAATTTAATCCACTTACATTTAAAGTAATTATAGATAAGTATGTGTACTTACTGACATTTTGTTAATTGTTTTCTGGCTGTTTTGTTGTTCTCTGTTCCTTTCTTCTCTTGCTCTCGTCCCTTGTGGTTTAATGCCTTTTCTTTTTTTTTTTTTTTTTTTTTTAATTTTATTTTTTTTTTAACTTTATTTTTTTTAATTTATTTTTGAGACAGAGACAGAGCATGAACGGGGGAGGGGCAGAGAGAGAGGGAGACACAGAATTGGAAGCAGGCTCCAGGCTCTGAGCCATCAGCCAAGAGCCCGACGCAGGGCTCGAACTCATGGACCGTGAGATCGTGACCTGAGCTGAAGTCAGACGCTTAACCGACTGAGCCACCCAGGCGCCCCTGATGCCTTTTCTTGAATGTTATGTTTAAATTCCATTCTCATTATCTTTTGTGTATCTACTACCGGTTTCTGCTTTGCAGTTACCGTAGGGTTTACATATATAGCTTTTACATATACCAGAGTATTTTAAGTTGATAGCAGGTTAAGTTTGAACACATTCCAAAACTCCATTTTTACCCCCTGCCTCACATTTTATATCTTGTTATTTTGTATGTCCCTTTAACTGATGGGTGTAATTACAGTTATTTTTACTACTTTTATTTTTTAATCTTCATGCTAGCTTTGGAAGTAATTAGTCTACTACCTTTACCATATATTTCCTTTGTCTACTGATTATTTTTCCTCTCATATTTTTTCTTGTTACAAGTTAATGTCCTATCCTTTCAGCTTAAAGACGTCTCCAACATTTTTTGTAAGGCTGGTTTAGTAGTAGTGAATTCCTTAGTTTTTGCTTGTCTGGAAAACTGTCTCCTTCAATTAATAATAACTTTACTGGGTAGAGTATTCTTGGTTGGGAATTTTTTCCTTTCAGCACTTTGAATATATCATGCCTCTGTCCTGTAAACCATATCCTGAAAAATCTGATAACCTTATGGGGCTTGTCATATACACAATAAGTTTTTCTGTTGCTTCCTTAATTTACTCTTTTTATCTTTAACTCTTGACATTTTAATTATAATGTGTCTTGGTGTGGCTTTTTCTGGGTTCATTTTATTTAGAACTTTTTGGGCTTCCCTGATCTGGATACTGTTTGCTTCTCCAAGTTAGGAAAGTTTTTAGTCATTATTTCTTCAAATTAATTTTCTGTACCTTTCTTTCTCACTTCTCCTGAGAGCCCATTATGGGAATGTGTTCCACTTGATGTTATCCTGTAGGTCCCTTAGCTGTCTTCACTTTTTAAAATTTCTTTTTTCTCTTGCTGCTCTGTTGGGGTGCATTCCATTGCCCTGTCTTCCAGATCATTGATCCTTTCTTCTGCTTTATCTTAACCTGCTGTTGAATGCCTCTCCTGTATCTTTCACTTCAGTTATTGTGTTCAGCTCTGTGACTTTTGTTTGGTACTTCCTCGTATTTTCTGTTTTGTTGAAATTTATTCTATATTCATCCATTCTTCTCTGAAGATTAGGGAGCATCTTTATGACCATGTTTTTGAACTTGTTATCAGGTAAATTATCTTCATTTCAGTAAAGCTTTTTTCTGGGGTTTTATTTGGCTCTGTTCTTCAGTTTACTTACTTAACTTGACTTTCTGTGTTTGTTTTTTATGTATTAGGTGAAATGTCTCTCTCTCCCAGTCTTGAAGGAATGGTCACAGGAAGACAATGTTTTAGGCAGCAATCTGTGCTATGCTGTGGAGGTGGAGCCTGTCAAAAGTAGTCTCAGATTGTCATTCCCATGGAACCCCAAAATTTAAGACACCCCCACCCCCACCCCAGTGACCAGTACCAGGCATTCAGGGAGTATCCCCTATGTGGACTTTGTGCTCCTGCCAGCTTTGGCAGGGCCACAGGGGAGTGCTAGGCCAGGATGAGCCATCCCACTGGGTTTGGTGGGGTGTGGCTACAGCAGTGCTCAGGGCTGGGGTGAAGGGCTGGTGCAAGTTTTGCTAGCAAAGTAGTATGTATAAAAAATGGCACCTGCCAGCACCTCCATCCTTGGAGAAAGTTCCATAAGACCCTCATCCCTTAGGCTTTAAGCTTAGCCAGTGAACCTCCTTTACATATGCTCTAGGTACTTTTCTACCTACTGCTTTTGTGTATGGGTCCTGGGGCAAGTGAGTCTTTGAACAGATTCTTTTAAGAGCGTACCCTTGGTTTCCTACAGCCCTTTGGGTCTCTTGGACATAAGCTCTGTTGATTTTTAAAGCCAGATGATTTGGGGGTTTGTCTCTGGTGTAGGTCCCAAGGGTTTGGGTGCCTGATTTGGGGCTCTAACCCCTCCTCAGGGATATGTTCCATATTTATGAGATCCATCCCACTTGTGAATCCCTCCTATTGCGGTGGTGGGCTGGAGGAGGGGGGGGGCATGGCTTTGTAAGGACGGCAGTCTCTGACTCTCTTATCTGTCTTAGTGTGATCTTTTTTATCTTTTGACACAGAGGACCTGTTCAGCTAGTTCTGTAGAGAGCATTGTTGTATATGTAGCTGTAGGTTTGATGTGCCATGGTGGAAGGTGAGGTCAGGATCTTACTATGCCACTGTATTGAACTGCACCCTCCTGTTATTTCACATTTCCACATTCAAAAGTTATTTCAACAACTGGAGTCCTTTTTATTCCTCCAAATTTGAGAATAATGCTTTATCTGTAAGGAATTTATTTATCTGTTTGTTTATAAGGATTGATTTTTAATTTGGAATTTTATCCAGGTTTAATTATGAATGAAAATTTGCCAACTTGTTACGATATTTGTATGTTGAAACTGCCATTTTGATGGTGAATTAAGTGGTCTGCTAGTTAAAATTTTTCCATTATTCTTACCCTAGTAAAAAAACATTTAATAAATACATTTTTAAAATATATATATATATATATTAATTTTTTTAAGTGTATTTATTTTGAGAGAGAAAGAAAGCTGAAATCAAGGAGGAGCAGAAAGAGAGAGGGAGAGACAGAATCCCAAGCAGGCTTTGCACTGTCAGACGGAGCCTAGCATGGGCTTCAAACTCATGAACTGTGAGGTCATGACCTGAGCTGAAGTCAGATGCTTACCCAACTGAGCCACCCCAGGCACCCTAAATATATTTTTGATAGCTTTCTTTCTTCTTAGGTTTCAGCAAGAACAGATTGATTTTTGGTTTAGAGCATAGTATCTTTAGTCCCCCCCCCCTTTTTTAATCTATATTATTGAAATTGAGCTCTAAAACTATTTTTAAACTTAAATGTAACTTACATTTTCCTCCTTTAGATGCTGTGCCACTTTTCCTGAGGCTTCTACATTCACCCCATCAAAATGTCTGTGAGCAGGCAGTGTGGGCACTGGGAAATATCATAGGTTTGTATAAAACTTGTAATGCTAGTCCAAAAATTATTATCATATACTGTGTAATAAAAATGACTACAAATAGTGAAAAATGAGAAACAATTTGTCATTTTCAATACTGATTTTTATGAAATAATTTATAGAAATTAAGCTGTTTTAAGTGTAAACCTATGGTAAATAGAATGAATTTTTTGTTGCTTATGATACGGTAATATCTTTTTATATATAGTCAGCTTTTCAAAAAAATATATAGTCAATCTTAGTTATTTGAGTGATTATGAAATATGTATCTCCTTCCTTTATTTTGTTGATGTGTCCATTTTATTCCTTAACTCTCCATTGTCATAGAAACTACTAAGAAAAAAGGTGGTACAAAATAAACCAATAAGTTTTCTCCATAATTACAGTTCTAAAAAGAGTATAAATGGAAATTTTTAGTATTTTTTATAGATTTTAGTATGGTAAAATACAATAATGTTATCCATTATTATTGTGAGGTCGTCATCTTACAGAAGATGTTTGTAGCTTATAGACCGTGACATTAAATGTTGAACACCATGATTACCATACCTTTCAGTTTTTCTTTGACATAATTGTAGGAAGAATAAAGACAATTCTAATATTTTAAGATTAAAAAAAATTTTTTTTTTTTAATGTTTACTTATTTTTGAGAGAGAGAGAGAGAGACAGAGTGTGTGAGCAGGGGAAGGGCAGAGAGAAAGGGAGACAAAGAATCTGAAGCAGGCTCCAGGCTCTGAGCTGTCAGCACAGAGCCCAACACGGGGTTTGAACCCACAAGGTACTAGATCAATACCTGAGTCCGACACTTAACCAACTAAGCCACCCAGGCGCCCCTCAAGATTTGTTTTTAAACTAGATCTGAACTTTACTCAAACTCCAAAATTTAAAAAACTGTCTTCCAGTGAGTGGAGAATGGAAAAAAACTGGAATCTGAACTGTATTATGTCCCTTAGTATTAAAGTTTATTTTTGGGGCGCCTGCATGGCTCAGTCAGTTGAGCATCCGACTTCGGCTCAGGTCATGATCTCACGGTCTGTGAGTTCGAGCCCTGCGTCGGGCTTTGTGCCGACAGCTCAGAGCCCAGAGCCTGTTTCGGATTCTGTGTCTCCCTGTCTCTCTGACCCTCCCCCGTTCATGCTCTGTCTCTCTGTCTCAAAAAAATAAATAAAGGTTAAAAAAATTTTTTTTAAGTTTATTTTTGCCACAGACCATTGTTCTTGCATGGAAGTAGTCAGTATTACTTTAATGTACCTCTTCTATATTACCCTTTGGGGGGACCAAGATAGAGTGCAGAGGGATGGTTAGTGTCCCACAAGTAGGAGTTTTAAAATGGGAGAATTTCTCCGTAAAGTGTTATTCACATATGATCTGTTGCTGTTAAGAATGCTATCTTTTGTGTATTCAAATTCCTTCACCCCTTTGCTTTTATACTAACTTTTAGATTTAGAACTGTTAATGCAGTATCTTGATCTTTGGTTTTCAATTCCTGTGACATCGTAGAATAATTAGACTACATGGATGCCAAAAGAACAGGGATTTTATCTCCAAATATTGCAGTGCAAAGAAAAGGGTTTTCATTTGTGGAATGTAATACTTAACATGACTTTCATGCTAGAAATTACGGCAATACTCTAGATACAGAAATTCCATTTGGCAGTTCTCTAAGGCAATGATTCTCAAACTTTTAACTGTTTTCAGTATCCTATGATAAGGGCTTGAATTCTTGACCCAGAATTCTGGATTCATAGAGTTTGTTTTAACAGATCTGGGATAGGGCCCAAAAATTACTTTGGGAACCACTGCTCTAGGGATATTGGTTCATTCTTCCACCCACTCCTTTTTTTTGACATAGTTTTTTATTTTTTAACTTTATTTTTGACATAGTTTTTTTTAAATATGTCAAATAATTTGTGGTTAATACTTTTGGTACTCTGATATTAGGTCACAAGTATAAATTCTACAGATTTTTTTTCTAATAGTATTTTGATGTGTGTACATATACATATGTTTTTATTACATGAAAGTTTGTTAAACTGAGTACCATTGTGAGAGAAGGTAAAAGCAGCAGTTCTCTGCTCACAAAGTATTCTAAAGAATCCTTATGCTTCTATTTTTGGATGGCATAAAAACATAGGTGAACAATTTATAAACCTGAATATGTAAATCATGTGCCAAAAAAATGTTATTACTTTATGTTGCTTCTCTTGGCTAAAAGACCTAAAATGAGAACTTGGTTGTTGTTGTCTAAAACTTCTTTGTAAGACTAAATAGCTACACTTTTATATAAAACTAATAGTTAAAAATCTAGAAAGCAGCATATTGAACCCACTGCCGTATGTTTTCTGAATTGCTTATTGTCAGTGTATTTTATTGAATTAATCGCTCCTTCCTACAGGTGATGGGCCACAATGTAGAGATTATGTCATAAGTCTTGGAGTTGTGAAACCTTTACTTTCCTTCATAAGTCCATCTATTCCTATAACATTCTTAAGGAATGTTACTTGGGTTATGGTCAACTTATGTCGCCACAAAGACCCACCACCCCCAATGGAAACCATTCAGGAGGTAAACAGGTGTTGTGTGTTTTCTTTTTTGTTTTTTAACTAAATCCCATTATGTATATGTTTTTAAATCTGTATATTTCTCTCTTCAGATTCTTCCAGCTCTTTGTGTCTTAATTCATCACACAGACGTAAATGTGAGTATTTTTTATGTGTATATGTATATATGTATGTCTAGGGCTGCCTCTATGACATAGGGAAGAAAATCTTATGCTGAACATGATGTTAGTATACTCTATCAGATTTTTCCATTTCAAGAGCTGTAATAGCTTACTATTAGTGTATTTACTTTGTGTTTTCCTGTATCATAAAATATAATTTACAGTGAAGAAATCAAGCCTAACTGTACTTTGTTTTGGGCAATAACATGTTGGAGGGGGAGTTAAAAACTCATTTTGAAAATTCTTAAAGGTGTGTGTGTGTTGTGTGTGTGTTGCAAAAACTCATTTTCGAAGTTTTAAAGTTGCCAGTTAGTGATCTCTCCCGTGAAGATTATATCTTTGATTGGTCAAGAGCTTTTTATGGAAGCGCATTTTAACAGCCTGGCCAGTGTTTGAGAGAATACATAGGCCTAATTGTACTTTCATTTTTTGAAAGATTAAAAAAGAGAAATATTTGTGCCTTTATGTATGGGTTTGTATTCATAAGAATACATACATCAATTTAAGAACATCAGTTGCTCTTTAATTTCATTTTCACTATATTTTTCCATCTACGGTGACTTTTTAGTGGCTTCACATGTTTTAGAGAAAACTCATAAATATCCAAACAAGAAAAAAAGTTCCTGCAGACTAGATTTTTAAAGTAATCAATATACCTTATTCATTCTCACCAATACAGATGGCAAAAGAAAAAGCACCTCAGGAAGTATGATGAGGTGGGAAACTGCCCCGACTGCTTACAAAACCAGCCTCACCTTCAGCATATTAGAAAAGCTAGAAATATAATGGGTAAAACAAAGCACAGGGATACAATATACAGCAACATTCAGGAACTTACATGGTTCCTTAGAAACAGCTTGGTGTGATGACCATTGTTTGATAAGCTGCTTCATTCCTTTACAGTTTCCAGGGTAATACCATTTTTCCAGGATCTGTCTAAAGCATATGGAACAAATCAAACTTAGAATTATACTACATCAAGGAGTGACATATGTACAAAATTCGTTAAATTAACATGATCTTTGCTCTAAAGATACTTTGTTTTCAATCCTAATAGTTGAAGGTGTTGTGTTTTGTTTTGTTTTGTTTTGTTTTGTTTTGTTTTGTTTTGTTTTAAAGGAACATATAAACCATTTTTGAGTTTGGCTCCTGTAATACCAAGTTTTTTTATTAAATTACAAATTTTAATACTTTAAAAAAATTTCCATGGAAAGTTAGTCTGGACATTTATACCTCTCCCGGAAAACCTGACAACTTGATTGACCTTATTTCAGAGATGTATTGTGTTCTTTCCATTTACCCCAACCCAGTTGAAATTGTAACTCCATCTTTCTTGCTTTTAGTATATCTTAAATTTCTCAAGCTAGTCTCATTATTCTTTAGTAGCATGTTTGCTAAGTAATATTGTTTACTATATAATAATATTTATTAAAAATAAAATCTTTTTAGGTAAACTTAACTTAGCAAATTCTTAAATCAGACCATGAAAGAAAAAAATAAAATACTGCTTCCACAAAGCATAAGTGAAACACTGAAATTATACTGTAGTTAGAATTAGTAAATTTATTATAGAACACTAACTTTAATACAGAAATTATATAGGAGATCAAGTCTGTTTAAATTGTGATTTTGATGTGAGCATAGTAATGACATTTAGTGTTGGGCCTTTTAAAAAAAATTGTACAGTCATGGGCAAGTAACTTGAAATTCTTTGCCTTTATCAACCAATTTTGGCATATGTTGGAACTCTAGAAAAAAGATTTACATTTGTAAGTTGAAATTTAGTTCTTTCACGTATTTCAATACCACCTTATGTGTGTGAATTCTTTGATTTGTAGTCTTCTTTTTACATTAAAAATAACCAAAGAGCTCTCTTTAGTTTTTGAAAGAAACAATAGCAAAGTGTTGTTTTCTCCTACCAGGAGATTCTCAGATGTTTCAAACATAATGTTGGTTTAGAATTTAAAAGGTTTCAAATGTTCCTGGCTTGTCTTTTGACACAGAGTTCATATTCCAGAAAGGCTTCGGAAGTAAAGTTCCAGGCACAATTACTTTTCCTGTGTCTTTGTCAATAACTGTATTATTTATGCAACAGTTCAACAGTTGCCCTACTTCCTTTTGGACATAACTACTAATTAGACTTAATACAAAAGAAAGATGAAACACAATGGGCTTCTGAACTTCAGAATATAACATTAAAAATTATAGGTTAAATTATAGTATAATTTAGCTACAGAGGGGTTTTTTTTTTAATAGGTAGTTTTGGCACATGCTGTAAATTATGCTTTTTCTTTTTTTACTAAAACGTTTTTGATTATAGATCACACAGATTGACCTATGGTTGTTTTTAATGTCTCGATGTGCAGCTGTGGGACACTTCATTATTAGAGAAGTTGCCTCCAATTTTATAAGGCAAAGCAAACTGGTTGGAAAAGATGAAATTGCTATTAACTCCTAATACTTAAGTACTGGCTCGTGACATACCAACATGATGCCAGTGATACTAGAGAACACTTGAACATATACATCTAGCCCAGATGCTTTGAATCGCTGTGCATGTTGGATACTTAATAGTCTTTCCAACTCTGTGTATTTACTACAATATCTTTGGACTTGTTCTGCCTCAGTGTGAGTATTTGAGAAAGAGAATGTCTTTTTCTCCTATTTCCTGTAGGGTGTACTGTGTATCTTAGTGAATTAAGATTAGCTACCAACCTGTGGTCAGAATTATAATTAACTGAAGCATACTGAATATGGCTAAAGGATTCACATACTTGATAACAGACATTGATAGATGATGTTGTTTAGTATAGTAGAGATTAAGATTTCAGTGAATTGAGAGAAGAAGAAAAAAGGCAGTGGAACAATCATAGATTAGTCTGTATGGTTAAGAATTATTAAAGTTAGAAAATATTCAAAGGCTATTTGAATTTTCATTTTATCCCTTAGATATTGGTAGATACAGTCTGGGCCCTCTCTTACCTTACTGATGCTGGCAATGAACAGATACAGATGGTAATAGACTCTGGAATAGTCCCTCACTTGGTTCCTCTACTCAGCCACCAGGAAGTCAAAGTTCAGGTGAGTTTGTTGTTAATAATACAATATTTTTGTTTTGTTTTGCTTTTTACCACTAATTTGCTTTAAGCATGGCATTTAAAAATGGCCAGTTTCATTAGTTCAAAGTATATTTCTAGCCTGATAACACATCTTTATTTTAATCTATTTTTTTATTGAGGTATAGTTGACACAGGGTTACATTAGTTTCAGGTGTACAACATAGTGATTCAACTTCTCTATATGTTATGCTGTGCTCACCACAAGTGTAGCTACCATCTGTCACCATACAATGCTATTAAAATACCATTAACTGTATTCCCTAGGCTGTGCTCTGTATTCCATGACTTATTCATCCAGTTACTGGAAGTCTGTTTCTCCCACTCCCCTTCACCCATTTTGCCCATCACCCCACCTCCCTTCCCTCTGGCAACCATCAATTTGTTCTGTATTTATGGATCTGTTTTTGAGTTTTGTTTGTTTGTTCATTTTGTTTTTTAAATTCCACATATAATTGAGATCGTAAGGTATTTTGTCTTTGACTTATTTCACTTAGCATGATCTCTGGGTCCATCGATGTGGTTGTAAATGGCAAGATCTCATCTTTTTATGACTAATATTCCATTTTATGTATATACCATGTCTTTATCCATTCATCTATCGATGGACTCTTGGGTTGCTTTCATATCTGGGTTATTATAAATAACACTGCAATAAATATAGGGGTGCAGATATCTTTTTGGAATAAAGTAAGAACATATCTTTGAAAGGAGTGAGGTATTAATTATATCCCCATATTTAAAAAATGTATATTATTTTAGAGAGAGAGAGAATGTGAGCAGGGGAGGGTCAGAGAGAGAGAGGGAGACAGAGGATCTGAAGCAGGCTCCACGCTGACAGCAGAGACCCCAATGTGGGGCTCGAACTCACAGGCTATGAGGGCATGACCTGAGCCAAAGTCAGGTGCTTAACCAACTGAGCCATCCATGCACCCCAATTATATCCCCATTTTAAAGATGAAGAAAATGAGGGGTACCTAGGTACCTCAGTCAGTAGAGCATGGGACTCTTGATCTCAGGGTCATGAGTTCAAGTCCCATGTGGGGCATGGAGTCTACTTAATAATTTTTAAAATTTTTAAAAAGAGAAAATGAGGTAAGATTACTACAAGTCAACAAGAATCTTTCCCTGTCCCCCTATTCCCACCCCACCAAAAACCCCATCCCAGGTCAACTCCTTTGTTAATTACTGATTTCTAAGAATTTCTTAGGAAATTTCATGTGATAACATGGTGGCATCTGAATTAAGTACTGATACTTTAATTTTTTCTTTTTGTCCTGTTTCTTTTTGCCTACTCTACTCCTTTTTTTCCCCTTTTTATTTAACTGCCATACTGCACCTGGCAAGTTTAATTAATGCTTAACTTCATTGGCACTGTGATAAAGGCTTTGTACTGAAATACGCTGCTCAGGAGCTTCCTAAATTGTTTCCTTTTAATTATTCCAAATTTTTGTTTTCTTTGTAATGTTTTTATTTGTTTCTGAGAAAGCGGGGAGGGGCAGAGAGCGAGAGGGAGGCAGAGGATCCAAAGCTGGCTCTGAGCTGACAGCAGAGAGCCCAGTGTGGGACTCAAATTCATGATTCGCGAGATCATGACCTAAGCTGAAGCTGGATAGTTAAGCTTAACCAACTGAGCCACCTAGGCACCCCTAAAATCTTCTTAACTTTTTATCCTTTTATTGTTTTTAAATCCTTCCATATAAATATTTATCCCAAGCCATCTAGAAAGAGCCAAAAAAGAGAGAGTGAGAAGTTCACACAAATATTATGAGCAGTAACTGTCAAACTGCAGTGGTAAAGGGAGATACAGCAAGCGCTCTCCCTATCCTTCTGATGTAAATAGAATGCTTTCATCTTATGATGACTTACAGTCTGGTCAATAATAGCATAAGGAAAACCGTTAACCTAATGCACTATTTCTCAACCCTGGGTGGACATTAAGATCAACTGTGAAGCTTAAAGAAAAATTTTTTTTTATTTCCCTTGCTTGACCCTTGGTGATTCTGTTTTAGTAAATCTGGGATATTTCCTAGAAACCTGGGCTTTAAAAAGCTCTTCAGATGTTTCTCATGTACAGTTAGAATGGAGATACACTATCTTAAAATGTAAAGCACTTTAAAGAAAAAGGGAACACTGAGCTGAATTCAGAAGGAATTAATAGAGTAGTTTGCCATTTAGGGTTATTTGTCGTTCACTAAAGTATCCTTACTAGGGCACCTAGCTGGCCCATTCAGAAAAGCATGTGACTCTTGATCTCAGAGTTGTGAGTTTGAGCCCTATGTCTGGTATAGAGATTACTAAAAAAAATAATAAACTTTAAAAAATAAATATTCATATACATATGTATTATTAAGCTTGCATTTCTTTTTTTTTTTTTCTTGAACTTTTTTTTAATGTTTGTTTATTTTTGAGAGAGCACAAGTGAGGGAGGGACAGAGGGGGACAGAGGATCCGAAGCAGGCTCTACACTGACAGCAGCGAGCCTGATGTGGGGCTCAAACTCACGAACCACAAGATGATGACCTGAGCCAAAGGTAACGCTCAACTAACTGAGCCACCCAGGTACCCTTCAGTTTGCATTTCTTAAGTGCAATACTTATATCTCGGTATGGGTATTTGGTCTGTTTTTTGTTTTCTTTTTTTCAGAATGCATCTTTAGTTTTAATATTGGACTTCATTCAGAAATAGGGCTGGAATTTTTCTTTAGCCAGCTTTCAAAGTTAATGTTGTAATACTTGTAATGAACCTCCATGTAGGTTTCCTCTATATTCCTACTTCCCCCATCAAATTATTTTGACATGTCCCAGATAGTATATAATTTCATCAGCTTTTCTTAAAAAATAAAGGCTGTATGTTTTTATATAATCACAGTACTGTTAGAGTATCTTTTAAATCTTAGTAAAATCCGGGGCACATGGGTAGCTCAGTAAGTTAAATGTCTGACTCTTGGTTTCAGCTCAAGTCATGTTCTTATAGCTTTGTGGGTTCGAGCCCCATATGGGGCTCTGCACTGGCAGTGTGGAACCTGCTTAGGATTCTCTCTCTCATCCTCTCTCTCTGCCTGCCCCCCCCCCACTTGCACTGTTTCTGTCTCTTTCAAATAAATAAACTTAAAAAGAAAGTTAATATTAGAATCCAATCAGTATCCAAATTTTACTGATTGCTTCATTTTTTTTTTTCCACACTTTGATGAAATCTATATCAAAACAAGGTTGACATTGCATTTGGTATGTTTTTATGTTCCTGTTACTCTACAGTTTTATTTTTCTTTCCCCTCTTAAATTTATTTGTTAAAGAAGCTGGGTCACTGTGAAACTTTGTTTATTCATTTTGAGAGAGAGAGAGAATGTGAACATGAGCAGCTGAAGGGCAGAGAGAGAGGGGGAGAGAAAGAATCCCAAGGAGGCTCTGCGCTGTCTGCTCAAAGCCTGACACAGGGCTTGAACCCATGAACCGTGAGATCATGACCTGAGCTGAAACCAAGAGTCAGATGCTTAACCAACTGAGCCACCCAGGCACCTGACTAGAAACATTTTTAAAACAAATTAAAGACTTACTAAATAAATGGAAAGACATCCACATTCGTGGAGTAGAAGACAGTATTGTTAGAATGATAGTGCTCCCCAAATTTACCTACAGATTAAATTCAATTTCTGTTAAAATCCCAGGTGCCTTTTTGTAGACACTTACAAGCTAATATTAAAATCCATATGAAAATACAAAGGTCCTAGAAATAGCAGAAACAAGCTTTAAAAAAGGACAGTTGGGGACTTCTCACTTTCAGAACTTACTGCATAGTTTCAGTGAAAAAGACTTTGTGATACCGGCATAAGGGTAGACATATAGATCAGTGAAATAGAATCAAGAGTCCAGAAAAACCCATACCTTTATGATCGGTTGATTTTTAACAAAGGTGCCAAGAAAATTCACTTAGCAAAGAATAGTCTTTTCAGGAAGTACTGATTCAACTACATTTGTACAATGTAGCTGAGACTTACTAAATATATACCTATAAACAAATGAAATTAGACTCCTGTATATAAAAATTAGCTCAGAATAAACACCTAAATGTAAAAGCTAAAAGTGTAAACCTCTTAGAAGAAAACATAAGCATAGATTTTCGTGATAATCGATTATGCAGCAATTTTTTACATATGATACCACAAGCATAAGCAATCAAATAGAAAAGTAGATAAATTGGACTTCACCAAAATTAAAAACTTAAAAAAAATTTTTTTTTAATGTTTATTTATTTTTGAGAGTGTGAGTGGGGGAGGGGCAGAGAGAGAGGGAAACACAGAATCTGAAGCAGACTCCAGGCTCTGAGCTGTCAGCATGGAGCCGGACGCGGGGCTGGAACTCACGAACTGCGAGATCATGACCTGAGTTGAAGTTGGACACTCAACTGACTGAGCTACCCAGGCACCCCAAAATTAAAAACTTCTGCTTCTAAGGACACCATCAAGAAATGAAAAGAAACCCAAAGAATGGAAAGGAATATTCGCAAATCATAGATCTGAAAAGTGACTTCTATCTAAAATACATAAAGAACTTATACAACTCAACAATAAAAAGACAAATAACCCCATTAAACATTTAAATAGTTATTCAGAAAGATCTACAAGTGATCAATAAGCACATGAGAAGATGTTCAACATTATTAGTTATGAAGGAAATGTAAATCAAAGCTGCAATGAAGGGGCACCTGGGTGGCTCAGTCAGTTGAGTGTCCAACTTCTGCTCAGGTCATGATCTCATGGTTCGTGAGTTGGAGCCCCACATCAGGCTCACTGCTGTTAGTACAGAGCCTGCTTTGGATCCTCTGTCGTCCCCACCACCCGCTTGCGCTCTCTTTATCTCAAAAATAAACCTTAAAAAAAAAAAAACAACTGCAATGAAATACCACTTTGTATGCACCAGGGTGGTATAATCAAAAAGACAGTCACAAGTTTCATCAAGGATGTAGAGAAAGTGGAATCCATATACCCTGCTATGAAAACGTAAAATGGTACAGCCTCTTTGGAATATGGTTTGAATAGTACCTCAAAAAGTTAGATATAGAGTTACCATATCATTCACTGGTAGATGCCCAAGAGAACTGAAAACATCTGTTCACCCAAAAACTTGCACACAAATGCTTATGGCACTATTATTTGCCATAACCAAACAGTGAAAACAATCCAAATGTTCATCAACTAATGCATGGTTAAATAAAAGGTGGAAATGGTGGTATGACATAGCCATACAGTGGAATATTATTTGGCCATGAAGAGGAATGAGGCATCGATACATGCTACAACATGAATGGACCTTGAAAGTATGATGTTAAGTGAAGGAAGTCAGACCAGAAAGGCCACCCACTATCGATTCTAATTATATGAAATGTCTGAAATAGGCAAATCAACAGAGATGTCTCAGGCATACTATAGTGGCTGTCAGGAACGCCTGGGGGGTGAGGGAAATGAGAGTGACTACCAGTGGGTACAGATACTCCTTTTTGGTGTGATAAAAATGTTCTGGAATTCTCTATTAGTTATGGTTGTACAACTCTGAATGTGTAAGAACCGCTGAATTGTACATTGTGAAAGGGTAAATTTTATGTTAATATGAATTATATCTCAATTGAGGGTTGAAAACGGAGTCATTTGTCTTGTAAATATTAAAATTAGCTCCTCCTGCCCCCCCCCCGAGAAGACTGTAACTTGACAGAAAATGGTGTAATACAACAACAGAAAAATAATTGATAATTCAAATTCGTACAATACTGAAATCTCGTAAGCAGCTTTCCTTCAGAAGAGCACTGTGTTTTTGTTTTGTAATTTATTGAAACACTGAATCAAAAATATAAAGTACTGTCTTCCTGTCTTTATGGCCCTAATTTACTATCCAAAATTATCCTTGTTTGTTGACTGTCTTCTACAATAATGTAAACTCCCTAATCCTGTCTGTCCTAATCACTGCTCTGTTCCTAAATCTGTATCAGACACAACTTGCTCAAAAAGCATAGTTGGCGTGAATGAAAGAATGTATCTTTCATAATAGAACATCTCATTAAATCTTTTGTTGCAGACTGCCGCACTTCGGGCTGTGGGCAACATTGTTACTGGAACTGATGAGCAAACACAAGTAGTTTTGAACTGTGACGCTCTTTCACACTTCCCAGCACTTCTGACACATCCCAAAGAGAAAATTAATAAAGTAAGTATTTTTAAATAGTACTTAGTAATAATGTATAAAGTATCAGCAGTTTTCATTTATAAAATTAGGGATTCAGAAGTATCTATAATGATTACTAATATAAACCATCAGCTAGATATCCAGAGAAGATAGAATATTTTTCTCTTTATATCATGGATCTTTATGATTTTCTGTATATAAAACCGATAGTAAACAGTGCAGATTTGGCTCTCTTGGAAATGATGAAATAGAGATAATTGGGTGTTGAATGTTGTGTGATTGGAAACTTTTGATATGTAAGTTAAGTAATTAAGCTTAATATTTTATAGATAATAGAGTGTGTGTGTGTGCCACTTGTGTGTGTGTGTGCCACTTGTGTGTGTGTGTGTGCACTCATGGAGGCTATTGAAAGGGGGCACTGACTGGTGATGCTGATATTGGAGTGCATCTGAGGCTGTTGTAAAAATACATGGGTTGTTGATTACAACGTTGCCGATGATTATAACCCAAGAACAGCTCACCTAAGTAGCCTAGCACCCTAAAATCTCTAACAGGTTCATCAAACATGGCCCTGTGATCTGATCCAAAAGAGCCTACTTCACACTAACTAATACTAATAGTTTGTGGAGTAAAACTTGTTTCCTAATTTTTAACAGAGAAAATGTTTCCCTTTACATTGATAAATATAATTTATTAAGTTTGATAAATTACCATAATTTTTATAATATCCTATGTAGGGTAGGTAGGTAGATATTTTGTGTCTTATTTCATGCTAACTGGTTTCAGTGTGTATTTATTATGTATTAACTTGTGAAACACCTGACTACCATCATCTTGGCAAAAGTAGCAGCACTGTAGTGTAAAGGGTAGCACACAAAGATAATTAAGGTGGGCCAATGAAGCAGTCAAACACTTGGTGCCACGTTAACTCTTGAGAGAAATAGCACAGTGAATGACTTACAAATAAGTATACTAAAACAACCCACTCTTTCAGCTTTTGTGTCTCCATCATCATGGATAATTGAGACTTCCCAACTTTGGCGAGCACTCTCGATCACAATAGAATAGAGAATAAAGCACATTATGTGAGGGGGATGCTGAGTCTCATTTACAGTAGTTTAAGGATTTGTATCTGTATTACAGCTCATCAATTCCTTAGTATTTGTTCAGCCAAGCTTCTTTTGAGTCCTATGTTTGGGAACATTGCTTAAGAATTCTTCAGAAGGGTTAGTTCATTATGACTTGGATCAGGGCCATAAACAATTTGTCCAAAGAAAATATAGGAGGGGATAGAGGAGTTGAGATTCCTAAAATTTTTATTATGGAACTCAGTCCATAATAAAATCATTTGGACATTGTAGCAAACATACTGAATTTAGGTCAGATGCAGATTTTAATTTTTAATGAGAAATATTGACAGAGTCTTGTTCTGCAGGAAGCAGTGTGGTTCCTCTCTAACATAACTGCAGGAAATCAGCAGCAGGTTCAAGCAGTAATTGATGCCAATCTTGTACCAATGATAATACATCTTTTGGATAAGGTAAGAAAATCCTCTTGCATGTATCTGGGTAAAAAGAAAAGGGTTTAAATTTAACAAATACACTCTTCTGTTTGTTTAATTAGAACCTATACAGTGGCATGAATAGTATAGTTAAGTAGTATTAACATGAAAACTTTGAACCCATTGACTTTTGTATATAAAAGACATTTTTTAGGAACCCCTGACCCTTCTTCTGTATCATTCTTTTACCAAAATTACCATCGTCCTGGGATTTATTAAAAATACATTATTATTACTACTGATGATAATGTTCATGGTCATAATTATTACTGATTATAAATGCCTACATATTCTCATCACTCTACATATATTACTTCATTTAATACTGTAGCTCCAAACTATGGTATAGACCAATAAATTTGCCCAAAATCAAACAGCAAGTAAGTGTGCTATTTAATTGGATGCTATATCATCTCCCATACTTACTTTAATGTTTGGGAAAGAGACCACAGTCACAGCATGAGGGTTTTTTTCTGAACACTGATCTGTAATTAAAGAAGAAGATACCTCTGTCTTCTTTCCCTCCATATTTTCTACAAGCTGATAGTAAAGGCTTAGTTTCCTGTAGACTGGTAGATCAGGTTCAGTCTTTTAGGCAAGGCTTAGTGCACTACTCTGTATTTCCTAATGATGCACATCAGAAGACACATACTGTTTGTCCTGTATCTCCAGATGTCCTAGATCTCCTGTTCAGATTGATGAGTGAGCTCAGGTGTTCTCAGCCTACTGCAATTGATTGTTATAAACCTATCCACCAATCTTTTGCCTAGGGGTTTTTAGGTAATCAGTCATTGATGATCATTGCATGGATCCCTTATTTTACAAGGAACTGCAAAATGGTGACATTCTAATTCTGTCATACTTTATGTATTACCTGTGATTTTTCAATAAAAAACTATCAGCTATTGGTTTACTCTAAAATATGTTTCATATGAGAAAGACAAGATAAATTCTCATTATCACTCAGTTTTTAGAATAACATGGTTCCCTAACAACCTCAAAAGTTGACTAAGGTGGAGTTTTTAGTGTCCTTAGGAAATTACGAATTTATATTTTGTAGTTATTTTTTTTAACACTCAAATTGTCCCTGACCAATGGGAACCTCTTAAATTTAGTGCCTGTGTCTTTTTTACATCTCCTCAGTAGTTTATGAGAGCTTCCTACCCTTTGAATATGACATGATTCTCAAGCTTATTTTGTGTATTTTCTGATGTAGACTCTCCAGGATACCCTTTTAGGTAGCAGATAGTATTTAAGGACCATAGTTCAGGTCCTAAAGATGACCATTGTTATGAGGTTGTCATTGTTTTTAGGCCTGAGTGAACAAAATAGGTGATCAGGGATGTTTCTTTGTTGTTGTTGTTGTTGTTGTTGTTTTTAAGTAGAAGATAGGGGTGCCTGAGTGGCTCAGTCAGTGGAGCATGCGATTCTTGATATGAGGGTTGTGAGTTTATGCCCTACATTGGGCGTCAAGCCTACTTTAAAAAAAAAAAAGTAGAAAATATATAGTATTTTTGTGAACATGAGAATTCATAAGAAACGAGTCATGAATGAAATGAAACTATCAGCTGTTACTGGGTATTTAGGGTAAACAGTGTTTTTATTTTCTCTTCGATTTTATATTTTTATCTCTTTTATGCTGGAATCTTTATAAAAAGATTGCAATATGTATTGAGATATATAAAATTTATCAAAATAACAAAATCACATTGCCACTAACAACATGACTACTCCACTTTTAAGATTTCCTTGACGGTTTTTTGTCTTTAGGATATTTTCCATCAATGATGTACTTAAAAGTAATATATCACTTGAAATGATTTTTTGCATGTGTGGCTAAGTCACCAACATGAAATACAATTAGATTATTTCTGTTTTCTTTTGTTTGCAGAGTGGGTCAAGACTCAGTTTATTTTATTTGTTTTAAATCCAAGTTAGTTAACATACAGTATAATGATGATTTCAGGAATAGAATTTAGTGATTATCACTTACATTTAACACCCAGTGCTCATCCCAACAAGTGCCCTCCTGAATGTCCATCATCCATTTAACCCCACACACTCCCCCTTCAGCAACTGTCCGTTTGTTTTCTGTATTTTTTGTTCTTTTTTTATTTTGTTCTTTTTTGTTGTTGTTGTTCTCTGTATTGAAGAGTCTGTTATGGTTTGCCACCCTCTTTGTTTTTATCTTACTTTTTCTTCCCTTCCCCTGTGTTCATCTGTTTTATTTTTTAAATTCCACATATGAGTGGAATCATATATTTATCTTCCTCTGCCTGACTTATTTTGCTTAGCATAATAAACTCTAGTTCCATCTGTGTTGTTGCAAATGGCAAGATCTCATTCTTTTTGATAGCCAAGTAATACTCCATTGTATATATATGCCACATCTTTATCCATTTGTCAAGCACTGGACATTTGTGCTCTTTCCATACTTTGGCTATTGTTGATAGTGCTGCTATAAACACTGGGGTGCATGTGCCCCTTCAAATAGCTATTCTCGTATCCTTTGGATAAATACCTAGTAGTGCAATTGCTTCGTCGTAGGGTAGTTCTGTTTTTAATTTTTTGAGGAATCTCCGTACTGTTTTCCAGAGTGACTGCGCCAGTTTGCATTCCCACCAGCAGTGCAAAAGTGTTCCTCTTTATCCACATCCTTGACAACATCTATTGTTTCCTGAGTTGTTAATTTTAGCCATTCTGACAGATGTGAGGCAGTACCTCATTGTGGTTCTAATTTGTATTTCCCTGATGATGAGTGATGATGAGCATCTTTTCATGTGTCTTGTTATCTATCTGTATGTTTTTGGAAAATCATCTGTTCATGTTTTTTGCCCATTTCTTCACTGGATTGTTACTTTTCTTTGTTTAGGGTTTTTTGGTTATATAAAGCAAATGGTTATATAGTTTCCAGGTAAAAAATGTATGCCTTGGGGCGCCTGGGTGGCGCAGTCGGTTAAGCGTCCGACTTCAGCCAGGTCACGATCTCACGGTCCGTGAGTTCGAGCCCCGCGTCGGGCTCTGGGCTGATGGCTCAGAGCCTGGAGCCTGTTTCCGATTCTGTGTCTCCCTCTCTCTCTGCCCCTCCCCCGTTCATGTTCTGTCTCTCTCTGTCCCAAAAATAAATAAACGTTTAAAAAAAAAAAAATTAAAAAAAAAAATGTATGCCTTATTTTAAAAGTACATACACAAAGACCTAATTTCCATTTCTTTCACATACTCTTCCTTCCTTTAGAGATAATCATCTTTATTAGTTTTTGGGTTATTCTATTGTTTCTTTTTAAATATCAGCAAATGCTTATGTATTTGCTTATTCCCACTCTTTCTTACACAGCTGGTATTGCTTTTTTTTATTAAAAAATGTGTATTCCAGAGATCATTCCCATAGCATTATATAGAGAGCTTCTTTAATCCTTTTTTATACCTATGTATGATACCTATTATATGGATGTACTATAATGTATTCAATCACCTTACTATTTTATGATACTTGAGATGTTTCTAAGATTAAGGTTTTTTTTTTTTTTTTTTCAGTATTTTACTAGGGAATACTAGAATTACAGATAGACATATATGTAAATTTTGCTGTGTAATATTCATCCCTGTCTGTAAAGATTGTACTGTTTTACACTCCTACCACTGACAGATACTTACTTGGATTTTATCGGTCTGATGTATAAAAATAGATGCCCACTGCAACTTTAATTTTTATTCCTCATATTTACATAAGTTTTTTCTTAATTACAAGCATTTTTCCAGATTGCTAGTCTTTTTTTTTTTTAACGTGTATTTTTGAGAAAGAGAGAGAGAGAGAGAGAGAGAGACAGAGTTTAAGTGGCAGAGGGGCAGAGAAAGAGAGACACAGAATCTGAAGCAGGCTCTAGGCTCTGAGCTGTCAGCGCAGAACCCAATAGGGGCTCAAACTCACAAGTGGCTGGAACTTAGGAACTGCAAGATCATGACCTGAGCCGAAGTCAGACGCATAACCAAATGAGCCAACCAGCTGCCCCGCTAGTCTTCTTTATGTTTAATAACTGGTTATTATTCCATTTAGATTTATTGTAATTAGTTATTTCACTGTTGAGAATTTTAGTGGCTTTTACTTTTTGACTAGTGTGTGCTTCTAATACAATATATAGAAAGATACATAGTATTACTTGGTTTTAAATTATTTTCTTGGTAAATTCTCAAAGGTTCTCACCTATGAGAACTTCATATTATTAAGTATTACTAAGTATATTGCTAAATCATATGTAGGACTTGTTAAATGATTTTTAAATATATTTTAATGGTGGACATTATTTTTAAAACTGTGTTTAAAAGGATAATTTAACTTGACATTTCTTTGATTAAAGTGAAATGCACATTCCCCTCCCTTTTATCATTGACTTCATTTAATCTAATTGAACAGTAAAATCAAGTCAGTTTGTTGCTAGGAGAGACTGCAAAAGGGAGTCTACATTTGTTTAGGGCAAATTGAGTTGAAAAGCTTTTCTTAAATGAAAATTATGGGTGCACCTGGGTGGCTCAGTCACTTAAGCACCCACCTTTGGCTCAGTTCATGATCTCCTGGTTCATGAGTTCAAGCCCCTCATTGGCTCCTCTGCTGTCAGCATTGGAGCCTGCTTTGTATCCTCTGTACCCTTCTCTCTCTGCCCCTCCCCTGCTTGTGCATGTACTCTCTCTCTCTCTCAGAAATAGACATTAAAAAGTTCTTTTAAAAGTTATATATGCATATAGAAAGGCTAGAGGAAAACCTGGGGAAATAAACAGTTGAAAATAATTTCAGACAACATTTTTTCCCAATATCCTAAATTGAAGTTTGTGTCCTTTGATTTTACAGGGGGATTTTGGCACTCAGAAAGAAGCTGCTTGGGCCATAAGTAACTTAACAATTAGTGGGAGGAAAGATCAAGTAAGTTCAGCTTTTATTTATTTCTCAAAACTGGTAAAAATAAAACAGTACAGATAATTCTAAGATTTAGATTTCAGTTAAATCCTAATTTAAAATAATAGCAAGGTAACAGGCATTCTGTAATTTTTTTCGCCCCATATAAAAGTGTCACCTTGACTTCCTTTAGTTATATTTCATAGATGAGAAGTGTTCTCTTTATACCATCTTAGCCTCTAAGAATTTTCTAATCCATGGTAAGATCAAAGCACATGTAGTCAAGATTTTGGTTTTTTATTTTTAAACAGTATTAGGGAAAAATAGGACTTTTTAGGTTAATAGGGCAGACGGAAACAACTTCACAGATTCTCCTAACAAGTGAACATCAACAATAAAAAGAAAGCAAACAATAAGAAAAATTTATCAGCAGCAGACAAAGCAAGGAAGGCAGGGAACTAACCAAAACCAAAAAGCTGAGACTAGAAATTAGGGAAAGGAATGTGAGGTGCCTAGGTTGTAAAATTTAAAGAGGCACTCATTCTAGAGTTGTGTGGGTGACAGAGGTTAACATTGTGCCAAACTAGAAGAATAAAATGAGTTTTAAAGGTTTCAGATAAATTTTACAGATAGGTAAAAAGGGTGAATTTAGAGCTGATACACAATAAACTGGTAATTGTCACAAGTGAGCTGTAGACTGGTGGTGAGCAAGGAATCCAGAGCAGAATATAAGTAATAGTACATGGTAATAACAGCATAACAAAATATAAAATGATTGAAAAATATTATGAAAATTGAATTGAACCAATTGAATAGTGAATTGAAGGTGGCTATGAGGGCACTAAATGTTGTAGCACTCTCACATTGAATACTCCAACAACGAACAATTGTAGCTTTAAAAAAATCCAGCCTTTTAACAGATTTCATTATTTCTTAATCTTAAAGGGGAGGAAAGGATCTTTGAAGAAAGTACTCTTTATGCCATATGTTTCATATGAAGCTGAGTGATTCCTTCATTTTCACTTTTTTTCTAAGTTCAAGAAAAGTAAACACTACATTTAAAAGAGAAGGAATCTAATAATAAAACCATCTAACAATAAAGTCATAAAATAGTCTAATGTAGTTTAACATAACCTGAAAGATGAGGTCATGTTTCCTACTCAAAATTTTAAAGTCAAAATTATTTCAGTGAGATCATTTGGTACACAAAGTTCACTTATTATGTCATGGTGTTTTTATTCTTCAGGTGGCCTATCTAATCCAACAAAATGTTATTCCACCTTTTTGCAACTTGCTGACTGTAAAAGATGCACAAGTTGTGCAAGTAGTACTTGATGGACTAAGTAATATATTAAAAATGGCTGAAGATGAGGCAGAAACCATAGCCAATCTTATAGAAGAATGTGGAGGTAAGTTATAGCCTATTATTTCACATTTTAATGTTCTTTTTGTAACTACTTTTATTTTCTGACTAATGTAGCACTTCTGTATTTTTCTCAGATAATCAAGTAACAGAATAAAGTAAATACTATATTCTATATGTACAGTCCTGCTCAGCTTCTTGCGTATGCTTAGGTAATTGAATTGCTGCCATGCATTAAACAGGCACTGTGCTAAGGTACTGGGAAAACAGTGGTAAACAAGACACAGCCCTTGCCCTCAAGGCATGTAGTCTAGTCATGGAGATAAATATGAACTGATTTAATGTGCTAATTACCCTAATAGAAATGTACAACAAAATGAAATACCTTATCCATCCTGGAAGAAGCAGGAAGTGACACCTGAGCTGGATTTTGAGAGATGAATAAGGATTAATAAAGTAAAAAGGGATGAAAGGTGTTCCAGGCAGAGATAACACCATGAGCAAAGTCTGAGGTGAGACCTAGCATTCAGCAAATAATAAGTAGTTCAGTGTTGCTGAATCACAAAGTACGGGGTAGATGACTGCTTAAAGATGAGGCTGTAGATACAGCCAGTCACCAGGCGTCTGCAGTCTTACAGAAGCTCTGTAGCACAGCAGATTCTTTATTCTGTAGGTCAGTGGTTCCCAAACGTGACTGTGTGCCAGAGCCACCCAGAATGTAAACAGCATGTCTTAGCTTTCAACTCTTAGAATTGCCATTTAGATAGAACATGGAAGTCTCAAGTGTAGCCGTGGAATAAAATGTAAATGTTACCAACGTGGATGAGCATAAAAGGAAAGGGATTTCTGACAAGTGGAGAAGTAAATGAAAGGAGAAGTAACTATAAGAGTAGGAGAACCAAATCTTCAGTTTGCTTGGTGTGGAGTTCAGAGGCTTGAAAGTCAATTTAATAAGAAAAGCATGTTTAAAGTTACTAATGTGACAGACCAACAGAAAAATAATGCCTAACTATCAAGTTAGAAACAGAAGAGGGAGAATAGTGTTAGGGAACCTAATTAGGAAGTTGAGTACCAGAAAAATTAAACATAGTTAAAAAATTTTTTACTACTTTTTTTTTACCATGTAAACATTGTAATTATTAAAAATTTTATTTTTATATATTAAAATGTAGATCAGAGCCTTGCCTCCATCACTAGACGTTAAGGCCAGGAATCTGTATTTTTAAGCTTCTCCATTGGATTCTGCCCCAGGGTATTACAAGCCATTGAAAGATTTTACCTGGGGGATTGGTATATTTAAATAGAGCATGGATAGCAGGGAGATTGGGACCTTTGGAGACAAGAGGCAGGAAGCCAGTTAGGAAAGTATACAGCGGTTGGGCCATAATAAATGATGACATCAAGAAATGGATAGACTTTGAGGTTTTGAGATTTGATGATAGAGTATGGAGGGAAAGGGGAACTTGGGCTTTCTCTCAGATTTCACGTTGTTTATTATCACCAAGTAAGAATACAGTAGATCGAACAATTCAATTGAGGAGAGGCAAATAACAAATTGTGTTTTGGACATTTTAAGTTTCAAGTACCCATGAAACGTCTGGTGGAATTATCATACAGGTGTTTTAATTCTATGCATCTAAAGCTCAAAAAAGAAATGAAGTTGTAGATTTGCAGGTCCTCACCTATCTTAGTTGCTAAATTTTTTTTTCAGATTTTATTTTTTAAGCTTTTATACATAAGCAATCCCCATACTCAACATGAGGCTTGAACCCACAACCCTGGGGTCAAGAGTCACATGGTGTACTGACTGAGCTAGCCAGTCCTCCTAGCTAAATTCTTTTCACTTGGAAGTGCAGACCCACAAAGTGTGTGTGTAGAGTGAGAAATGAGCCCGTAACAATTTCTCCCTTGTAAGCAATAAAGGAAGAACACTCATGGAAGGGCAATTTTACTTTATTTCAGAAGCCTTAAAATTATTACTCCTGTCAAACAAAACAAGATCCAATTTGCATATCACTTTTTATATATTCTTTTCTGCCTATGATTTAAAAAACTCATTAATGTTTATAGGGAAGATTCTCCTTAAATACTATGGTTCATCTTGATCATTTTCTATAATGCTTAACAGATGTCTTAACATTCATATTTATTAATCACCAGTATTTTCATTGTTTTTATACATGGTCATTATAAAAACTTGACAGAGGCTAGAAAGTAGAGAGAATCTGCTTTTAACTTGTAACAAACAAAAGCAGTCCATGTTGTTATTCCTTATAAACATTGGTTATGTAGTATTCTGAATAGAGGTGCCCCTTTGCTTGCTTAAACATGTACATGCGTTCAAACACTCAAGTTGTTAACTTTTTAAGATAAATATGCTGCATCTTTGTGCATAAAACCTTTTTATTTTTAAGATTCACTTTTAGAATAGATTCCTTAAAAATCACAGATTTGCAATCCAAAAATTGAGATTATGTGGTCCCAAGAGTAATGTAATTTTTTGTTGTTGTTGTTACTGAATTTTAAATATTACCGTTGTTTCACTTCATAAAATTTCTTGCAGGACTGGAGAAAATTGAACAGCTTCAAAATCATGAAAATGAAGACATCTACAAGTTGGCCTATGAGATCATTGACCAGTTCTTCTCTTCAGATGATGTATTTAATAATTTTATAGTTTTCTTAGTTTTATGTAGAAACATAAATCTAGAAATATAGTAAGCAGGTCATACATGTATATATTTTTTTGGAATGGAATTAAGTATGTAGTAGTAAGGTCATCTCCAGAAACATAAATATTTTAGTATTTTGAAGTCCCTCAGGGGCGCCTGGGTGGCTCAGTCGGTTGAGCGTCCGACTTCGGCTCAGGTCATGAACTTGGGGTTCGTGGGTTTGAGCCCCGCATTGGGCTCTGTGCTGACAGCATAGAGTCTGGAGCCTGCTTCAAATTCTGTGTCTCCCTCTCTCTCTGCTCCTCCCCCACTCATGCTCTGTCTCTCTCTCCTTCAAGAAAAAAAGATAAAGAAAAATAAAAAATTTTTAAGTCCCTCAGGGCATTAAAATGTAGTACTAGTTCTAAGGGCAAAAAAAGATAAGGAATTTTTTTTTTTTTTTTTTTTTACAAATTTATTGACATTAATAGTTAAAAATAGAATGAAATGTTATTTTGCAGTGATGCTGAAAGGTTTGCTTGTAAAGTATCTTTTTTTTTTTGTTTTTTTTAATCTAATAACTGGAAGTTTGTACCTTTTGACTACCTTCCTCCACTTTTCTCTTCCTCCACCCTCCACCTATGGTAACCACAAGTTTGATCTTTTCTATGAGCTTGTTTTTTGTTTTGTTAGATTCCACATATAAGTTAGAGCATATGGTATTTGTCTTTCACTGTCTGATTTATTTCACTTAGCATTAAATGCCCTCAGTGTTGATACATGTTGCTGCAAATATCAGGGTTTCCTTTTAGTCTGAATAATACTCTGTTGTGTATATATACCACATTTTCTTTTTCCGTTCATCTGTTGATGGACATTTAGATTATTTCCATGCCTTGGCTGTTGTAGATAATGTGCTATGAGCATGGGGGTGGAGATGTCTTTTTGAGTTAGTGTTTTGTTTTCTTTGAATATATCCCTAGAAGTGGAATTGCTGAATCATATGGTAGTTTTATTTTTAATTTTGTGGGAAGGGAATCCTCCATGTTGTTTTCCATAGTGGCTGTACCAGTTTACAGTCCCACCAACAATGCACAAGGTTTCCCTTTTTCCATATCCACACCAGCATTTGTTAACTCTTGTCTTTTTTGTGATGGCTATTTTAACGTCTGTGAGGTAATATCTCATTGTGGTTTTAATTTGCATTGCCCTAATTATGAGTGATATTGAGCATCTTTTCATGTATGTGTGCACCTTTTATATTTCTTTTGGAGAAATGTCTGCTCAGGTCTTTTGCCCATTTTTTAATTGGGTTGTCTTTTTGCTATTGAGTTATGATAAGGATTTTTTTTTTTAACACTGGACAAGTCAGAATTTATTTTCACTTGATATCCTTATAGTTAATAGCATAACATGTTTGTAAACAAAGCAGTGACACTAGTATATTCTATAATGTTTATGACAAGAATTAGTTAACCCATACTTAAAGATATTGTCACTATTATTTTTAGTAGGTGACCAAAAATAAATATGAGGATAGATAAAATGGAAACAATAAATCATTAAGAAAGTTAAGTTACTGTATAATGTAAGGTGTAGTATACAAAAGTATCTTCATTTTGTCAGTATGTGGTAGTTGAAATTAAAGTATTAAATTATTTTCAGTATTGCCTCTTTGGAAAAATAAACCTAAAAGCAGTTACTCCTTTAAAAATTTTAATTAGGGGCACCTGAGTGGCTCAGTCGGTTAGGCATCTGACTTCGGCCTAGATCATGATCCCGCACTTCATGGGTTCCAGCCCCATGTCGAGCTCTGTGCTGACAGCTCGGAGCCTGGAGCCTGCTTCAGATTCTGTGTCTCCCTCTCTCTGCCCCTCCCCTGCTTGCACTCTGTCTCTCTGTCTACCAAAAATAAATAAATATTAAAAATAATAAAAAAATAAAATTTTTAAGAAAAGAAAATTTTAATTAGATACAGCCACCAGTGGATTTTTTTTTTGATGATTCTCAACTTTTCAAAGAATAAGTCATAATACCCCCAACCTTTCCACATTATCAAAAAAAAAAAAAAAAAAAACTCAGTGTTGATGAAACATTTTGTTAAGTATATATGGTTTGAACATTAACCTGACAAAAACAATACTGGAAAAAAAATTTATAGACTATTTACCTACAGATGATCAAGCTAAGTTCTGTTTAGAATGTAATGCCATTTAAATAAATCAGAACTAAAATCCAGAAAAACATACTCTCTTAAGGGTATCTTGTATCACATGTCTTAGAATTGGATTTTTGGAAGTCCTAATTTGCAAATAGATACACACAAGACGTTATGATTTCTAATACCTCAACATGAAGTTATTTGTTATTCTCTTACATTGTGAAAAGAATAATTCAAATCAAATGCGTATTTATAGGAACTGCGCTGCAAATCAGTGATTTTGTGGTATTTCAAAAAAGAACCTTTAGCTATAGAGCATACAGAATATTACTTATTCATTATAGCGTAGCTATTATTTTACTGTTTTAAGCCCAAAGGTCATTTGTCTCCAATTGCTAGTAGAAAAGTATCTAAAGATTACATTTACTCTGCAAAAGTGACAGCATTAATTTCTCTTTTTTTAATTTTTTATTTAATGTTTATTTTTGAGAGAGAAGCAGAGAGACAGAGCGTGAGTAGGGGGAGGGCAGAGAGAGAGGGAGACACAGAATGCGAAGCAGGCTCCAGGCTCACAAACTGTGAGATCATGACCTGAGCCGAAGTTGGACACTTAACTGGACCATCCAGGTTCCCCTAATTTTTTTAATTAAGTCATCAACTTTTATCTATTTGCCCAGGTAAAGAGAAGTTATACATCTCAGTTTGAGATATAAAAGACCATCTCTAATTTCTTATATTTCACTCTTTTGGCAGATACCTATCTTGCATATTCTCTTAAGTTCCCTCTCATTTTGATGTCCCTTAAGAAAAAGCCTTTACAAAATATTCACACTTTCTTTTCCTTTTTTTTTTTCTTTTTTTAAGTTTATTTATCTTGAGAGAGAGTGTGTGCGCAGGGGAGGGGCAGAGAGAGAATTCCAAGCAGGTTTTGATCCCACGAACCGTGAGATCATGACCTGAGCCGAAATCAAGAGTTGTGCGCTCAACTGACTGAGCCACCCAGACACCCCAAAATGTTTCAGCTTTCTAAAGAGATGGTAGGACAGTGTTCACTCTCCTCATCTTTCTCATACTTTTTTTTATGGGAAATGAGAATATTTCTATAATGCTATTTATATAGCCTTTAAAACTAATTATCACTTGCTCTTTCTCTTTTCCTTTAGATTGATGAAGATCCTAGCCTTGTTCCAGAGGCAATACAAGGTGGAACATTTGGTTTCAATTCATCTGCCAATGTACCAACAGAAGGGTTCCAGTTTTAGAAAGATGTTGTGGAAGTTAGGTACAATGCAGCACTGAGATATATATATATATATACATATATATAAAAAGGTTTGATCCATCAAGCTTGGCTCATGGGATCTGCTGCTGCATTAAATCGGGAAAGAAAATGTGAAGATTTCATTTGGAATCACAGAAAATGCCCAAATGAGGTCAAGATGGCGAGTGGGTGCGAGTGAGAATGAGTGGCAAAATGTAACGAAAACTTTACATGAATGCTTATTTAGGTTGTTCAAAGTAAAAAGGGCTACAGGTCACAGATCTTCCGTGCCTGAGAAGGAACATTGACTTACTCTGTATCAATTGAGGGGAAAGTGCAGTACTGTCATCTTCAAGCCTTGTAAGCATAAAAGAGGATATGATGCCCATATAAGTCAAAGGAAAACGAGCCCAGGCCTTGCTATGAAGCAATGTGTGAATGGACAATGTTGAATGAATGTCTGGCTCAGTGATGGGGAGTCAGGTTCATCTTTCAAATCTAGGGCTCTTCACTCATGAAGCAGACTCCTAGTCCTGGAGTGACTGTGTACGAGAGTATGGTTGTGGTGCTGTATGTGAACGCATGCAAGCTTGATTCGCCTTCAGGGGGCTGATAACAAACCTAGTAAATCATCAAAGTGAGATCATAAGTGTTAATGTACACTGGACATGAAAACAAAGACCGGTTTAGCAGCAGACATTGGTTTACTCTGCAGCCTGTGTTTTCTATTCCCCCTCTTCCCTTTTCCCACCCACCCTCCTTTTTTTTTCTTTTTAGTTTTTATTTACTTTACCTAGTATGGCTTTTTAGTTGCTTCTCAAGTCAGAAAACTTTTCAGGAAGGTTTCCCTGTGCATTTGCACCAGATGAATGTTTGATGCTATGAAAAGCTTTCCATATCATCAAAACTAATTTGTGTAGATTTTTGCATGAAAAAAATCATAAATTTCCCTCAAAATAGACTGTGTTGCAGTACACAAGTTACCATAATAGTATAAAACAGTAAAATGTGCTTTAAAAAGCCATCCTTTTCATTTTCAGAGATAACATAAAGATCTTTGCATGAGGTAAATCTACAGCATAGTTCATTTTTAGATTTTGTTGAGTCCTGTAAAGAAGAAGAAGAAAAAAGTTTCAGTTGTGGTAGAATACCGTGCTGTGTTTAAATGTTACTTGTTTTCAAACTTTGTTTTCTATGAAAATGATATGGAAACTTCTAAAATGGAATTTGGTGCATATGTACTGCTGAATAAAGACCGATGAAGAGGTTTGAGTAGATGTACAAATCAAGTAATGGTTTGAACACCTTTAATAATATGCCTAATCTGTTCAATTGTTTTAGAATCTTTTTATCTTAGATGTAGGCAGCCATGAACAATCTATTTTGAGCCACTTTAGGGAGAAAACTTTGTATTTTTAAAACTTGCATAAAAGTTATGCAAGTGGTTTTTATAAATTGGAATAATACCTCAGTTTTGAGGTTATGCACACTAAATTAAATGTGACATAAATTAATTTGTACAAAAAGAACTCTTTATAAGGTGGCTCATTGTAGGAAATCCTGTGCCTTCCCCTTTGAGCACAAGTGTTGCATGAACAACAGTTTGCTATAAGAAACATACCAGATTAGCCACCATTAGCATCTATATCTACTTTGTGTTTAAAAATCAACTGGTAATTCTGAAACACTGTAGAATGGATAAAAATTATTTTGTGATCATAACTCTTTGTTGAACTAGAGTATTTTTGCAGCATTCCTTGTCATCAGAAACATGGTTAAAGTTTAAAACTAGAAGCAGCAGAAAACTAGCTTGTAAAATTTATCCAAGTAGAATGCAGGCTAGGCTGTCTTGGGGAAATAAACATTAAAACTTAAAGCAATGTTTTACATGGGGTGTGTGTGTGTGCTGTTTGGATTTTTTATATTACATATATATTAATGTAAAGTTAAGAGTATAACTGATTGGCTTGTTTTAGATTGTCCTTAAGCTTTTGACCTAGAACCAGAATAACAGAAGAAATGTCTTTTAGTACAGACTTAGTAATATTCTAACCCGCTGGATTTGTTCAGGTGACACTATCTTTGCTTCTGCTGTCCAACCCAAGATTTTGACCTTTTTTCATTCTTCCAGCAAAATGGACTGAGAAAGACAGCTTGAACTATGTTTTACATAATACTCTTAACTTCAACACGTGGCTCCAAATGGCAGATTACATACAAAGCTTGTTTTTTACAGAAGGCTTAAATTAACAAAAGGTGAACATAACGGTATTGTGTATCATCCATGTTTCTTAGTAAGCAAAAATCTGGCTCAGAGTAAGCCAGTAAAGTTATAAGAAGCCAAATGATTTTATAAAATAGTTATTTCTATAATACCTCCTAGTTGTGGATGATATCAACATCTGAATACAAGGGCTACCTGATGACCTAAATATTTCATTTCTACCTATGGTCTCATATAGGACATTGATTTTCTAATAGAATTCTTGGAAGGATTTTTCAGGGTCTGAAATTTGTTTCAGCACAGTTAACAGTTCACCACAGTTTATGAATTTAAACACAACTCTTTGGGGCGCCTGGGTGGCTCAGTTGGTTAAGCATCTGACTTTGGCTCAGGTCATCATCTCACGGTTCATGAGTTCAAGCCCCTCATCAGGCTCTCAGCTGTCATCACAGAGCCTGCTTTAGCTCCTCTGTCCCCCTTTCTCTCTGCCTCTCCCCTGCTTGCGCTCTCAAAAATAAATAAACATTAAAAAAAAGTAAACACAGCTCTTTGTTTTATTCTCTACTGATAAACTGATTCCTTTTTAACATAGAGCATTATTTATGGTGAGGGGAAAAAATGGACTAATGGACTAAGCCCTAATGTTCTTGACTTTTCACATATTAAACTGCCTTTCGGAGCATTGAGCCCATCTCATAAAATAAGAATATTCTATTACAGAAGTGTGAGTAGCCCTAGTCTAAAATATATCTTTAAAGATATTTTTTCCTTTCTGTTTTGTGTTCTGATGGAATTAGTACTTTCCACATTACTCTGAACCAAAACCAGACATTTTGTATAACTAAAATTTTTGACGAATGATTAAAAATACTCTGGAATACCTTTTAACTTTTAGTTTAGGCTTACCTGGTAACTGCATTTCATAGGTTTTTTGTTTCTTTAAAGGTATCCTTGCATTGTAAAATGATGGGGTTAATTGTAACATCAATGTAATTTGTGGAACACCCTATTTGCATTCTCCATTGCCTCATTTCCCTCAAGAAAAAGGAGAAATTAAGCTTTGTATTTTAAGAGAAGTGATATATATTCTGTTGCTCTATAACAAATTAATACACATTTCTGGCTTCAACCAACATGTATTTATTATTTCACAGTTTCCACATGCCAAGACCCCAGGTACAGCTTAGCTAGATCCTGTGCTCAAGGCTTTACGAGGCTGCAAAGTGTCAGCCAGAGCCACAGCCTCAAGGTTGGGGGTCCTGTTCCATGCTTATATGGCAGAATCCATTACATTTCAGCTGTAGAACTCAGCTTGCTACTTCAAGGTCTGCAGGAGAATCTGATTTCAGAGCAGACCCTAACCCCCCTTTTAGAGGGTTCACCTGATTAAGTCAGGCTCATCCGGGGTAATCTCCCTTTTGATCTCAGAGCCAAACTGATTAATGCCTAAGTTACACCTGCAAAATCCCTTCCCTTTTGCTCTGTGCCACAACCTATAACATCCATCATACTCGCAGATTCTGCCCCACTTAAAGGAAGGGGATTATAAAGTATGTGCACCAGGGAATCTTGGGAGCTGTCTTAGAGTTCTGCCTACCACAAAGGACTATCAGTCTTTAGACCCTGGAACAATTTGGAAGTGATCCCCCTAATATATTGCAAGTTTGGTTTGGGACCACCTATTTGAATTGAATGAAAACTCTGGACCAGCTTACTCCCAAATGCAGAAGCTAACAGCTTTTTAGGGAACCTGTAGGAGTCCATGAATTTCAGAGTATAAATGAATGATCTTAGTGCGCAACCCTCCCCCCCTTTTAAATGATTGCCAAGAGTCCCACAGCTACTAAGGGTTAGATGAAAGCTATATCTCAATTCCCTTGTCATTGGAAGCTGCACTTCAGCCATTGTTCTAAGTTCATTTAAATTTGTAAACCAATGCATAAAATGATGCAGCCTTTTCTAACTTTTGAGGAATGGCTAACACTTGTAAAAGCTTGAGTATGAATTTTGAAATTATTTTGAGTTTTCAAAACAAGTTTCCATTGTAGATATTAAGGAGGTGAACTAGAAACAGGCCAGCCTAGCTTGAATCGAAGGCAGTCACAAGTAACTTTTGAGGTTTGGTGAATTCTTCACCTAAGTATAAAAGTTAACATCGTAAGTATAAAGGTTGAATTGACTATTTTGAAGGTCAGGGAATCTGGTAAATTTTTGTACCTCTTCTTGATTATTTTACTAATTGGCAAAATCCATTAAATATGAGCCAGTAATTTAATACTGACTAGGAAAGAAAAATTTGCCCAGATGTTTGTTTCAGTATTCCCAAACTAGCAAATCCATACCTAGCCAACTTGACATTTTGAACATTTAAAGGAGAAAACTTCCTTTTAATAAGCACATTGGACCACCTAACTGGCTCAGTTGGTGGAGTATACAGCTCTTGATCTTGAGGTCATGAGTTCAGGCCCCACATTGGGTGTAGAGATTACTTAGCAATAAAAGAGGGGTCCTTGGGTGGCTCAGTCGGTTGAGTGTCTGACTTCTGCTCAGGTCATGGGTTTGAACCCTGCATCTGGCTCTGTGCTGACAGCTCAGAACCTGGAGCCTCTTTCAGATTCTGTCTCCCTCTGTCTCTGCCCCTACCCCACTTGTGCTCTGTCTCTCAAGAATAAACATTAAAAAATTTTTTTTACATAAAAGACCCATACTTTAAGAAATTTAAAAGTTTACCTACAAACCTTTTTTAAAACACATTAGTAAAATGTTTTTTAATATAAGTACGGTAAAAAAGTTATGTTTAGATGCCTTTAAGCAAAATTAAGGTGCACGTTGACAGCCTTAAAATCCAAATTCCTAAATTGAAGGAAGATGAAAAAAAGATTTGTCAAGTCTGTATTCCAGTGTGACAAGAAGCAACTGTGGGCTGACTATCGTGTCAAGTATCAACAATGACAGAGAAGATAGATTTAGTATTTTTTCCCTAAGACCTAACCTAGCATTTCCATTAATTTTTAATACTCCCTTTAAATTCAGGCCCCTTAGGTGACAATTTTGGTTCAGAATGTCCATGTTAAGTTGTAGTGTTTATAAAACTGACAGCTGCTAACTTGTGAATAAGGGCAGCAGAATGTGAAAATTACTGCCCTACAAATTCTTTCTGATCTGCCTCTCACCAGAGGACTGCACTAGTCCCTTACCATTGCTTGTATTTTTACCCCAGTTTCTCCCTTCTCTCCATGAATTTTTTATCCTTCAGTTCTAAATATGGTCCTTATTCCAGGTTATTTAGCTTTTCCAGACTATCAATTCTTCCAGTTTTATTCTTCATGAAGACATTTTTTACAACATTTTCCACTTTAGTTTTTCTTTCTGTTATTCTTCAAAGCATGAATCTTACTTTCCCTGCCCATGTCTTCTGTTTTGTGTAGCTGATGGATTCTTTGTTACTCTCTAACTTTACCTGAAATTTCCCATCTATTTTTTCTCCAAACAACTGTTAAAATTGTCTAATAGTCTGCTTAAATCTGTATCCTTTTTGTGATGCTGTTAATCTCCAGTTACCTGCCCTGCCCTCCAGATAATTAATTCAACATCCTGTCTTCTCCATTCCATTCCTCTGTTTCTGAGCCTTGTGAGCCATCTTTCCCCCACCCTTTGTACATAGTTACCTTTTCGCTCTTTTGACGTACTATCAATGCTAAATATCCAACTCTTGGACTCAGGAGGATTTTTCTTTAAAAAACAAAAACAAAAAAACCCTCCCCATCTTGGCTCATAATTGTGGGATTGGGAAGGAATCAACATAGGCTTATTTTGACTTGCTGTATTACCACACTTCTCTTGTTTTTTACAAGTCATCCCCCTGTTCATCTCATTAACACAAAACTTAACCTATTGTAGGTATTTTCTACCTCCAGTTCCCTTTGTACTTGCCACTGTGCTCCTCCATAAACAGTTAGCACTCTGCCTCAAATCAAGTAGCTCCCAGTGCAGTCACCTTTGTGACTATATAACTGGTGCAGAAAAACTGGTTTTTATTATTTTTTTAAGTTTATTTTTTGAGAAAGAATGTGAAAAAGGATCAGAGAGAAAAGGAGAGAATCCCAAGCAGGCTCCACACTGTCAGTGTGGAGCTCATCATGGGGCTCAAACCCATGAAAGGCGAGATCATGACCTGAACCAAAACCAAGAGTCAGAGACGCTCAACAATCTGAGCCACCCAGGCGCACTGGAACTGGTTTTTACTTCCTTTCCCCCCACTTTGAACCTATTTAAAATGGTTAGGACAGCTGTTAAGGTACTTAGATTTAGTAACTTCATTCCAGTCTAACTAGTGCTCAGAAGTGCTAAGAGAACTGAAAAGTCTGTTTTCCTGTTCTCTCTATCCCCATATTCCTCATTTTGCAATTCTGCCCAGCTGCAGAGAGGCAGCAGGTACGAAGTGTCTTGTTTGCATCCTGGTTTTCTCAACTCCACTCTTTGTATCTTGAATTTTCCAGATCTCTCTCTTCTTCTGGAAGCCAAGTATGTCCAGTACCATCTACTACCCTTGCCATCTCCATCAACTTATTTTGCAGTTATGTGCCTTACATTTATGGTAATTTTTCAGTCTGTAGAGACTATCAGTCATTGCTCTTATCACATCTGCATTACTCCATCTTTCTTTCCACTAGATTGTAAGTTTCTTAAGGGGGAGGTCTGCATATAAACAGAGCTCTGTAAACCCCATGAAAGTGTCATGAGTTCTATGGGGACTCAATAAAGGTTTGCAGTAATAATGATGCATCCTCTCTGATAAACTGATTGTAGGGACTACTTCTAAAAATCAGTCTTCGATTGGAATTTAAAAATTTGCCTCATTGCACCAGAGGTTTAGAATGCTTCCTATCAGAAGGAAAGATATTTCATCCCTTGCCAGATGAATGGTCATTTTAAAATTTCCTTTTCTTTATTTTTGATGTTATACCCAATATCAGATCTGGATATCGGACACTCATAAGATAGTGAAATGGATCTTCGTGGGGTTTTCAAATAACAGTTTTACATACTATGAAGCAGAGGCAACCTACTAATACTATTGATGCAATTAATGTTTTTAAACATGTATTTTGTTGAAATAACTTTGCATCATATCAGTAGGTGTTTTACAAAGAAACTATCCAAATCATAAAGGTAAGTGATTGCTATCTTAGTCGATCTGTAGTACAAAATTATTAAAATGCTTTTTTGGTTGTTGCGCTGCTCATTGATTAAAATAATTACATAGGCTTTCTTCTGCCTGAATAGCAATTACACAAATTTTGGTTGCTAGAAATAATTAGGAGCAAGCACAAGGAACTCCCTCAATTTTGTCTAATCCCAATCTTAATCTAAACAAGTCTGATAATCCCTGGTTTTTACTCGTTTTTTTTTTTTTTTTTTTTTTTTTTTTACTGCTATTGTAGAGGCATTTGGTACAAATTCAGACCTTGGCACATTTGATAATCTGGCTTCAAATTCCGGCTCTGCCTCTGAATTTTTGTGGGACCTTGCAAACTTATCTCTATGTTCCTATTCATCTGAAAAAATGGAAAGTAATCCTAATGCCTACCTCAGTGGGTTATTTTATAGCCTGAAGGAGTTAATGTATGTAAAGCACTTAGAATATTCTAGGTAAATAAATAATAGGTACTCATAGCAGCTAGGGAAAATTTTCTTCAAGTTTTACTTCAAATAAAGGCAGAAGCTTTATTCATTTTTATATTTGACAAATATCTGGGAGCCCACATTGGATTAGGCCTTAAATCAGGAGCTAGAGATACAAAGCCAATTAAAATGTAGCACTTGTTCAGGGTTTATGGGGAGAGAGACAGTCATAACCAGATAAAAAGTAAGTACAATGATAGATGTACATGATACTTTTGTTAGACCCCACTGTTTTGGGACAGTATCAGAGTGTTGGATGGAGCACACAAAAAATTTAGGCTTAGTATCTCTAGATTCCGTATCTCCAACTTTAGACTTTCTTTACCTATTTAGACTTAATTTTTTTGCAAACCCTCAACCCCCACTTCCTCATTCTTAGTAGATATCTTTTCCTATTTTGGTGGGGAGAGATGGCAAAGAGAACTATATGGGAGGAGAAACTGCTCAGCTCACTTCCAGCTTAGAAATCCACATATATAACTCATCCACTCCTTTGTGCTCCATTTAAGAAGATATCTTTCCTCATAACTGTGGCAGTCCTATTGTCTTAAATTCTATTTCTTACTACTTCTCAGGAATCCCACACTATGCATTAAGGCTTTTCTCTTTTTTCTATTCAACTATTCCCCTTCAGTGTGATTCTATTAACATTTGAACATGCTCAATTACTTCCTATCTTAAAATGCAAGTGAAGCACTCCCCTTCCAGCTCCCACCCCATCCTCTCCTTAACATCAGAACCAAAGTTCTGTCTTGAGGAGTTTGCTTGCTCCCTCCAATTGCTCAAGTCTCATTCACTTCTCAACCCATTACAATCTTGTTTGCCCCATCACTCTATAAAGCCCTTGAAAAATCGCCAGTGCCGACATTTCACTAAATTAAATGAACAATTTTTTCTCTTTATCTTGGCTCAGAAACATTAGACACTTGACCACTAAATCTCACAATATCTCATTGTTTTTCTTCTTTGGTCATTGCCACTTCCTTTTCTCATGTCACCCCAGACGCCAACCCAGCATTTTGTCTCCTTTCTAGCACATTCTTCTTCCTGGTAATTAAATGTTTAAAGGGTTCATTCTTGACCCAAATTCTTTTCTTACATTAAACTCCCCTTAATCTGTCAAAATGGTCACACTTAAACCATCATCTGTGAGTGACATGCCATTAATCCTCAGGTTAGCATCCGCTTTCTCTGAAATCTCCATACTGCCTCCTTGTTCCCATTGTATAGTCTTTTCTCCTTTGTCGAAGGTTAATTGACCATATAATTGTGGTTCATTTCTGGGTTTTCTATTCTATTCCATTGATGTATGTGTATATTTTCATGCCAGCCAATACCATACTGTTTTGATTACTACAGCTTTGTAATATAAGTTGAAGTCTGGAGTAGTGATACCTCCAGTTTTGTTTTTCTTTTTCAAGATTGCTTTAGCCTTTTGGGTTCTTTGGTTCCATACAAATTTTAGGATTGTTTGTTCTAGTTCTGTGAAAAATGCTGTTGGTATTTTGATAGGGACTGCACTAAATCTGTAGATTGCTTTGGGTAGTATAGCTATTTTAACAATATTTATTCTTCCAATCCATAAGCATGGAATGTCTTTTCATTTCTTTGTGTCATCTTGAATTTCTTTCATCATTGTTTTATAGTTTTCAGAGTACAGGTTTTTCACTTTGGTTAAGTTTATTCTTAGATTATTTTATTATTTTGGGTGCAATTCTAAATGGAATTGTTTTCTCAATTTCATTTTCTGCTGCTTCATTATTAGTGTATAGGAATGCAACAAATTTTTTCACATTGATTTTGTATCCTGCAACTTTACTGAATTCATTTATCAGTTCTAATAGTTTTGGGGTGGAGGTTTTCTATATATAATATGTCATCTGCAAATAGTGAAAGTTTTCCTTCTTCCCTACCAATTTGAATGCTTTGACTTCTTCTTCTTGTCTGATTGCTGTGGCTAGGATTCCAGTACTGTGTTGAATAAAAGTTGTGAGAGTGTACATCCTTGTCTTGTTCCTGAACTTAGGGGGAAAACCTCTCAGTTTTTCCCCATTGAGTATGATGTTTGCTATGGATTTTTCATATATTGACTTTATTATGTTGAGCTATGTTCCCTCTAGATCTAACTTTGTTGTGGGTTTTTATCATGAATGGATGTTGTACTTTGTCAAATTCTTACTCCACATCTATTGAAATAATCACATGGTTTTATCCTTTCTCTTATTGATGTGATGCATCGTACTCATTGATTTGTTTGTTTTAGTTTATATATTAATTTGAGAGAGACAGAGACCATGCAAGTGGAGGAGGGGCAGAGAGGAAGGGAGAGCGAGAATCCCAAGCAGGCTCTGCACTGTCAGTACGGAGCCCAAGTGGGGCTCGAACCCACAAAGCCCTGAAATCATGACCTGAGCTAGAACTAAGAGCTGGGCATTTAACCAACTGAGCTACCCAGGTGCCCCCATACTCATTGATTTGTGAATATTAAACCACCCTTGTAAAACAAAGCAAAACAAAAAATGCCCTTGCATCCCAAGGATAACTCCCACTTGATTGTGGTGAATGACTTTTTAATGTATTGTTGGATTCGCTTTCTTGGTATTTTGTTGAGGATTTTTGCATCTATGTTCATCAGAGATATTGCCTGTAATTCTCTCTCTCTCTCTCTCTCTCTCTCTCTCTCTCTCTCTTTATGGTGTCTTTGTCTGGTTTTGGTATCAATATGATACCGGCCTTATGGAGTAAATTCTGAAGTTTTCCTTCTGTTTTTTGGAATAGTTTGAGAATAGGCATTATCTCTTTAAATGTTTGGTAGAATTTACCTGTGAAGCTGTCTGCTTCTGGACTTTTTGTTTGTTGGGGGTTTTTTGATTATTGATTCAATTTCATTGCTGATAATCAGTGTGTTCAAATTTTCTATCTCTTCTTGCTTAATTTTTGGTAGGTTATGTGTTTCTAGGAATTTATCCATTTCTTCTGGGTTGTCCAGTTCGTTGGCATGTAATTTTCCCTAATATTCTCGTTCAAGGTCCTTGCATCAAACAGTTAGTGAAGGTGTGAATGCAAAGGAAAAGTTCTTGAAGGGAATTGAAAGTGCTACTCTAGTGAATGCACAAATGATAAGAAAACAAAACAGCCTTATTTTGAGATGGAGAAAGTTTTAGTCATCTGGGTATGAGATCAAACCAGCCACAACATTCTCTTAAGTCAAAACCTATCCAGAGCAAGACCCTAACTCCCTTTAGTGCCCTGAAGGCTGAGAGAAATGAGGAAGCTGCAGAAGAAAAGCTTATGCTAACAAAGGCTGGCTCATGAGTGTTGAGGAAGGAAGCATCTCCACTACATAAAAGTGCAAGATGAAGCAGCAAGTGCTGATGTAGAAGCTGCAGCCTATCATCCAGAAGATCTAGCTAAGGTCAGTAGTAAAAGTGGCGACGGTGAACAACAGATTTTCAATACAGATGAAATAGCCTTCTATGGGAAGAAGATGCGATCTAGGACTTTCATTGCTGGAAAGAAGTCAATGCCTGGCTTCAAAACTTCAACGGACAGGCTGACTCTCTTGTTAGGGGCTAATGCAGCTGGTGACTTTAAGTTTAAGCTAGTGCTCATTGGCGATTCCGAAAATCCTGGGGCCCTTAAGGATCCTGTTAAATCTACTCTGCTTGTGCTCTATAAATGGAAAAACAAAGCCTAGATGACCAAACATCTGGTTACAACGTGGTTTACTGAATATTTTAAGCCCACAATATTTGTTCTTCCAATCCATAAGCATGGAATGTCTCTTCATTTCTTTGTATCATCTTGAATTTCTTTCATCAGTATTTAAGTTTTCAAAGTACAGGTCTTTCACTTCTTTGGTTAAGTTTATTCCTAGGTATTTTATTATTTTGGATGCAGTTCTAAATGGGATTGTTTTCTTAATTTCACTTTCTGCTGCTTCATTATTGAGATATACTGCTCAGTAAAAAAGTTTCCTTCCAAAATATGTCTGCCCATTGACAGAGCACCCAAGAGTTGATGGAGATGTAAAACGAGATTAATGTTGTTTTCATGCCTGTGAACACAACATCAGTCCTTCAGCTCATGATTCAAGGAGTAATTTCAACTTTTAAGTCTTATAATTTAAGAAATACATTTTGTAAGGCTGTAGCTGCTATAGATGGTGATTCCTCTGATGGATCTGGGCAAAGTAAACTGAAAACTTTCTGGAAAGGATTCACCATTCTAGATACCATTAAGACCATTCGTGATTTATGGGAAAAGGTCAAAATATCAACATGAACAGGAGTTTGGAAGAAGCTGACTCTAACCCTCATGGATGATTTTTAGGGGTTCAAGACCAGTGGAGGAAGTAACTGCAGATGTGGTGGAAACAGCAAGAGAACTAGAAGGGGAGCCCAAAGGTGTAACTGAATTGCTGCAATCTCATGAGAAAACTTTAAGGGATGAGGAGTTGCTTCTTTTTTTGTTTTATTTATTATTTATTTTTATTTATTTTTGAGACAGAGACAGAGCATGAGCAGGGGAGGGGCAGAGAGAGAGGGAGACAGAATCTGAAGTAGGGTCCCGGCTCTGAGCTGTCAGCACAGAGCCCGACGCGGGGCTCGAACCCACAGACTGTGAGATAATGACCTGAGCTGAAGTTGGATGCTCAACCGACTGAGCCACCCAGGCGCCCAAAGAGTTGCTTCTTATGGATGAGTAAAGAAAGTGGTTTCTTGGGCTGGAATCTCCTCCTGGTGAAGATACTGTAAAAGTTGTTGAAATGGCAACAAAGGATATATTAGAATATTACATAAACTTAGTTGATAAAGCAGTGACAGGGTTTGAGAGGATTGACTCCAATTATGAAAGTTCTATTGTGGGTAAATTGATGTCAAACAGCATCACATGCCACAGAAAAGTCATTCGTGAAAGGAACAGTCAGTCAATGCATCAAACTTTAGTGTTGTCTTATTTTAAGAAATTGCCACAGCCACCCCAGCCTTCAGCAACCACCACCCTGAGCAGTCATCAGCCATCAACATTGAGGCAAGACCCTCCACCAGCAAAAGGATTAGGACTAGCCGAAGCTCAGATAATGGTTAGCATTTTTTTAGTAATAGAGTATTTTTTAATTAAAGTATCTACATTTTAGACATAATGCTATTGCACCCTTAACAGACTTCAGTATAGTGTAAACATAACGTTGATGTGCTTTGGGAAACCATAAAATTCATGCAACTCACTTTATTGTGATATTCACTTTATTGAGGTGGTTGGAATGAAACCTGCAGTATCTTCAAAGTATACCTGTAATCATTTTTACTCTAAAAGTTCACATCAGGGAGTGGTGGGAAGGGATGAGAACAAGCAACATATAATATGTTTTATTTAGGGAGAGAGACTTAGGGTTTTTAAGAGGGAGAGGGTCCTTTTCAGATTTTTAAATAAATCACTGTCAACTTTGTTGAATGTGGATTTTAGGAAGATAAGAATAAAGCCAGGAAGACCAATTAGAAACGTTTTAGAGCAATTGAGCACGAGATAAGGAGGTCTTGAACAGGGCAGTGCACAGTAGAAATAGAAAAGAAGGAATGGCCTAAAAAATGTTTAGAAGCCTATCCGTTATTACTTGTCTCTCAGCTCCAAATCCACCCGTCTTTGCACTACTTTGTGACACTGGAGCTGGACCATAAATATTTTTCCATTACCAGCCGGCACAATGTTAGGCTTTGTCAATAGAGAGCACTGGAGTGACACCATAGAACAATTGTGGGAAGAAGACACTTCTGGATGCCAGTTGTCCATGTTTATGATTTACCCCTGGAGCCCAGTGACCAGGGGCCAGCTCCTGCTGTGCCTTCAGGCCATGCTCTCTCAACATGGCAGCTGCTTTTAGAGCAGCTCCAACAGGCCTCTTCCATGGCATTGTGTGTGTATATAGAGTATATAATAAAACTAGATTCACAGTAGCTATTTTATCCAAGGAATAAATTTTATAATAAATGTACCAGATTAAGGTGAAGAGAACTTAAAATATTAATGCAGGAAATCAGTGTAATTTCAAAATACATAAGCTCTCAAAACAATAATAACCCAGTTTAAAATGAGCACAAATTTGTAGACACTTCATGAAAGATGATACATGCATGGCAAATAAACACATGAAAAGATGCTCAACGTCATTAATCATGGGGGAAATGTAAGTAAAAACTATGAAGTACTAGTACCTATATTAGAGTGGCAAAAGTTAAAACAAAAGCAAAAACAAACAAAAAACAGACTGCCAAGGACTGATAAGGATGCCGAGCAACTGGCTGTCTTACATTCCCGGTGGGAATGCGATGTAGGCCGGTCACTGTGGAAAACAGTTTGCAGTGTCTTTTAAAGCCAAACATAGACTTTACCCTACAACTAGCACCCCTGCTCTTAGGTATTTATTTACTCAAGTGAAATGAAAACTTCATTCACTCAAAAACCTGCACATGAATGTGTATAGCTGCATTATTTGTAATCACCCAAAACTATAAACAACCCTAAAGTTCCTTCACCTGACAAATGGATAAACTGGCTCATCCATCTAATAGAATATTATCCATCGATAAAAATAAATAAATGGATACACACAACATGAATGAATTTTCAGATGCATTCTGCTACACTTAAGGAAGCCAAATTCAAACACTGTTTGATTCCAATCATATGATAATCTGGAATAGGCAAAACTATAAGGATAAAACATTGATTAGTGGGTTGCCCAGGCCTAGGGAGGAGAAAATATGACTATAAAAGGGCACAAGAGACATTTTGAGAGTGATCGGAGAAGTGCTATATCCTTAGTGTAGTGGTGATTACACAACTATATTCATTTGTCAAAATTCATAGAACTGCCCACTAAGTAGGATGAAATTTACTGTAGGTAAATTATATCTCAATTTTTAAAAAATGCTATGGTTGGGAGTGCCTGGCTGGCTTAGTCAAAGGGGTGTGTGACTCTTAATCTTGGGGTTATGGGTTCGAGCCCCACATTGGATGTAGAGATTACTTAAATTAATAAATAAAAACTTTTAAAAAATGCTGTAGTTGAACACAAACATTTAATTAAAAGTTATAATTTTTTTAACTTTTTTAAATGTTTATTTATTTTTGAGAGAGAGAGAGAGAGTATGAGTAGGGTAGGGGCACAGAGAGAGAGGAAGACACAGAATCCAAAGCAGGCTCCAGGCTCTGAGTTGTCAGCACAGAGCCTGATGTGAGGCTGGAACTCAGGAACCACGAGATCATGACCTGGGCCAAAATTGGATGCTCAACCCACTGAGACCCCCTAGAGCCCCCCAAAGTTGACCTTTTAAAAGAAAAAAATTTAACTGTAAAGAGAGGAAGATTTTTCTGGATATAATACAAACTTTCAGAAGCACCATAAACAAGAAACTGATAAATTTACTTACATAAAAGATCATTATCTGTGCAGGAAAATCTTCATAAGAAAACTTCAAAAGAAAAACAACTAAAAAGATAATTCTAATCATTCTAGACAAAGGGCCAATTATTCTAACATATGAAACGTCCTACAAATCAACTTTTAAAGACTCCATGGAAAAATGGATAAAGCATATGAACAGACAGTTTAAGAAAATATAAATGACTTTGTTTTGAGTTGAACTGTATTCCTCTAAAATTTCTATGTTGAAGCCCTCACCTTTAGTACCTCAGAACATGACCTCATTTAGAGACAGCATTTTTTTTTTTTTAAATTTTTTTTTTTTTTTCAACGTTTATTTATTTTTGGGACAGAGAGAGACAGAGCATGAACGGGGGAGGGGCAGAGAGAGAGGGAGACACAGAAGCGGAAACAGGCTCCAGGCTCTGAGCCATCAGCCCAGAGCCTGACGCGGGGCTCGAACTCCCAGACCGCGAGATCGTGACCTGGCTGAAGTCGGACGCCTAACCAACTGCGCCACCCAGGCGCCCCGAGACAGCATTTTTAAAAAGATAATCAAATTAGCTCTAATCCAATATAACCAGTGTCCACATAAAAAGAGAAAATATGGGGGCGCCTGGGTGGCTCAGTAGGTTAAGCATCTGACTTTGGCTCAAGTCATGATCTCACTGAGTTCGAGCCCCACGTGGGCCTCTGTGCTGACAGCTCAGAGCCTGGATCCTGCTTTGGATTCTGTGTCTCCCTCTCTCTCTCTCTGCCCCTCCCCCATTTCACACTCTGTCTCTCTCAAAAATAAACAACAAAAAAAAAAAACTTTTTCAAAGAGGAAACATGGACACAGACCTGCACAAAGAAAGAACACCATGTGAAAATGAAGGCAACAATCAGAAAGATGCTTTTCCAAGCCAAAGAACACCAAGGATTGCCCACAACTCACCAACAGCTAAGGAAGAGGCATAGATCCTTCCTCACGGCCCTTAGAAGGAACCAACCTTGCCAACACCTTGATCTCAGACTTCTGGCCTCCAGAGCTGTGAGACAATCAATCTCTGTTGTTTAAGGCACCCACTTGGCAATACTGGGCTACAGCAGCACTTGCAAACTAACACAGGCTCTTAAACATATGAAAATATCCTCAGCATCCCCCACCCTCACCATAAGTGAAATTAAAACTGCAAGAAGCCATTTGCAGTCTACCTGATTGTTAAAGACCAAGAATCCGGATGACAAAATGTGTTGTCATTAGTTTGCCTTGCTGTTTGGAGTACAAACTAATACAAACTCTGTAGAGGGGACTTTGACCAATTCTCTCGAAATTATAAATACACATAGCCTTCCCAAAATGTGAGAAATGGCATACCTACAAATGTATTCATTTCAACGTCATTTGAAAAATCGAGAGACTGGAATTAACCATCAAGAGGGTGCTGGTTTAAATCAATCAATCAACATACATATAAAGGGAACATCATATACCTACTAAAAAATTAAGGAAGTCTCTTTGTGTATTGATATAGAAAAATCCCCCAAATATTAAAAGACTGAAAATGCAAAATGTATATAGTATTCTATTATTTGTGTTAAAAATATAACTACAGATACACATTTGCTTGAATATGCTTAAAATCTCTGTGGAAAAATATTCATAAGAAACTATTAACATTGGATCCTCTGTGGAGAAAAACCCAGTTTCCGAAGGACAGTGTTGGAGAGACACTTTTCATTTCATGATGTTTTAAAATATATTTTTTGAATTTTCAACCACATGGATAATATAAACAAAAATAATTTTTACATAAAGTTTCACGTTTCCTGCCACAAGGTGGCAGTGTTAATGGCTTTATGGAAGAATGCAGTATTTTTAAATTAGTCTCAGGACAGAAATGTTTTCATTTGGCCTGTAATTTTCAGGGATCCAATTGAGGATTGAAAATATCTAAAATTTATTTTTCATACAAAATAGCATATTTGGGGAGCTATGGTGAATACTGTCCCTTCATTTCCCTAATTTTATAACAATAGTCTATAGTATTATTTCAATAATACACATCTCTCTAGTTTTATCAACTTTAAATAGTACATGCTCCTTGTAATATGAAAGACAAAGACGTAGCTCACTAACACCTTACACTTTTATTCTCTCTCTCCTCCCAATTTTGATACATTATTTTTGAATTCTTCTAATGGTTATCTTTATGCTTTAAGTTCATTAAATCTCCATTTCTAGTTCTATCCATTTTCTTTTTTTTTTTAATGTTTTTAAATTTCATTTTAGAGAGACTGGGGGAGAGGCACAGAGAAAGAGAATCCCAAGCATTTCAATCTGAAATGTTGAGGATGTCAGACTGAGGATCAGCGTCCTGTCCACATACCCTAAGGCAAAGTCTACAGTTGACAAGAACTAGCCAAAGCATGCAGAATTCTGCATCTTGGCAGCTTAAGGAAAGCCTATTGAGGAGGGCACCTTTTGGGATGAGCACTGGATGTTGTATGGAAACCAATTTGACAATAAATTTCATATATTAAAAAAAAAAAAAAAAGAAGAACCACATTCCACTGATCAAGTAAAACCACATTGTTTTCAAAAAATCAAAAAAAAAAAAAAAAAAAAAAAGGAAAGCCTCTTGGGGAAAAGGATCTACAATGCAACAGCAGAGAAAACTCACACTAGCTACCTGGCACAACCAGTCTGACCCTCCATTCTTAAAGATGAAGAGAAAATGAAAGACCACTACCCACATGAAGACCAGTGGCAAGAAAGATAAGGGTCAATATAAGCAAGACACCTAATCACAGAAAAAAACAAAACAAAACAATATGATTCAGGAAAAGAGGAGGAAATTATCTTCAAATTAATATTTAGAGAGGTGTAAGAAGCCAGTAACCCATAAAACAAGAATAGAATGTAAGGAAGAAGAAACATTCAGAAACACAAATTAAGCTACTGAAAATGAAATATACATGTGATTGCCAAAGTAAAAAAAGGAATTAATAAAAGGACCTGTGGATAAAGTAAAAAAAAAAAAAAAACAACAACAAAAAAAAAACCCCAACTTCCTAGAATGTTAAGCAAAAAAAAAAAAAGGGGGGGGGATGATAAGTAGCATCCAAGGTTTAACATGTATGTTCCAAAAAAAGAGACCATAGTAAATGGAGAAGAAATTATCGAGAAAATAACAAACATTTCTAATATCTAAAGAAAAACATGACTCTGCCAAATATGATAAAAGAAGCAAGATCCACGCTAGATATATCATCATAAAGTTTCAGAATGCCAAATATAAAGAGATCATTAAAAGGCTCAAAGACGAAAGGATAAACAGACTACCAATAAAGGAATGAGAATCAATTGTCATAAAAATTATCATCAGTAATATTAGGTGCCAGAAGACAGTGAAGTAACTTCTTCAAGGCTTTGGGAATTCTAGATTTGAATTCAGAATTCTATATTTGGTCAAATTAATGTGAAGGTAAAATAAAGATATTTTCAGACACACAAAGACTTCAAAAATTTATGAGCCATTTCTGAGGAAGTTACTTGAATATAAAACTAAAGGAATAAACAAGAAAGAGAAAGATGGGATCCGTGAAGGAATTGATCAATTCCTGGATTACCACTTGCAATGAGTCTACATTATAGCAGATAGTGGAAGGCTCTGGAAGGGATGCCTCAGGGGAAAAAAGGTGATTATGAGGTTAGTTTTATAGAGAAGTAAGTAAAATCTTAGCAAACTATTTTGCTCTGTAGTAAGCAACATGTCCACAATAATGTAACCTTATTTGTTATTTTTCAACTTTTAGAATCAATCCATAATCAAGGCAGATAAAGCAATTATGGCTACAGAATAAAATGAAAAATAAATCTAAGTTTATGGCAACATTATTCGTAAGAGCAAAAAAAATGTGGGTACAACCAAAATGTCTATCAACTGAGACAAACCAACAAAATGTGGTATATCCTTACAACAGTTTACTATTCAGCAATAAAAAGGAATGAAATACTGATACATGCTAAAACATGGATGGTCCTCAGAAACATTATGCTAAGTTTAAGAAGTTGGTCACAAAAGACCATATATTGTATGATTCCATTTATATGAAGTGCCTAGAGTAAGTAAATCTATAAAGGCAGAAAGCAGATCAGTGGTTGTGTAAGTCTGGAGTGGTTGCAAATGCGTATGGGAGTAATGAAAATGTTCTAAAATTACACTATGGTGATACTTGCACAACTGTTTACAACTTTGGCTCAGGTCTTGATCTTGCAGTTTGCGAGTTCGAGCCGCACACTGAGCTCACTGCTATCAGCCTGAGACTGTCAGCACAGAGCCTGATTCCTCCTCAGTCCTCCTCTCTCTCTGCCTCTCCCCTACTTGTGCGCGTGTATGCTCGCTTGCACGCTCTCTCTCTCTCAAAAAATAAAACTTAAAAAGAAAACATTGAATTGTACATTTTAAATGTGTAGAGTTTATGGCATGCAAATTATATATCAATCAAGATTTTTTTTAAATAAAGCTAACGAAAGTTGTGAGGTGGAAGAAGGGCACAGGGGTGAAGAGTGGAAGTGATAATACTCTTCTTACATATCAGGGGCTTAAGAAATATTATAGAAAAGGGATAGAATAAGGGACGCCTGGGTGGCTCAGTAGGTTGAGCATTCCACTCTTGATTTTGGCTCAGGTCACGATCCCAGGGTCGTGGGATCAGGGCCCAGGTTGGAAGGGGAGGAAAACAGAGGAAGCCACAGTTCTCCCTAAGCAGATCGTTTTCTTTGGCGAAGAGCCCACTTGTTTTGCTTTTCCTTTTTTTTTTTTTTTTTCCCTCAAGATAAATGTCAATTGTTTCACTTGCACATAAGGGTAGGGAGGGGAGTTTAAGGGGCCAAAGGTCAACCTTCAGTTTATCCTTGTTTTCAGACCCCTTCTTCATCTCTCTATCTACCAGCCCACTCTTGGCCTGGAACCTCTTCCTTCAGCTTTCCAGGTCAATCCCCATCTGCACTCCAGTCTCCAGACTTATGAGCAACTTCCATTCTGACCAACCTGCTCGTATCTACTTTTTTTCCCCCTGAAATCACTTGATACCTCTCATCTAGTGATTTACTCCTTCACCTAATCTCCTTACTCTAAGGGTTTATTCCTTTATGTGCTCCTACATTTTCATTTCAACAGTTTCCCACATGGAAATACAGAAAATACACATTTCATCACCACATTGAAATGGAATTTTCTGGTGATAACTCGTAGTGTTGCCTTTTATTTCCTTTCCCCAGATCTCATATGTACGTGCGTGTGTGTATATGTGTTTATAACAGTTTATAACTATAATACATACTCAACCTCTAAAATTTGGAAATATGGGAAAATAAATTTCTATTATCCACCAAACAAATAATTACTGTTACCATTATGATGTATTTCTTTTTAGTCTCTTCTGTATACATATAGTGTATTTTTTAAAAGTATACTTGATAATATACCATGTCATTTTATATCCTGCTCTTTTCACTTACATCATGACCAGTTTCTCAAGTCACAAAATTTTCTACTCCATGATTTTTAATGGCTACATAGTATCGCAGTGTATGGATAGACCATAATTTACTTATAAATTCTGTTTTGGGGCATTTTGCTTGGCCCCAGATTTGTTTGTTTTTTAATCTATTATTATAGACCATGTCATCCCTAGCCTTTGTCATTCATTGCAGTTCAGAAATGTACTCTGTTTGATTTAAGCAACAAGGAATTTATTGAAAGGAAAGCAAACAGCCCACGGAATCACCATAAACCATATGAACTTATGATTTATCAACTTCTGTGGATACAAGTTCAGGTAAGGGCTTCTCTTATTCGTTGAAAAGTAGCACCCATCTACCATCTGTTTTCCGGAGCGCTATGAGAGATACGCTTGGGCCACTCACGGTGGAACTCGCTGCTAGCCTTTCTCCTTGATGTGCTGATCTCATTCCCCACCAGTTCCTCTGCCCCTTCCCTTTCTTTCTGGTCAGGCCTGGAAGAAAAGTACAAACTTGAATCAATATTACTTATGTCTAATTATTTAAATGTTACAAATTAAGTTTTAAAAAAGAAGATGTGTTCTGTCTTCCTCTCCTGACCTTATAATGGGGGGGGGGGAGGGGTGCCGGGGGGGGGGGCGGAGGGAGTGGCCAAGGGTGGGTGCGATGGGAGGCTGCATCTCGCGGCCCCTTCCTCGGAGCAGAGCCGGAGGTGGTGGAGGAGGCTGGGCTCAGGGCCCAAGGTGCCCAGCTAACCAGCACGTGCACCCTTTGGTGAGGCCTGCGAGCCGGCAGGTGCAGCCTGGGAGCAAAGCCGGATGAGCTCTATATCAGATATATTAACTATTAGGCATTGCAGTTGCAACTCTAAATCCAAGCCAAAGAGTGTGAAGGGTCTGAGGAAGAGGTTAACAGGGTCAGCATAGGGCCATTGTTTACACTGGCAGCTATGGGCCTCCCGCCGTTCTAAACTTGCCATAAACATCAAGGGGGTAACATGAAGAATAGCACCACCTCAGGTCCACCTGCTCACCTCTCCTACTGTTCCGTCTTCTTCCTGCAGGCCTTTCCTTAGAGAGCTGCACTTCCTTTTTTTCTCTCTCTAAGTTTATTTATATTGAGAGAGAGAGCGTGTGTGTGAATTGGGAAGGAGCAGAGGGAGAGAGAATCCCAAGCAGGCTCTGCACTGTCAGTGCAGGGCCCAATGCGGGTGGGGGTGGGGCTGGATCCTACATGCCCTGAGATCACAACCTGAGCGGAAATCAAGAGTCAGATGCCCAACTGCGATTTTTCCAATGACTGTTTTGATTACTCAGTCAAATCCTGTGGTGTCTTGAGTTTGATTTTGAAAACCTAATGAAGGCTCCTTAACATGGTCCCTAACAGTTTTCCTAAAAGTTGTTTAGCAACTACTGAGAACACAGACAGAGTCTCCTGGGTACACTGGATGGTCTTTATTACTTCTGCTTTCCCTCAAATCCTTGAAGTGGAAACAAAAAGGAAATAGGGAGGAAGATGGACACACAACTTAGTTCAGACTCGTGGAAGGTACCCCCGCCTCAGGCTGCCTATAGCCACAAGGGAACTTCCATGTCAGTGCAGTGACCAGCACAGCTGGACGGAAACAGGTTAGCTGCCACTCTCCGCTCCCACGCAGGACAGACAAGGAAGCAGGAGCTGCAGGTCTACACTGAGTCCCAGCGAGGCAGAGCAAGGTGACTCACCCTCATCCAGAGCCTGGGGTGGAGAACAAGGCTAAAAGACTGGAGAGTGAATATGGCAGACTCTGGGGTCTGCAGGCCAGGGAAAGGTCTGGGAAAGCCAGGCAGCTAGGGGAGCCGGGGGAGCACTGCCTACACTGAGAGAGCCCAGTCCCCACTCCCACCAGCCTCAGACTTCAGCCACGAAGTCCAGCTGCACAGAGAGGGACTGAGTAGATGATGGATTTTGCAGAGCCTCCAGGTACAAAAGCAAAACCTGGACACATTTCTAAGGACCTTGCCTCTTCCCCCAACCGACTGCACAAAGTTACAGAGGAACACCTCTCTCCTTATCATCCAGACCCACCTGAGAGAGAGAAGGAGCCTCAGCAATTGTTTCTCCAAGACCAAACACTACCTAAAGAGACTTTTTAAATTACAAGATTGAACTAAACTTCAAATTGGAATTTTATTTAAAAATATTGTTCTTGTGGGGGCGCCTGGGTGGCTCAGTTGGCTAAGCGTCCGACTTCAGCTCAGGTCACGATCTCGCAGTTCGTGGGTTCGAGCCCCACGTCGGGCTCTGTGCTGACAGCTCAGAACCTGGAGCCTGTTTCATATTCTGTGTCTCCCTCTCTCTCTGACCCACCCCATTCATGCTCTATCTCTCTCTGTCTCAAAAGTAAATAAACGTTAAGAAAAAAAAAATTAAAAAAAAAAGTATTGTTCTTGTGGGGCACCTGGGTGGCTCAGTCAGTTGAGCGTCCAACTTTGGCTCAGGTCATAATCTTGTGGATCGTGGGTTAGGGCCCTGCGTAGGGCTCTGTGCTGACAGCTTGGAGCCTGGAGCCTGCTTTCATTTTTGTGTCTCCGTCTCTCTCTGCCCCTTCCTTGCTCATTCTGTTTCTCTCTCTCTCTTTCAAAAATGAATAAATATTTTAAAAAATTTTAATAAAAATATTACGTTTGTAACAGGTGGGTGGAAGCTCATTGGGAAGATCACCAGATCTGCTAGATCAGCTAGAGATTAAAATAAAGAAGGTACATTTTCTCTGCATATCCAAGTTATAGGATATTATATTAGGGTTCTCCAAAAAAATAGAACCAATAGAGAGAGAGAAAGAGAGAGAGAATGTGTGTGTGTCTGTGTGTGTATACACATAAATACATATATATGTACAGACACACACACATACATATATGTAGAGAGCAAGATTTATTATGAGGAATTGGCTCAGTACATTGTGGAGGCTGATAAGTCCCATGATCTACTGTTTGCAAGCTGGAGGTCCTGGAAAACCCATGGTTTAGCTCTAGTCCAAGCCTGAATCCTGAGACCAGGAGCCAATTGTATAATTCCCTGTCTGAGCATAGAAGACTGATGTTCCAATTCAAGCAATTAGACAGGGTAAATTCTTCCTTCCTCCCCCCTTTTGTTCTTTCTATTCAGGCTCCCAGTGGATTGGATGAGGCCCACCGACATTAGAGAGGGCAATCTGCTTCACTCTGTCTACTGATTCAGATGCTAATCTCTCCTGGAAACATCCTCACAGACACACTCAGAAATAATGTTTAACTAGATATCTGGATATCTCATGGCCCGCAAGATGCTACACAAATTAATGCATCACAGATACATTTTCTTTTAACACTGAAATGGGAAAGGGTCTACTTTGTGGTCCTTCCTCTTCCTCTCTGGACATCCCACTCATAAAGCTGGCCAAGTCTGATCCTTGATATGCTAATGGGGGAGATAAAAGATTTGTAGATGCTTTGTTTCTCTCAAGGCTATAGTGTAGCATGTCTTACAAGGCTATTCTCTTGTTTCAGAATTTTATTTTTGAATGTCAGAAGCTAATATTACCAATAATATTCCTAATTTTTCTTCCAGGCAAATGGATGTCCAGGGCTAACTCTAATGGTCATATATTCACAAAGCAAGGTATAATGCATATTAGTCATTTTGAAAATATTGTTTTAAGTATAAATATGTATTCTTACGTAAACTCCTTTTGAAGCAACTTTTGCATTCAACAGTCCTTATTCCAACACACTCTTGGTCTGAAGGCAGAATCATTACAAAGTGCTATAGGTAGAGAAAGAAGGAAAGAAAGAGGGAAAGAAAGAAAGAAAGAAAGAAAGAAAGAAAGAAAGAAAGAAAGAAAGAAAGAAAAAGGAAGGAAGGGAGGAAGAAAAAAAGAAAGAGGTAGCTTCTATGGAAGTAGAGACAGTCTACCAAACCCTGTGTATTTTCAGACACTAAGACTTTCTGATTCCTTGCTTAGACCTTAGTGCAGTGGAAAGAACATGGGCATCTGTGTTCAGCAGGCCTGGGTTTGAATCCTACCTCTGCTTTACGTACTAGACAAGAAAAACTACTTAATCTATCCAAGCCTCAATTTGTTAATCTGAGAAAAATACATGTGTTCTATCTCATGGTAGGATTCAATGAGGTAATATATGAAAGTGCCAAGCATCCTTTCTGGAACATAGGAGGAGGAAGAGAAAAAGGAAAAAGAAAAAAACATAGTGAAAAGTGGCTACCAAGAATGACCATGGTTAGTCATCTTACAGAATCCCTCTTAGTTCTGTCTCCTTTATGTCTTAAATATTACTGCTAAGCTTACTTTCTATATTTGCCATTTTGATTTCCCTTCTTTCTTCTTCTTCTCTTAGCATAGGCCTGAAGGTTTTTAGGAAATTGGACAGGATAGAATTATGGAACTTAAAAATCCTTCTGCATATAGAGTTGCTGAAAAAGAAAATATTCCTATTTAGTTTCACTTTTTTTTTTCCAGCTTAAAACAACATACACAGTTTCTGTAGGTCAAGAGTCCAAGTGTGGTTTAACTGGGTTCTCTGCTTTGGGGTCTCACCAGACTTCAACTAATGTGTTGGCTGGGCTATAATCTCATCTTGAAGTTTGACTGGGAAAGGGTCCACCTCGAGGATCACTCAGTTCCTTGAAGCTGTCAGGCCTCCTACAAGCTACCTGCAGGTCCTTGCCATGTGGGCCCTTTCACAGACAGTTCATAACATGGCTTCTTCAAAGCCAGCAGGAGATGGAGAACAAGCCTGCCAGCAAGTTGGAATCTTAGAAACATAATGTAATCACAGGAGTGCCATCCCATCCCCTTTGCTATAGTCTTGATTAGAAGCAATCAGCGCACCTGGGTGGCTCAGTCAATTGAGTGTCCAACTTTGGCTCAAGTCGTGATCTCACAGTTCATGAGTTTGGGCCCTGCGTTGGGTTCTGTGCTGACAGCTCAGAGTTTGGAGCCTGCTTCACATTCTGTGTTTCCTTTTCTTTCTGCCCCGCCCCTGCTCATGTTCTGTCTCTCAAAAAAATGAATGTGTTAAAAAAAAAAAAAAAAAGCAAATCGCAGGTCCCACCCATACTCAGGGGAGGGAAGCAATCATAAACAAGGGTGAACCCCAGACAGTTGAATACTAGACACTTCAACTTTTAAAATTGTTTTCATATTTCCCTCATGTCTAATGACTTCCTCAAGTATCAGTTTTAAAATTGTGGATTAAGAATGGTGGTTTGCCTTAAACCCTTTGGGAAATGAGATGGGATGTCCATATAAATGCAAAAATCAAAATGACATGTTCTTCATATATGGAGGCACCAAAGACTATTCATTCAAGATGGATACTTGGAGTTATTTCTCAGTCACCTTCATGCTTTTCACTGCTAGCTTCCCTTGACCACAGGCACATACTTCTGAGGGAATAATTCAGAGGGACAATGGCTATTAAAAAAAAAAAATCTCTGAGTAATGAGCATCAAGTAGATGTCAACCCGCTGGCCTTGGTCCTTTAGCACCAACTAAGATTTGGTTTATACAAAATTAAGTCAGCAGCTATTTATTACTAAAACTAACGTCCATTTTAAAATATTTATGTAATTTTCATCTTCTTCAATAATCCCAAACAGGAGTGATGGGGTTACTAATTTGATTTTTTCCTACAAATAAAATTACATATAGTGATTCCCTAATGACTCCTTGGATTCAATTTAATGAGGAGTCCACTCACTACATATACTTACATGCTTTTGTACTTTTGTGTGATGGAATATGAAGAAACCATTAGGTGTTAAATAAGCCAATGTGTTGCCATTAAATAACTAGTGTGATGACTAGCATGATTGTTTGTTTTTTCTAAATGCTGTTCCTATAATTTGTAATAATTGTTATCTATTCATAGTAGCCTTAGAAGGATCTATCTACCCCTTCCACTGTGTATTTGGCCTAAAAGATTAATTTTTAATCATAAATAAATAATTAATGATAGTTTATAAGACACTTAACTTTTAATACTTGCCTTTGAAATAAAGTTCATTTTAGAAAAAAAATTAATATATAAATGGTTCTATTAAAAAAATCCTCTATTCTTTGAAAGCTCACCTAACTTAAGTGGCTCTAGGATGCAAAAAAGCTTTCCAAGAGTACTGTGAAGCCATATAGATTAGAGGAAGCACAAGGAGGAGTGCCTGATTGGCTCAGTCAGTTGAGCCTCCAATTCTTGATTTTGGCCCAGGTCGCAATCCCAGGGTCGGGGGATTGAGCCCTGCACGAGGCTCCACTTGGAGCATGGAGCCTGCTTAAGATTTTTTTGCTCTCTCTCTCTCTCTCTCCCTCTCTCTCTCTCTCTCCCTCCTCTAATCACACACACTCTCTAAAATAAAAAATAAAAATAAAAGAAGAAGAAGCATAAGTACCTAAGCAATATGTACAAAAATAGAGATTACCTCTCTCTAGGTAGAGTCAAAATATGGTGGTAGAGATGTTCCTGTAGCCTGAGTCAGAAAGGTTCTTTCTATAAAAGTGAGATTTCTGTTGTACCCTAAAGGAGAAGGGTGATTGTGCCAAAGATAAATGAGGGGTTTGTTCATAGATGAAGATTCTGGGCAATGTATGAGACTAGAGAAGAGATTCTGTATCAAGTTTAACCACACTGGAGATTAGAATGGGGATTTTGGACGGCCCATGCAGTGATGGCCAAAGGACAGTAATGTGACTTATAAAAGACCTTTGTATGACAACAGATGAAGAAAGTGGCTACCTGTGTAAACCATTATTCTGGAGAGCAATCAAGCGGTTCTGTGCTTCGTGACCTGCTCTGAGAATTGCCCCCACCCTTCCACTCTTTCCTTTCTTTCCCTCAAATTCCATAGCAGGAAGTTGTTAATTCCAACTAGTTCTGTTCTAATATGTAGAGACCCACTTTTTTTTTTTTAAATGATGTTCCTTCCTTCGTCTACTTCCTGCCACACCCGTAGGAAAACACATTTTGACTTCGAAACATTTAAAAACACCTGAAATATGCCAATCTGGAAGTCAAGAATTTTCTGCTATAGTGTCTCACTGGTATTTAGTGTCATTTTTTGAGGCTGGTCCTGCATTAGCACAGACTATTACTGTTGGCCTCTGAGTGATTGTGCCCCAGGAACCCAGGTGGGCCACAAGGCTAAGTGCCCTTTGAAGCAGGACACTCCTTCCCTCGGCACTAGGCTTAGCCAAGGAAGGGCCTCACTTGGGGATAGCTCCCAGGTGCCAGTCCCGAGCTCTCATGTCTGTAGGACCCATGGGGGACATTCCCTGCATTGGAAGCTGTGTTCTGGCACTCACCCCGGGAGACCCAGACCACTGTTCCCATTCCCTCTAGGGCGGTCAGTTCTAACCCTTAAAGCCCAGGGGACTGATGCCCCTACCTCCTAGAAAACAGAGCTCTGGGCCCATCCTCCTGCAAGCAGCCACCCTCGCGAGGCGGGCTTATCGAAACAACCCTGGCACCCCTCACTCTAAAGCCAGAAGAAAAATCATCTTATCTGCAGGGGCACATATTGTGAAATGATAACTGGCTGAAGCAGGAACACATTTTAACTTGCACTCCCTTCCCTCCTGTACTGTTCTGCCTGATCTCATTCTCAGGTCCCACCCCCAAATCTCAAGTCCTGTCTACTGCTCTATTCGATGTATTAGGAAAATGTTCAAGAAGCGAATGTGAGTGAAGGTGAAATACCACTGTAAAAGCAAAAGAACTATAGAAATGAAAATAATCATTAGGAGGAAAATTTAGATTATATTCCGGAGGACTAGTTATGTACATGCATGTATGTGTGTGTAGGTGTGTGCCTAAGTTATTAGTATAGCACTAGTTTCTCTCAAACAAAACAAAATATATAGGAAACAAATATGTAGAGGAACAAGAAGGCACCCTAGCACAGACTTCAGCCTGCCCACCATAGATAAAATAACTCAATACTTTAGTATTTGATGGTCAATATTATTTTGATTAGCGGTTATTAGCAAGGTCTTTCAATTATAAAATTTCTACCTGGCAGAAACCCTAATGGGAGCAATCACTTTAAGACTTAATTTTCGTCTTAAACACACTAAGAGAATTTCTGGATGAAAGGTCCTTAAAAGTGGCCAAGTTTCTGGTGTGCCTGGATGGCTCAGTGGTTAAGCATCTGACTCTTTTTTTCTTAATGTTTATTTATTTATTTTGAGAGAGAAAGAGAGAGAGAGGGAGGGGCAGTCAGAGGGAGAGAGAGAGAATCCCAAGCAGACTCTGCACTGTCAGCACAGAGCCCAGTGTGGGGCTCAGATTCATAAACCATGGGATCATGACCTGAGCCTAAATCAAGAGTCGGACACTTAAACGACTGAGCCACCCAGATGCCTCAAACATCTGACTCTTCATTTCAGCTCCGGTCATGATCTTGCAGTTCGTGACTTCAAGCCTTGCATCGGGCTCTGTGCTGACAGTGTAGAGCCTGCTTAGGATTCTCTCTCTTCCTCTCTCTGTTTCTCCCCTACTTGTGCTCTTTCTCTTTCTCTCTCACAATAAATAAGTAAACTTAAAAAAAAATTTTTTTTAATGGCCGAGTTTCTCTTCCCTTGCAAGACTGACCTTTCTTTTCTTTCTTCTTGAGTTGGGTCATTTATTAGCTTCATTTTCAATTTAGAGTCCCTGCCCAATACAAAGTGTAGCATGAATGTGACCCATTTTCCTCCTGATGACTAAAGCTTTTTGTTTGGTGACTATGGTCTGAGAAGATCAGTATAATCTTGAAAGGACTTACAGAAGAGCCTGCCCCTGACCTTGTGTTACTTACCTTTTCACCTCTTTCACTTGGATCTTACTTCACAGTCAGCCTTGAGACCGATAGTGTATCTATTCTTTCCTCCAACCAAATGAACTGGGCAGAGGAGTGAGGGGAAGCGAATGCAAGCAGGAAGAGAGGAGGCACAGAGACTCTGACACCCTCTCTCCTCCACAGTCACAACCTTATGTCCTCAAGCTGAACCCCAAACACTAGGAGTTTGGTGGGGTGGGGGTGGGGGTGGGAGGCAGGTGGGGAAGCCAGGTATTGCTGACTTCCCCCAAATGTGGAATTTTTAAAAAGTATTATAAAAATATACTGTTTACATCTAGTTACTTTCCAGTTTCTGCTGGTGAGGAAATTTGTAGCAATTGTTACAAATTTAAACCTCCATTATTTGCAAGGGTCAAGAGTTAGGCAGTTTTGTAGAACAGCTGGGATCGGAGAGCCCTTGGGGAGCACAGGCTTTTGAAGCTGGGAAGGAATTCAGAGACCAGTCCTCTCTCTTGATGGATGAGAAGACTGAGGCCCAGACGGAGGTATCTAAGGTGGTGTAGTGGGTCAGAGGCACAGCAGGGACCCAAGTTTCTCCTCTCTGGTTTGGTGCTTTATCACAAAAGCGGACTCATGCATTCACTCACACGCTTCAGGAAGTGTTTGGGTTCTCACTGGGTGTCAGGCACAGTTGTGGGCATAGTTCCTGCCCTTGCTGGATGCCATTCCTTGCTGGATGGCAGTGAGTGACAGCCTTAGAGGAGTACAGGGTGTTACGGGAGAGGCCAGGAGCTGCAAGTAATTTTGGTGTGATTGTGATGAGGGAAACAAAGGCAAGAGAAATGTAGCTTAAATTAAATTATCTAACAGCTTGCAGCCCACAGATACATGCCTGAGACAGGCGGAGCGTGACCTTCCTCAGGGACATGGCTGCCTTAGTGCTTTAATGTTTATGTTTTATTAACTACTAAAAGTAAACTTGTCTTCACAACGGTTAGCTCCTCAAGGTCCTGCAAGCCTTGCTTCCAAATTCCTTAGGCACTTATGCTATCCCTAACCCCCACTAATTAAAAAGTATATAATCAGTCACTCCTTACAACCCCAGTGCAGCTCTTTCTGCCCAGGGGTCCTGTCCCTGTGCTATAATAAAAAAAAATCACCTTTTTGCACCCAAAACATCTGAAGAATTCTTTCTTAGCTGTTCATTCTGAACCCAAAATTTCTTAATGTCATCAACTAGAACACGAGGAAGGGGATGAGGAGAAAACAAGGGAGGAGGCTAGAGAAGGAGGCAGAGACAGATCGTGAAGAGCTATGTGAGCTGATGGAATCACAGAAGGATTCTGAGCAGGACAGTCACCTGGTAAAGTCTGTGCATTAGAAGGCCCACTCTGACTGCAGAAGGGCTTGCCCTGTTTGAAGGGGTGTCAGCCCCCTCAAGCTGGGAAAGCACTCATGTCCCCTCAATCCAGACAGCCATTGCTGCTGTAGTGTCTCACTGGTATTTAGTGTCATTTTTTGAGGCTGGTCCTGCATTAGCACAGACTATTACTGTTGGCCTCTGAGTGATTGTGCCCCAGGAACCCAGGTGGGCCACAAGGCTAAGTGACCCTTTGAAGCAGGACACTCCTTCCCTCGGCACTAGGCTTAGCCAAGGAAGGGCCTCACTTGGGGATAGCTCCCAGGTGCCACTCCCGAGCTCTCATGTCTGTAGGACCCATGGGGGACATTCCCTGCATTGGAAGCTGTGTTCTGGCACTCACCCCGGGAGACCCAGACCACTGTTCCCATTCCCTCTAGGGCGGTCAGTTCTAACCCTTAAAGCCCAGGGGACTGATGCCCCTACCTCCTAGAAAACAGAGCTCTGGGCCCATCCTCCTGCAAGCAGCCACCCTCGCGAGGCGGGCTTATCGAAACAACCCTGGCACCCCTCACTCTAAAGCCAGAAGAAAAATCATCTTATCTGCAGGGGCACATATTGTGAAATGATAACTGGCTGAAGCAGGAACACATTTTAACTTGCACTCCCTTCCCTCCTGTACTGTTCTGCCTGATCTCATTCTCAGGTCCCACCCCCAAATCTCAAGTCCTGTCTACTGCTCTATTCGATGTATTAGGAAAATGTTCAAGAGGCGAATGTAAGTGAAGGTGAAATACTACTGTAAAAGCAAAAGAACTATAGAAATGAAAATAATCATTAGGAGGAAATTTTAGATTAGCCCAGAGCTTCCCAGTGTGGCAGGAATCACATTAAAGAGAGCCCAGATTATGAACCTTTTAGCTTTGGGGGCAATAGGCAAAACCTGGTGGTTTCTTCGAGAAGCCTCAAATAGTTATCCCAGTATGCTATACAGAAGTTGTCATTTTCCATGAATCCTTGATGAGAAATGGATTGGAAAGCATGGCCTTGGAGGAGAGCAAAACTCTAGGTGGGGAGCCCCATTACATAGGAAATCCAAGAGGGAATCATATTGACCTGAACCATGAGGTCAGGATTTGATTCCTGACTTTGTAATTCATGGTCGTAATGCAGAAAGTAGGAATCAGGGCAACCAAATGGGGCCATGTGCAGGGATGGGGAACAGAGGCACAAAGCTACTGCGTGGGGAAGGGCTGTGAGTTAGGACATGTTAATGATAAGGTATCTGGAAGGCATCCAAGAAGAGATAGATGTCCAATGAGCAGGAAAATATGCAGCTGTGTGGTGGAGAAAGGAGTCCATGCTAGAGCTGTAGGACAGAATCCTCAGCCTACCTGTGGTAATGGAAGCTGGGACAATAAGTGTGGCTGGCAGAGAGAAATGCATGGAGCGCAAGGAAAGGGGGGCCCAAGAAGGGAACATGGACCTGTAGACACGGGCACAGAAAAGGACTCCCAAAAGAGAAGACACGGCCAGAGAGGAGGAGTTAGATCAAAGCACGTGGTATCCTGAAAGCTAAAACGGAGATACTTTCTAGAAGATAGAGATGCTTAAGGGTGTAAAATACTGTAAAACTTGCCATTTGGGGCTGTAAATAACCCCCACCCCCTGGAATCCATTTGTATCTCAATATGCATGGATGGTTTTAACTTTTTTTTTTTGTCTAAAAGAGGAAAAAGAAAAAAAATGTATTATGTAAGGTGATGTATGTTGTTAACCAGCCTTCTTGTGGTCATCATGCAATATATACATATATCAAATCATCACTTCATACACCTTACATTTACACAATGCTATTTGTCAATTATATCTCAATAAAGCTGGAGAAAAAAACAGAACAATAAAACGTAGGAAAAAGATGCTGTTGTCTGGGTGTGTGGGAGATGGAGAAAGATGAAGAAAATGGAGACCCTTAGAGGTTTAGGTAGAAGCTGTAGGACGGATGATGAGGGGCCTGTGAGACTTTGGGGTTTGCAGATGGGGCCTCACTTCTATGCAGCACAGAAGACCGCCAGCTGGGCCCAGAGACCAGCAGGCAGTGTGTGGGGGGGTGGGTAAGGGGCAGCATGAGGACCAGCCTCTAATGGCCTGAAAAGCAGTGAACTCTATGTAAGAGCTCGGATGGAACAGAGAGAGTACATGTGAATGACCCCTCTGAGGCCACAGCACATCACTGGGGAAGCTTTGGAAGCTGAGGGTTTGCTTTTGTTGGGGAACGAAGGAGCAAGCACAAGAAGTGTTCTCATCTGTGTCCACGGCTGGTGAGAGGGGGCCCAGGTACCTGGGCGTGGGAGAGAGCAGAGTTCTTGGAGGGAGCTGCAGGAGACATGGCTCCTCTGAGAATAGCCAGTTTCAGAAATGGAAAGAACTTTTAGTGGAAAAGAGGAGTTTATAGGAGAGTTTGTTTTCCTGGAAACAGAAGTTCCAGGAGTCACAGGGGAAAGGAAAGTTCTGGAGGGAGTGGAATGGTAGAAAATTAGGTCAGGAAAGAAAGACCAGAAGAAGAAGGTGGTGAATATGCATAAGAGGAGGTCTGATGAGAGATGGAAGCAACCAAAGATAATCAGGACTTGAGGGGTGCAGAGGCAGACTGGGAGGTGGGAATGAGAAAGCAAATTCGGATCTCATAAAGAACAGCTGGGTTTCTTAGGAGGCGATGGCCCAGAGAAGTTCAGGCCTCTTTCCATTCTCTGGAAAGACCATCAGTCTGTGCAGAATAGGGTGTCCCCCACCTCTTGGGGGAATTTATTTATGACCTGGTCTGTAAGCTTCTGGGCAGGATGGGGTGGGGGAGGGGCTGCTCTTCCCTTCCCATTTCTCCTCTGCTCCTCCAAAATAACTCAAAGCCTTTAAGTTAATTACCTGTTAGCTAGGGGGAGTGCTCCTAATTTATATCAGCCTTTCAACCTCGCATCTTAAAGTTTGGTGTTTGCTGTTTAATTCTATGCACATCTTGCCCTCACCTAAGTGTCCTATTGTGAATCCCCTGCCTGTCAGACACCCACGGGCTGGATCCACCCAGGTTACTCTGGAGTGGCTTGGCCACTCGGTGAATCAGGCTGTGCTCAAAGGTCAAAGGGACGGCTGGTCTCAGGTTCCGCCTCCCTCCAGAAAGCAGAGAAGGTATCTGATCAGAGGGGAAGATTGAGACAAGCAAGAAGCAAATGTATTATGATGGATGTGGAATATAGTGAGACGGGGACATTCTTATTCTCTCAGTAGCTGGTGTGAAAATTCCTCTTTTGGTGGGGGGGGGGGTGGGTGTTCCTTTATTCACAAAATAATTTTACAGGCATATATGGGTAGCCTTAAAACCCTGGATGTGAATGCAGAAATGCTTAAAACTTTAGCATGCATCGACCCCCCTGGAGGGCTTGTTAAAACAGATTGTCAGTTCCTGCTCCCAGAGTTTCTGATGTGGTAGATCAGGGATAGGGCCTGAGAGTTTGCATTTCTAACACATTCTTGGGTGGTACTGATGCTGCTGACCCTGAGAGATTCAGGTAGAAGCTGCAGGACTGGATGACAAGGGACCTTGTGAGACGTTGGGATCTAAGGGGCACAGGGCTGGAGATGGGGCCTCATTTCTATGCAGCACTGAGGACCACTGTCTGGCTGGGCCCACAGAGCAGTGGGTAGTGGGGAGCAGGGGGTGGTGCAGCACCAGGACCAACCTCTAATGGCTTGCAAAGCAGTGAACTCTATTTAAGAGCTTGGAGGGAACAGTTTGGCCTCCCCAAATTTTGGGAACCATTGGCGTACAAGAAACAGGAGATTGCCTGAATAACTGAGGGGGAAGAATTGGGGGAAGGGAGGTTCAGGAGGAAAGGAGAGCAGAGGGAGGCAAAGGAAGTGGCAGAATGCTGGGTACTGTACGATGCCATCCTCCAAACTCTGGTAAGGACTTTCAAACATAACATTCGTTGGGTGAAGAGAATTCTTGTGCAAACCAGAAGTGGGGTTGAGCTCTGCCTTCTAGGATGACATGGGAGGTGAAATAGAGACATCACCCATGGGGACAAGGGGACTTAAAGCTAAATGCATGGCAGTTTTCAGAAATCTTGAGGAACCTTGAGAATTTTCCCAGGTGTTGGAAATTGAGGGTGGGAGGTAGTTTAAAGGAATTGCACTTTAAAAAAAAAAGTTTATTTATTTATTTTTGAGAAGGCGGGGGGAGGAATTGAGGGACTGAGAGGGGGAAAGGCAGAGAGAGAGGAGAAGAGAATCCCAAGCAGGCTCCGTGCTGTCAGCACAGAGCCTGATGTAGGTCTCAAACTCATGAATTGTGAGATCCTCACAATTCCTGAGCTGAAATCAAGAGTTGGATGATTAACCGACTAAGCTACTCAGGCGCCCCAGGAATTGCACTTTAAAACTCAACGGACAGGGGCCGGGGAGAGGGGGAATGGGTGATGGGCACTGAGGAGGGCACTTGTTGGGATGAGCACTGGGTGTTGTAGGTAAGCCACGAATCATGGGAATCTACCCCCAAAACCAAGAGCACACTGTATACACTGTACGTTAGCCAACTTGACTTTATATATATATATATATATATATATATATATATATATATATATGACCTGTTCACAAAGTCCTTAAGTATGTTAAGTGCACTCTGCAAGTCTCCACTCACTGCATCTTTTGGTGCCTGGGAGAGACAGTGAGGCTTCCACTCTGAGTCCATTTCCCCCCTTATTTGTGAATGTTGCCCTGTAAGAAGATTTCTATACATCTCATACTATAACCAGTGGTCACTCTAAAGGGTAGGATTATTACGTTTTCTACTTTCTTCATTTCTGTACCAATGATTTTTTAAAAATGGGGAGTTTCATTACTTTTGCAATCAGAAAATATTTTTAAAAAGCCGATTTTATTTCATACTTGAGTCTTTGACCGTCTCCTGATCCTGGAGATTATTTTCTCACTTGAAACAGGAAAAAGGGTAAAACAGCTTTATCACATAAAGATGAAACGGAAATAAAGTTTAACTTTGCTGTGTTGATACTCAGCAGGTGCAGAGGAGTACCTTGCACGTGTGTGTTTGACATGGAACTGAACTAACCTGTTTTGTAACAAGTTTATTTTAACAAGCTTCTGACTGAAACTTGTGATGGCTGCTGCCGTGTGGGCACACAGACCGCCCTTCCTGATGGCTGTGTCACCTTGTGGCACCACATGGCCCTCGGCTCACTGGCTCACAGTTCAGGGCTGGTTGCTAACAAAGATGAGAACATTTCAGTAACATTCAAAATGGTTCTCACACGGGACAGTTAGCACGTATAAATCCAGTTCAAGCAGGGACCGATGCTGGCTTTGCTTTGTATTTCCAACTCCTTCAAATTTAAATGTTCAGAGTTTTCTTGTAAGAAACAAAATTGGTTTCATTATTTAGTTTTTTTCATCAGAAGTCCTGAAAATGTCTCGTTCATAAATAGCCTTCTTTCAAATCACTGTATGTACATGTATTTTTAAATAATAATTTATATTGGAAAGGCTATTAGGGTCCATCCCGGCCCCCTTGGCTAAGAAGACAGCATATAAGAATGTTGAGGAGTTTCTGGAAAAACTTTTCTTTCCTGGTAAAAGAGACAGCCATGACTGGCACTGCCCCTTCCTCCCTTTTTTTCTTTTTTCTTTTCTTTTCTTTTTTTTTAAGTTTATTTATTTATTTTGAGAGGGAGAGAGAGAGAGCGTGAGCAGGGGAGGGGCAGAAAGGACAGAGGAGAGAGGGGGAAAGAGAGAGAATCTTTTTTTTATGTTTATTTTTGAGAGAGAGAGAGAGAGCATGAGCAGGGCAGAGGCAGAGAGAGAGGGAGACACAGGCTCTGAGCTGTCAGCACAGAGCCCAACGCGGGCTTGAACGCACAAACCAAATCTCAAGATCACTGAGCCGAAGTTGGATGCTTAACCTAATGAGCCATCCAGGCACCCCAAGAGAGAAGCTTAAGTAAGCTCCACAGCCCAACAAGGGGCTCCATCCCACAACCCTGGGATCACGACCTGAGCCAAAATCAAGAGTGGGACACTCAACTGACTGAGCCACGTGTCTGAAGCTGGACCACCTTCTTGCCCCCTGAGGGAGAGGCTAAGAGAACTGCAGAGCGCTGGTCCCCATGTCGCAGAGCTGAGCCGCTGAATGAACACAGGCCACCACTTACCTCCAGGTTTCTTGTTATGCGAGTAGATGAAAACCTTACTTGTCTAACACTTGTTAATCCTTACTTGGGAGCTGCTTTTCTGTTACTTGCAACTGAAATAATTCCTAATTTATTTAGAGTCACATATGGGTGTTGTGGCAGACGGGAAAGCAAAGTGAGATGAGAAATGAGTAATACCCTTGGGTCCGGCAGGCCAGGAGTTGGTGCAGAAGGCTTAGCAGCAGGGGTGTCAGCGGCAGGATGAAAACTCCAGGGGAGTCAGCAGGGTGGGAGACAAGTGCTTCTCCAGACAAAATTACACACAAAGGCATACTCAGAGAAACGGCGCTTTACCTGCATTTTCCATCCCTCACTCTTTTCCCTCCTTTCCCGCCTATGCCCTGTACATAACCAGTCAATGACTAGTTTCTGGATTACATTTCCTGTGTTTCTTTTTGCACAAATGCGACGATACATGAATATTCTTAGATCCTCTTCTTTTTTTACATGAAAAGTAGTGTACTGTAGATATTTTTCTGAACTTTGCTTTTTTCATTTGATGTTATATCCTGGAAATCACCATATATCAGTTCATAAAGATCTTCCTCATTCTTTTTTTTACAGCCGGTTACTACTCCACTAGATGGACGTTCTGTAATTTATTCAACCACTCTCTGTGAATAGGCATTTAGGTTGTTTCTAGTATTTTGCAAATACAAACAACTGTTAATGTGCCACAACATACAGCCTTGTGCATATGTATTTTTATATTGTTGGAGGTGTCTCCTGAAGTAAATTCCTAGGATTGTTGGATCAAAAGGTAAGTGCATATCTAGTTTTGTTAGATATTGCCATATTATGCTCCAAAAGGATCTGCATTCTCATCAGCAGTGTATGAGACTCACTAGAGCCTTATCACAGAATGTGCTGTCATAACTTTTAATTTCCCATGATATTTTACAGATATATACATGAGAAGTGTTATACAGAATTTGCATTGCTCTAAGTATGATTGACTTTGAATATCTTTTTTATGTGTAAGTGCCATTTTTATATCTTTTATGTGAATTGTCTGTTCGCATCTTTTCCCCAATTTTCTATCAGATATACGGTCATTTGTCCCTCAAATCTTAGTTCTTTATCTGTGAGGTTATTGGCCCTTTGTCTATGAAATATGTTGCAAATATTTCTCCCAGTTTTGCAGTTGTCTTTTGTCTTTGTTTATGGTGGGTTTGCTGTGCCATTTTTTCATTTTTATGTAGTGAAATTTATCAATATTTTCTTTAATTGCCTCTAGATTTTGAATCATTAGAAAGCCCTTCCCTGGGGTGCCTGGGTGGCTCCGTCGGTTGAGTGTCCAACTCTTGATTTCAGCTCACATCATGAAGATCTCACTGTTCATGAGATAGAGCCCCACTTTGCGCTCTGTGCTAACAGTGCAGAGCCTGTTTGGGACCCTCTCTCTCCCTCCCTTGCTTGCTCTCTCTCAAAATAAATAAATAAACTTAAAAAAAAGAAATATTCTTTTAAAAAAAAGGAAAGCTTTTCCCTGCTTAGAGTATGAAGAGATATTCACCCACATTTTTGTGTAATAACATGCATGGTTTAATTTTTATTTTATTTAGACTCTTAATCCATTTGGAATTTATTCCTATGTATGATGAGAGGTATGGATATAATTTTATCTCTTTCCAATTGGCTAATTAATTGTCACAGCAGCATTTATTTAAAAATCCATCTTTGCCTCAGTAATTTAAGATGCCAACTTTATTATATACTAAATTTCATATGCATCTGAAACTATTTCAGGACCTTCTAGTCTAGGTGTCATCAAACTTTTTCTTCAAGTGCTACATAGTAGGTATTTAGGCTTGTAGGCCCGTAAGTATCTGCTGTTTTAGGGCAAAACCAGCCATAGACAATGCCATAACATTGTCTATGCGAAAACAGCCATAGTTTTCTGACCCCTGTTGTAGTTTATCCCACTGGTCTATTTGTCTATTTTTGCATCATAATTCATTCTTTTAATATAAAGGCTTTTTAGTATGCTGTAATGTCTGGTAGGGCTAGTTTTCCCCTGCTCAATTCTTTTTAAAAACAAATATAAGGGGTGCCTGGGTGGATCAGTTAAGTTGGTTAAGCATCAAACTCTTGGTTTCAGCTCAGGTCATGAAGATCTCACCGTTTGTGAGATTGAGCCCCACGTTGGGCTCTGTGCTGACAGCACAGAGCCTGCTTGGGATTCTCTCTCCCTCTCTCTCTGCCCCTCCCCTGCTCATGCTCTCTCCCTCTCTCTCTCTCAAAATAAATTAACTCGATAAAATAAAATAAAATAAAATAAAATAAAATAAAATAAAATAACAAATATAAAATAGACCAGTGGAAAGATGCACCTATTTAATGTTTTTGTTTTTTGTTTGTTTGTTTGTTTTTTGGTCTAGTTCATAGACTTTTTTTTTTTTGTCCTTTGTATCTACTTTTTAGATTTATTATGGCTTGTTTTTTCTAACTTCTTTTTTTTTTAATATGAAATTTATTGTCAAATTGGTTTCTGTACAACACCCAGTGCTCAGAGGTGCCCTCCTCAATGCCCATCACCCATCCTTCCCTCCCTCCCACCCCCCCATCAACCCTCAGTTTATTCTCAGTTTTTAAGAGTCATAGACTAACTTTAAAAACAGTTTCCAGGGGCGCCTGGGTGGCTCAGTCGGTTAAGCGTCCGACTTCTGCTCAGGTCAAGATCTCGCGGTCCGTGAGTTCGAGCCCCGCGTCGGGCTCTGGGCTGATGGCTCAGAGCCTGGAGCCTGTTTCCGATTCTGTGTCTCCCTCTCTCTCTGCCCCTCCCCCGTTCATGCTCAGTCTCTGTCTCAAAAATAAATAAACGTTAAAAAAAAAAAAAAACAACAGTTTCCAGAGGTGTCTCAGTGTCTCAGTCGGTTGAGCGTCCAACTTTGGCTCAGGTCTTGATCTCACAGTTCGTGAGTGTGAGCTCCGCATCAGGCTCTGTGCTGACAGCTCAGATTCTGTGTCTCCCTCTCTCTCTGCCCCTTCCCTGCTCACACTCTTTCTCTCTCAAAGATAAACACCAAAAAAAAAAAAATTATATATAAAAAAAATTTTCCAAAGAAGAGTTCCATAGATGCTTTGAGCAATGTTAGTGTAATCACTCGAGTCTCCCGAGGTAACTTAGAGGCCTGGCACTGATCTGAATGCATCTGGTATGGATTGTTAAAAAGTTAAGTCATACAACCTACTTTATGGTTACAAATGTTCCATGCAGATTTAAAAAATGGAAGTAAAAAAGATCTGCTGAGAAAATATTTTGCAATGTTACAGTAATCATCGAGGAAATCTGAAATATTCTGGGATGTTACAACCAGAGCTAGAAGGAGCTTCGGCAAGAATTTCTCCCCCTGTGGTAACTACCTTGCCAGCTGCAAATGATATGTCATTCTTCATAATCTAAGATCATTTGAGTTATAAAAATAATCCTGTCAATCATCTCTGACTTACTAATGGATCATTCTTCAGGTGAATAGTTTTAAATAATAGAAAGCTTCCCAGTTTTATAAGATCCAGATCCTTGTTCTGTGGGAAATGTTAGCTACTCGTTTTTGGTAACCTGGTCATTAATATGGCAGTACTTACTTTAGTCAATCCTGCAGCTGGATTGAGTAGGTTTTAAGAACAGGGATTCAGAAGTTGTGAGTGAATAGGAAGTTTATATAACACACTAAAAACTGCTAGGAACCAAAAGCACTGAACTGTAGTCAAGCACGGTCTCCCCATATATGTGAGTTTCATGGTTTTGACAGCTATGTAATTTTTACTGAAAAGGAAAAAATATCTTTATAAAGGCACAAAGTGGGTTATTTTTTATAAATGCATGACTCACTTTTGGTTGCCATCAAATGGGTACAGGATGAAAACCACAGTGTCCCTTCAGTTGATGCCAGAATTACTTCTAGAGAAGGAACGTTTTATCACTCATTGTAGGAAAAGTGACTTATTCTGTGAATATGGAAGTCAGAAGCTTATAAAATAAGAAATGGCTGGAGTGCCTGGGTGGCTCAGTTGGTTAAGCGTCCTACTCTTGGTTTCAGCTCAGGTCACGATCTCACGATTTTGTGAGATGGAGCCCCATGTCGGGTTCTGAGCTGGCAGCGTGGAGCCTGCTTGGGATCCTCTCTCTGCCTCTCTCCTGCTCACGCTGTCTCTGTCTCTCTCAAAAATAAATAAACTTAAAAAAAAAAAAAAAACAACAAAACGTTTAAGCTGTTCTCTATGCAGAAAGTGAGTAGATGATGATTGGAAGTGAGGTCCAGTGAAACCAGGGAGGCAAGGCCATATGTGGTGAACAGGGCAGTCTGCTGAAGCCATCACGAGCTGGCAGACATCACTGCCAACATTGTGCCCCTGGAACAAACATCTTTTTGTTTAAGAGTAATAGATCTCCAATTGTTCATGGAAGGTGGTAGAGATTGTGACTTTTGTTTTCAACGCAACGTGACTGATAATTTGAACAGGAACGTATCAACTACATAGCCAACTTTAAAAATTTTGTTCTTTGGGGAAGATTCCTTTAAAATGCACTCAGTGGGGAAAGTTCCTCCCACGATCCTGGAGGAAAATGCCAATAGGCCTGAATGTTCTGGTTGGCTACACACACACGATTTGGTACCAAAAGTCCCAGGGTTCCTTTAAATTACAAAACACAGTCTCATTTCAGGAATTAGTCCCATTTGTCCAAGTTTCTAACTTCCGTTGAAACTGCAAGCTACTCCCTCCTCCTCCGATCCTGCTCCAGGAGGCCCGGTGACTCCTGGGAAGGTACAGGGCTGGCTTCTTTATAAATTACCTCCTCTCACCCACCTCCACCCCCAGCTACGTACTATCTCGTACTATCTCTAATCTTTCCTGTGTCGGGGCTAGGGTGGAAGGGAGGGAAAGTTCTCACCTGACTGATGCTATGGGAAACCTGTGAATTCTCTGGGCCTGGGAGATGTTTGAAGCGGACTCTCTTCTCATGGAGACTCTTTTGCAGCTCTTTGGAGACTTTGGAGCTCTTTCATCAGCTCTTTGGAGTCTGTCCGTGGGGGCTTCTCACAGGGACTTTGCTGGGCTGGTGGATGTATTCCCCTCTAGCTCCTCGTTTACTCTTTCTGCAGCCTCTAGGAGTGCCAGGACACTTCCAGCCTTTCCCTGCTGAGATTCCTCTGCCTGTCCGGTTGGCACAGTGGGCAGGACCTTAGGCAACCCCGTACCGGCTCCTCCGATCCTCGGGGACACTTGTGCTTCCATAGCGCCCACCACCTCTGAGACTGCAGCCCAGTTCTTCTCATGCTGGCGGTCACTGCTCAGATTTCTGTGGGACTTAGTAAATGCCAGTCCACTCCCTCCCTGCAGGGCAGGGCATAGTTGAGCCCTTCTCACCAGCCTGGTGGTGAGGGGCAGACACTAGGTGAGAGAGGCATGTATCAAAGTAGCCCCACAGACCTTTATAAAGGGAATCCTCCCATATCATCTCCCAGCCCTGCACACCTTCTCCGGAGGTGAGAGGTTAATACTCCTCACCAGTTCTCAAAACCCCTGTATTCCCTAAGTTCTCCAGGGTGGTCTGCCTCATGGTTCAGTTTGGTATTTAATATCTTGTATCTTGAAGCTATAACTGAAATTTCTTTTTTATGTTTACTTATTTATTTTGAGAGTGAGAGCGAGAGTGAGAGAGAGAGAGAGAGAGAGAGAGTGTGCACAAGTAGGGGAGGAGCACAGAAAGGGAGAGAGAGAGTCCCAAGTGGGTTCTGTGCTGTCAGCACAGAGCAGGACGGGACTTGGTCCCACAAACTGTAAGATCATGACCTGAACCAAAACTGAGAGTTGGACACTTAATGGGTCCACCCAGGCACCCCTGAAGCTGTAACTGAAATTTCTAATACAAAAGCCATTTCAGGAAAAGTAATTTTTTGGCTGGGGAAGAGGAAATTGGTCAGATTCAGACCTAATACCTTAGCAGCCAGCCACAAATAGATATAATTATTTAACTTTCATAGCTATGTGAACCATAGTCTAGCTGTGGAAAAAAAAACTTTTTCCCGGGCCTGAGATCTGAGAGAAATTTGCCACAGAGACGTACTGATCATTGTTTTTAACAATTTTTCTAGGTTTATTTTTATTTATTTTGAGAGAGAGATAGAGAGCATGTGGGGGAGGTGCAGAGACAGAGAGAGACAGAATCCCAAGCAGGCTCAGTGCTGTCAGCACAGAGCCCGACGTGGGTCTCAAACTTATAAACTGAGATTCTGACCTGAGCCAAAATCAAGAGTCAGTTGCTTAACTGACAAAGCCACCCAGGCACCCCCTGATCATTGTTCTTTTTTGCTTGTTTTTATTTTTATTTTTAAAGTTTAGTTATTTTTGAGAGAGAGAGAGAGAGCGTGCGCACGAATGGGGGAGGGGCAGAGAGAGAGAACGAGAGAGGGAGATACAGAATCCAAAGCAGGCTCCAGGCTCTGAGCTGTCAGCACAGAGCCTGACACGGGGCTCGAACCCACCAAATGTGAGATCATGACCTGAGCCAAAATCGATGCTTAACTGACTGAGCCACCCAGGTGCCCCCTGATCATTGTTTTTAATCATGATTCTTTGACAGATGAAAACGTTTTTAATTACACAATGATGTATATTAATCATCCTCTGATGATGTGAAATGGCCTTTGGATGGGGCTTCAGAAAGTTTACTGTGGCCTTGAATCTGCTGTGAACTTGCTGTGTCACCTTGAACAAGGCACCTCTCTTTTGGGCCTCACTTTATTCTGCTGAAAATAAGAGATGATCCCTGGGATTCATTACCTAGTTTTCTGTGAGTCTGTGAAGCCCTCAACACTGTATATGTGACAAGTACAATGTTCAGGGATCTTAGTAGGAAGGTATGGTGGGTTAACATGTGTCCACATCTTAGCACCCAGAACCTGAGAAATGTGACCTAATTCGGAAAAAAGGTCTTTGCAGATATAATTAAGAATCTTGAGGGGCGCCTGGGTGGCTCAGTCGGTTAGGTGTCCGACTTCGGCTCAGGTCATGATCCTGTGGTTCACGAGTTCGAGCCCCAAGTCGGGCTCTGTGCTGACCACTCGGAGCCTGGAGCCTGCTTCTGATTCTGTGTCTCCCTCTCTCTCTGCCCCTCCCCCCATTCATGGTCTGTCTCTGTCTCAAAAAATAAACGTTAAAGAAAAAAATTAAAAAAAAAAAAAAAGAATCTTGAGATGAGGGTGCGTCTGGGTGGCTCAGTCAGTTGAGCACCTCACTTTGGCTCAGGTCATTATCTCACGGTTCGTGAGTTCCAGCCCCATGTCGGGCTCTGTGCTGGCAGCTCAGAACCTGGTGCCTGCTTTGGATTCTGTGTCTTCCTCTCTCTGTGTCCCTCCCCTGCTTGTGTTCTGTCTCTCTTTCAAAAAAATAAGCAACTATTTTATAGGGTGGAAGAAAAGAAGAAAAAGAAATGAAGAAGAAGAAAAAAAAAGAAGTAAAGAAGAAAAAAATAGTAACTATTTTATAGGGTGGTTGTGAAGATGAAGTGAGATACTAAATGACTTCGTCCAGTGCCTCGTTCAGAGTCCTAATCCTTCTCCTTTAAAAGAAAACAGGCAGTGTCTCAGCGGAGGATTTAAACAACAAGGGTGTGTTATTCCCTGCCTCTAAAACTTAAAAGATGAACGTTTCTTGATTTTTCAGCTGTGATGCCAGCTGCGGTGGGAAGGCGTCAGCCAATCCCAGACTTATCTTGCCATTCTGAGTACAGGTGACAGAGACCATAACCTGGAAAGGTTGTGTAGTACAGCCATGATTCAAGGAGATCTAACTATCTCCTTGAATAGTCGCGGCCAGCCACTCTGATTTGTGTCTACTGTAGAAACCTCTCTCTGGATCACATACATGCAGCTCCAACTACTTGGTCACCAGTCACCAGCAATCTGGGGCGTTCTGCAGCGTCAGGTCTGGGCCCCTTGGATGATCGCTGTACATTACAGTTTATCTGATACTACATTTAACTCTACTATATCTGTGGATTAGCTTGTTTAGGCAAATAGGACCTGTGTTCTTAGCATCTTGCATGCTGTACATTTATTAGGCAAATAATAAAAATTAGTTTGATGAAATTAGAGAATCATACAAGACTGAAGCAAAATCAAAATTAAAATTCTATGAATGAGTTACAGAAAAACATTCTTAAAATTAAAGAAGTTTGGATAATGAAAATAAATGTGATGATGGCATAACAATTACAAACAGAATGTCCTAGAAAGGTGCCTAAATTAAGAGATTCCCAAATTTATGTAAGGTTACAGACACCCTTTAAGGTTAAATTGAGCATTTAAGAAAAGTTGGTGGAATATGGTCCACTTCTGGGTATCTATGTGAAGAAAACAAACACCAATTCAAAAAGGTATCTGTACCCCATGTTCATTGCAGCATTTTTTACAATAGCCAAGGTATGATTGCAAACTAAGTATCCGTTGGTGGATAATGGCTAAAGATGTTATGAGATATATAAAATATATAATGGAGTACTATTCAGCTATAAAAAAGAAGGAACAATTGCCATTTGAGACGAAATACATGGATCTTGAGGGCATCATGCTAAGTGAAATAAGTCAGTGGAGAAAGACAAATACTGAAAGATCTCACTTACGTGTGGAATCTAACTCTCCTCCCTCCCCAAAACACAAACAATCCCCTTGAAAATATCAAACTTATAGATACAGAGAATAGGTGGGTTGTTGCCAGAAGTAGAAGGTTGGCGGGGTGATAGGGGGGTACAAAATGGGTGAAGAGAGTCAAAAGGTACAAACTTCCAGTTTATAAAACAAATAAGTCCTGGGGATGTAGCATACAGCATGGTGACTATAGCTAATAATACTCTGTTGTGTATTTAAAAGTTGCTAAGAGAGTAGATCTTAAAAATTCACATCGTGGGGCACCTGGGTGGCTCAGTCGGTTAAGCATCCGACTTCAGCTCAGGTCATGATCTCGAGGTCCATGATTTCGAGCCCCGTGTCGGGCTCTGTGCTGACAGCTCAGAGCCTGGAGCCTGCTTCGGATTCTGTGTCTCCCTCTCTCTCTGCCCCTCCATTGCTCATGCTCTGCCTCTCTCTGTCTCAAAAATAAATAAACATTAAAAAAAAAAAATAAAAAAATAAAAAAAATTCACATCGTAAGAAAAAAATCGTAACTGCGTGGTGATGGATGTTAACTTATTGCAGTGATCATTTTGCAATATGTGCAAATATTAAATCATTATATTGTACACCTGAAACTAATATAATGTTCTATATCAATTATATCTCAATTTTTTGAAAGCTGATGGCCCCCAAAAGGTGGAATTTGAAATAAAATTCTTCTTTTATTTTTTAAGTTTATTTATTTTGAGAGAGAAAAAACATGAGAGGGGAAGGGTCAAAGAGAGAGGGAGGGAGAGAATCCCAAGCAGGCTCTTGATCTCACGAACCTTGAGATCATGACCTGAGCAGAAAACAGGAGTCAGACACTTAAGTGATCGGGCCACCTGGGCACCACTGAAATAAAATGATTCTTAATGATAAAGTAAATGAAAGGGAGACTAATTAGGATTAATTAGAGATACAGCTGGAAAGGGCTGTGTGAAAATAAATTCTATGTATGTCTGTCTGAGTGTTTAAAATTGCATAGTTAATATCTTTTTAGGTAGTAGTATCAACTTTGGGCTCAAACTCAGCATTAAGGCCATCATGAAAACGATGACATGGTTGGTAGATTTTTTTTCCTCTGAAAATGAGGTTTTGCAGCTAACGTGAACTTCTCTGGACTGTTAGGAAACCCTCCTCACTCTTGTCCTCAATGCGCTGCCGCTGTAATCACGGTACCAGCTGCTGCTGTGCTTTCCTTGAAGGCCTAGAGACGAACCACAGGTGCCTCCCGACGTTGGAAAATCACAGGTTGTCTTTATTATAACACCGATGAAGGCAATGCAATGGGAGACAACAGGGGGCTGTTTAAATTCTGTAGCTATTAAGATCCCAAATCAGAAAGCGTTGAGCTCGCCTGTAGGGCACTTCTCTGTGACTGCGGCCTTCTCTTTTGGTGCTTGAGACCGAGAATGTCTGAGCAGGGAACCTTAACTTGAGCACCAAAGATTGACATAAAGTTCATGTTTCGTCGCTTCCTCTTCAGATAACCTGTTAATAATGGCACAAATTTATCATCTTTGATCCTTTTCCTGTATTCTGTCAAAAGGAGATTGATGTAAGTATATAGGCAGAGACCCAAAGATGCTCAACTTTCTCCTTCCCTCCCTTTTTTTTGGTAGGTGAGCACTTTATCACCTCAGATTTTTCAGCTTATGGGTTTTAAGTATGTACTTCTGCATCTGAATGTTTCCTTCTATCCAACCTTTCCAGGCCAACATTATCTTGTGTAGAGTGCACGGGGCACAGCTCACAAACCCAGGTATGGCAAGTTGACTGTCACTGCTGAGGCTGCCATTGTTTGGCTCCTAAAGCTCTCTGCCACTTCCCGGCCATGCTGAGTTACAGAAATCTTTGGCAGAGTTGGGAACCCATGGGCCTCTAAGCCAGTCTCCCTGCAGAAATGGATATATCCCTTTTAGTTAGGTGCAATAGCTTCTTTATTAGGACCTGAGTAATCTGTAGTTTAAAGTGGCTGTCAGACTTCTTTCTGCTTCTCCCAAACATTCAGCCTCTTCCCTTATACGTTATTTTCCTCAATGGGCTGAGACTCTTTGGAAAACAGAAGCCAGTTAGGTCTAATAAGAGCTCCTTCTCTCTTAGAGATCTCTTAGCCTCTTAGAGATCTAGAGGCTTACAAAGGGTATTATTATTGGTCATCAAATATATCAACTCCCCCAAAATGGAAAAAGGCAGCCCCAGTCTCTACATAGTTTCAGTCCATTCACTGGCACCCATGGTAGTCTAGAATGCAAAGGGGAAGTGAAGGGAGGTCGACATCCCTTCTCATGTAGTACAAAGTTATCAGAGTAGTTGAGAGAGAGGGATGCCTCCCACCACTTGGAACCCCGGGACCTTTGGCAATATTCCTAATGGGATCCAGTCAGAAGCTGAGGGGGATTTTGGTACTGGACTCCTACTTAGTTGAGGTACTCTCCTAGTTTTGTAGGAATTGACTATGGGATCAACTTCCTCAATTTCAATTCCCCTTTGGGCCGTCTCCTAACACATTGGAGTCAAGTTGGACAACAAGATTTAAAGAAGTTCCCATCTTCTTTTGTAATAATGCCTGGCCTCAATATTCTCTGGAGGATGATGAAAAATGGCCCATTAATGGGTCCTTAAATTTCAATACTATTTACCAATGGGACCTTTTTTTGTAGGTGTCAGGGAAAATGGTCTGAAATCCCATATGGTCAGGACTTTATGGCCCTGTACCAAAACCTTGATCTGTCCATAGTCCTCTAGGGGACCTAAGGATACCCCCTTATCCTTAGGGATGTGGATATGACCCTCCCGCCCTGAAGCCACCATCAGCTCAGCTGCCTCAGGCCCTTCTACTTCTATTAATCTGCCACCTTCTCTGTGTTCCATCCTGTTCTCTCTGTGTCCCACCCCCTGCCCAGGTTGCTGCTAAGATCCTGTACCTGCCTCCCTCTGTTTTTGCTGAATCACTCATCTCCTCTTTGCTTCTTTTGTGTGTCAAATCTGGAATATATCTTGAAAGGACTGGATGAATGTTGCCTGACTCTTGATATACGTGGGGTTTCCTGCCTCCTCTATTTCCCAGGCTAATGGCTATAATAATTGGAGTCGAATGTCTGGTTAGTCTACCTCGGGACAGGGACTTTAAGGAATATTCCCAAGCAGGTGCTGAAACTCTGTTCGTTTCCTGGAGGTTCCCTGTCTTCTCCAGCCTGGCATGGACTGCTTATTTTCACTTTTTGTGTGTGGAAAGAAAACGTGTGTCTGTTCTTCTGTCCAAGCTGACAAGCTTTAGGACCATAAGTCCTCTTTCTTGACAACCCCCTCCCACGCCCCCCCCCCCCCCCAGCTTTTATCCACCTCCCCACCTCCAGCCTTCCTGGCCTAACCTCACTTCTTCTGCAGCCCCTCCCCCTCCCCCCATTTCTGCACCATCATGCACGGGGCTTGCATAACCTGCTCCTATACCATCCCCAGGCCTCCCGTGCCAATGGCTCCTACCCTCGCTATCAAGGAACAAAGAGCACCCCTCCCTGCACTTAAACTGCCCACTTCATTTCCCTACTGGTGCCCCAGGTGAAAATTCATAGTGAGGAACAAATTGATTAACTTTTAGCTGGCCCCAGGTGCAACATAGTAACCTAATTTAAATTTGTTAGTTTAATTAAGATAGACATGTCTTTAGAGTTACCAGCATTAAATGTAAAACTTTTATCCTACCAAGGCTTACTAAAGTGCAAATAAGCTCATGCTATCTCTGTTGCAATCTGTCAGGAAAAGATGGCTTACTATGATAGCTAAATTTGTGTGTCTCGAAGTTCTCATGGGTAATCGTTAAAATAGCTGTCAGGGGTGCCTGGGTGGCTCAGTCAGTTAAGCGTCCGACTTCAGCTCAGATCATGATCTCAAGGTCTGTGAGTTCGAGCCCTGCGTCAGGCTCTGTGCTGACAGCTCAGAGCCTGGAGCCTGTTTCACATTCTGTGTCTCCCTCTCTCTGACCCTCCCCCGTTCATGCTCTATCTCTCTCTGTCTCAAAAATAAATAAACATTAAAGAAAATAAAATAGCTGTCAAAACATTTGGGAACTTGGAACTTTAAAGTTTGTCTAAGTTAGATGACAAATTGGGTTAAACTCATTGGATATCTAAGTCTTTTCCAAATAAGACAGAATACTAAAGTATTGGTTACTGATTGTAGGTTTGTCTGCTTTTGGCTTCTTATTGCAGAGAAACAGAGGATACTTGGGTCTGTTGGTAAACGTGCTTTATGCTTTGTTGAGAGATCATAGTATGGAAGAACATGTTTTAAGAAATTATGAAATATATTTACAAATTTCATATCTAAAGAATTCTGGTATAGCAGTTTGCAATTGGTTACTACTTAATTTTCACTGGACACTAAAATTTCTAAGAGTTAAAATTCTGCTAAATGTAATGAAGACTGATGGAAGTAAGAGAAGAAACTCTGCAAGAAAAGATGTGTTTTTAATAAGAAAGACAAAAGGAGTGGAAATACATGGGACATAGGAAATACTTAGGACAAAATATGAAGGAAAAAGGAAGTTGTAGAAAGTTTGTAAGAGAAATCTTTGGAAAAGAATTTTATATGTGGTCAGTACTAAGGTTGAAATGAATGGATTTTAAAAGTACACTGGTGTAGAATTGAAATTCTTTTCTCTCTCTGTTAAAATGACAGTTTTCAGAGCTCCTGGGTGGCTCAGTTGGTTAAGCATCCAGCTTCATTTCAGGTCATGACCTTGCAGTTTGTGAGTTGGAGCCCCATATCGGGCTCTGTGCTGACAGCTCAGAGCCTGGAGCCTGCTTTGGATTCTGTGTCTCCTCTCTCTCTGCCCCTCCCCTGCTCACACTCTGTCTCTCTCCCAAAAGTAAACATTAAACACATTTTTTTTTAAATAAAAAAAATAAAATGACAGTTTTCTTAGATTGTTGGACTGCTCTTGATAAGAATATGTAAACAAAGTTTTTTCTTCTCTTTACTTCATCTGCCCAGAAAACCAAACTTCTATGTTTTGCCTTTTTAGGTCTTTGATTACTTAAGAAAGTTAAAACTTCTCAATGTTAAAGGAGTTAAATTTTACTAACAATTGTATAATCTTTTGTAGAATCCCTTATTGCCATCTTTGTTAAATGTAAATATTGAATTTTTTAATGATCTATAATCCATTGAGGCATTCGCTTTAAAACTTTCTGAGGTTTTTAACAAAATCCCCTCAGATTTGAATTGTAAATGAAGTCTTTTTTACTAAATAGGCTTGTTTATTTGGTATGTTAAGTTACTTGGAAAGCACTGTCAGACCAATAATAATTAGTCTTAGTTTGTTGCTCCAACTATTCTAGAAAATATATGAAATTCCTGAAGTTTTAATATCTGCTGGTATAAGGTCATTACTTGAATTATTGAAACGTGCATTACAGAAATAACCAGATTTCCTTTTCAAATGAGCTCTCAGATCTCTAATCGTGTCCATTTCTGAGTTGTTTGTGTGTTTGTTTTTTGGTCATTTATGGTTATTGTTCTGATGCACTTGCAAAATCTGTTTTGTCTTCAAGGAGATTCATAAAAAGGACTTTTGACAAATACAGGTTTTTGATATCTGTAAAATCATAAAACTGAACTGGGTAAGAATTTCCAGAAGTAATGGGAAAGTTGCATTCAAACTGAGCAAAAATTAATAACATAGGACTGAATGAACTGAGAAAGATGATAAAATATTCCATTATGGACAAATGGAAGCATTTAATTTTTTTTTTCCCTACCTGAACCTTCTAGAATTCAGAAACTGAGTATTCTTTCTTCCATGGCGATTATAATTATTTTTGCACATTCAATAAGCATCTATTCCTCTTGTAATAGTACACCACTGGAAACAATGGTTAGATTACCAAGGCTTTGACTGGAATATCATATTTGAGAAAGACATGCAGAGACTGAGGTATGACCAGACAGCTCTAAGGAATTAATGCTGAATTTATGGAGCCAATAAAGCTCCTTGAGAATGTTAGCCTGATACATTGCTTACAGAGTTCCCAGCAACCTTAACAGGTGAGTAGAGAATGTTACTTCCTGCCCGGTGCAAGAAACCTCAGGATATTTTGAGGACCTTGAGAAGAGGGATACACCCAAATCTATAGATATTGCAGGAAAGTCTGATGGCAAATATTTAGCTTGGCTCTGGCCTCAAGAGGCTATTAAAAGTTTAATCTAAAGATTCCTTATAGGGGCACCTGGGTGGTTTAGTCAGTTAAGAGTTTGACTCTTGCTTTTGAGTCAGGTCATGATCTCACAGTTCATGGGACTGAGCTCCCCATCAGGCTCCCTGCTGACAGTGTGGAGCCTGCTTGGGATTCTCTCTCTCCCCCAATCTCTTTGCTGCTACCCCGCCCATGAGCTCTCTCTCTCAAAATAAATAATAATAATAAAAAAGGATTCCTTATATAAAGTCCTAGCAAAGCAGATTTTATTTTATTTTATTTTATTTTATTTTATTTATTTTTTATTATATGAAATTTATTGTCAAATTGGTTTCCATACAACACCCAGTGCTCATCCCAAAAGGTGCCCTCCTCAATACCCATCCCCCACCCTCTCCTCCCTCCCACCCCCCATCAACCCTCAGTTTGTTCTCAGTTTTTAACAGTCTCTTATGCTTTGGCTCTCTCCCACTCTAACCTCTTTTTTTTTTTTTTTTCCTTTTTTCCTCCCCCTCCCCCATGGGTTCCTGTTAAGTTTCTCAGGATCCACATAAGAGTGAAACCACATGGTATCTGTCTTTCTCTGTATGGCTTATTTCACTTAGCATCACACTCTCCAGTTCCATCCACGTTGCTACAAAAGGCCATATTTCATTTTTTCTCATTGCCACGTAGTATTCCATTGTGTATATAAACCACAATTTCTTTATCCATTCATCAGTTGATGGACATTTAGGCTCTTTCCATAATTTGGCTATTGTTGAGAGTGCTGCTATGAACATTGGGGTACAAGTGCCCCTATGCATCAGTACTCCTGTATCCCTTGGATAAATTCCTAGCAGTGCTATTGCTGGGTCATAGGGTAGGTCTATTTTTAATTTTCTGAGGAACCTCCACACTGCTTTCCAGAGCGGCTGCACCAATTTGCATTCCCACCAACAGTGCAAGAGGGTTACTGTTTCTCCACATCCTCTCCAGCATCTATAGTCTCCCGATTTGTTCATTTTGGCCACTCTGACTGGCGTGAGGTGATACCTGAGTGTGGTTTTGATTTGTATTTCCCTGATAAGGAGCGACGCTGAACATCTTTTCATGTGCCTGTTGGCCATCCGGATGTCTTCTTTAGAGAAGTGTCTATTTATGTCTTCTGCCGATTTCTTCACTGGGTTATTTGTTTTTCGGGTGTGGAGTTTGGTGAGCTCTTTATAGATTTTGGATACTAGCCCTTTGTCCGATATGTCATTTGCGAATATCTTTTCCCATTCCGTTGGTTGCCTTTTAGTTTTGTTGGTTGTTTCCTTTCTAGCAAAGCAGATTTTAAAGAATCTGTGTGATCAATCACTATTGTTGTTCAGCTTGTGTAAATAATCAGGCCAACCTTGTTATAACTGGACTTGTTTTACAAATGAATTAGTCTTGGGGCACCTGGGTGGCGCAGTCGGTTAAGCCTCTGACTTCAGCCAGGTCACGATCTCGCGGTCCGTGAGTTCGAGCCCCGTGTCGGGCTCTGGGCTGATGGCTCAGAGCCTGGAGCCTGTTTCCGATTCTGTGTCTCCCTCTCTCTCTGCCCCTCCCCCGTTCATGCTCTGTCTCTCTCTGTCCCAAAAAAAATAAATACACGTTGAAAAAAAAAATAAAAAAAAAAATTTAAAAACAAATGAATTAGTCTTGATTTTGCCCTCTCTAGAAATAAGGGTGAATTTAGAAATATTATCTTTCAATAATGCATCCTTATGGATGTTAGATTCTAGGTTTGATTAATTCTCTTTAAACGTTTGTTGTTTGCCTAAGCTGGACTACTTGAGAATTTCAGACCGATGGCCATAATAACTCATATACAATCTTTCTGCATATTACTCTATGGAGATAATAAAAGGGACATCATGGGCATATGACTATTTAAACAGCTGGACAATGGGATGGACTCCCCAACAAATGAGTAACTCAGCTATCACCTTGATCAATTCTATGTGGCTGGAATAACAAAATTTCTCCTTAAAAGTCAGAGCATACCCCACTCCATGGAGTTAACTATGAACTTGCAGAGATAATGGATGGCCCCCACCTTCCTTATAATTGGATTGGAGAATGCACTTGGGGATGCCCTTATCTCCTGGGACAAGTCATCTCCCACTTGCCAGCAATTCCTTGTAATTAGGATATTAAGGCTAGACACCAGGCAAAGAAGGCTTCTTAATGGTTTTATCCTTTAGTCCTATTTGTCCCAGGAGCCACCTCTATTGATGTAAAATTACAAGCAGAGCCTCTTGCAAAGCATACAGTGGCCATCTTTAACCACACCCAAGAAGTCACCCCCATACCAGCACATATAGGCATGTTTCTATTACTAAAAAGAATGTTTCTTGTTGGCCTATGATAAATGTTACATGGGACTCTCTGAGCCATTGGAGGCCTTTCTCTTATCCTCAAACTCTCAAAATTTTAACTGAATATTCCAACCCACAAATAGGCTCATGGAAACAAATGTCTTGACTACATAGTCCTTCTTATTGATACACTCTGGAAGGATTATATCAAATATGGGATAGATATATGTAGCTTACTCCTATGATAGGACAACTAAGCCAAAAGGCCCTTTTATGATGGGGACAGAAAAACCATACCCCTGATTCATGGTCCAATAGTACTTGCCAAATAGAACGTCTCTCCCCAAGAAGTCTGTGACCATACCATTATTTTATAGGCAATGTTTTGGTTTGCTACTGATTAGACAAGGCAACCAGGCATCAGATAGCTTGCACCTAATGAAACACAATGGATATCAGTGGTTATGTGACCCAAATTTGTGGCCCTGGCTTCCACCAGGCTGGACTGGAAGATGTACTATAGGTTATGCCTGGATGCACGGCCATAGCACTAGAACTGTCATAAGTCCAGCCAATCTTCCATATTTAAAGCAACAATGGAAAAGATCCATGTTCCATTGGTATGAGCATCTGACATCTATTTTTCTTCCATCAGTAGGTTTAGAAGATGGCACACAGAGGCCCTTGATAAATACACAATTAAGGCCTCAAATGATTCTCAAAATAGCCTTACATTATTAAACACTAAAGTAACTCAAATATGTAAAGCAATTCTACAAAATAGAATGGTATTAAATGTCTTAAGAGTAGCACAAGGAGGAATGAATGGCATTATTAAAGTGGAATGTTGTGTCTATGTTCCAGATTTTAACAAAAATATAACAGGATTACTTACTGATATCAATAGTCAAACTATTCCTTCTGAAGACTCTACATTGCCACTTAATGACTGGTTACATTCCTGGTCAGGAAGTGGACTATGGTCTATGCCAAATGGTCTTCTCATTGCTCTTATTTTCATTATAATATTAATACTAATGCATTGTCTCATTTGCTTTGTTCTGTCCTATTGTCAAGATACAAGCAAGCAATTCCTGACTCCTTCACCCAGCTGACAGCTTACTACTGCCCGGATGTTCACTGTGGACTCTACAGCAGTGGCCTTCTGTAATCTATTTGTAGAAACAGATAGTGACCAATTTCAGTCTATAGGGACATCTCTACAACCATCTTTTTCTGTCAGCTTGAAGAAGTCCAGAAGATGAGCCCTTCACCCTTCGACAACTTTAAAGATTTAAGGACCAAAATTGTTAAGGGGAGAAATGAGGGATAGAAGCAGAAAAATGTTCACCTTTAGGCCAGTAGGCTCACCTACAGCCTGCATAGTTTTGATAAGGATCAAATACATGCTGGTTGCTACATTCTTAAAGGGTTTCATGACTGCCTGTACATCTCACCATTAGTTAATATTGAGCTGAATGATAAGTACCAGAGAAATCTTGGGAAAGTAGTTTTAGTAGAAATTTAAAGAAAACATTTATTAAAAAAATTTTTTTTAATCTTTATTTATTTTTGAGACACACACACACACACACACACACACACACACACACAGACTGTGCGAGTGGGGGAGGGGCAGAGAGAGAGAGACACACACACAGAATCTGAAGCAGGCTCCAGGCTCTGAGCCGTCAGCACAGAGCCCAACGTGGGGCTCGAACTCACGGACCGGGAGATCGTGACCTGAGCTGAAGTCGGACGCTTAACCGACTGAACCATCCAGGCGCCCCTCAAAGAAAACATTTATGATTTAACACTCTATGTACATCCCCTCCCCCTTGAGGACTAAGCATACAACCACCAACATCATAGAGCAAAAGTGCAGATTTTTCTGCCCATGGGTCCTGACCCCCAGCTACTTAAATAAACTTACTAAATTGTACCACACAATGTTTCAAGAATTCTTTCTTGGACTTTGCATTCCAAGATCCCACAATAGTACATTTGTTACAAATGATGAATCTACATTGACTCATCATAATCACCCCAAATCCATAGTTAATATTACTGGTTCAGTTCTTTTAAAGAGAATAATTTTTATAGAAGTATAGTGCATTTATTGCTAAGGAAAGATATCCATATTATTTTGACAGAAAACTAAAAATCTATCAATGACACCAGTGTTTAGATGGAAAATGTATATGCATAATAAAGCTGAAATGAATATATACCATCATGCAACGGTGGGGATCTTGGGATACTGGCAGAATGCATACGTCATAAGCAAAACTTTCAGTAACTGGATTGGTGAAGACATCTGAAATTTGGGACTCACGCTATTATCTTGTTTTTTTTTTATTTTTTTTTTTTATTTTTTTTTTTAAATTTTTTTTTTTCAACGTTTATTTATTTTTGGGACAGAGAGAGACAGAGCATGCACGGGGGAGGGGCAGAGAGAGAGAGGGAGACACAGAACCGGAAACAGGCTCCAGGCTCCGAGCCATCAGCCCAGAGCCTGACGCGGGGCTCGAACTCATGGACCGCGAGATCGTGACCTGGCTGAAGTCGGACGCTTAACCGACTGCGCCACCCAGGCGCCCCGCTATTATCTTGTTTTATGTTATGTTTAATATTTTTCTATAATTTAATGTATGAGAGCCTAATACCTGAATGTATTGGCAATATACAGTATACCAAGGCTGTTTTATTTGGCAGAGCGGTAAATGACTTCTCAGTACAGTTAAAGAGATGGAAGCTGTGATGAGTCTTGAGCTACAGCTGGATAAAGTTTCTCAAGAAAAAAGGGAAGAGGACTACTGAACTGTATGTTTTCTGAGTCTAGGGGCTTAAGAAGGTTAAATAGGGTGAAGAGATTGAATCAGAAATCAGGAATTCTGAGCAACAGTCATCTTTAGTCGATTAATTTCATGAAGTTGGAAAAGGAGGTGGGGGAGACTGGGGAGACTAGGGAGACGGTCTTTGATGAGTCCTGTAGTCCCACTAGCTGTCACAGAGTAAGTTCTCTAAGAAAACTGTAGGTAATCAGAAGACTCCTCCCCTAGGCTCAGCCAGGTACTCAGTTAGAGTCCAGGTCCGACTGGAGGGCGGGGTGACGGAACTTGCGCACCGGTGTGCGTGTGCCCTCAGGGTCGGTGACGTCCCGCTACCGGGAACTTGTGAGGTAACAAAGGGAGACGCTGCGCGTCAAAGTCCAGAATCTGGACGTGCCGGATTGGTTCCAAGTAAAACACAGTCCTATGAAACGTTCTTGTAGAAACTGTCAGCCACCGCCAGGCCCCACCTCTCCCGGAGCCGCGGACATCTCACCGCCCCAAGAGGGAGCCCAGCCCACGACTTTGGCCGCTAGAAGCGCCCGCACGCACTAAAGCGCCTCCTACCGCGTGCCTCCAGAGCTTCTGAGAGGCGGACCCGCGCCTACTGCGCAGGTGCAGGAAGCTGGCCCAGAGTTTGGAGCCAGGCCCTCGCAATTACGTCTCTGCCTCCGCAGGCGCTGCGAGCAGTTTACTTTTGAACAGGGGCCCCGCGCTCTTTCCCATTGGCGGATGCTACGCAGTTGAATGTTGCCAGGAGACTGCGCCTGCGCCCTGAGGCTCCGCGAGGCCCCGCCCCATCTGGGCACCTGAAATCCCTCAGGGCGGAGGAGGGCGGGGACGCAGAGCATCTCGGGGACGCCTAGCCTGGAGGCCGTAGAGCAGTTTCTGCCTGTGGAGTAGCTCTGTCTCTTCCTCCCCGGGGTGAGTCTAAGGAGCGTGCCTTTGGGTCCGAGAATGCGACTTTGGGTCTCTGTTCTTTCCCTGTAGCACAGGCTGGTATACTGGGTGTATTTGGAGGAGAGTCCAGGGGCTTGCTGATGGAGATGGTGGGCATGAGTACTGCATTTATTCTCTCTTGTCCCAGGTGGGGAGTTTGGGGAATCTCGTGTTCCTCCCTCCGGTATGGAACTGCATTTCTCTGTGAGGGAGCAGCCCTTTGTGGTGGAGGGTGAGAAGAGCGGCACTCCACAGAACTGGTCTGCCTTGCGTGGTTGGGGGGCGGAAGGCGCCGAGGCGGTGGAAGTGCATTAGGAGGGAGGCTCGGGAGGATTTGTCGTTAACCTTCGAGAAAGAGAAGGCTGTTATTTTGAGGCCCTTCGTTGTGAGAGGTTCTCCTGAGACTTAACAGAGTGGGTGTAATTATGCCCATTTTACAAGTGTGAAACCTCAGTTCTGAGAGGCATTGGGAAAAACTGACCCAGGGTCCCACAACATTTAAATGGCAGAACTGAGATGTACGGACGTAATAATGATGGGATACCCTAAATCAGAGTTTATTATTTTAAGCTGGCAAGATCTTTCAGTCCCATGGATGTTTCTTGTCTGCAAGTTAACTTTAAGCAGTCTAAAATGAGCGTGAATGTTTGCTCCGTCATCACCATTGTTGGCTAACATTTTCAAGAGCTCGTAAGATACTTGACGTTACAAAAAGAGGTCCTTTGTGACAATTTATTTGGTCACAGAATTGTTGGGCTTTTCAAGGTACAGGTGATAGATACCTCTCCTGCACCAACTGTTGATATTTGTCACTATTTTTATAAAAACACAATGAGGCATAGAGGAGATAAACATTAGAGTGAAATAACCATTCCTATGATGTCATATTTAATACATTTTTTGAGAATGTAAATTGAAAACACTCAGATAAAATTATTTTAATTTTAGAATACGAATAAAAGAATCTGAAAAAGTTGGAGAAGATAAAGTATATTCAGTCGCTAAGCCAGAAGATCAACAAAGTAGGTAAAGCTCTGAACCAGTAAGTGAATACAAAATAAATTTTCAGTAAATTTTTACTAAGTGTATGATTTCAAGTGTAAGTTGAGATTCTTTAATTTTTTTTTAAAAAAGACGTGTTGTTGTATAAAATTCAAGCCGTCTAGGAGGAGCATAAAATGAAAAGTAAACAACTCCTTCATTTGACTTATAACTTGAAGTTAGTCACTTTTGTATACTCTTTCAGAAATTTTACAAGGATTTGTGTACATCTAAACACACAAATGGTATCATCTTATACATACAGATCTGCAGGTTGCATTTATTGTTACCTGGACACCATTTTACTATCCATTTACATACTGGTTTGCATTTTTTTGATGATTATATAGCTATCCTTTGAAGTAAGGTACCATAATTTACCTAGTCTGGCAAGGTGAAATTTTGATTTTAGGTAATGTTAAACATTGCCTTTCAGCAGACATATTGCTGGATGTTTTCCACCAAATACATTTTCACTGTGAAAAGTATTATGGAATAAGCAATGAAAACAATTTCTCATTTCAGTTCCTGGTTAAATTGCGCATATATATATATATATATATATATATATATATATATATTTATTTATTTTAGGTTGGGGAAATAGGTTAATGTGAAAATACAAGAACAGTGCAAATGAGCAGAGTTAAAGTCCTGTCTGATCATAGGATTTTTTTTTTTTTAATTTGAAAGTGTTATGGGAATCCATTATTTTTGTATGTTTATGTGTATAAAAGTATTTTTAAAATCTTGCCCTATGTATATAGATGGCGCAATTGTAGTATTTCTAATCTTTTTTTTTTTTTTTAAAGCATTTATTTATTTTTTAGTTTGGAGAGAGAATGCAAGCTGGGGAGAGGGGCAGAGAGAGAATCTTAAGCAGGCTGCACATTTAGCACCGAGCCCAATGTGGGGCTTGATCCCACAACCCTGGGATCATGACATGAGCTGAAATCAAGAGTCGGATGCTGAACCAACTGAGCCACCTAGGCACCTCTAAAGTAATCTTAAATTGCATTACATATGCATAGTATCAGGGCCAAAATATGTGAGACCCAATCAAAATTTTTCCAGACTTATAGCTGACTCACACTGTAAGTTCTAGAGCCAGTCACTTAACTCTATAATGTGGTAAACATAATTTCTCTTCAGAGGTTGTAAAATGTAATGGATGTTTTATTACTGTTCATGTGTAGAGATGAAAGGCATTATTAGTGAATTAAAACTTAAAAAGTAGTTTACTCACTAAACTGTTAATAGAATGGAAAATATTTTTTTTTTGTATTGCTTAATTCTCCATAATCTATTATGTGTACTGACCATCCATAATATGCTAGTTGGACATTGTGGAGGCTCCATAGGAAATCAGCTTTCTGGAGAAAGACTGCATAAAAAGTTTAGAAATTCAGAAGTGTGTTTATTTTTGACACTGAAACACAAGAAATTTGTGAAATGACTTTTAAGTAGATGATTTAGCCTCAAATTTTTTTCTGAAAAAGATTTATTATATTTATTTCTTGGTGACTTTAAAAAGGGAAGCAGGAAATCTGGAAATACGTTATTAGTGTTTTGGGGGTTTTAGTACTCACTGGAGGAAAAGAACATTTTACATGGGTTACTTTTATTTTACTTCTTTGCTTTCTAAAAGTGTAAAATAATATAAATAGATTCTACAATTAATTTGGCAGAGGAAAGACTAGATAATAGGCAAAAACTTGAAAGTTTTTATTGTGTTGAAAATATGCATAAAATTTACCATTATAACCATTTTTAAGTATACAGTTTAGTGGCATTCAGTACATTCACATTTTTGTTCAACTTGTCACGATCCATTGGCATCAAACTTCTTCCATCTTCCCAAACTGGAACTAAACAATAACTCTCCATCTTGTCTCCCTCTAGCACTATTTCACTTTCTATCTTTGTGAATTGTTTACTATCTTCTATTATGCGTATTTCCACATCCTTTATGATCATACAGTTTTTCTCCTTTGACTTAATAATTTCCTTTTTATTAAATTAATTTTACATTTCTGGGAAGAACCTCATTTTGGTCATTGTTCTGTGTTCTTTTAATGTACTCTGGATTTGTTTTTGCTAATACTGTGTTCGGGATTTTAGAACAGTATCCATTTTTGAAATTAGTTGATTTTTAGTTTGTGTTTGTTAGGTTTTGGAGTCTTGTTATATTATCTATCTTCAAAACAAATGGCAAACTTTTTTTTTTTCTTTATTTTGAGAGAGATGGTGGGGTGGGAGGCAGAGAGAGAGAATCCGAAGCAGGCTCAAGTAATGTGGGGTCTTGATTCTACAAACCATGAGATCATGACCCAAGCCAAAACCAAGAGTCAGGTGCTCAGTTGACTTAGCCACATAGGTGCCCCGTGTAATTCAGTCACTTTTCCCAAAATTTAGTTTTGTCATTACCTCTATGTTCAGATGAGATAGTCTGTCAGTTCCAGTTCTCAAAGACCTTCCTTTTGGATCTGTCATCTTCTTCCAGATGACTTGTTCCCTATACTTGCTGCACAGTTGTCCTGGATTTAATTTCACCATTAACGGAGTGAGAATTCTTGATTTTCTTATTTCCCTGAGGTAGATTCTTTAGAAAGGGTGGATGAGTGTTCATTTTTAGGCCTCTCATGTCAACTGTCTTCAGTCTACCCTCAAAATTTATTCTTCTGGGTATAGAATTTTAGGTTGGAAGCCATTTTTTCCTGAGAACTTTGAGGCCATTCCTTCACTGCCTTCTAGTTTCCAGTGTTGTATCATACATACAGCATAGCTAAATCTAAGATACTTATCCTAGAAAATATACATAGGTGAAGTTTTTTTCTCCTCTCCACCCTCCCCAAAAGTCTGGGCTGGATATGGAAAACTTCTGGTGCATAAAATGCTGTAGTAGTTTTTGGAAGAATTAGCTTCTAAGCATGATAACCACCCATATCTTATGTTTCTCAGGCAATAACCAGTTATTTTACAGAGTTATTTTCAGCAAGGCTTGCTTCTGTTAACCAGTTCTGACTTGTCATAAGTTTATTGCCTAAAACCCGTTTTTAATAACTCAGCAAGAGGGTAGTCTTCCAAATTCCAAGAGTGGAATTTGATTTATGTATCTTCAAGTTATCCACAAATTTCTAATTATATGAAAGTTAACTTTTGAGACCATATTTGCTTTCTATGTGAACTCAAGAGCTGACATTTTCTTTCAACAATGTTGTGAATATCTTCATTCTAAATGAAGTTGAGCTTTTGGGGTCCCCAGATGGGTTCTCAGGGAAAATGTTTTCTAGCTTTTGACAAATAGGGGACTTTGGAGGGAAGGGTTAGATTCTGTTTTAGGCCTAATTTTGGTACTTAAAACATTATATAATATTAAATCTAAATTGAATATGTGTCTACTGCTCAAATGTTATTTTTTCCCTGCAAAGTGCTGTTTTGTTTATTCCTTCATTATGAATTCTGACATCACTAAAGTCCTCTGAGAACAGGTTTGTTTTTCATGGATCGTTTTTGTGTGATTAGAGCTGTTACGAAGGCTTCCCAACATGCATTCACTTTCATTTACCTGCAGTGAATGTCATCTTCTGTACTGTTGCCCAGTTACTTTAGTTTCCTGGAATGCTTCACAGTTTAAGCTTACTATCTATGTGACACATCTTGGCCCATTAGGGTTCTGAATATTGTCAATCTGAATGGAGTATTTTTTGATAGACTTGTAGACTCTCCTATTATAGCTCTTCCTAAACAAAATAGAGATTTTGCTATTTAAAAAACAAAACTAAGATCTGACATTTCATTAACATTGCTGTCTTAAGAGGGAGTATTTATTCAACCAATATTGAGTGAATACCTACTATGTGTCAGGTTCTGTGTTTAGACATAATTCCTGCCCTTATTGCAGGCTTACATCTTAATATATAGGTAAATGTTACAAAATTCTCTTAAACTCCAGTTAAGTGCTGTAAATTGGCAGTACAGCACTCAGTGAGATTAATACGGGATCTAATTTGGGGAGGAGGCTGGGCCCAATGAGACTTGAATAAGAGTTTGATTTCCAAAATGATGAAAGAGCATAGAGCCAAAAAATCTAAAGAGGTTTTTAATAATTAAAAGTACAGAATTATTTGTAGATGTCTTCTTAAACTTTTAAAAGTTAGTTTTGTAGAGGATGATTTGGTGTAACCTTTATATTTTACATGAATGGGACTTGGATTTTTTTGTTTTGCTCTTTAAGGTTCTCTAAATGGTGGTGTAACTTGATCTTTCTCTATCAGGGCTAAGTAGGTCCTGAAGATTGTGGCTTGCATTTGAAAACCGGTACAAATTAAGACTTTAAGAGGAGGTAGGGTGCAAAATTTCAGGCTTCTGTTGTTGGAAATGTCAAAAATATCTTGCCAAGAGGTTACCACTGCTGGGTTTCTTTCACTAAGGAAAGAGGACTGAGGATGTTCTTTACCACTAATACTCTACTGGTCAGTAATTCATAGTTAACCCCAATCAACACTTCATCTTGAAAAGTGATTTTTATTGGAAGGACTGAGGATTCAAGCCCTGAATCCGGCTTTGTGCTGACAGCTCAGAACCTGGAGCCTGCTTCAGATTCTGTCTCCTTCTCTCTCTGCCCATCCCCCACTTGCACTGTCTCTCTCCAAAATAAACAAACATTAAAAAAAATTTTTTTCCCCTTCCAAATATTCAAATTACTACTTTGGAATATTACACTATGCTGATTCTGGGCTTTAAGCATACTAGTATTTCAATTCAAGAAGCTAGGAAATTTATAGTAGCAGTAATTAGAGAAATTATTAATACTTTTTTTTAGAAACTGTTGTTGAGCCAACTGGGAATATGAATTCTCTTGAATTAAAGACTATAATTTTGCTAATGCCAATTTGTTATTTAGGCAGAATGTTTAATCTTGCTTGTATTTGCATCATTAAAAAAAATCCTAACCTTTAAGTATAATTGATGCATATTACATTAGTTTCAGGTATACAATACAGTGTTTCAACAACTCTATATATTATGCTATGCTCACACAAGTGCAGCTACCATGCTAATACATGTAATACGCTATTACAATACCAGTGAGTGTATTCCCGATGCTGTATCTTTCATCTTTGTGACTTATCCTACAACTGTAAGGCTCCTAACCTTCCAAGCCCCTTCACCCATTTCACCATCCCACCCACCCCTGCCCTGCAACCACCATTTCTCTGTATTTGTGAGTCTGTTTTGGTGTTTTTGTTTGCTTATTTGTTTTTTTGGATTTCCACATGTAAGTGAAATCATATGGTATTTAGTCTTATTTCACTTAGCATAATACCTTCTAGGTCCATCCATGTTGTTTATTGCAGATGGCCAGATCTGATTTTTCTATGGCTGATTGTTATTCCATTGTATATCTATATATATTATACACATACATATATAAATACATGTATCTATATATACATATGCACATACCCACCAGATCTTATCCATTCACTTATTGATAAGACACTTGTGTTACTTCCGTATCTTGTCTATTGCAAATAATGCTGCAGTGAACATGGGGTATATATATCTTTTTGAATTAGTGTTTTTATTTTCTTTGGATAAATACCTAGTAGTGGAATTACTGGGTTGTATTGGATTTCAATTTTTAGTGTTTTGAGGAACCTCCATTCTGGTTTCCAGTGATTGCACCAGTTTACACTCCACCAACAATGCAGGATTCCTTTTTCCACATCTTCAACACTTATTTCTTGTCTGATACTAGCCATTCTGACAAACTTAAGGTCTCGTGGTTTTTGAGGTACGTTTCCCTGATGAGCAGTGATGTTGAACATTGTGTCGTGTCTGTTGGCCATCTGGATGTCTTTGGAAAACTGTTAATTCAGATCCTCTGCCCATTTTTTAATTGGATTGTTTTTTGGTGTTGGGTTAAAGAAGTTCCTGATATATTTTGGATATTAACCTCTTATCAGGTATCATTTGCAAATGTCTTCTTCCATTGCCTTTTCATTTGCTGGGCAGAGACTTTTTATTTTGGTGTAGTTTTATTTGTTTTGGTTTCTCTTGAGACCTATTGAGTAAAACGTTGCCAAGGCTGATGTCCCAGAGACTATTTTCTGTTTTCTTTAAGGGAGTTTTCAGGTTTTATGTTTAGGTCTTTAATCCACTTTATTTTTGTATATGGTGTAAAGAAAGTGGTTTCATTCTTTTGCACATAGCTGTTCAGTTTTCCTAATATAATTAAAGAGATGATCTTTTCCTTATCGTATGTACTTGTCTCCTTTGTCCATAGATTGCCCATGGCAGTGTCCTTTGTGTCTGGTTTTATACTAGTATCACACTGATTACTACAGCTTTGTAGTTGTTTGAAATCTGGGATTGCAGATTATTTTGGCACTCAGGGACCTTTGTGGTTCCATACAAGTTTTAGGCTTGTTCTAGTTCTATGAAAAGTACTGTTGGTATTTTGATAGAGATTACATTGAAGCTATAAATTGATTTAGGTAGTATAGACATTTTACCAATATTCTTCCCATCCAGGAGTATGGCATGTTTTTCAATTTGTCATCTTCAGTTTCTTCAATTGGTGTTGAATAGTTTTCAGAGTACAGGTCTTTTACCTCCTTGGCTTATTCCTAGGCATTTTATTCTGGTAAATGTGGGTGTTAATTTCTTTCTACTACTTTGTTAATAAACGTATAGAAATACATTAATTTTGTATCCTGCAACTTTACTGAATCTTCATTTATTCTAACAGTTTTTGGGGGAGTCTTTAGGGTTTTCTATATAAAGTATTGTGTCATTTTAACTTTTTTTTTTTTTTTTTTACCAATATGGATGCTTTTTATTCCTGTCTGCTGTGGCTAGGACTTCCAGTTATTTGTGCAGTTTTGATTTTAGCACTTAGGATGTAAAAAGTTGCACAGATTATCATTAAGTAGACTTCAGTAGAACACTGAATTTTACTTTTGCATAGCAACAAACTTAAATAACTTTAATTTGAAGAATTATAAATTAGAATTGTTTAGCATGTTTTTTTGTCCCAAGGTGAGTAAATTTTTAAAAATGATCAGTCTGTTACATATTAGGAGTTGTATTACTCAGAAAGCTGCATTTAAAAAATCTTAAACATCTTATTGTCTTTTAAATGACAAGCACAATATATTAATAGTTTTGAGGTTAACATCTGAAACTTTACATAGTATGTACAGGTATCTTTGTTGTAAGTAGGCTTAAAATATTTTTTTCTCTTGACAGGAAATGCACAATTTTGAGGACGAGTTAACATGTCCCATTTGTTACAGTATTTTTGAAGATCCTCGTGTACTACCATGCTCTCATACGTTTTGTAGAAATTGCTTGGAAAATGTTCTTCAAGCATCTGGGAACTTTTATATATGGAGACCTTTACGAATTCCACTCAAGTGCCCCAATTGCAGAAGTATTATTGAAATTGCTCCGAGTGGTATTGAATCTTTACCTGTTAATTTTGCATTAAGGGCTATAATTGAAAAGTACCAGCAAGAAGACCATCCAGATATCGTTACCTGTCCTGATCATTACAGACAACCATTAAATGTTTACTGTCTCCTAGATAAAAAATTAGTTTGTGGTCATTGCCTTACCATAGGTCAACATCATGGTCATCCCATAGATGATCTTCAGAGTGCCTATCTGAAAGAAAAGGATACACCTCAAAAACTGCTTGAACAGTTAACTGACACACACTGGACAGATCTTACTCGTCTTATTGAAAAGCTGGAAGAACAGAAATCTCATTCAGAGAAGATGGTCCAAAGTGATAAGGAAGTTGTTCTCCAGTATTTTAAGGAGCTTAGTGATACATTAGAACAGAAAAAAAAAACCTTCCTAGCTGCTCTTGGTAATGTTAGCAATCTGATTAATCAAGAATACACTCCACAAATTGAAAGAATGAAAGAAATAAGAGAGCAGCAGCTTGAATTAATGACACTGACAACATCTTTACAGGAAGAGTCTCCACTGAAATTTCTTGAGAAAGTTGATGATATCCGCCAACATGTACAGATTTTGAAACAAAGACCACTTCCTGAGGTTCACCCTGTTGAAATTTATCCTCGAGTAAGCCAAATACTGAAAGAAGATTGGAGCAGAACAGAAATTGGACAAATTAAGAAACTTCTCATTCCTGAAATGAAAATTTCTTCAAAGAGGATGCCATGTTCCTGGCCTGATAAGGATGAAAAAGAAGTCGAATTTTTTAAGATTTTAAACATCGTTATAGTTACATTAATTTCAGTGATACTGATGTTGATCCTTTTTTTTAACCAACACATAATCACCTTTTTAAATGAAATCACTTCAATATGTTTTTCTGAAGTCTCTCTATCTGTTTACCAAAGTTTATCTAACAATTTGCATGATTTAAAGAATATGCTATGTCACACTTTCTATTTACTGAAGGAATGCATGTGGAAAATATTTTCTCATTGAAAATTCAAATCTGAATTGCTTAAATAGGCTTATTCTGTACAGCAGAGACCAACAATTGCTAAAGGGAGAAATAGGGTAGCATGGATAAATAGCAAACTAAATTATCAGAGTTGCAAATACAAATACATAGAAATGTTAAATCATCCATGTGTCTTAGATGGAAATATGTCAGAAATGACACAGAATGTGTCTAAACTAGAATATCTAGTAACTAATACATTATCCTATTTTATTTTGCTTGGCGCTGACTTTATCACTGTGACATTGAAATATTTCTGTACCAATCCTGTCTTTTAGCATTATTATTTCTTTTACATCATCATATGCTGCAGTGGTTGGTTAGTGTTGCAGTTCTTTATGTATACATAGCTTTTAGGTTAAAAGATGGCAAAATCCCTCAAGTGCATATATACCTTTATTTTGATGTGGCCCCGGAGCCTTTGGGCAAAACCAGGAGGGTGAGTAGAGGTTTTAATTCAAGCAGCAGTCTAAAAGTGGTAAGGGATTGCTTACATTAAGGTTATTTCTGATCAAACATACATGATACATTAATGTATTTTAGATAAACATTGCATTAAATCAACGTTCATTCCTAACAAACTGCTGATTTTGGAAATGTGTTAGGGAACAGTGACCTTTCAAATAATGGTCTTTATGGTTTGTATAAATGACTTTTGGTTAGTGCTTTATTTAGTCTTACCAATTTTTGGATAAAAGCTCTAAAAACATGTTATTAGAATAGTATATTGTTGATATATTCCATCCTCATTAGAGTTAGGTGGCATCATGTTAACTATATTCGTCTTAAAAATGGTCTTAAGTTTTCTGCGATTTGCTTATGTGAATATCAAAGTACCAATAATTTAATCTTTTCTTGAATTTTGCTTAAATGGGAGTCTGTAGTTATTAAGTCAAATCCCTTTAATTAGTTCCCTTATTAACAGGGACTGGAATTGTGCTTGTGGTAGGACTTTTGGCTCTTTTGTCCATGGAACTGTAAATACAAGGTTATTTGCTTTCCAGAAATCCTAAATCAGCTGTTGCTCTTGGATCCATTCCCTAGGAGTCCTACCTAGCTCAGACTTTCAGGTCATATTAGGGAATGCTCCTGGTCCTAGGTTACATATAAAATGTCATGAATTAATATGACTATAGTTCTAAATTACTGTTTAAGTTTTGAGAGAGAACATGAGCAGGCTCCAGGCTCTCAGCTATCAGCATAGGGCTCGACGTACGGCTCGAATTCCCTAGCTGTGAAATCACAACCTGAGCTGAAGTCGGATGCTCAACTGAACCATTCAGGTGCCCCTACTGAGAAGAAGTCTTAACACAAAAATGGCTGGCTGTATTAAATTTATGATCAGAATATCTAGCACAATAAACAGTCATGTGGGCAAAGAACATTTGCAGGGTATTAATGGAAGTGGAGGGGAGAGAGATTGAAGTATTGAAATATACAACATAGTAACTTTATGCTGAAGTTGCATTAAATTTTAGTCACAACACAAAAATGCCATGTATTTTTTGAGTACATGTATTAATTAGTAAGCACTGATATTTGTTAGCTATTACGGGTCAAGCACTTACTGAAGTAGGTATTCTACTTTTTATAGATAAGGAAACCCCAAAGTAATTTGTCCAAGGCCATACAGCCAGCATATGGGAGAACCCATGTATTATTTTGATATTTTGAAAGTCCTGCTGTCATGGTATCAAAACTTTAAGCCAGTTGTTTTATTTTTATTAAATTAAGGCTTCTAATTTATATCTAAGAATCATTTATAACTAAAAATTGAAGCATATACCTATGAACATTTTAGGTTTGACATTTTGTAACTTGCCAGTTCTTAGTAGACAAAACTATTTACAAATTTTATGTAGTATGCATGAACATAGTCCCGAATACAAATAACTGATTCTTACACATGCTGCCTCTGTTTTGTAATTTTTACCAGGAGTATGAAATTATAAAATTTAAAGTATATAATCTTGATATATTTCTAAGTTTTATGTATAACAAAATATTTTAATAAACTTATTTTGCTACTTTACTTGCACTGAGTGTCATAATAAGGTGCTCAAACTCAGGAGTGGTATCTTTGGAATTCATATAGGTTATGGGAATTAACTCTACATGTAGTAAGAGTTAAATTCCATTTACCACTAATCTCACCCACTGAAAAAGCATGATTATAGTTTTACTTTTCCCTTCTATATAATCTTGATTTAAAACAAATGACCATACTGGAGTTTCAGATTTTACTTTATTTAAGTACATGCTAATGTATTTACATATTTAATGACTGTTATGATACAAACCATCTTTGTTGGATCTTTTTAGTACCTAAACAATCATCATTGAATAGAGAGCTTTTAGTTTTAATTCCTTAGGATCAATATCTAGAAAGCAAATAGGGCAAAGACTTTTTAATCAATATCAAGAAATTCCTCTTGAAAACCAAGTGGTTGCCAACTTTCAGTAGCACTGTAACACTGAGCTAATGCAGTGTAGAAAATTAAAGGGGGGGGGGAGGGAAAACCCTGGTAATTGGATAGACAAACAGCATATAATTTCCATTTATACTAAGGAAGCTGTTAACCCCTACATATTTTTATGAGGCAAAGATAGTGGGTATTCATTCCTTTTCAACTGATGAGTTATCTCAGATACTGTCTCAGTTTGCTGGTTCTCTTGGAAGTTTTAAACACAAGTTTTAGAAAAGCACATAAAATATTTAACTTCTCATCATGCAGAATTCACAACGGTTTAAAAAACAAAACATTCCCAGTGTTTGGGTTGTAGATACAATGATTGTCTAAATTAGTAAATTAAATAGAATACCTTAAGAATTTATTCAATTAAGTAGCTGGTAGGCTTTTCCCGTGTAGGCCAAAGATGCATGATGGTATGCTTGCTGCCTCTTGGTTAATATGCTCTAGTTCAGAACTTTATTGCTCATCAATGAACTTCCTTTTAACTCTGCTGGCAACAACTTGGGACTAAGGACAAATCACCTCACCCTGCAGGCATCTTACTTTCTCCATAGCCTGCTGCTGTTTACCAAACTGTCCGATTCTTACAGCCTAAGAAGCAGGTACAGAGAATATTTTATTAGACTTATAACATGTCTCCTAATAGCATAAAAACCAGTTACATGATCCAGTTTAGGAGTATGTACTTCATATTATAATCCTTTACAAAGAGAAAATCTCAATAATACAATAGGCTGAATCTATGTGAATTCAGTTTGAGGAATCCTGGATATAAACGAGTTCAACAAAGTCCTTTAGATGCGATTTGTTTTGGGTTTACTGCAACACTTTTTGTTATGTTGTATGTCTTGTAAATTCCAATAAGTCTGTCTGAGATCTCAAACATATTATTTCGAAGAGAAATTATTATGAACTGGGCATTTTTTGTTTGTTCCTAAAGAGGAAAAAAAAAAATAGAAGTGTTCAGTAATAACAAGTATTCCTGTAATCAACATCTAAATTTGACTTCCCTGAAATGTTTTTTTTTGCAATTCAACATTACTTTGATAATTAACATGAACATGAGTGATGGCTTGGATAATTCATGACACAGTAGTTAAGAGAAGCATTTGGGTATTTTTGGAAGCATGGTTGCCAGAAGTCTTCTAGTGGAGATAATATCTAGGCAGAAGATCAGAGATTCTAGTTGTGTTTTTTGCTACTTTACATTATCAATTTATATTTTACTTGTCCAAAAAGGAAGTACTTGGTTCAAATAAAGGACCTGGTCTCTGATATCATAGGACATGGAATTAAGGTATAGGGGAAAAGCTCAAAAGTAAGAAGTAAGTCCATGAATTCCATGTGTATTGTTAGGGAACCTAATAAAATTCTCAGAACAAAAACCTCTAAATGATTACTTACATATATATAAAATGCAACAATGGACACATTTTTAAAATCCAGGGCTGCATCAATTTCGTCCATGAAGTACAGGGGAGTGGGTTTGTAGTGGTGAAGAGCAAATACTAAAGCCAATGAACTAAGTGTTTTCTCTCCTCCTGAAAGATTGAAGATCTTCTTCCAACTTTTCTTAGGTGGTCGAACACTGAATTAAGAAAATCTCTTATTAGTCAAATTACTTGCACAGGTAACGACTTCATGGTCGGTTTTCCATAAATGGCTTCTACCACCTTCCTCGGGGATCTCTAATTTCCTTTTCACAAATCTAAACTTTTTGGGGTTATTTTATAAAAATGTTATTGGAGGATGAATACACAGGAACACCTACCAAAATCTTAAGATTTAAATAGCAAGTCAGTAAATATTTCTTGCTATTCTTCCATTTCCAGCACATATTTTTTTTGCTTTGCAATTTTAAAATCTTGATGTTAAGTTGAAATGGCTCAAAAATTAAAAGATGAACTAGACAAATATTGTGTAAAATTAAATATTTGCCGCCTGCCCAAGATTTATGCTAACAAACTGCCAGTATGTAAATGAATTAGTATTTATCATCAAATAAAACACTCAAGCTGTAGCTCTAACCTTCACATCCCACCCCTAAAATATAGAGTCTGGAGAATATGTAGAGATATGTTAACAAGAGGATCCAAAACTCAGTACAAATTACAAACCTGAACATGATTCCTTCAGAGAAAGGATCCAAGCTGTCTACAAGCTCCAGTTCAGCATCACCTCCCAAAGTAAGCATTTGGTAATTTTCCTTTAATTTATTTGTTATTATATAAAAACCTGCCATGAATTCATTAAGCCTTTGTTTCCGAAGATCTTCATATGCCTGTCTAAAATGATCTCTTTCACAAGTAATTTTGTCCAATTCTGCTACCCGCTGTAAATATAATTCTTCCTATGAAAAAAATATCATGAGAAAAATAACTATTCAGTTATTCATTTGAGATGAGAGCTAATGCTGCTAATTATATAAAATTAAAGTTGACAATTTAGGCTAAGGACTAAAAAGAATCTGACTAAATCATTAACAGTTTATTCATACCTTCTTTTTATACTCTGCAATGGCACCAAGGTTTGGTTTCATTTCATGACACTGGGCTTCTAAAAGTGCAATTTGATTTGTTATAGAATCTGGATTCTTGATTGCTTCAAGATCCTGTGGGCTCAGAACTGCAATTTCTTCAAGAGGATTATCTTCTATGGGATGCAATGATATTCTTGAAATCTAAAAGTTCAGTGTAGATGAGCATTAGGGATGTCACAGAACTGTAATTTATTGTTTAAAAAAATCATATCAATATGACAAATTACCTATCTACTAAAACAATATATTCTAAGGAATTGTGGCTAATTTCTGTAGCAATTATTTTTCAAAAGACTTCAAGAAAAATATTTCTAGTGTTCCGAAGTGTTCATGAAGTCTTCTGTTAAATCTCTGAATCAGCCGTGGGGTGAAGATGGTGAGTAATGTACCCATTATTCAGATTTTTCTGTATATAACAATTACTATATGTTATTATGTTCTCTATAAATCTAGTGATTTTCTCTCGGAATTAAGAATCATAACGTCTCAAAAGTACACACACACAAAACAAACAAAAAACAGCTCTTTTTCATAAAGGATATTTTAAAGTTACATTTAACTAAATGATAACAATCTTACCTCTTTTTGCCAATATTTTATTTTAGAATTATGTTCAGCAATGTGACCATCTATTTGTTCAAGTTTCAACTTAATACTAAGTGCATCTTTTTGAAGTGCATGTTCATTTTCTTGAATTATTTTTAGTTCTTGAAGTAGATTACGATGTTCTTTCTGGATCTCTGGTAAGGATTCCTAGAAACCAAGAAGAACTACTATAGGTAGGACCCTCCCAAATGGAAAGAACAGGTATTTTCACATTAGAGATGAAGTTAGCAATCTCTTCCTATGTCCCATACATTTTACAGTTTATTTACAGAAAAGTTACAATACAGTACTCATTTTTATTGTACAATACAGCTATAAAAGTTTTGACCTATTGTGTGCTTATTACTGTGTAAGCTGATGTCACATATCCCAACCCTTTAAATTGCTTCAAATACCATTCACTCCTGTCTTCAAATCTTACCTCTGCAGCATTTGTATTTTTCACAACCTCTGCTGCTTTGTCCTCAAGACTTTTTAGTTCTGCTGTTAAATCATCTACTTCTTTCTCAGTATCTTTTATTTCTTTCTCTGTGCGAAAGACGGAGTCTTGTGCTTTTTTAAGATTTCTAAACAAGCAAAAATGATGTATAAGAGATGTAGTAACGTGTGATTTATCTTGCTTCTGACAACTTACCAACAAATGCCATATTAATGAGACATTTTTCTATCACAGATGTTAAAATTTATGATTTACTAAAACCATCCTTGAATTGGTTTTTATGTTATACATAACACTCTGAGATGTTGTATATTAACCTCTCAGTATAAGGTGATGAAACTTAGATCATGAAGCAAAGTTGTCCATTGAATTATTATTTTGTCTTGTCTTATCAGACTGGAGATTCTTAAATCTCTACACCCATGAAGTTATACACTCAAATAAAAAAATACCTCCCAGTTAGGGCAACATGTGCTTCCCAAGGAGGGCAACAAGGACTATTTTTTCCCTTAAAAAAGTTACTTCTACTTTGACAAATGTGTTTAGGCAAACTTCTGCTCCTAATATAAACAAATGGCTTATTAGTGCTTTATCTCTGAACCAAATACACAAATGAACCAGATAATCAATATGCAATCTGTTATAATTTTAAGATAAAAGAAACAGTTGTTTACATTTCAACATTTTGTATACCTAAATTTAGCTCTAATTCTTTAGAAACACCAATAAATATTCTAAAAATTAATTTAAAAACATGATCTATGAGGGGCGCCTGAGTGGCTCCGTCGTTTAAACTTCTGACTTTGGCTCAGGTCATGATCTCTCAGTTCATGGGTTTGAGCCCTGCATCTGGCACTGTGTTGACAGCTCAGAGCCTGGAACCTGCTTGATTCTGTGTCTTCCTCTCTCTCTGCTCCTCCCTCCGCTCACACTCTCTACCAAACATTTTTAAAAATTTAAAAAAATAAAAACAAAATCTATGAATGGTTAATAACTTTTTGTTGAGTTGGAACAATGGAATAATCAAGTAAACTAGAAAGTTACCAAGACAATTTTGCCAAGAGGTCTCGTTTTTACCTCTTATTTTCCTAAGATCTAAATCTATTTAAATTAACAACCATCTATTCCTCTAAGCCAGAGAAACAAAACTCTAATTTTTATGTGCACACAATAACTGGGGAGTTCTGTATGTCACGGCATACCTGTTTACCACTTAAAACACACACAAAAATGGTCATAAAATAAATGTTTATAGGCTTCCCTTTACTAAAGCCCTGTTAGGTAAAAACATGTCAGACAGGCTTAATAAACAACAGTGGAAATGTTTGAAGGGCATTACATTTAAATATAAACCCCTTTTCCACAGTGGAGGTAGCAAGATGACAAGTTAAGTAGTACACATACTCTACCTGTCAGCAGTCTTGATTGCTACTTGGGCTTTAGTAATAGCAGAAGCACATTCATCTAATTGCTTATTTATTTTATCAAGTTTGTCTTGTTGGGCCTTGAGTTTATGGTTATTGATTTCCACGATGATATTGTGTAATCTTTTAACCTCAGCGTCTACTTTACCAGCTCTTTCAGCCACACTGTCATATTCTGAAATAAAAAGAAAGAACTCCATGTTTCTAGGTTCACACACATCACTTGTTAGATGTAAACTTATTCAGTCATATGACTTAACCTGATGCATGCAAAAGAAATTTTACAAATTTGGGCAAAGTGAATCTCAAAAAACCCACTAGAATACCTCCCCCCAAAATAAACTAGAATACCCCATGTCAGAACAAATGGTATTATAACACATGGTTAAATTACCTGGCTTAGCCATAAGCACAACCTGTTTAATGGCTTCATGCCCTCAGGCATTTTCCAAAAATCTCTGCAACTTTTTCTTACGTACTTCCTTGATTGACTACTGGTCTCATAATGATTTCTGCCCTCAGACTATGTGCCTATTAACTTGTCTGTGATAAAAAAGAACTGTGGTTGTTTTATTTTGCTAACCTAACTTAAAGTACTCCCTCACATGTTGTAACAAAGTGGGGGAGGGAGGATGAACTGGCAGTTTTCTCTATGGCACAGAAAACTAAAATTTGATTTCCCAGATTCCCTCATATCTAGGCTTCAGACATAATTAGGGTCCATTCAATTGAAAAAATTCACATAATTTGGAAGGCATACGTGATGAACATGTTTCTGCTGGCAAGCAGTGACAGAAATTTGTATTTTCTTGGTGGCATTAGAAATTCTGGTGTTCAGTCAAAAGCTCTGTGAATACTGACAGGCAATAGCACTAACTTTGATGGCGTGAATTAGAACGGATGCAATGTGCTTCTATTGTTGGTAGTTGCAGTGCCATCTTCCCAATTTGAGAGATGACTTTCCAATTATGAAAGAGGCAGTATAGTTCCTTTGATGGTTCTACAGAATGGCTCTAGATATCATTCTTAGATGTTCAACCTAGAATTTCCTTCTTTAGTTATCCCACCCAGTGATTCTGTAAACAGTCTAATACTCTCTTAAACACACACATACACTACACTACACAGATCCCGATTACACTAGCCAGGGTGGAATCTCTTCTTCATATTTGAATTCTGATCACTATACAATATAGAAAGAATGACAGGTGGCAAAAAGATGAGGTCAAGCTATCTTATGTCTAGAAAGGTAAACAGAAATGCTAACTTATGGAAAGAATCCCACAAAGCTCCTACAGGAGGAATATGGGCATTTGGCATAGGAGGCAGGCAGGATTTGCTGAAAACAGGATTGCATGAGGACTTAATGACTGCTTCCCCTCCACTGTCTCTCCTTGGTCAGGTAGGTTGTTAATTCCAACAAGTCTACATATTAATTTACCATTTCCCCTTTTTGTCCTACATTATCAGAGTTGGATTCCAACAACTCATTTTTTACATTTCTGAAATCACCACTTGGCTCCTGAAACAAAAAACAACTCATGTCTTCTTTTTGGCCTTCTGTAGCGTCTTTTTATCCTAAGGTTATTAAATACACACATTTAAAAGTTCTATATTGCCAAGACTCGTAATCCCTCTCCACCCCCCAAAATACTCTATTTAATGAATTATTTTGCTCACAGTGGCAATGTTCTCTGAAGTTAAAATTCCATTAAGCTACTTGCGTGCTCTGCTCACTTATGGGTCAAAACACCAGCTACTATGTGTGCTGGCACCACAACTTATACTGGGGGTGGGCCAGAATGCCCCTGGAAAGAGTCCAACTTTCAGAACATTTTCTTAAGTATGTATCTACCATGCATTTCTTTTTTAATATCTATAGTAGCATGTCTATTAGAAGTAGAAGGAAAAACTATGTGGCATATATAATCTATAAGTTTGAAGCCTTTATTCTATAACCACCTCCCCCCCATTCTCTATAAACAGCTATTCTAAAAAATTTTTAATTTTAAATTAATTTTAAATTCTAAAATGAAATTTAATTTTAAAGAGATACTTGCAGAAATGAGTACTTCACAGAAGATATTAACAGTATTGATATTACCCAATAGTGTTAGTCTATTAATAATAGCCAGTATTTCCATGAGAGGAGCTATATATATATAGGGCTCCTAATAAAGTCAAAGCTTCCTTTTCAAATAAGAATGAAATACAGATTCCAGTAGTCTCTGTGAAAATGTTGTTATAAATGACACACATACGTTTTTGGCTGCTCATCTGACAATTGGGTACCACCAAACCAGTCACAACAAATACTGTGTGGAGAAAGAGTTAAGCTAATGTGTCTGCAAGAACAAAATACAGATCCAAAATAAATGCAAGGGGGGGAAAAAAAAACCTGTCACATGATGCCGCTTCCACTGTACATCACTCTGGTGGCTATTTCTCTCAGAGACATGGCCTATAAGGCCCTACATTATCTGGATTCTTCCGCTAGCCACTTTGGCTTCCTTGTGTTCCTGGAGACTCCTAGCATACTCCTGCCTCAGGGCCTATGTACCTCTACGATCTTAAAATGCTCTTCTCCCAAGTATCACATAGCACTCATACTTCTGTTGTGTCTCTGCTTAAGTCTCTCTAGTAGAGGCCTGTCTAACCACTGTGATTCCCTATCTCCACCCTGTCCTGTGAACCCTGATTTTATTATCACTCAGCACCACCCAATACAAAAAGCAATGTATTTGTTTAGCTTCCTAATCTGAAGCGTGAGATCCTTAAAAAGAGGGACTTCATTTTGTTCACTGCTCAGTCACCGGCACTTAAACAAACCTGGTCATGGCCAGCAGCAGATGCTGAGTGAATGTTTTTTTTTTTAATTAAAAAAAAAAAAAAAAAAAAAAAAAAAAAAAAATTTAACGTTTATTTATTATTTTTTTCAACGTTTATTTATTTTTGGGACAGAGCAAGACACAGCATGAACGGGGGAGGGGCAGAGAGAGAGGGAGACACAGAATCGGAAACAGGCTCCAGGCTCTGAGCCATCAGCCCAGAGCCCGACGTGGGGCTCGAACTCACGGACCGCGAGATCATGACCTGGCTGAAGTCGGACGCTTAACCGACTGCGCCACCCAGGCGCCCCAACGTTTATTTATTTTTGAGAGACAGAGCGTGAGCAGGGGACGGGCAGAGAGAGAGGGAGACAGAATCTGAAGCAGGCTGTCCAGAATCTGACGCAGGGCTCAAACTCACAGACCGTGAGATCGTGACCTGAGCTGAAGTCGGGACGCTTAACCAACTGAGCCACCCAGGCACCCCGTGAATGTCTTAATATTAAAAATGTAGACAGGGGTACCTGTGTGGCTCAGTCAGTTGATTGTCCGACACTTGGTTTTGGCTTAGGTCATGATCTTGCGGTTTATGAGTTTGAGCCCCGTGTCAGGCTCTGCACTGGCAGGGCGGAGCTTGCTTGGGATTCTCTTTCTCTCTCTCTGACCCACCTAGCCTGTCTCTCAAAATAAATAAACTTAAAAAAGAAAGATCTGGGAAAAAAAAAAAAATAAAGTTAATATGGGTACTGGTGAATATTCAATGTACAAAGTAGGTCTACTTAATATCTTTTTATCTCTTTTTCTGTTGGAAGAAAACTCATTTTTGGAGCATTTGAATAATTACTACAAGTCCACCCCAACTAGTTCTTCTTTTCTTTGCTTAATATTTACTTTTGAGAGTCAGACAGAGAGGAAGACAGGATCTGAAGCAGGACCTGTGCTGCCAGCCCAGAGCCTGATATGGGGCTTGAACTCACATACTGTGAGATCATGTCCTGAGCTGAAGTCGGATGCTTAGCTTAACTGACTGAGCCATCCAAGCGCCCTAGTCCCCAACTAGTTCTTTGGTTGGACAATCAGTATGTGCCCTCCTGGGTTCACAAATTGAACTGTAACAGGGGTCTTTCCTGAGGATGTGACAAAAGGCTGTGTTTGCTGTTCACTAGCTAAAATACTGTAAGCCAAGAAGGGATCTAATTATAACCTATCATTCCCCCCTCCTGCAATAAGATGCACATCTGTTTGATTGAAGCTAACATGAAAAGAGAAGCAGGGCTGTTCAAGTGCATGATCAGGGGATTTTAAATTTCAAAGCCAATTTTGGCTATAAGCTTATGAATTCCCTTTCTTGCTTTATGTATACTGGTAGAACACTTAACATTTACATGTACAAAAGAAAAAAGTTCTGGAAGGAAAACATGTTTTTTAAGTTTTCAAAGACTGTTTTTCTTCATGTGTATACCACTTATTTCCTGTGTGCTTTAAAGTGATTTAGCTTCCCCAGATACTCAGTTTCCTAAATCCATAAAATAACTATTATCTTGAAGGGTAAGACTGAGCCAAACTACACAAAGTATAAGATTAAGAGCACTGGTTCTGGAATCAGATTGCTCTGGTCCTCAATTCCTCTACAAGCTATATATATGACGACTTTGGGCAAATTATATAAACCATTCTGTGCCTTAAGTTTTCTTATTGGCTAAATGAAGTACTTAATAGTACTTACTTTATAACCTTTTAAGATTGAGATTATAGAGGGTGCCCGGTGGCTCAGTTGGTTAAAGCTTCCAATGCTTGATTTTGGCTCACGTCATAGTCTCATGGTTCATGGGGTCAAGCTCCGTGTTGGAGCTGCCTGGGATTCTCTCCCTCTCCCTCTGTCCCTCCCCAAATTGTGCGTTCTCTCTCTCAAAAAGAAATTATTAAAAAAAAAAAAAAAAAGAAATAATAGAAACTATAAAACAGAGCAGCTGACTTGCACGTAAGTACACAACTGCTATTTTTATTCTACAAACTATTTTAAACATTTCAAATACTAAAAACCTATTTTTGGCAATCTCAAAAAAAAAGAAAAAAAAAGAAGGAAGTATGTACCCTTAAACACATACACATACCTTTTTTGAAAACACTAACATTTTCTTCTAGTAATTTCTGCTTTTTCTTGTCAGGGGCTGTAGCAAGCACATTAGCTTCGAGTTCCTTAACTTGGACATTCAAATATTCTTCTTGCTCCCTTAAACGCTACAGAAATGTTTTAACATTACAGATCATTATTTTAACTTACTATAATAATGATATTTGCCTTAAACACTTTGAATAAAAAAAGACACTTAAAATCTTTAAGAAGAAGACAAATACTAATAGGAAAAGAGCAGAAAACATGGTTAACATAAAACATGAAAATGGCCAACAAACACATGAAATTTGTAATTCATCACAAATACAAGTTAAAATGCCACTTTTAGGTACAGAGTAGCAAACTCACAACACAGTGAAGACCGCCTAGTTTTCAAAGACTTGGAAAAATAATTATTTACATATGCTACTAAAAGTAAATTAATTGGAACCATCTATTTGAAGACAATTTGGCATCACACAACAATACCTTTAACACTGTACACATAGTGAATAATCATAATTTTAGGAATCTAACCTAAGGAAATAATTGGGTGCATAAAGATATACCAAACAAGGATATTTTATTTATTTTAAAGATTTTATTTTTAAGTAATCTCTACACCCAATGTGGGGCTCGAAATCACAAGAGTGAGATCAAGAGTTGCATGCTCCACTGACTGAGCCAGCCAGAAGCCTCTAACTAGGATATTTTAAACATAGCAGTATTCATAATAACATAGAAAAGCATTTATCAAATTGTGACATAAAGAACACACTCAAATGCAGCTGTAAAAGTAAATTTACATTGGCTTGGAAAGAAAACTACAATTTAACTAAGAAAAATTAACATGACTCAGTAAAAATCTATTAAAAATCTATACACATATCTGTATAAATATAGGACATAAACACAGACTAGGTATTTATATCAAAAAGTTGAAGAATATACATAAACTGTAAGGGCAATCATCTTTTGGATATTTCCGGCAAATTGTTTTTTGTTTTTTAAATCAGTGGGGTATGCACTGCTTTTTCATAATTAAGAAACATTCTACTTTGAAGAGAGAATGAAATTAAAGGGTTACACAGATATTAAGGGAAGACACATTTCCAAGGTGTATAAATGCAAACAAAGAATAGCTGTGGCTGGAGGAAAACTGCAACAGGGACTTTAACACTCAGGGAAATGAAATCAAGAGACAGGCCTTCCACCTAGAGAACCATTCTTCTCCCTTATTTTCTAAAATTATAAGCAAACAACAAAATGCTTCTGCCAAATGCTACTGAATTCCAATAGCTTTAGCTAATATTAATAAAAGAGTACCTGGATGCTTGCAGTAAACTTTTCTAGTGTATTCTTCATTTCTCGTTCATTATGCCTTAACTTAACTACTGCTTCTTCCAGTTGTACTTTCTGTTCCTGGATTTGCACTGCTTTTTGAGAGTCTTTCTGCAACTGTAATTCCATTCTATTTACCTACAAAGAGTACCAGTGAAATAAGTTTTCTCTAAGAGTCATTTCAGATTAATAGTGAAATCAATTTAGGAATGAAGAAAACCCCAACTTCTGATTTTAAAGCCTAGAACAAAACCAAAATCCCCATTCCAAACCCCAATCCTAAAGCTTAGTAGATGGTCAAACTAATTTCTGTATCACAGAATCAGATGGAAAGACAATTTTAAGTGTTGCACAGTCACCTATTTATACCATTCAAAATTTTAAGTGGAAGGATATAAACTATTTCAAAATATGGGGAAAAAAATCAAGGTACACCTCTTTGGAAAAAGCTCAGTATCCAAGGAAAAAGTATAGTGTTCTGATAATGGAACAGAGTAATTTTTTCTAGGCATCTTGACGTTCTCATACTTGTGGGCATGTAAAATATTTTGAAATAAAACTTGGAAATGCATATCAGAAATCTTTGCTATACTTATTTTGAAGTAGAAAAAATAATCATGGACTATACCAATTATATGTGAAAAACATTAAATGTTAAATAATGATTGATTAAATTATGAAATGTCCATATGATCCAAATGTAATATTAGAAAGATACATATGTTGAGCACATACTTTCTAAATTAACATGTTTTATTTTTAGAAGTTTAAAGGATTTTATATTTAAAAAATCCCACAGCTTACATATATCATTTATACAAAATCCAATCTGTTAATTTAAAATCTGAGTATCCTTAAAAAGGCTTAATTTTATAGTATGTATGTTACACATCAGAAGGCTTTAAAAAAAGTCTGACTCTAATTTTATATATGCTCACCTCTTCTTCTGAGATTTCAACAACAACTGATGAACCCATCCTTCCTTTCATTACTCTGCTTCCACCACCAGTCATTGTACCTATAAAACAGAGAAGTCAGACTTAGCTGTATTCCAACAAGATTAAATAAACTCAATGTCAGGAAAAGAACTAAAAAAATTTTTTTAAAAATTGTTTATTTATTTTTGAGAGGCAAAGAGAGAAAGAGCAGAAGCTGGGGAGGGGCAGAAGAGAGAGGGAGACACAAAATCCGAAGCAGGCTCCAGGCTCTGAACTGTCAGCACAGAGCCCGATGCAGGGCTAGAACCCACAAACCGTGAGTCCATGACCTGAGTCAAAGTTGGATGTTTAACCGACTGAGCCACCCAGGCGCCCCAGGAAAAACACTTTCATTACCTGACTGTTCTATGATTTGCCCCTGTAATGTCACCACTCTCCATCTTCTATCTTTTTGATATGCTACTCTTGTGGCTTGATCTAAGTTGTCAGCAACTAAGGTATCCCGTAAAGCAAAGTAAAAAGCTTGGCGAATTTTCTCATCTTTTACTTTTACTAAATCAAATAACCGAGGAGTATTTTCAGGAGTTTGAATTTTGGTCATTTTATTCGCCCATACTGTCATCTAAAAGTTAAAGAAAAAAAAAGAAAAGAAAGAAAAACAGAATGTATCATTTCTTTAGGGTATTACTTACATAATACACATATGTAACATGTAAGAACATGTATACAAGGTTCTGAATATCTGCATAATTATTTTACCGTTATTTAAAAAGTATAAAATTCTATTCACAGATGACATGATCTTATATATACAAAATCCTAGGGAATGCACACACACAAAACTATTAAACCTAATATGAATTCAGCAAATTGGTAGGATACAAGATCAATGTACAAAAATTAATTGTATTTGTACACACATTGTATTGTACACATTGTATTGTATTGTATTGTACACACTAGTAATGAATAACTTAAAAGTGGGATTAAAAATTCCAATTATAATATCATATTAAACAAGACAGAAAACCCCAAAAAACTTAGAAATACATTTAACAACAAAAGACCTATACACTAAATGCTGTAAAATATTATAGTATGAATTTAGACCTAAATAAATGGAAGACAGCCCCAGTTCCTGGATTGTTAAGGTTTAAAATTGTTAAGATGGAACCCAAATTGATCTATAGATTCAATTCAACCTGCATCAAAAATCCCAGTTGCTTTCCCTCTCCCCCCCAAACTGACCCACTAATCTTTAACTTTTTTTTTTAAAAGTTTATTTACTTTGAGAGTGTGCATAAGCTGGGGAGGAACAGAGAAGAGAGACAGAATCCCAAGGTTGTTCCACACCATCAGTGTATAGCCCAAAGGGGTGCTCGATCTCAAGAACCATGAGATCATTACCTGAGCAGAGATCAAGAGTTACATGCTTAACTGACTGTGCCACCTAGGTACCCCTGACCAGCTAATCTTAAAATTCATATGGAAATTAGAACAATCTTGATATAAAAGAATAAAATTAGGAGCGCCTGGGAGGCTCAGTTGGTTAAGCGTCCAACTCTTGATTTCAGCTCACGTCATGATCTCACGGTGAGACTGAGCCCTTCATCAGGCTCTGTGCTGACAGAACAAAGCCTACTTGGGATTCTCTCTCTCCCTCTCTCTCTGCCCCTCCCTGCTCACACGCTCTCTCAAAATTAATAAACATACATACATTAAAAAAAGAACAAAATTAGAGAACTACTGATTTCAAACCTTATTACAAAGCTATAGTAATTAAGACTGTGGTACTCATGATCCTCACAATAGATGCAGAGAAAGCATTTGACAAAATACAGCATCCTTTCTTGATAAAAACCCTCAAGAAAGTAGGGATTGAAGGAGCATACCTCAAGATCATAAAAGCCATATATGAAAGACCCACTGCTAACATCATCCTCAATGAGGAAAAACTGAGAGCTTTCCCCCTAGGTCAGGAACAAGACAGGGATGTCCACTCTCGCCACTGTTATTCAACATAGTATTGGAAGTCTTAGCCTCTGCAATCAGACAACATAAAGAAATAAAAGGCATCCAATCGACCAGTAGGAGGTCAAACATTTGCTCTTCGCAGATGATATGATGTTCTATATAGAAAACCCTAAAGATTCCACCAAAACACTGCTAGAACTGATTCATGAAGTCAGCAAAGTTGCAGGATATAAAAATCAATGCACAGAAATCGGTTGCATTCCTATACACCAACAATGAAGTAACAGAAGGAGAAATCAAGGAATCAGTCCCATTTACAATTGCACCAAAACCCATAAAATACCTAGGAATAAATCTAACCAAAGAGGTGAAAAATCTATACACTGAAAACTATAGAAAGCTTATGAAGGAAAATGAAGAAGACATAAAAAATGGAAAAAATATTCCATGTTCCTGGATAGGAAGAACAAATACTGTTAAAATGTCAATACTACCCAAAACAATCTACATGTTCCATGCAATCCCTATCAAAATAACACCAGCATTCTTCACAGAGCTAGAACAGATAATCCTAAAATTTGTATGGAACCAGAAAAGACACCCAATAGCCAGAGCAATCTTGAAAAACAAACCAAAGCAGGAGGCATCACAATCCCGGGCTTCAAGCTATACTACAAAGCTGTAATCATCAAGACAATATGGTACTGGCACAAGAAGAGACACTCCGATCAATGGAACAGAATAGGGAACCCAGAAATGGACCCAGAAATGTATGGCCAACTTATCTTTGACAAAGCAGGAAAGACTATCCAATGGAATAAAGACAGTCTCTTCAGCAAGTGGTGCTGGGAAAACTGGACAGCAGCATGCGGAAGAATGAACCTGGACCACTTTCTTATGCCATACGCAAAAATAAACTCAAAATGGATGAACGACCTCAATGTAAGGCAGGAAGCCATCAAAATCCTCGAGGAGAAAGCAGGCAAAAACCTCTTTGATCTTGGCCACAGCAACTTCTTACTCAACACGTCTCCAGAGGGAAGAGAAACAAAAGCAAAAATGAACTACTGGGACCTCATCAAAATAAAAAGCTTCTGCACAGCAAAGGAAACTATCAGCAAAACTAAAAGGCAACTAACAGAATGGGAGAAGATATTTGCAAATGACATATCAGATAAAGGGTCAGTATCCAAAATCTATAAAGACCTTATCACACTCAACACCCAAAAACCAAATAATCCAGTGAAGAAATGGGCAAAAGACATGAATAGACACTTCTCCAAGAAAACATCCAGATGGCCAACCGACACATGAAAAACTGCTCCACATCACTCATCATCAGGGAAATACAAATCAAAACCACAACGAGATACCACCTTACACCTGTCAGAATGGTTAACATTAACAACTCAGGCAACAACAGATGTTGGCGAGGATGTGGACAAAGAGGATCTCTCTTGCATTGTTGGTGGCAATGCAAGCTGGTGCAGCCACTCTGGAAAACAGTATGGAGGTTCCTCAAAAAACTAAAAATAGAACTACCCTACAACCCACCAATTGCACTACTAGGCATTTATCCACGGGATACAGGTGTGCTGTTTTGAAGGGACACATGCACCCCCATGTTTATAGCAGCACTATCAACAATAGCCAAAGTATGGAAAGAGCCCAAATGTCCATTGATGGACAGAATGGACAAAGAAGACATGGTATATATATACAATACAGTATTACTCGGCAATCAAAAAGAATGAAATCTTGCTATTTGCAACTAAACGGATGGAACGAGAGGGTATTATGCTAAGTGAAATTAGTCAGAGAAAGACAAAAATCATATGACTTCACTCATATGAGGACTTTAAGATAAAAAACAGATGAACATAAGGCAAGGGAAGCAAAAATAATATAAAAACGGAAGGGGATGAAACATAAGAGATGCTTAAATATGGAGAACAAACAGAGGGTTACTGGAGGGACTGTGGGAGGGGGGATGGGCTAAATGGCTAAGGGCCAATAAGGAATCTACTGAAATCATTATTGCACTGTATGCTAACTAACTTGGATATAAATTAAAAAATAAATAAAATAATTTAAAATAAACAGTGTGGTACTCATAAGAATAGATATATAGACAAATGGAGAATTCAGAAATAAACCCTCAGATTTATGGTCAGTTGATCTTTGACACAGATGTCAAGAAAATTCAATGGGGAAAGAATAGTCTTCTCAACAAGTGGTGCTGAAACAACTGATATCTACATCTAAGAGTAGAGGTACACTTTAACTCTGTGTTATAAAATTAACTGAACATGCACTAAAAACCAAAATGTAAAAGCTAAAGCCACAAAACTCAGAAGAAAACAGGAGGTAAATCACCATGTGCTTGGACTATGCAGTAGTTTCTTAGATATGACACACAAAACATAAGAACATTTAAACAAAACATTTAAAACAAAATTCGACAAAATGATTAAAATTTTAAATAACTGTGCTTCAGAGGACACTGTCAAGGAAGTGAAGACAATGCACAGAATGGGAGAAACATCTGCAAACATATATCTGACAAGAGACTTGCACCCAAAATATATGAAAAAACTCTTAAAACTTACTAGTAAGACAAATAAAGCAATGAACAAATAGACAATGGATTTGAATAGATACTTCTTCAAAGAAGATAAACAAATGCCCAATAAGCACATGAAAAAATATTCAACGTTAGTAATCAGGAAATGCAAATCAAAACCACAGTAAGAGACTACTACATACCCAACACTAAGATGGTTATAATAAAATAGATGCAGAAACAAGTGTTGGTGAGGATGTAAAGATACTGGAAACTATACATTACAGGTAGGATATTGTATAGCCACAATGGGAAAGAGTTTGGCAGTTCCTCAAAATGTTAGTTAACAGGTAACCCAGCAATTCTACTCCTAGATATTAACCAAAGAGAGCTGAAAACAGGTATGCACAAAAATCTGTGTATGAATGTTCATAACAGCAATTAGCCATAATAGCCCAAACATGGAAACAACACAAATGTTCATCACTGTTGAATGGATAAACAAAATGTGGTATATTCACACAAGGAGCATCATCTGGCAATAAAGAGGAATGAGCTGCTGATACATGCTACAACATGGATAAACTTTGAAAACCTAAGACAACTTACACAAAAACCTACATACTGTATGATTCCATTTATACAAAATATCCACAACAGGTAAATCAAAAAGCAGATTACAAACTGCAGGTGGCAGGAGATAGGTTTTGACTGGGAATGAGTATGAGATTTCTTTTTGGGGTGATGAAAACATTCTGAAATTAGTGGTGATAATTTAACAATCTTATAAATACACTAAAACCAATGAACTCTACACTTTAAAATAGTTAATTTTATGGTACGTGAATTCTATCTCTCTAAAGGTTTTTGTTTTATTAAAAGCAGTTACTGATGATGGAAGTTAGAAGCACCAAGCTATCAGTCACTCTAATATCAGAATGTATATTCCTTTAAGGGAGGCATTGCAAGGTTTTTTCTTACAACTATATAACCCCACAGCCTAAAATATCCTCAAAACCTGCCAGCTGTTCACTAAATAACTATAAAGAAAAAAGCTAGAGTTCAAATGCAGAAAACAATTTAGTACTTTAAAATTAAATTAGAGGTAGCTTATTATGAATACCTACCTTATCCAAACCTATAAAGGTTGCAACTCCAATATTTTGTCTTTTAAGGAAGTTCACACAATCTTGAGCTGTATCAATAGAATCAACAACAATGAAGTCTAATGCATGACAACAGGATGAAATAGCAACATCGTATTTTTCATCAATTGCTCCTAAGTCTCCCTAATAATAAGAGGCAGGGGGAAAAAAATCATTGCACAATCAATAATTAGGCACAGGATCATTTCATTATAATTCCTACATATTTTTCAAGTTACTTTTACTTGAAAAACTATACTTACACATGGTTTTTATTTTTTTTATTTATTTAAAAAAATTTTTTAACGTTTTATTTATTTATTTATTTATTTATTTATTTATTTATTTATTTTTTATGTTTTATTTATTTTTGAGACAGAGAGAGACAGAGCATGAACAGGGGAGGGTCAGCGAAAGGGAGACACAGAATCTGAAACAGGCTCCAAGCTCTGAGCTGTCAGCACAGAGCCCGACGCGGGGCTCGAACTCAAGGACCGCGAGATCATGGACCTGAGCCGAAGTCGGCCGCTTAACTGACTGAGCCACCCAGGCGCCCCTACACATGGTTTTTAAAAACACAAAAGGTACTCAATGAAAAACATGTGTTCCTCTCACTCAACCTTCCCCTTTTTTCAATCACTACTAGTTTTTAATGCACCTTTAAAAAAATTTGTAAGATACGCAAAGTTTGGATTTTTAATGAGCACAAAATGAACTGTTTCATGAAAACGAAAACATACAATGTAAAGATTTTCAAATCTGTCAACCTTAAAAGCACTACAGCATAAGCAAAATAATAACTTCCTAAAATAATGAAATTTGGGGGCTCCTGGGTGGTTCAACTGCTCAGCATTTGAGTCGATTTCGGCTTGGGTCATGATCCTGGGGTCGTGGGATCAAACTCTGCATTGGGCTCCACACTCAGTGTGAAGCCTGTTTAGGATTCCCTCTCTCCCTCCCTTGCTCTTGCTTGCTTTTTAAAAAATAACAAAATAAATAAATAAATTGGAGCGCCTGCGTGGCTCAGTTGGTCAAGTGGCCAGCTCAGGTTGTGATCTCACAGTGGGGAGATCAAATCCTGTGCTGAGCATGGAGCCTGTTAGGGGATTTTCTCCCTCTCTTTGCCTCTCCCCAGCTTGTGTGCACTCTTTCTCAAAATAAGTAAACAGGAAAAAAATTTTTTTTCAACTATTGAAAGCCAGCTAAGATTATGTAAGTCCCCATAAAACATATTTGCCTGTTTATCAACCTATTAATTAGCCATGAAGCAGCATTCATACAGACTAGCTTTTTCTTTGAAAGCAAAAGAATAGATTCAAATTATATCTCCCAAGTAAATAAGGTGTTAAGTCACACAGCCTGGAGACATGGAAGCAACTCTGCTCGGTAATTTTCATTTGCATTTACAAATCATTCTCTTTTCTCCTCCTTTCTCTGGAAGGCTGACTCAGGGACTGCACTAACTGGTTCCTTGGTTTTCTAAGCTTTAGAAAATGTGAAGTAACAGCTAGAGATGGCAGGGCAGGAGTTGAAGGGGGTTGAAATATTTTCCCCATTTCCTTCTGGCCACCCTGTAGCCATGGCTACAGCTCCCTTCCCTCTTCAAATTCAAGAGAAGTAATGGTCTCCACTATTGCTAGCCTTGGGTTTCTGCCTTATCCTGATTTCCTTAAACTCTAGCCACAATCTTCAGTTTAATGGTATAAAATCCAGAATTTATCAAATTCTTTATTTTTTAAAAAAAGAATAAAGTGGTTTTGTTAAATTTCCTTATCATTGCTAGTTTTTTTTCTTCTTGGTACTAAATGGTAGTTATCTAAAACTAAAAAATAAAAACTACGTTTAATATGAGATAATCCATACCACAAAGAATTTTACCATGACTGAGTACTAAGAGCAGAAAGGTCTTTTAAACAAAAATGAATGTTACAGCAACTCAATATTATAGTTAAGTCAAAGAAAGAAAATTATTTACAGTATCTTGAGCCATTTCCAAATAAATCTACTTTACCAATCTTCCATATATTCCTGGAATCCTGCCAGATTTTTTTTCTTGAATTATTGCATCAAGGACTTTCCCTCTACTTCGATTCATTGCTACGGAACTCTTTGCTTCTTCAACTTTTTGGAAAAGATCACGAACCAAACTTTTCAATTTTAATTCTTCTTGTGTAAGTTTTTCAAGTTCTTTTTCTTTCTAAAAGTGAGAAAAAAAAATGAATCCCAGAAACATATGCCCAACCTAATTCTAATAGCATAGAATTAGTTGTAATGCCTCAAAAAAGACGACCAATAAAAAACACTTGAACCAGAACTAAACTTCCAAACTGCTGGGTGTGGGTTTCTAAATATGGATGGGTTTTCTATTTTAAAGGAATATAAATTATTTGGGCCAATAACAAGGACCCTAAGTGCAATATGGTTCTAGTAGTAAACTGATTGATAGAACGAGTAGAGCTAGTGTGCGGAAATCTCAGTTCCATACCACAAAGTTATGCATAAGTGTGTTCCAATTCCTAAGGTCTGCACTGATCAAAAACAGACGTTGGTATAGGACCCAGAATTTAAGGGACTGGGCAGGACTATGGTTATAGTGTGCTTTGCATTCTAAATAATGAAAGATATTTATTAGATATGTAATTTTCTTTTTAAAAAATCATAGCTTTGAAATGAAAGGGAATATGGTAGGTGAATAGCACTATTGCTATACAAAAATGCCAGGCTGTCAACAAAAGGAATCATACACACGTACATAAACCCCCAAACTCTCAGTTTCTCAATCTCTTAAGTTAGACCAGCCACTTTTCCTGACATTCTTCCTCCCTCCTGGCTTTAAATTATTACCCCTATTACCAGTCAAGAGTATAAAGTAAAAGCTCAAGTTACAAATATAATTTACCCCCAAAATAAACTGAATTACCAACAAGACAGAAGTGGTCACTGAATACAATTTAAGTTTACATTAAAATTCTAATTGGTCATGAAATTCCCTGATGACTTCCATAAATTCAATATCAGAAAAAAATACACTAATTGGTTTATATATTCATTCTTACACATTTATGCCAGTTCAGATTAAAAAATATATAAATACAAACATATAAATTGAAAACTTGGATTGATAAACAATATTCAGAAAAAATACAGAAGCAAAGATTTACCTCTTTTAATTCCAGTTCAGATTGAGGGAGTTTTGCCTCTATATCTCTGATCGCAGTTTTCCTTTCTTTGAGAGTCTCAGATGCTGCAGTTAGAGCTTCCTTGGCCTTACTTAATTGAGACACTGCAGTATTATGACGACTGAGATAGATATCAAGTTCTGACTGAGCTACATCCATCTTTGAGCGTGCTTCATTTACTGATTTGCTGAAACCCATAAGTTCTTTCTCTCGACTCTGTTAAAATATGATGGATTCCATTAAATCTGAAATACAGGTTTTCAAACCTAAGCTGAAACGGAAACCATACATCTTGAATTCAACTTTAAAGATTCTACACACATAATACATAAAAATAAATAATTCTTACAAGCTGAACACACTAATAGTTTTTGCCGGGTTGCCAATGTTCACTGTACATAGTCTCTTCCCAATTGATTTTACAAGCACTTAATGAAATAGATGTAAATATGCTTTTTGGAAATTAAAACACCAACAAAAATGAGTGTTCAAAGAACAAAAATTTGAGTGTAAACTCTAGATCCATGGTATTCCACATTACCTTACCTGAAATGGCAAAGTGTAAAGACTATTCAGCAGAAAGTTTCCTCAAGTATATTTATGTTGAGAATCTTTGTAAATTTTATTTTTTTTAATTAAAAAAAATTTTTTTAATGTTTATTTTTGAAGGAGAGAGAGACAGAGCATGAGTGGGGGAAGAGCAGAGAGAGGGAGACACAGAATCCAAAGCAGGCTCCAGGCTCCGAGCTGTCAGCACAGAGTCCAACGCGGGGCTCGAACTCACAAACTGTAGGATCATGACCTGAGCCAAAGTTGACGCTTAAATGACTGAGCCAGCTAGGCACCCCTGTAAATTTTACTTTTTAAAGTTTATATATTTATTTTGAGAGAGAGAAGAGGGGAGGAACAGAGAGAGGGGGAGAGAGAGAATTCTAAGCAGGCTTTGCACTGTCAGCACAGAGCCAATGAGGGGCTTGATCTCACAAACTGTGACATCATGACCTGAAATCAAGAGTCACATGGTCAACTGACTGAGCTGCCCAGGCACCCCATGAACCTTTGTAAATTTTAGAGGTAAGGCCAGGTAATACTCGAAACTGGTTATATTTGACAAGTGAGCAGAAATTTGGGGCTACCATAACTGACTATGTAGAAAGGATCTATTTATTAGAATAATGGCGTAAGAGAAGCAATTACAAAAGCTTAATCCTTTTTGTTTTGCACATAAGGGAACAGACCCAGGACCATGGGGTTATGTGCAAAATCATCAGATAATCAGTTTAAATGTCAAATGGTAAAAATCATGAACACTAACACATGTACACACTGCTCACAATGTTCTAGGCCTATTACGAATGTTCTATATGAATTCTTGAAGATAACAATTTCATGAGGTGAGTATCATAATTATGCTCATTTTGAGGAAACAGGCTACAGTTTAAGTAACTTGCTCAAAGTCATGCAATCACTCAAGTGGCAGAACCTCTCTTTTTAGCTACTATATTGAGGAATGAAGACACTTGGATGGGTGTCCTGGCTTTGTCATTAATACACGTTGCCAAGATACACAGAAGTACTCAATATGTATTAGATGAGCAAATGTGAAAATCTGTATCCATATATACTATTCATGAAAGCTATTGCATTACCTATTGCCATTTTATCACATGGGCATGTTACTTATAAAGTTCTGTAGTATGGCATTAGAACATGCCCCATTCCAAAACAGAATCTATTAAATCTGTAGCTTAAAAAGCCCACAAACCCAATACAACTTTACTGAAGTACAATTAACAAAGTTTGTATATAAGTCTATAACTTAGGTACTTAAGTCTTACATAACTTATAGAACGTAAATCAATTCAACTCATTAGTATTATCTATTACAACTTCTTTTTTAAAATATATTTATTTTGATATAGAGGGAGAATACACAGGAGGGTCAGAGAGAGGAGGAGAGAGAATCCCAAGAGGCTCTACCCTGTCAGTGCAGAGGCCAATGTGCGGCTTGAACTCACAAACCGTGAGATCACAACCTGAGCCCAAATCAAGTCAGACATAACCAACTGAGCCACCCAGGTTCACCTTTTACAATTTCCACTCAGCATACTCAGTTCTGTCAAAAAGGCTGTGAATATAAACAAAGACAGCTAAGCTTCATGCTTTATACTCTCATTGGGTTGATAAGACATATCAATATGACAACCTCATACTCCTATTAATGAAGTGCTAAAATAGCTAACATTTTTATTAATTTCTTACTTTCTAGGCACTTTATGTAAGAGTATGTACATTTTATTTTTAAAAATATTCACAAGATGGGTAATATTTTCTTCCATTTTGAGAAAGAGGACTTTGAGACCTAACAGCCTACACAGAGAGATAATGACTGATGTAGGATTTCAAACCAAGAACTGACTCAAGAGCCATAAACGATTATACAAGTGCTACAGGAGAAAAGAAAGGTACTTATCAACTTGTGGTTAGTGTGGTTCCATGTTTTTACAGGTGTTAACTAATTAAGAGAAGACAAAAAGCTATTTGATGAAATCAAATAAGGGCATTTCCTGCCTCCACCATAAATTCTCATTTAGTTAACTTTTTTTTTAAAAACGGGAAAGTAGAAAACAAAAAGAATTTAAGCTATTTTTATGAATGCTAGATATTGTAAGTCTAAAATTTTTCTAACAGTTGAGTGTTTACTATTACCACACAAAAACATTCTTCAAGTTAAAAAAAAAAGTCACCTAGACACCAACTGATAAAGAATCTTACTTCTTTTTCTTTTTGAAGCCCTTGTGTTTCCTGTTTAAGGCTATCCATAACTTCTTTCAATTTTTCTTCTTCTTTCTCTTTTTCCTTCTCAAGGGCACTATTTCGAGTCGTTGTCTCATTTATGATTTTCTCACTCTTGGCAGGTATACTTTTAAATTCTTCAACCTAAGATTGTAAAAAAAATTAAACTTGGAGGAGCATGTACCTTTAGGCTATCCAGTATCATCAGTATTTGGCTTATTTAAAAGCATTTCTCAGTATCCTCTAAGTCTTTGTGGTTTCCTTTGTAATTTGACTTGAACTAGCTGGCTTTAGCAAATACTTTCTTAACCATTTATTGCAATTTCTGTGCTCTTAATTTAACAGTAAATTCTATGAATTCCTCATTTGTTATGGAAGAGAATTCTCCCTGGCTGGCGTTCAGGTCTTTCTTCCTTCTGTTCTACTTTCAGGCTATAACTATCCTTCTTCACCAATTAATATACTCTGGCTATGTGGAATTTCCTAAACTGTCCTTCATGGTATATTGAAACTTACCATGGATGACTTTTACACCCCGTGGCCTCCCCGAAATCCTAAAATCTTTCACAACATTACCCTTCCAGAGTCACCATGTAGGAGTAATATCTTATTCCATTAATACCTTTGGTAATAACCACTTATTGACATTTGATGCCTAAAGACTAATACCTCTATAATAGTTATAGTTGGCTTAGTCTGTCCAATTTAAGCATTACCCTCAAATCCATGTTGGTTTGTTGGATTATCCAGCACCAGAGTTCAACATTTCCCAAAAATGATGACCCTCAAACACTGATTTGCACAAGATTTATTACCATACTGAGTGGAAAGTATTTTGTAAACAAATGCATTTGGAAAAATACAACATAAAGGAGAGCCTATATTATAACTAACATGTCATTATATGGTACAAAGCCTTTTTTGGGAGAAGGGACTTAGATGTCATATCTATTAATATCTGTTAGTTATGAAAATAGTTTGAAAGACTGCCAATTGATCATTAGGGACTGATTCCTAGGAAATAATGCGTTCTGTTCCAAACTTAATCGTTTTTAAAACCTCAGAATAGCTAATCCACCCTCTGTAGATTTTTGAGTTTCCCCTTCCCTCCTTTCCAAGAGAGAACTCTTATTCTGATACTCTCTAGGAGGCAGGTAATGTTTTTAAAATTTCAGAATACATAACCAAAAACATCTCTTTAAACCATTACATTAAGAAAAGGAAAACTATATTGTTTACTATCAAATAGAATTGGTGACTTGATAAGTATTTTCCCAACAATATATGCCACAGAAACATAAACTCTAAATCTCAAAGCCAATGAATGCAAAATTTACCTTTGGAGAAAAAAAAAAAGTCACAATCAGAGATAAATCCTAGAACACTTAATATTCAGAATCCCAACTCATTTTCTTAAAAAATGAGGGAGTGGCACATCCATGAAAAATAATGAAAATTAAATCTGATATTCAGATATGAAATTTGTAAGATTTCTTTCAAAACCTACCTTCTCTTTATCTTTTTGAAGTTGTTTCTCCAGTTTTTTGGCTTTACTTGAAGCATGTTTTAATTTTTCCCTAACTTGAACATCTTCTAAATCTAGCTGTGTAAATTTTTCTTTGTTTTCCTCAATAAATTTTGTAATTTTATTCAGTTTCCTAACAAATAAAGAGAATTATTAGTCACTATTTTAGATATTCATTTATTTCAAAGTCATGCTACATGTTCTGCCTGGGACACTGCCTCTGTAAGTGTGTCCAAGCTCTTACAAGGTAAGATTCTAGAGCTAACCATTTTCAAACTGGTCCTCTCCTTCCACTAAATTTGAGGGAGCCATTAAAATATGATTACAAGAGTTGCTTTGCCTTTTCTAAACTGGATGGGAAATACTACATTTCCTGGTTACTATAGAGTCAAGGTATAGAAATACATTACCACAATGTAAAACTCATTTTAAAGAAAAAAAATTCACATTAGGTAAGAGATATTGGTGTCACCAAATACTGTGAGAAGGCATAGAGAAGGGTCATGATGAAACTTAAAAAAAAAAAAGTAACCTAATTACTAATTAAGAATTAGAGTAACCTAATTCTTAAGATGTGTGGACTGTTTATTCTTAAGACAACTAAGCTGCCAGGTTAAATTTTTTTTTTGCCGTGTATTATTGTGTTCTGCCACTAGGAGGCAGCATCTTCTGTTAATTTAGGACCAGTGTTGCGCACTGAATTTGTGATCAACTGGATGCAGGGCAATTAAGTTTTTTATTCTTTTTCTGAAAAAGGAGACCATTTTATAAGTTGGCAAATTACAGTTGGCATTACATTTATGTGCTGGCAGAAAGTTTATATATATATGTGTATATATATATAAAACACACACGTAAAAACAACTCAACCTAAACACTTCAGTACTTTCCAAAAGATTATTACTTTTCTACATCTTTTACAGCTTTATTCTTAGCTTTCATTTCATTTGACAGTATATTGCTCTTCTCATTAATTTCTTTGGTATCTTCATGAATTTTTTCCTTTTGAGTTTCCATTTCAGCAATTCGTTTCTGCAGATCATAACTAGAAAAAGGAAAAGAAAAATCAGAGAGCCTAAAATGCCATTTCTAAAATTGTGTAATAACTTAGTAAAATTAGTGGTTTCTACAGTATTCTTAACTACAACCAATTTACAATTAACTACCTAGGGCTACAGGGTGAAGCACAGGGGGTACTGCAGTACAGACCTAATTCAGGGTCAAAGCTAGAATTAGGAACAAAATTGGTTCCATACAAACAAAATTAGATCGGCTATTACATGCATTATAGAGAATGTATGTGTAGAACTATTAAGTACATTAGTAAACACTTGTGAACCCACCTCCCAACTTAAAGTAGAATACTTAAAAGTCAACTTTGAGGACTTCAGGGAAAGGTGGCAGGTAGGATGATCTTAAGTTCTCCTTGTCCCAAGGCTACAACTAGATTAACACCCTTATCAGTGTAAACCCAGAAAATGAGGAAGACTGGCAGAACACTCTCCACAGCTACATGTAGAGAAGAGGCCACACTAAAGAGGGTGGGAAGGGTGGAGAAGGTGGTTGGGGCTAAAGGGACCCATTGGAACTGTTCTTGGGAGGGAGGAATGCTATGAGCATGAAAAAGGGAGAAAAACAGACCCTCACTACAAGAATCCCAGGCATGGGGAAGACAACTCCCCATTTGGCTTTAAAAACTAGAGGGAACTAATTTTGAGAGTTCTTATAATCAGTGGGATGTCACACCTGGAAAAATCAGATGGGAGGTTGAGAGGAAACAGAGACTGCGACCCTTAAAGAGACAGCACAACAAAAAGTCCCATGGAGATAGAACATAGAAGCAACAGTTTGAAAGACTGAAGTATATGTGAAAGAAATTTATTTACTAATCTCAGAGCATGTAACGGAGGGCAGATATATTAAGGAGAAACAAGAGAGCTGGCAGGCACCATTTTCTCCCCTATCTCCCAGCCTAGATACAGAGACACCTTCGGGAACCAGTGCAGTGCCAATACCCTCCATCTATCTTGCGAAGAGCTTCCTCAACCCCCACCCCCACTCCAATTCTCCTCCAGTCCTGCCCCCTCCAGCATGCCCTTGGCCAAAGCCTATCCAAAGTGGTGCCACAAGCCTGGCAATGTGCAAGGAGCACAGACAGGAGCCAGCACCACACCAAAGTGCCACCTGTCCTGAGGAGAGGGGAAGGTAACCACACACACCAGTTTGACTTGAGCCTCAGCAGTGGGCTGGGAGCAGTCATTTGGTCTGGCTGCAGGCCCTGCCCACCAATGAAAACTTCTCAAGGGACAACAGGGAAAGTGTCCTGCAGTTTGGTGCTACTGCATCTCTGGCAAATGCCTGTCTGACTCAAGTGGCCCCAGACTGGCCCACTAACAACACAGGGAACAAACCTTGCCCAACAGGCAGAGTGAGCCATTGCACATGACTGGACTGAAGGCACATGCAGCTCAGACCCACAGTGGGGTTACATGCAACACATATAAGACACCCCTGAAGTGCCAAGTTCTGGTGAACAGGGGACATTGCATTGCAGGACACTATAGGACCTTTTCTTCATAAAGCCACTACTTCCAAGAGCAGAAGACGTAGCTGACTATCCTAACACATAGGAAAACCTAGAGAGTTGGACAAAATGAGGTGACACAGAAATAGGTCCCAAATGAAAGGACAGGACAAAATCACAAGAGAGCTAAACAAAACCGAGAGAAGCAATATACCTGATAATTTAAAGTAATGCTCACAAAGATCCTAATTGGACTTGAGGAAAAGAGGGGAGAATCTCACTGAGACCCTCAATACAAAGAGACAGAAAACCTAAAGAAGCACCAATCAGAGATGAAGAGCTCAACAACTGAAACTAAAAATGCACTAAAGAGAATATACAGTAGAATAGAGGAAGCAGAAGGATCACCGACCTGGAAGACAGAGTAATGGAAAACATCAAACTGAAAAGGAGAAAAAAATAGTAAATGAAGAGACTTAGGGAACTCAGTAACAGCATCAAATGAAATAACATTCACATCATAGGGGTCTCAGGAGAAGAGACAGAAAAGGGGGCAGAAATTGCACTGGAAGAATAGTGAAAACTCCCCAAACTTGGGGAAACAGAAATCTAGATCAAGGAAGCACAGAGAGCCCCTCAAAAATAAACCCAAGGGGATCCCCACCAAGACAGATAGTAATTAAAATAGAAAAAAGTAGTGATAAAGACTTAAAATCAGCAAGAGAAAAGAAAAGTTACATAAAATGGAAACCTCATAAAGCTATTAGCAGATTTTTCAGCAGAAACTGCAGGCCAGAATGGAGTGGCATGATATACTCAAAAAATGCTGATGGAAAAAACCTGCAGCCAAGAAAACTCTATTCAGCAAGGCTATCGTTTAGAACAGAAGGATAGTTTCCCAAACTTGATTAAAGGAATTCATGACCACTAAACCAGCCTAACAAGAAATGTCAGTAAGAAAAGTATGAAGTACAAAAGCAGGAAATTAAGTAGATCTATGAAAACCAGTCAAAGCATTCACAAAATAAAAGGATGTAAAGTATGGCACCATATACCCAAAATGTGGCAGGAAAGGAGTAAAGAATGTGTGCACTGAAGTGACCATTAACTTAACGCGCGAGAAAGGAATCCAAGTATATTACTAACGAAAGCTGGCAAGCTTTCTTGAGAAGAGCAAGAATAGAAAAGAACTACAGAAAAAACCATAAAACAAGTACATATCTGTCAATAAGTACTTTGTTTTTTTTTTTTTTTTTTCAACGTTTATTTATTTTTGGGACAGAGAGAGACAGAGCACGAACGGGGGAGGGGCAGAGAGAGAGGGAGACACAGAATCGGAAACAGGCTCCAGGCTCTGAGCCATCAGCCCAGAGCCCGACGCGGGGCTCGAACTCACGGACCGCGAGATCGTGACCTGGCTGAAGTCGGACGCTTAACCGACTGCGCCACCCAGGCGCCCCTGTCAATAAGTACTTTGAATGTAAATGGACTGCAGGCTCCCATGGGGAGACATAGGGGGACAGAACGGATAAAAAAGCAAGACCATCTAGATGCTGCTACAAGAGACTCATTTCAAACCTAAAGATGCAGATTGAGCCTGAAGGGATAGAAAAGCAATTATCATTCAAATGGAAGTGAAAAGAAAGCGCGGCAATACTTGTATCAAACAAAATAGACTTTAAAACAAAGACTGTAACAAGAGACAAAGAAGGACACTATATAATCCTACTGAAGGGAACAATCCAAGGAGAAGATAAAAACAATTGGAAATATTTATGCATCCAACAGCAAGCACCCAAATACATAAAGCAACTGTTAACAAACAAAGGAAGTAATAATGGTATTACAACAACAGTAGGAGATTTTTAACACCCCACTTACATCTATCCATTGATGTACAAAAATCCACAAGGAAACAGTGGCTTCAAAAGATACATTGGACCAGATGGATCTAACAGATGTATTCCTAACATTCCATCCTAAAATAGCAGAAAACACTTTTCAAGTGCACACAGATCATTCTCCAGAACACATCACATTTTAGGTCACAAAACAATCCTCAAGAAGTTAAAAAAGATACAAGTCAGACCATGCATCTTTTCTGACCACAGCACTATGAAACAGAAACCAACCACAAGAAAAAATGTGGAAAGAACACAAACACATGGAAGTTAAATAGCATTCATTAAACAATGAATGGGGTTGACCAAGAAATCGGAGAGAATTAAAAAAAAAAAAAAAATGCATGAAGACAAATGAAAACACAGGGTTTTCAAAATCTTTGGGATGCAGCAAAAGCAGTTCTAAGAGGAAAGTTTAGAGCAATACAGACCCAGCTCAAGAAGCAAAACCAATCTCAAATAAACAATGTAACCTTACACTTAAAAGAGCTAGAAAAGAACAAAATCAAAATCAGTAGAAGGAAATGATCAAGATTAGAGTGAAAACAAAATAGATCAATGTAAAAACAAACAGATCAATGAAATCAGGAGCTGGTTCTTTGAAAAGATCAATGAAATTGATAAGCCTTTAGCGAGAATTATCAAAGAGAGAGAGGATTCAAACATAATCAGAAATGAAAGAGAAATAACCGACACCATACAAAGGATTATTAAGATAATGTTATGAAAAAAATTATATGCCAACAAATTGGACAACCTAGCATAGATAAATTCCTAGAAACATAATCTCCTAAAACTGAAGTATGAAGAATTAGGAAATTTGAAGCAGACTGATTATCAGCCATGAAACTGAATCAGTAATCAAAAAACTCCCACAAATGCAAGTTCAGGACCAGTTTCATAGGTGAATTCTACCAAACACTTAAAAGAAGAGTTAATACTTATTCTTCTCAAACTATTCCAAAAACAGAAGAGGAAGGAAAAATTCCAAATACATTCTATGTATGAGACCAGCATTACCCTGATACTAAAACCAGGTAAAGACACCACAAAGAACTACAGGCTAAGATCTCTGATGAACATAGGTGCAAAAATGTACAACATAATATTAAGCAAACCAAATCCAACAATATATTTTAAAAAGTCATTCACTATGATCAAGTGGGATTTATTCCCATCATGCAAGGGTGGTTTAACATTTGCAAATCAATCAACACAATACATTACACGAGTAAGAAAAAGGATAAAAACCACATGATCATTTCAACAGATGCAAAAAAAGCACGTGACAAAGTACAACATCCATTTATGATAAAAATCCTCAAGAAAGTAGGTCTACAAGGAACAAGACTCAACATAACAAAGGACTTATATGAAAAACCCACAGCAAACATCTTAGTGGGAAAAACTGGAGGGCTTTTCTCCTAAGTTCAGGATGTCCACTCTCACCACTTTTATTCAACATAGTACTGGAAGTCCTAGTCATAGCAATCAGACAAGAAAAAGAAGTAAAAGGCATCCAAATTGGTAAGGAAGAAGTATAATTTTCACTATCTGCAGATGACATGATATTATATATGGAACCCTTAACAGACTCTAAACAAGAAACTACTAGACGTGATAAAAGAATTCATTAAGATCATAAGATCAAAATCAATATACAGAAATCCATTGCATTTCTATGCACTAATAATGAAGCAGCAGAAAGAGAAACTAAAAAAATAATCTCATTTACAACTGCACCACAAACTAAAATACCTGGAATTAAACTATCAAGGAAGTGAAAGACCTGTACTCTGAAAAGTATAAAACTAAAAAACTGAAGATGACACAAACAAATGGAAAGATATCCCATGCCCATGGACTGAAAGCAAATACTGTTAAAATGTCCGTAATACCGAAAGCAATCTATAGATTTAATGCAATTCCTATCAAAACACCCACAGCATTTTTCAGAGCAGAATACTCCCTAAAATTTGTATGGAACCACAAAAGACTCCGAATAGCCAATGCAATCTTGAAAAAGAACAAAACGGGAGGTATCACAATCCCAGATTTCAAGACACATTACAGGGCTGTAGCAATCAAATCAGTATGGTACTGGCACAAAAATAGCCATATCCATCAATGGAACAGAACAGAGAGCCCAGATATAAATGCCTGCTTATATGGTCAATTAATCTCTGACAAAGTAGGGAAAAACATGCAATGGGAAAAAGACAGTATCAACAAATGGTATTGGAAAAACTGGACAGCTATATGCAAAAGAATGAAACTGGATCACTGTCTTATACCATACACAAAAATAAACTCAAAGTGGATTAAAGCCCTAAAACCACAGAAGTTCTAGATGAGAGCACAGGCAGTAATTTTTATGACTTTGGCAGTAGCAACATTTTTCTAGGTATGTCTCCTGAGGGGAGGGAAGCAAAAACAGAATTAAATTATTGCGAAGACATAAAAAGCTTCCTCACAAAAAATGAAACAATCAACAAAACTAAAAGAGAACCTATTGAATATGAGAAGATATTTGTGAATGACATATCTGATCAAGGGTTAGTATCCAAATAAAGAACTTATGCAAGTACTTCTACCAATCAACACTAAAAAACCAAATAGACATAACAGATATTTCTCAAAAGACGACATCCAGATGACCAAAAGACACGTGAAAAGATGTTCAACATCATTCATCATGAGGGGAATGAAAATCAAAACCACAAGAAATAACAATGTTGGCATAAATGTGGGGTAAAAAGGAACACTCATGCATTATTGGTAGGAATGCAAACTGGTGCAGCCCCTGTGGAAAACAGTATGTAGATTCCTCAAAAAATTGAAAACTAGAATTACCATATGACTCAGTAATTCCACTACTGCAATTTACCCAAAGTATCTAAAAACACCAATTTGAAATGATATATGCACTCCTATGTTTATTGCAGCGTTATTTACAAGTGTCAAACTATGGAAGCAGCCCAAGTGTCCATTAATAGATGAATGGATAGAAAAGATGTGATATACTCTCTCTCTCTCTCTCTCTCACACACACACACACACACACACACAGGAATATTAGCCACAAAAGAATGAAATCTTGCCATTTATAATAACATGGATGGATCTAGAGAATATAACATTAAATGAAATAAGTCAGAGAAAGACAACTATCATATGATTTCCTGCATATGTGGAATTTAAGAAGCAAACACAGAAAAAAAAGATAAACCAGAAAAGACATTCTTAACTAAAGAGGACTGATGGTTACACAAAGGGGAGGTGGGTGGAGGATGAAAGAGGTGAAGAGGATTAAAAGTATACAGATCGTGACGAGTACAGGGTATAAAATTGTTCAATCGAGTATAAAATTGTTGAATCACTACAGTGTACACCTGAAGCAAATATAATGGCATGCTAATTATACTGGAATTAAAATCATAAAAATTAACACAATTAAAAATTAAACCAATTACCATTAGTACTATGGTAAAAAATTAATTTAACATATTCATTACAAAACAATTTTTAGTTTTTTTTCTACTTCAGTCTTTATTTTTCTGTAATACAGAAAAAAGGGCTTAATGTCAGAAACTAATAAAAATTGATAAATTAATGTACTTACATGTAATATTGACAGACATGATTCTTTTTTCTAAATATTTCATTTTCCAAGGTAAGAAATTTAATGGCTATGTTTTTCTCTCCTTCTAAGGCATCCTTTTCCTTTTCTACCAGCTTAACTCTGTTTAACTACAAAAATTTAAAGTGTATGGATTATTCAAATATATTACACATGTATATACCTGAATTTCAAATATACCAACATGAGGCAAAAATATCTACCATATTAATAAAACATTGCTCAATTAAAGGTAAATAAGAAATATAAAATTCAATCTAAAACAGTTAAGATTTTTTCAGGGGCGCCTGGGTGGCGCAGTCGGTTAAGCGTCCGACTTCAGCCAGGTCACAATCTCGCGGTCCGTGAGTTCGAGCCCCGCGTCAGGCTCTGGGCTGATGGCTCAGAGCCTGGAGCCTGTTTCTGATTCTGCGTCTCCCTCTCTCTCTGCCCCTCCCCCGTTCATGCTCTGTCTCTCTCTCTCCCAAAAATAAATAAACGTTGAAAAAAAAAAAAATTAAAAAAAAAAAAAAAAAAAGATTTTTTCAATAAATATGATCTATTATAAACTTAATATTTGACTCAGTAGAATTTGTTCAATAAGCAAAACAGTCTGATTTACAAGAACAATCTATAGAAGATTCACCTTCTCTCCTCGATGTTCATTTAATATTTCAACTCTCCGACACAAGACTTTAATAGGCTCATTTAGCCGTCCGCAACCAATTATATCTTCTAAATATTCAAGCATACCCTCATCATGTTCAGTCTGGCCTTTTGGCTTCATCATAGCGATTTGTTCAACTTCACCCTTAAAAAAAAAAAGTTGTATTACACATTCACTTCATGTTTAGCTACAACAATCTTAAGTGAGAATTAGGAACAATTAACAAACCCAATACTAATGAACAAATAAATGATAGAAACCAGTAGCTTAAAGAAATTTAATAAGATATAAACAAAAATGTTTTTGATAGTTTTCATTTTCCCTGATGGTAAGAAATGTATGTTTATACTCCCTTACATAAACTCTTACCAAATTGTAATATACATTCACATACATGTATACAGTCAAAGAAAGATTCCCTAGCTTAAAATTTCATTCAATACATATATAAAAAAAAAGTATTAACTTTTGTATAAGGCAAAACTGAGCAAGGTATTCATATAATATATAATTACTTTGGCAACATTACCAATTGTTAGTTAACATAATTAGAGCTCCTGTTCTAAAACAAAGAATTTTCAAGATCCTTCATGGCTTAACTGCAGTAGGAATCCTGTCCCAAGATGGTTTATTATTAAACTTTCTCTATTGGGGCGCCTGGGTGGCTCAGTCGGTTGGGCGTCCGACTTCGGCTCAGGTCATGATCTCGCGGTCTGTGAGTTTGAGCCCCGCGTCGGGCTCTGGGCTGACGACTCAGAGCCTGGAGCCTGCTTCCGATCCTGTGTCTCCCTCTCTCTCTGCCCTTCCCCTGCTCATGCTCTGTCTCTCTCTCTGTCAAAAATAAATAAACATTAAAAAAAAAAAAATTTAAACTTTCTCTATAAACCTGGGGTTATGAGCTCCTCAAGAACTGCTAAGATTTATAAGGATGTCTCAAACTTAATGTTCTAAAACTTTCTAAAAACAAGACCATTAAATAAAAAAGGAAATTACCTATTCCTCATGGTAATAAGAGAAGATAACCAACTGACTGAAAACTAACGAAAGCTCCTGGTACATATGAAATTGGAAAACTTTTATTTGCAATCATTAATATAACAGCTTTGAAGTGTGATTAAAATTTTTAGATTAACATTATATATTTGTATTTATGCAACTCAATTACAAACAGAAAAGAAGAAAAAAAACCCCACAATCAGTAACCTTCAAGGCTGACTGCCAGGCAGCCATTTAGTTTCATGGTGGAGAAAATTTTGTCTGAACATGCTCAGGCAAAATGCTGCTACTTTACTTCACAGGAGTAGTTGCCTGTGCTATTACAACACAAGAAAAGGAAGAGGCAAATAGAAAAAAAATACAGGCCTTTATTTCAGCAAATAGCAAAGGTGAAAAAAAATCAAGAAAAACACACAAAAAACCTATTACTTCCTCAATTTAAATATTCAAAATATTTAAATATGAATAAACCTCAAAAACCTGGGGTGTATCTTGTTAATGTAATGACAAAGAGTCAAAGTTACCAAAAGCTCCCACATAAATATAAAGTAAACAAAAACACACCACACAAAACCCTGGGGCTCCTGGCAGGCTCTGTTGGTAGAGCATGCAACTCTCTATCTGAGAGTTTTGAGTTCAAGCCCCATGTTGGTCATGAAGTATACTTAAAAACAAAAACAACAAAACACAAACAGGGGCACCTGACTTTGACTCAGGTTATGCTCTTATGGCTTGTGGGTTCAAGCCCCACATCAGGCTCTCTCCTGTTGGCACAGAGCCCACTTCAGATCCTGGCTCCTTCTCTCTCTGTCCCTCCCCCCACCTCAAAAATAAACATTAAAAATCCCACACACAACAAAACCCCAAACCCAAAACAAAAAACCCAACCTTAAAAATAAAACAGCTCACCTTAAATTTAGTCATTGAAAGGCATAACTTTTAATATTTTTATATACTGTCACTCTTCTGTAGTCTGACAACACAACGAACATGATTATCAAACACGAAGTAAAACACTATCCAAAGAGCTTGTTTTTTTTCTCTATAACCTTCAGTTATGTATAAATTACTGCTTTAAACTAAGTTAGTGTTTAAACTAAACTATGTATTTATATAAAACATTTTATTCTTTCAATTATCAGGTCCTTCCAAATGTATGCAGTATTAGTTTCAAGTCATAGAGAGGATTTAAGCCTAGAATTATGTCCAAAGTTTTGGATTACAGCAGGGCAAATGCCAGCCATTGAAGAAGAGTCTTACTCAGTTTTTAACTAGGCAGGGTTAATCAACAGCAACGCTGACATTTAGGGCTGGATATTCTTTGTTGCAGGGGTCTATGGTGGGCATCACAGGATGTTTAATAGCATCTCCGACCTCTTACACACCAGATCCTAATAGCATTCCCCCATACTCTCAGCTGTAACAACCCAAAATGTCTCCAGACAACAATCAATGTCCCAGGGACAGAGATGCAAAACTACCCCCAGCCGAGAACCACTCATGTTGAGGTAGTGGTTTAACTCTTTTGGGTTTACTATCCAAACAACAAAAATTATCTGACACTTGATATTCTAATATATTGCCCTAATTCAATTTGAACATCTGTTTTAAGATGAATGAAAAACTATGCCGTGAACACAAATGGGCATAAAGTATTACTTAAGTATACATTTTTCAGGTAGCCAGAAGTTAGGACTCAGTGTAGCAGTTTACATTGACAAAAATATTCCTAAAGGCATCACACTTCCTGGCCGAATTACTTGCTCAAGGATGGAATAACACTATTAGGAAACTGCCTAGCTTTGGGTAAAGCAGAGTGGCTGCCTCTTTGAGTTACTTATTCCTCCCTAGTTAAAATGGCGGATATACAATTACGATTTCTTTTCATTCTAACAAGGTTGCACAGTTGGTTGAAGATAAAAATGCTTAAGGACATATCTGAACCAAAATAGTTCCATTACAAGTGCCACATAACATTCAGTTTTAGATTGTTATAATGGCACTCATTTTTTTTCAACCAGTAATTGTCAGATTCACATTACTGGTATTCCAATTACAGCCTGGAACCTTTCTTATGGCTCTGTTCCTTGATGTCCTTTGCCTGCCTTACCACCTGCTACTATTTGCTTTCTAAGTTTTAACTTAGGGCAATAAGCTCCATACATTTCAAAAAAATTTTTTAAAGCATCAACCTGAATTTAAAGTTTAAGGCTCTAAATCACAAATAATGGTAGCATGAAGACACAAAGTCTCAAGTTACTATCATGCTAGCATCTGAAGCCTGCAAAGTTTTATAGGTCTCCATAGTTATCTCTAGTTTCTTAGCTTCAGTAGACCTGAATAAGGTTTTACTTTTTTTGTTATTTACTACAAACTTCCTATGGTTTTGAGTTATATTCATATTGTATTAGAGACATTACACAACCCTGTAAAATATCAACTATCATTTTTAAGAGTAACATAAAAACTGCAAACATATTTCAATATTTGTAATACCAAGGGCTTATATCTTAACTTTTTACAGTGTGACAAATCAGGATACTGTGATTCAGTTACACCATTTCTTTGATAATCTATTTTACAAAATATAGGTTAAAAATCTGAGAAATAGTGATGCTCTTCTTATCCAAATGGAATCCAAATTTTAGCAAGCATGAACCATAAGAAATTCAAGTACACAGCTATCAAACTTTTTTTCCTAATAGCGCCTGAAGGATTCTTCTCATATGGGTATTTGCATTAAAACTAAAAGGCCCCAAATTACTAGGCTTTGAGTTTTTATTTTCGCTTGATAATCTTTTTATTTTCTCCATTTTCCACCGTACTATTATTGTCCTTTACCTTCCGCTAATAAATTTTTATTCTAATTTGCTCTTTGTGAGCTACCAGAGGCCAACAAACCAAACGACCAAGGTAGTATCTGCCTCAGATAAGTACATCAACAGAAAGGGTAACGCTTTAGTGGGTGGGCTGCTTGATATCCTGGTTGCTTAGGAGTAGCTTCCTACTTTTTTTCAAGCTGATGCTATTAAATCAAACACTTGGATAACTTAGGTGCTACGGATAGAGCCAAAATTTCTTTTGATATAGCACAAATTTATTTGTACAGGCTAAAAGACCACAACCCAAAAAATTTGTATGACATGCCAGCCTTAGAAGTATACAGGAAAGAAAAAGGAAGAAGAAATATAAGTAAAAATTAATCCAACTTCCAAATTACTAATTTGGAAAATTACTAACAGGGGTATAGGTTCCTTTCTACTGATGTACTTAATTTTAGGCACATACTAACCTTGGTGATTTGGTTTGTTGGCCTCTGGTAGCTCACAAAGAGCAAATGAGAATAAAAATTTATTAGCAGAATGTAGAATAAAAAAAAAAAATCTTGGTTCCTATTTAAAGTTCTAATTCAGGTTTTATAATTATAAAGACAAAAACCATATGAAGTTGAAAACTGACAAAACTAAAATTGCCTTAACAGTTGTAGCTTTTAGGGGTTTACAAAACCACTCCTGAAATAGCAATCTTTAATGTAATTTTGAACCATAATAAAAGCATGAAGGTTGCCATTCTTTTAACTTTTAACATTTGAAAGTTAACATTCTTTTAATTTTTAACATTTGGTGCAAATGCACCAAAACCAATTAAAACTCATTTGTAAATCATAGTTACCATGAAATGCCATGGAGAGCTAATAAAAGCCTACTTATTTTCACCAATAGTTATTACAATGTGACAAAGGCTCTCAAATTAAGGTATATATAAATGCGGACATGTATAAACATGAAAAGTACCATGGCCAGTTATAATCTTAACACTTTCTGAAGGCATGTGTAAGTGCTTTCAAGAACAAGAAACAGGGTTTTAACTATCTCTAACATTCACAGCATCTTAGCATAGTGCCCCATTAGGTATTCGTTTGAATAGTCAACTAATGAAATTTAAAATGAATTCAAATACTAGAAATGCCTACTTCAAGAAACCACTAAACCAACTAAACACTAAAAAATTTTACCCTTATGGGCTTCTAAAATTTAGTGTTTGTTTTTTTTGTTTGTTTGTTTTAACTTTTAGAGACAGGATAAGAGATTGTGTGCATGGGGAGAGGGAGGCAGGGGAGAGAGAGGAAGGGGAGGGGGAGGGAGAGAAAAAGAGAGAATCTTAAGCAAGCTGCATGCCCGGAGCAGAGCCCAACACAGGGCTTGATTCCATGACCCTGGGATCATGACCTGCGCTGATATTCAACCAAACTGAGCCACTCAGGTGCCCCAAATTTAGTGGTGTTTCATCTTAAAAATAAATTTTCACTTTACTTTAGATTACTTAGGCTGTTAATTACTACCACTGGCCAAACATCTATACATTTTATTCAAACTAATCATTTATGTTCTTGATATTATGATGACTCCAAGTTTCCAGCCTTCCAATCCCAGCTAGTTTTTTAAATTTTTTTTTTTTTTTAACGTTTATTTATTTTTGAGACAGAAAGAGACAGAGCATGAACGGGGGAGGGTCAGAGAGAGGGAGACACAGAATCTGAAACAGGCTCCAGGCTCTGAGCTGTCAGCACACAGCCCAACGCGGGGCTCGCACTCACGGACCGTGAGATCATGACCTGAGCCGAAGTCGGCCACTTAACCAACTGAGCCACGCAGGCGCCCCACCAGCTAGTTTTTTAAGAGAGATGTAGGAGAGAACTAATAAAAAACCATATTCTTACTTACCTCTAACTGCTTTAAACTAGTGCAAGAGTCTAAGTTTTTGATAAGGAACTAAATAAAAATCTATAGATTTTGCCACTTTCCCTCAAGCTTTTAAATAGGGCATCATTAGTTCTACTGGTCCAATCCCTGTTTCTTTTTCCTAACAGGTGAACTCCTAAGGTTCCTATCTGTAAACTTAATCAAACGGAAATGAATCTATTACATGGGAAGTAAGTTTACCTTGACATTAAAAATGTTTTAAATAATTTGTTAAAATGACACAAAAAGGGTGAAATTATTATGAGGACAAATGGTTTAAGCATCCTACGTGCTTCAGAGGCACATATTTAATATAAAGTTGACAATTTAAAAATTACTGTTTTTTACTTCTTCAGGAAATCGTGACTTTATTTAGTTTTCTTTATTACTGAATTATGTACAGAAAGGCTGCACCAAGGGGAAAAAAATTTACCCTTGCAAGGGTTAAAATGCAGTCCACTTTAAGGAGTCTTGGCACAGGTGTAAAATTTTGACCGATTATCCCAGGATAGTAAATAGCAAATAAAAAATAAACAGGAGTATAGGTTGCTGCAAAATGGTAGTATCAAATACAGTATTACAGTATGAAATAACTTTTAATCCATAGTTAACCAAACCAAATCCCATAATATGAAGGTCCATAAAACAGTTCAATTTGATTAAACACACACACACACACACACACACACCCCTTTATTTCCACATTTATGTAAATTCAATTGTTTAGAATTGTATCTGCAGCTGATTTCCCCTAACATTCATTTTCAAATAAGTCTGGGTTACAGAAGTATTACAAATGCACTGTGCCTGGTAACAAAAGATAGCAATATAAGTCATTCCAGAATAATGAGAACCAATTGAGAACACTCAGTTATCCTAATGAAACTTTTAGTATCAAAATTCTCAACTTACTTTAAAATCAGTCACAAGACTTATTAAATAATATCAGCAACTATTTTAAATCACAATATAGGTTTGCTTTTATTATTATGCTCTTGAGAGATTCTGGATAGAACGCAGGAAAAGAAAGTAGCTTCCAATCAAAAAGGAATTTTAATGTACCTGATAAAGTCATGTTTTACATTGACAACTTTTTTTAAAGGTAAGATAGAGAAGAAAAAGTATTTTTCTTACCAAGCAAGGCTGGTAAAACATATCTTTACTCTAATAAAGAAGACAGGGTTTCTAATAAAATTCAACCTAAGACCAGGTACTTAGTTTTACAGCCCTTAAAAAGACTTCAAGAGTTGTAATACTTCAGAATGAAATGTCAGTTACTTTCTGATCTTTCAGTATTTAGTGGTTCAAACAGGCCATTCTAACCAAAACAAAAACCAGCTTGGGTAAGCTTTTAGTTAACCATTGTAGTGTTAAAAAAAAAAAAAAAAAAAATTAGTAAGGTGCTCAAGTAAAATTGTCAAACACTAAGTGTACAGAGTTCTTTTCATGTTTTTGCTATTTAATATTAGTAGAGATAAAAATAAAATTAAAGGACTATAAAAAGATAATGAATCTCATTTAAAATGTTATCTTAAAGGAAAATACAATCAGTAATAACAAATAGCTGTTATATCCCTGTCACGCTAAAGCAGCACAATAATATTGGTGTTTAATACTTATTTCACTACGCCAATATTTACGTGCTGCTAGAGCGGAACAAGTATGTCAGTCCATCCAAACATAAAATGTGCGTCTCACAGTGAAAAAATAATTTTGAATGAATTTCCTTAAATTTCTAGAGCAGCAAATAATGATTCGCATCTTGACTGTAGTATGTAAACCATGATGTGCTGCTACAGTACTTTAAGGCCTCAAAAAGTACAGGATGCATCCAACAGGGGGATACCCCTCTAAACTTTATTGAAAAAAAAGTAACGAGTAAGAAGATGTCTAAAATCTTTAAAAAACTTACCTGTAAGATTAAAAATCTATTATGGTCCAAGTCAATTCCATGACTTCGAAGAAGATTTCCAACATCCTTAAATGTTGTCTTCTTCCCACTTATGTGATAGACAGAAGTATTGTCTCTGTAGGCAGTTCTGGATACACAGAAATTGCTGTTAGGAATGACTTCATAATCATCCCCTTCCTGTTTTGTGGAAAAACAAAACCAGAAAACAATTGTTGGTATTAAGTCACAGATCTGCACCAAATTTCACTCTTCATATTGAAACTAATTCTATGGATTAAAAACTTCAATTGAACATGCACATAAACTGGCAATATTTCTCAGAAATAACCCTCTTAGCAAAGAATAGTTTCCAAGTTGTTTGATCCCTTTCCTCATAGATCACAAAAACCAAAAAGCCAAACAAACAGAAACAAAACAAAAAACCCACTTCCAAACAAGCCTAAAACTCTATTGACTGAAAAAGAGTATTTGAAGGGGTACAAGAATCTCACCATATCTGAAATAAACTCACTCCAACTATTAAACCATGTTGACAGATTAAATTACTAGTCCACTTAGAAAAGCTGCAAGAAATGATCCAAAGAAAGGAAGGTAGGAATGGCGTAACTTGGCTTAGCTTTTGTCTTTTTTTTTTTGGTAAACAATATGCCATTGGAAGGTATAAACAGTTGCAAAGAATTGACAACTACATTCCCCCAATTTTTAAAAAAATCAACTGGATTTTAAAAAATGATGTGCAAATCTACTTTAATAGTAAAACTTGCTTTCCCTTAAAAGCTTTGTCATTTTGACAAATGGCTTTTAAAATTTACACGAATCGAACATAATTATAATACGCAATGAAATCAAACCTGATTTAGTGGCAATCTAATTTTCCAACCTAAATTGTACAATAGAAAAGCACTAAAAAACAAAATTAATACAGATACCATGTAAATTTAACTAAAGCCCTTTATATTAAAAAAAAATCTAAAATACAAAACTTAGAATCCAAATCACATCCTTGCTTCATTATGGAGTTTTCTGTATTTTTAGGTTCCAACTAGTCATTTTTAAGCCATGAATTTCCAAAGTTAATTATTAGATGAGAAAAAAAACAATACCAACCGAACCAGAATCACGTAGATAATATAGACACTTTAGCTAAAATTGTTTCCTTTTCTAGAAAACACATGTATTAACCCTTCCCCTGTTTTAAAAGGGTAAACTGAAGTAGAGTTCTTTCACATTACAGACACACAAGACTACTAATATTAATTAAAATAATGGAGATGATAAAATTAGTCATCGGTTACATTTTCAAGTTTAGGTAATTTATCTGAAAGCAATAAAAACATAACTTTATACTGAAAGAATGCCTGTGTTGGCACTCAAGATACTAAAACTGCTCAATGTTTTATTCTAAAGTAGCTATCATGAACTACTTATAATTCATTGCCCTGGCTAAAAATTTTAATATTTTAATGGCTGCCACCACCACTACTCAAAGAAAATATGATCTTGGAAGTAACGAAATCAGTATCCATCCATTCTGCTTTAACCATACACTAATTTTTAAAAGCCTATTTAAACCAAAAATAATAAATGTGCAATGTATGGAAATCCTGTGTTCCACACTTGAGGCTGTAAATAACTAAAACAGTCAGAAGTCCCTTACCTTATCAATTATCTTCTGAAAATGAACTTCTACAGTACAACTCTGAATATCCTTGTGTTCATCAGAATTGTGAATAAGCACTGAAAGTTTTTTAGATCTTATTTTTTGTGCTCGATAGCCAAACACAAAAAGCATAGAATCAATAACATTGGATTTGCCACTGCCATTTGGCCCAATAATACAGGAAAAGCGCTGCATAAAAAGAACAGTAAAAAAATTAAATTGAAGTTAAAGAAAAGGTCATACCATACTGATTTTAATTTAAAACGCTTGCCCTTTTTACTTGCAGCGAAACTATTAAGTAAAAGTTTTCATTTCAACTTGTTTACTTATATCATATTCTCGATAACAAGCTTCAACGCTTTAAAGAACACCTAATTCTAGCTTATTTTCTTTATAAAATTCATTCTAATAAAGAAAATAGTTCCTTCAAACAAAAAACTCACCAATTCTACTCAGTGAGGAAAACTTAACAGCCAAAGAGGTACCAAACATAACCACCAGGATAAACAAAAACCAATTTCAGTTGTTAAAAAACACGGGAAACATACCATGTGTTATCAAGCAGGATATATATGATAAAAATTGAAATATACACATTACCCTATTAATAGTTATTTAAAATGGTCAAATACCTTATGAAAAGGTCCCAGAATTTTTTCCCCAGCATAGGATTTGAAGTTCTGGTTTACAATATGAGTTATCATTAGCCGAGGAGCTCCGGCTTCATTGGCCATTGCTGGAGGCGGGGGAGGAGGGATGCTATTCAAAATCTCTTCTAAACTTCTATTATCAATTTCCTCACTTGGTGTCTCTAAGTCAGTCAAAGGAAAAGGAGGGCAAGGGGGGAAAAAAAGCCTGCATTAGTGCAATTAGTTCGGAGGACTACTGCCTGATAATCTTTGGGGAAATATTATTTATGAACCCTAGGAATCTGTATTTTCCACTTGAAATGTAGTATTATCCTAAACTCAGGAGAAATGAGAATTTCAGCTTAGTTTTATATAAAAAGAAATTCTTAAAAGAAACGCCACCAGTCACGAAATCCCACAAAAATGTCTCTCTTAAGAGTCAAAACACTACAACATAAAGCAAATCTGGGAAAACCACAACAACCCGATTCTCTGTTCCACGTCTAAACAGGTGGTTAAATCCTAAGGTTCTAGATCCAACTTTCTCCGTATCTCTGAGCACCAGGAACCCTCACTTTGGACACTCAAAGAGCTCCAGCGGCACTGTCACAGGGGCTGCCTAATGTCATCCAATTCCTGTACTCACAAAAGCTACAGTAGTTTCGAGTAAATTATCATCTCTTTAAAAACAATTTAAGACCTGGGAGGTTGTTAGCGTCAAACAGCTTTAACATACAATAAAGTTAATTCTGTCTGGAACAAAGTCCACTAGCTATTGGCTGACCATGTCGATTTCCGCGGAAATAAAAGGCCACAAACAGAAATTCCTAACTGCAGCCACGAACTTGCCCCAATCCCCTCCGGCACCGTTACAAGCGAAATTGCACGACCACTCCATCTCTGAAAATCCCACCAGCTTCTTGAGCTGCTCCTCTTGACCTACAGACGTCAACTCCGCAGCCCCTCACCTCCGCGCCCCCAAACACCAGCCAGTCCCGGGTTGGGCGCTGACCCACCCGGGTCTACCAGCGCGCTTTCCTGCCGAGTCGCGGCGGGGTACTCACCTGCGGTAGCAGGGGCCGGGCTGCCCGCGCGGCCAGGCGGGGGTTCCGGCTCCGCGTCGCTACTGGTGCCGTCCGGGGAGTGCGGCGGCTCTTCTCTTCTGCGCCGGGCGGTGGAAGGCTGGGTGCCTTTACGGGGCATGGTCGCTGGGGCAGGGGGAGAGCCGGGAGCAAGTCAGCCCGCTGGGCTGCAGGACCAGGCCGGTACACTTCCCGCCGGCCCCCGCGTTGCAACCGACTAAGCCCCTACCCCACCCGACTCGGGAGGAAACTCCGTCCATCCGTTTCCGAGAGCCCCTTTTTAATAATCCCCGCTCGACGCCAGCGGGTGCTCGTTAAACAAGGCACATAAAACCCAAGTGCCAAAAAGGCGGGATTCGTCTTAAGTCCGAATCAAGTGGGAAAACCTAGACGTGCTCGGTAATCAAGCAAGGATAGAACTGCTTAAGTTCTTTATATTTTCCTAATGGCTCCTCACCCTCATCCTCCCACAGTATAAGGGTGTAAGAATATTTTCCTTTGATTTCCTAACGAAATAATTCCCATAAGCCGGCATTTACTGACATTCCCACGCTCTCGGGCTAGGGAAGCAAGCGCACAGACTTCGCTGAGAGTTCTATTACCTTCAGGTTTGAGGGACCATCAACTCTTCCTAAGGTACCTAAGACTAACGGGCGACTCGCCGCCCACTTTCCCCGCCATTTAGCTCTTGGCGCCGTTGACGGCCCGAGGGCTTCCAAGTCTCCTCGCCACCGTCCGACCCGGAAAGGCGGCCGGAGACTGGGGTGGACCACTCTCGACTTCTAAATCAGACACAGGCAGCGCCTGCTCCAGTTCAATCGTCTTGGGGTGGTGGGGTTTGTCTCTCCGGGGCCCGCTGCGGAGTCTCGTTGGACAATAAACTACAAAAGGTCACCAGTAAGGGCTCAGACCCGATGATTAGTCCCCTGAGAGAAGAGAGGTCAGGGGGCCGGGGCACGGGAGACGCCCTTTCCCCGAGAGACCAGCATTTCTGAGAGGAGATCCGCAAGGCTTAGAGTCCGCGTAGTCCCGCACCCCTGCCGACAGACGCTTAAGTAGTTCAGGGAAGTGGCGCCCGCGCAAAGCGCGCGGGAGTCCCGACTGCCGGGAGGCGGCCGAGGGGGGAGGGGTGACAGCGAGAGAAATCTCCCGGCGGCAGCCTCAGCCCAGACTTCGGCTGCTCCAGCTCAAGGCCTCTACTTTCCAGGCGCCCGCAGACGGGGCAGGAAGTAAGAGTGTGACAACCTGATCAGGAAAAGAAGTACTTTACCCGCGGGGCAGCCCAGGCAGATCAAAGCTGGAAACCGTTGTACAGCACCCCCGCTCCTACCGGTGTTTCGGCTCCGGGTCCTTCACTCGAAAATGGCGCCTAAAATACAAACTCGAACGGAAATTCGTTACAAATGCGCGCAGTGCTTTCTGGGAATCACTAATTTGAAAAAAATGCGGCGACTACCACCGCCATCTTCTGGTCGCATACACGCCTGCGTGAATCCTTGGCGGGACCCTGGCGGCCGGAGACGTTTCTAAGTGAAAACGCGGAGCGAAACAGTTTTGCCTGAGGCCTACGGCAACAGTACTCTTATAAAAATATTAAAAAAAAAAAAAAAAAAAAACACCTCGAACTGTAGAGGTTTGAACAAGAGGGAAAAAAATGTAGGGCTCCACCCCCTAGGTGGAGGGGGGGCTCAGTCATCCCCTAACGTCCCTTAAAGAGAGAGCGGGCTTGGGTGACCCGCGGCGCGGTAGTATCGCGAGAAGAAGGAGTGTGCGTAGCTCTTAGAAATCACTATGGTGACAGGGAGGTTGGCAGGCTTCTTGGTAACTGGTCCCAGCTCTGTGGGAATAATCGCCACTGCTTTCCTGCAACTTAAGGTAAATCTCTTTACCTCTGGACTTAGTGAGGAAAGGGTTTGGAAATTGTGGCCATCAGTGGATCCCACCATACCTGTTTTAATAGTGCATGCGGCATAGGGCATCAGTTATTTTCCGTCTCCCGGGAAGCAGTGGGGCTCTGGACGTAGCTTTTGGGATCCGAAGCAGGAAGCCCAGAGTTTGGAGGGAGTAGAGGGACAAGAAGAACAGAAAACCTGGATTGGCGAATAATAGTACAGTCTACGTGTGAATAGCAAAGTAATTTCGAATTTATTGGTGTTAGGTCATTAGTGTCACTAGTGAAAGGAGATTTCGGGCTTTTAAAATCATTTGAAAGATTTCGAAATGGAAGAAATGATTTGTCGGTGTCATCTGATTGTCTTTATGAGAAAATTATCAGTGGGCAAATATTTCTCAAGCAACTTGAATGCGTTACACTGTACAAGGTATAATAAGGATTATTAAGCAAATATTCCTGTTCCTAGAGAATTTAGTTTTGTTAGTCAATTTTTAACCTGGAGTCTGTAGTCCTGGTGGTAAGGTGGTTGAGATTCAGTGGAGTTCCTGACACTCCCACGGTCCCCCGCTAAGTTGTATGCGGAATTCCGTGTGTTTGTGCATTTTTCTGGGGAGTTAGTTTTCCCAGCTCTTTGATCAGATTCACAAATCCTAATCCCCTGTTATGTTAACCACTGGTTGATTTGACTATCTCCTATAAGTATTTATTCAGCGACGCTTATGTAGTTGACATTGAGAACTGGGAGCCGTTTTACCCCCCTTAACCTTTGCATATCTAGGGCTGACATACTGAATCACTGATAAGTCTGCTTTATGAATGAATTTGCATTAACATTCTAAGTAAGTATTGTTAAGTCTGACCCCAGGAGCATTATGTCAGGTTCAGTGATTCTCAAGAGGGGTGTAGAGGACACTCCCTGCCAACTGTAAGAATTTGGTGAGGTTCATAGAGACTGGTGTGGTTTGCAGGAGCATTGACTCCATACTATACTATTCCTTTAAAATTGATAAAAATAATTATTGTTTTCATATGACAAAGTATGGACAATAAAACTCAATGAAAAAAAATTTGACTGTTGGTTATATCAAGAAAATGTAGTGATTCTCTTTGAAAGTTTCTGGAATCATTTGGATTTTTGAAGTTTGTAAAATACTACAAAACCTGAGTTGGAGAGATCAACCATGATAAAAAGCAAAAACTAGACCAAACTGAGTGGTGTATAAGGGTCACAGATCACAATGTAGTAGAAAGATGTAACATAACAAAATCCCAAATCCCATCATTTTTTTTAACCATATGCTTGGATAATTTACAAAATTTATCAATTTTTCTGAGACTATTTATCATGAAATCAGGATATAATGCCTACCTCATAGGACTATTTATAATTTTCTCTAACACATATGCTGTAAGCATTTGATATTACTGTGTTTACAACACTGACCTTATTAGGGCATGTGCTAAGGATGAATAATGGGATGTCAAGTTAAAAGATCAGCTTATGAAGGGTCTTGACAGCCAGATCTTGGATGGTAGATATGATATAGAGGAAACACCTATTAGAAAAATTTTGAGCGAAGGAATGACTTGATAAAAAAGAAAAAAAAAATAACAGCAGTTATATGGGATGTGTTAAGACAGGAAAAAGATGTAGATCAGGCATAGCTTTATTATGTGGAAGGTGAAAAGTGCTTACAGAGTAGAATGGAAAAAATCCAGGCACATTTAGGAGGAAAAATATACAGCTTTTCTAGTTTTTAATGGTTAAGAGTCTAAACACTTAAAGTCAGTCAGATACTATTCTTTGTTGGTGAATTCCTGAATTAGTGATGAGGGGATAGAAAGAAAAATAAGTTAGAGATAGTTCTTGGTTTTACTGTCTTTGATGATTGCTCTAAGTAACAGTAGGTCTTAATGACAGATGAGAAAGAAATGTTATTTCAATAAATCAAGTTACCTATGGCTTTAGATTTAGTCGAACCTAACCATGCCCGCTCAGAACAAGTTTTTTTTTTTTTAATTCTTTTATGTTTATTTATTTTTGAGAGAGAGACAGAGTGTGAGTGGGGGAGGAGCAGAGAGAGAGGGAGACACAAAATCTGAAGCAGGCTCCAGACTCTGAGCTGTCAGCACAGAGCCCAATGCAGGGCCTGAACCCACAAACCGTGAAATCATGACCTGAGCCAGAGTCGCATGCTTAACTGACTGAGCCACCCAGGCGCCCCAGAACAAGTATTTTTAAAACATGTTTAAGCCAGATTGTATGATGTAGCAAAGACATAGCAAACAGCTACAGAGTAGACTTAAATCTAAAGTGAAAGTAGGCCACTTAGAACAGGTGAAGAAGTGATTTGGGAAGAGATTAGAGTCAAGAAAAAAGACTTGATTGATCCCTTCCAATACTTTGGATACTTCTCATGAAATTAACAGTTTAATTATAAAAAGAAGCTGGTCAGATTGGGATGACTAATTTACAGTCATTTGGGAAAGTAAAGCAAGTCTCATCTTTCTGATCCAAAATCATCTACTAACAACCATTATGTGTAATTTCAGGCAGTCTGAGAACAGAACCCTCACTTTTTACATTAAAAAAAAATTTTTTTTTCAACGTTTATTTATTTTTGGGACAGAGAGAGACAGAGCATGAACGGGGGAGGGGCAGAGAGAGAGGGAGACACAGAATCGGAAACAGGCTCCAGGCTCTGAGCCATCAGCCCAGAGCCTGACGCGGGGCTCGAACTCACGGACCGCGAGATCGTGACCTGGCTGAAGTCGGACGCTTAACGACTGCGCCACCCAGGCGCCCCTCACTTTTTACATTTTAAAAGTGAAACTGTACCACATAGGAAGAAATAAGAATAAATTCAAAGAGAACAATCGGAATTAGAATTCAAATCCACATTTGCAATTCCTTAAGTGCACAGTTAAGTTTTGTCATCATAATAATGTTTTTTGGGGTTCCTGGGTGGCTCAGTTGGTTAGGTGCCCCCTCTTGATTTTGGCTCAGGTCATGATCCCAGGGTCAGGGGATTGAGCCCTGCTTAAGATTCTCTTTCTCCCTCTCCTTGTGCCCTTCCCCCACGCACACTCTCCCTCTCCCTCTTTCTCTTTCACTCCCCAAAAAAAGCAAAATGTTTTTTGTCTGTCTTCTAATGTGGTTTCAACATTCATAAAGTCTGATATTAGATTTGTGGATAAACCTTTAAAAATATTAATCAAGTTTTAGTTAATTATAAATATTTGGATTAATTAGATATTAATTAATAAATAAAAATGAATAAATAAACATGGGTTTATGTAAGTAATGAATAAATACTTAGAGAATTTGTTCAAGATTAATAAATTGATTGGGCCTGACCAGCTCAGTCAGTGGAACGTGTGACTCTTGACCTCAGGGTCAAGGTTCAGCCCCAAGTTGGGTGTAGAGATTACTTAAAAATAAAATCTTTAAAAAGGAAAGGTTAATAAATTGACTATAGAACAGCATAGATAATGGTGTATATTCATCTTGATAATATAATGTTATACATTTACATATTATACATTTTATATATGACACATATGCATATGTATAATACGTGTGTGTGTATATATATGTATATACATGCACTTCGTTTATTAGTACATGAATGTTATTGAAATTCTCACCTATCTTAACACAAAAAAAAGGAAGTGAGGAAGTGGAATGGTTTTCTGGGGAAAGACTGTTTTGAAAAATGAGTTTGCTTTTATTCATATAGGTTGGAATTAGGAAAGATATATCCAGTGGGCAGCAGAGAAAGAGAATATAGGTTAGGGAAGAAAATAGGATGAGATGGTAGTATGTGAATGGTTGAAATATAAAAATAGATTAGTTTTTTTTTTTTTTTAATTTTTTTTTTTTCAACGTTTATTTATTTTTGGGACAGAGAGAGACAGAGTATGAACGGGGGAGGGGCAGAGAGACAGGGAGACACAGAATCGGAAACAGGCTCCAGGCTCCGAGCCATCAGCCCAGAGCCTGACGCGGGGCTCGAACTCACGGACCGCGAGATCGTGACCTGGCTGAAGTCGGACGCTTAACCGACTGCGCCACCCAGGCGCCCCAAAAATAGATTAGTTTTTAAGGTTGTAAATAAAGAGAGAATAGCACCAGAAACTGTCACTTCTTAGAATCTAGAAAGAAATGATTATGGTAATGTCTCAGGATTCTAGATTATAGGTAACAAGAAAACCTAATCTAAATTGTCTTGAGAAAAAATAAATTGGCTTCCATAATCGAAAAATCAGGTGAGTGTCACTGAATTTAGTGTTCAAATAAAGACACAGGATTTCTTTGCTCTGCTTTGCATTCCGTTGTCTTGGCATTACTTTCATATAGTGGTCTCTGGCACCTACAGGCCCTTCCCTTGGTGTGGTAAGATGGCTATGGTAACTCCAGCCTCAAATCTTCTAAAATTAAAGACCAGGGGTAAGGAGAGTTTTTCTTCCCCATCATTTATTTGAATAAAAGTCCTGGGCCACCTGTGAAACAGTCTCTGTGCAAAGGGAATGGAATGTTCTAATTGGCTTTAGTCTCTCTCATGCTGGCTTCACTGAAGCCACATGGGCTAAAAGTGGGGTAGTGGAGAAAAATTCTTTGTAGCTAGGAAAAGAGTGAATATATGTAGAGTGACAAAAACCAATCTTCACTATGAATAGCTAATAATTATTTAGTTCTTACTATGTTCCAGGCACTTTACTGGATATTTTATATACATTTAATCATAACCAACCTGTGAAGTAGGTATTGTTAGCCCTATTTTATATAAGGAAGAAAACAGAATACAGTATCTGGAAGATCAGTAGGTAAAAGTTTCAGTAAGAGGGTCAAATACAGTAGAGACTTTAAAGAGAATGAGAATGGTGATCCTATGAAAAAAAATTATTAGTTTTTTTTTTCAAATGCAGAAATGCGTAAAGAAAACTGGGCCATCATCCAATCAGATAATCCTATGCTAAATATATAAGTGTATAGACATATAAAATACTATGAACATGGTAAAAACTTTAAACAGTACAGAAACATAAAATGATCATTAAAAGCCTCCCTTCTCATCCCAATGTCACTACCCTCACAGAGGTTCCTTTGTCTTGCTTCTCTTCCTAGAAAAATGTTTTAAAATACACGAGCTTAAACATATATCCCTTTTTATTTATACAAAAAAAAAGTGTGTGTTATATAATACTGCTAACTTTGCTTTTGTCATTAAACATTATAGACATCTTTCTGTATCAATACATACAGATTCAATACACATAGATTCATTTCATTTTTTAAATAGTTACACAGCACTTTAGCATATTGCTGACTGCGGTTCTTTTATGCTAGGTGATGAATTAAAAGGATGAACGAAAGATGACTACTTATTCCAGATTTGAGAATCACATGGTTTATAGGCTAGAATTTATCAGGTCACCCTGCAAAAGGATTATAAATATAGCAAACAAGAATAATAAAAGTCTGGTTGGCAAGAGCTAGGTATAATCATAGCTAGAATTGCAGGGAAATGTAAGTACCACAGCATACACATATACTTTAGCAAATGCATACAGAAATTGGAGTGGGATGGGGTTGGAGGTCTTCAGTAATTGAACTCTATGGCCTTTCACAAGCCTGCTTCCTTTGCTTGTTATGACTTTGAATCTGTCCCTGGAAATGATGAGCCTGCTTCTCTCTTCCCTGCCAGGCAAGAAATCTTAGCTCTAGTCTGCAAGTGATTTTTTTTTTAAAGTATTTATTTTGAGAGAGAGAGAGAGAGAGAGCGCGAGCAGTGGAGGGGCAGAGAGAGAAGGAGAGAGAGAATCCCGCAAGCTCCTCACTGTCAGTGCAGAGCTGGATGCCAGACTGGATCTCACCAGCTGTGAGATCATGACCTGAGCTGAAATCAAGAGTTGAAAGCTTCACTGACTTGGCCACCCAGGCGCCCCAAGTCTGCAAGTATTTTTATGGTGGGACAAACCTGAGTAAAAGATCTGCCTCTCTCTCCCTCCTTGCTTTCCTGGGAAAGAGTCACAGGAGTCTGATCAGAGCTATCAATTTAGAAAACTGTTCATAAAAATTGCGCTTTTAAAAATAGGGACTTGGGTAGTCAAAAATAGGGACTTGGGTATTAGTTTTAATATCAATACCCAAGGGTTAGCCAGTATGCAAATGACCCAAACAGAACTTGGTATGATCTAGCTCTTGTGCTTTATCTATTCTTCACATTCCTGTTCACTACTGAGGCTTGTCTATTTCTTATCTATAAGTTGATAAATTATGCCTTCCCTCTTTCCTGCCTAAAATTTTTCTCATTTTGTTAGTGATTCTACCTCTTAGTTTTAATTCTTAAATCTAATTCTTTTTTTCCATTTTTTGTAAACCATTTAACCATTTTTAAGTGTATAGTTCAGTGGCATTAAGTACATTTATATTATTATACTACTATCACTTCCATCTATCCACAGAACTCTTCTCATCTTGCAGAACTGAAACTCTGTACCCATTAAATAATAACTTCTCATTCTTCTTCTGCCCTGCCCCCAACCCCTGGCAACTACCACTCTACTTTCTGTCCCTATGAATTTGACTACTCTAGGTACTTCGTGTAAGTGAAACATATATTATCTGTTCTTTTGTGACTGGATTATTTCAATTAGCACAATGTTAAGTCTAATTCTTAACATTAATTCTTAGTTCTAGTTTCTTGGTTCTAACCCTGTTTCACGTTATAAGTACATATATCCACAACATGAGTGTGTGATTTGTCGTAAACATTTAAATTTCATTTTTGATAGAACTATACAGAGTTCTGTAATAAACAGGCTTATGTAGTTGCATAGATATCTTGGTGTACATTTGTATGTATATGATAAATTCCTGTGACTAGGAATTATTCCCGAGGTAAATTCCTTATATGATACTTCCATTGAATCAGTAGCTTCTAACCCAAAATAAAGCACAGATGTGTCAGATTGGCGGAGTCTGGGCTACTTGCCTGTGTCCTAGCTGTAAGGAAGGCTAGAGAGGTAATAATTTTTTTTTTTATAATGGGGAAAAGACTCATAGCAGTCAAAGGTTTTGGAGTGGAGAGCAAAAGAATGAATGACAATTAGCACTAATTTACCTGCCCTTCAGTAATGTGTGGGAGTATTTGTTTCTCCATACACCAGCCCTGGATTCTGGGTATTTTGCACTTGACCACTCTGATAACAGAAATATGGTATCTAGTTGTTTTAGTTTTCATTTCTTTAATTATAACTGAGACTTGTTTCATGTTTTTGATTGCCTGCTGATGGTCTGTATATATATTTCTGTGAACTGTTCATTTATGTGTTTATCAGTGTCCATGATCAAATGACTTCATGGGGGACCATGCTGTCTTAGTTATCCTCTACTTCTGTTGTATTGCCAATCTTTCTCTCTCCACTGGTACTTCCTCCTTTGCTCCCAAACATACTGAGGTCTATCCTAGTTTAAAAGGCCTTTATAGCTACTATTCTGTTTCTTCCTTTAGCCTCTACACTTAAATATCATTATATGTACACTCATATACCTTTAACTTCTACACTTATGAGCTATGCCTGCTGATTCCATTTTATTGTATGCAAGGATGGTTTTAGTTGCAGAGGATATAGGAATGAACTAAATACAAAAATTCTTACACTTAAGGAGCTTACATTTTAGAAGGGGAAATGGTAAGTAAAATGCATAATATGGCAAATGGCCTTAAATAGGGTATACAGAGAAGGCTTTACTGAGGTGACTTTGGGGGAAAGATGTAAATGAGGGTAGAGGAGTAAACCACACAGCTATGGGGGAGGGGCAGGGATTTCAGACAAAGAATACAAGTACAAAGGTCCCAAGGCAGGAGCATGCTTAGTATGTTAGAAGAAAAACAGAGGTTCATGTGGTTGGAGCAATTTGAGTGAAAAGAGTGAGGAAACAGGTGAGGTCAGAGAAATAATGGGTATATTAGGGCTCTCCAGAGAAAGAAGAGTTGATGTTGTAGTCTTGAGTCCAAAGGCTGGAAACTCAGACAAACGTTCTGTGTTGCAGTCTGGAGGCAGAATTCCTTCTTTAGCAAACTATGGTCTTTGCTCATAAGGCCTTCAACTGATTAGATGGAGCCCACTCACAGTATGCAGGGTAATCTGCTTTACTGTAAGTTGACTGATGTAACTGTTAACCACTTCTAAAAAATACATTTACAGCAACATTTAGACTAGCATTTGCCCAAATAGCTGGGCACCATTGTGTAGCCAGGTTGACACATAAAATTAACCATTAGAGGAATTAGATTAATAAAAGCATTGAACACCATTGTAAGAACTTTGTTTTAACTCTGAGTAAGATAGGAAGCCATTAGAGTATTTTCAGCAGAGAAATGCCGTGATCTATTTTAAAGCAGTCACTTTGGCTGCCATGGTGAGTACAGATCATGAGGGGTTAGAGGCCAACTAGGAGGTTATTATAATTTAGGTTAACAAATGGTAGCACCTTGAACTGGAGTCATAGCATTGGGAGTGGTGAAAATCAGATATTCTGAAGACAAAGTGTAAAAGTTTTCATTTTTAAAAATTGGATTTGGATGTAAGAGTCAGTGGTAATTCTAAAGTTTTTGGCCTGTGCAAATGGAAGAAAGGAATTACCATTTACTGAGATGGGTAAGGCTGTGGAAGGACTGAAGTTGGAGGAAAGATCAGGAGTTTTATTTGGATCCCAAGTTTGAGATGTCTGTTAGACATTCAGATAAGTTGTCAAATAATCAGTTAGATATAAAAGTCAGGTTCAGTGGAGAGGTCTGAACTGGAGATAAGAAATTGTAAGTTGTCACTATGTAGTCAATATATTTGACTTTATAGTAAGCCATGAAACTAGGTGATATCACCATGGTGATGAGTGTAGTTATAGAGGAGGTACAGAGACTGAGCCCACAGTTTAAGGTTGGGAAAATTAGGAGAAAAGGCTGGTGACATTTATTTACTCTATAATTCTGCAATTCCTTTCCTTCCCTAAACTGCCCATGGAAGTAGATCCTAACAGATTGAAAAGGAATCCCACAGAGTTCCATGTGCTCTTAGGAAGGTTGCTTCTTCCTCCCTTACAAAATGCTGCATCAAACTACAAACTACCTACGAGGCCAGTTCCAGAAAGAAGGCAACCATTTAAATTGCCTATCCACCTTCCCTTGAAAGACCATTGGAACTATTCCAGCATACCTTACATCCGTGTATACATCAGTCTCCACATTTATGACTCTTAATTCCCTGTGTTAGTTCATTATTAGGTTTAGCCATTGATGATGGTAACTTACACGTGATAAAACTTTATTCTCTATCTGTGAATAGGTGATACAAGGCTGATATGACTCTCCACAAGGTCAAGAATCTTGGTTCCTTCTATCTTGTTGCTGCTTTGTGATACATAGCCTTGATAACATGGCTTGAGAGTATTACTCTTTTTATTTTTTTAATGTCTTTATTTTTGATGGGTGCCTGGGTGGGCTCAGTTGGTTAAGCATTGGGTTCTTGGTTTCGGCTCAGGTTGTGATCTCGTGGCTCATGAGATGAGCCATGTGTGGGGCTCCATGCTGACAGTGTGGCGCCTGCTTGGGATTCTCTCTCCCTCTCTCTCTCTGCTCCTCCCCTCTTCTCGCTCTCTCTCTCAAAATAAACTATTGTTTATTTATTTATTTTGAGAGAGAGAGAGAGCACACATGAGGACAGGGTAGGGGCAGAAAGAGAGGGAGACAGAAGGTTCAAAGCAGGCTCTGCGCTGACAGCAGAGAGCCTGATGCAGGGCTCAAACCCACAAACCGTGAGATCATGACCTGCGGTGAAGTCAGACGCTCAACTAACTGAGCCACCCAGGTGCCCCAGGAGTATTACTTTTATTTTCCAATTTTTTTTAAAAAAAATGTTTTTTTAATGTTTATTTATTTTTGAGAGAGAGAGAAAGAGAGATAGAGAGAGTAGGGGAGGGGCAGAGAGAGATGAAGATACAGAATCCCAAGCAGGCTCCAGGCTCTGAGCTGTCAGCCCAGAGTCAGATGCGGGGCTTGAACTCACGAGCTGCAAGATCACAACCTGAGCTGAAGTCGGACACTTAACCAACTGAGCCACCCATGCACCCCTTATTTTCCAAGTTTTTATTTGTCAGTTATATTGTGATTTATAAAACTTTTATAAGAGTTAATAAAATGGCTTCCTTAAGTAACTCATTTACTTTTCATATTGCTGCTGTGGTTAACCACAACTGTTGGGCATTGTTATCTAACCCCCCAGAGTGTAAATCCCAGATTGGGACACTAAGTTGATGATGCTGTAGTATCTCCATGTGGGTTTCAGAATTGTTAATGCCCTATGTGGCCACACTAGTTTTGAGGGCACTTAGGAAACATAGTTTTACTCTAGGTAGCAAGGTGTACAGCAAAAATTCAGATTCTACTACCACAGAAGCAGGGATGAGTGAATATTGGAGGGGCAGCTGGCCATTTCTACCATTTCCCACCATCTGTCCCAAACTCTTAGTGCCTTCCCATCTAAAACTCGACCTTTTTGAACTCACGGTGTGTCATTGGCCAAATCTGCATCCTCAACTTTTACTCTGAATGATTGCTTTACCTTGTTAGTCTAACCTAAATCTGGTTAAATCTAAGGAAATCTCCTTAAATCTAAGGAAACTGCTTTCCCCCTGGCCTCATCAAGTGGAGACTGTTTTGCCTCCCAGAATCCTATATGTCAAAGGGCCTTGTTCTTCACTGATGTATCTGGACAGTTGAGTCTCTTTCTCTTCCTCTTTAAAATTCCCTAGTCCCTTTAAAAGGAGTCCTACCAGATTAAACCATTCTTTATCCTGTCTTTTTGTAGTCAGCTGTAGGTGTCTTTTCTATTTTTCCTCATTCAATGAATATTTTAGCACCTGGCTAGCTGTCTTTATCCCCCACCACTATTATTATCATTATTCTCAGTGATTTAACATCCACAAATAAATCCATTCCTTTCCCTGGCCTCTTGGTTCCTTGATCTCATACACCCACTTTGACAGTCTTAACCTACCTTATCATTACCAATATCTACATTCTCTCCCCAAATCTGTTTTAAGCATCCCATTGTCTATGTATCTCCACTTATTTTTCTCTGTTTTACTTCCTCTAGAATCTTTTTTTTTAAATGTTTATTTATCTTGAGCGGGGAAGGGGCTGAGAGAAAGGGGAGAGAGAGAATCCCAAGCAGGCTGTGTGCTGTCAGCATAGAGCCTGATGTGGGGCTCTATCTCATGAACCATGAGGTCATGGCCTGAGCTGAAGTCAAGATTCTGGCACTTAACTGACTGAGCCACCCAGGCGCCCCACTTCCTCTTGAATCTCAATGTTGACAATTCTTCAGACTTTCGTAGGACTTCTAGACCATTGAAGCTACCACATTTTTATGTTCTAAGTCTTATCTTACACCATGGTTTTGAATATGATCTTTGTGCTGATAACCCACAAACTAATATCTCATTGAGATCTCTAGCTCTGACCTCTCCCTTGAGTCCAAACTTGGATATCCATTTTCTCCTTGAATTCTCCATTTGGATGTATAATGGACACCTTGAACTTAACAAATTCAAGACAGAATTTTTGATATCCTCCTTCCAACCTGTTTCTCACTCCATCTTCCTCATCTCAGTAAATGGCAACTGCATTCTACCTGTTGAAACCTTAGAGTCATTATTTGGCTCTTCTTTCTCTTAAACCCAATACATCAACAAATTCTGTGGAATCGTCTTTCAAAATATTTTCAGAATGTGCCCACTTCATACCATTTGTGCCATTACTACCCTCCTCATTCAAGCCACTTTGATTTCTCTTGTGGATTAGTGAAATCTTAACTGGCCTCTCTGCTTTCAGTCTTGCTCATCCTTGATCTTTTTTTTTTCATACCATCCATATTGCCACTTTAACAATGTAAGTCAGATCATATCACTTCTTTGCTCATAACCCTCTACTGGCTTCTCCATTCATTCAGAAGAAAAACCAAAGCTTTTATCGTGGTTTTCCAAGCCCTTTCATGATCTGTGTGTCCCTCCTCTTCGTTCCCAATTTCCTGCCACTCCCTTCACTCACTTGTGTCTTAGCCATACTGACTAATACTGGCTGTTGTGATCTGACTTAACCTTAAAAGCATTATGGCTGCTGTACTTAGAAGAATTTGAAGTGGTAAGTGTAGGAGCAGGAAGATTAGTTCTGGGTTTACTGCAGTAATGGATGTAGAAGATGATGATGACTTTGGACTATGATGGAGGCACAGAGAAGTGACCAGATTTGGAGTATATTTTGGTAGCTGGACTATCAGGGTTTGCTGGGCATATTTTTTCCTCTTAAGCCCCATGAATGTTGACCCATACTGGACCAAAAGCAATTTATCAATGATCAATGATTTTTAGTAGCAAAGGCATAGTTGTTCCCATCTGCTTCCCATATAAAGTTGCAAAATAAATCAAGTTAGCTATCCTCTAGAGATTTTCTTACAATTATCTCCCCTACCCCAGCCACTCCCTCTCCCCAAATACTATTGACTGGTCAGATCCTTGGTGACCAGAAAAAAAAGCCTCAGTGCAGTCCTCAGACAGCTTTGCACTTCCCCAAATTGGCTATGCTCGAATACTACTTTTCCATTATTCCTCTCTCCAGTCTCACATCACAATGCACATATCATGCAGATGATCTCAGCAGATGATCTCAGCTAAATAGGATGTATGGGGAAAATCTGTCTGAGCAAGGGAGAATCTTCCCAGTGTTAGAATGCCACCCTCTGATTCCTTGGCACCACGTTTCTGAATGGTTGCAGATACCTTTCTTGTAAACACCATACTGCCTTTACTATTTATATGGGATTATAATAACTTTGGTAAGGAATTATTCTTAATTGTTATGAATTTCAGCAATTTGAGGTATTTTGATGTAGGATACATCATATCTTTGCTAAAGATCTTTTAAGTGTCTGAGTGTAATTATATATTCAGATTGTATATATATTTTCTTATCTATTGTGTTGTCATTTCCAGAAGCAACTATTTCTCTGCCTTTATTCTTTTAAAATCCTTATAAGCTTGGTGAATTTGAATTATTGTGAAAAAGCAACATTTCGTAAATGTTTTTGCTCGTTTCCCCTGTAATTAGAGAAGTTCTGATGAAAGGGAGGAAGGAGTTTTGAGAAAAGTACAAAAGGTGCTCCTAAGGACCAAAAAGTAAACTTGGAAGGAATGCCTAGGAGAAAGTGTGTTCTTGCTCTGGCTACTATACACAGATGCATACTTCTGAAGACAGAAATCTCCCTAGGTGAACTAGCAGGAAGAGAAAGGTTTCTGACCCCAATAGCATATTGGTTGACCATAAAACTTCAGATTTTTTTCTGTGGTTTTTTTTTTTTAACAGTCCCTATTGCTACTCTCACCCCGACCTAGTCTAACAAATTTATGAGCAGAGTAAGTGAAAAAGGTGCTCTGAAATACAGCTGTATTTACTACCTTGCTGATCTAAAAGTCTTCTTGGATTTGGGAGAATGAGAAATTATCTAAGGGAGGCCTACTGAATACTTAATCTATACTCAGCACCTCCTTTAATGTACTTAGCAGTAATTTTCTACTTGGTGAAGGGTGTTTTTTTTTTTCCTTTAAATACACTTTCATTTTTTTCTTTTTAGGTTAGTGATATTACTCAGAATTCTGTCGCTATAAATTAGACTCAGACAATTTAGCATTTTCTTAGTTTATACCTTTTGTTTAGTTTTTTTTTTTTAATTCCAGTATAGTTAACATACAGTGTTATATTAGTTTCAGGTGTACAGTATAGTGACTCAACAATTCTATACATTGTACTCAGTGCTCTTCATGGTAAGTGCACTCTTTAATCCCCATCACCTTTTTTACCCATCACCCCTCCCACCTCCCCTCTCATAATCATCAGTTTGTTCTTTATAGTTAAGAGTCTGTTTATTGGTTTCTCTCCCTCTCTCTTTCTCATTTTTTCCCCTTTGTTTTATTTCCCACGTTCCACATATGAGTAAGATCATATAGTATTTGTCTTCCTCTGACCAACTTGTTTTGCTTAGCATTATACTTTCAAGACCCATCCATGTTGCTGCAAATAGCAAGATTTCATTCTTTTATGACTGAATAGTGTTCCTTTATATATACATATATGTCTCACTTCTTTTTTATCCTTTCACCTATCAATGGACACTTGGGCTCCCAACATAATTTAGCTATTATAAATAATGGTGCAATAAGCATAGGAGTACATATATCCTTTCAAATTAGTGTTTTTGTGTTTTTTGGGTAAATACCCAGTAGTGTGATTACTGGATTATAGGGTAATTCTTTTTTTAATTTTTTGAGGAAGCTCCATTTGATTTATATTGTTTGATGACATGGTTATTTGGGGGAGTATTACTCTTCTTTTTCCATATTTTTATTTGGCAATTATATTGTGGTTTTTATGTAACTTTTATAAGAGATTTATTACCTCTTCCTTAAATAACTCACTTATTTTTCACATTGCCACCATGGCAACCATAACTATTGGGCAGCGTATCTACCTCCAGTAGAATGTACACCTCAGATTGCGGTGCCTGGGTGGCTAAGTTGGTTAAGCTTCTGACTCTTGATTTCAGCTCAGGTCATGATCTCGTGGTTTGTGAATTCGAGCCCCATGTTGGGCTCTGCACTGCCAGTGAGAAGCCTGCCTGGGATTCTGTCTCTCCCTCTCTCTCTGCACCTCCCCTACTCGTGCTCATGCATGCAGGCGTGCGTGTGCATTCTCTCTCTCTCTCTCTCAAAATAAGTAAATAAACTAAAAAAAAAAAAAAGAATGTACACTCAGATTAGACCACTAGGTTGTTGATGTCATAATATTTCCATGTGGGGTCCAGAATTAAGGCCATTAAAATTAAGGCCTTGATCCCTTGATCTGACCTTGGAAACTTATTCTAATGTATAAACCATTCAATAGGACCAATATTGATCTGCCATTAAGGGGTTTCCAGTTTACAGAGTCCTTTGATTTGGCCCCAGGACAGCATTTGGAAATTATTTACCTGGTCAGATTTAGTATGTTCAGGCAGGTTGTAGAGGACCTCTGGAGTCCAACCCAAGGCTTCCAGTCACTCCTTGGCAGGATTAGCACACTGATTAGTTTCTTCCTCTTTCCGTGTATTTGATGCCAACGGTATTAAAGGTGTTTCAGTGTCCTTGGAGTGCTAAGATGTTTTGTTTGCTTTTATTTTTTTGTGTACATGTGTTTGTTTTTAATGCAGATTTTATATTTTCCCTTTAACTTTTATTTTTACAGTGAATACAATCAAGTGGCATTTTAAAATTCTGCTGAAAGTGGAGACATGAGACTGAAGATATCTCTTTTAAAAGAACCAAAACATATCCTTTTGATACTTACAAACCTTATTGTGATCATCTTACTAGAGTATTGTTAAAAGTTTTTTTTTCTATTTTATATTCTGAAGAGTGGATTTTTAAAAATTCTTTTTAATGGCAATTTAGCTACATTGTTTTTGAAATATTTGAGATCATGTTTTACAGGTAATTTTCCAAAGCAAACTATTTGCTCTAAATCTTACTTTCAAATTCTTATTGACATTTTTCTTACCCTACTTAAGTACTAAGCTTAAGTACATAAAACACAGTTTTTGTTTAGTCTAGTAGGATCTTGAAGAGCAGCTTTTTTAAAAACCAAATAATTTCTTTGCTGGTGTGATCTCGTATGTTTTCATTGAGCTCTGCTCTGTTTCTTCATACTCATGATAAAATGGAGGATAAGCTGGGGAAATCTGAGCAGTCAGACCTTTATTATTTCATGTGGGAAGGTAGCAATTATAAATATTTTCTCAAATGCATGACCCTATATTTTGTTAGTAAGAATACCTAAAAATGTGTCAAGAAAATATGACAGGCCTCTCTACCTTCATTCTTAGTTATTTGTATCAGTGCTTCTATAAGAATCATCTGTAGACTTTATTGCAGGTCTGTGAAGGGACACGTACAGAAATTAGAAAGTAAGAGGTAAGAAATTTTTGTAGCAATTTAACATTGTCACAACACCTAAATATAAGATCATTTTTCTAATAATTCATTTATGTTTTATCTTACAAAATGTTTTACAATATATTTGAAATAGAGAAAAATGTGGTCCTTCATCAGAGATAGCAAAGGACTGTTTGGACATTTGATCAAACTTTAAAAATTTATATTATCTTATTTTACCTTTAGAGTGAAGATATAATTCCCTTTGTTTTTCCTTAAATCATGTTTACTGTCTTTTCAAAATGTGCCTTCAGGAGTTTATGCTTTATACAATTTTACAGATTTTTGACTGTGTCCATTGTTCGCTTTTACCTTTTCAAGTTGAAGAATGATGACAGTTTCTAAACTTTCTGAATCTGTTAGTCCCCTCATTTCTCCCATAGTCTTGAAGATACATCACACATGTCTGACATGTACTCACATCACTTTATATAAGGGTAAACTTAATGTTTTTTTGTTTTGGAATGGGTGTGTTGTGTGTGTGTGTGTGTGTGTGTGTGTGTGTGTGTGTGTGTGTATGTGCTCACACACACACACATATGTGTATTTTCTTCCTTTCTTGGTTTTACCTGACATTGTTTAGGCTATAGCAGTTGTATTGGAATGCTTTTTTCAGTAATGATCTAGTGATATTCAGGTCCTTTTATTTAGATTATATTTTGAGTTCTGAATATTACAATGCCACATTATTACCTATTTGTACAAACTGTTAAACTCTTCATATAATTTCTCTTTTACCTTTTTGGTTATTTTCTTAATCTATCATTTTGAAGTATTAAAAAATCTTAGAATGTTCCAGAATAATTATAGCACATTGTCTTTTTTTTTCCATTGGAGTTTATTGATTGCTCAGATAAGCCAATAAAAACCAGTAGTGAGAAGCTATGGAAGTAAAAGGATTATACAATAACAAGAGAAAAAACAACCCAACTAGGAATGATCTGGTAATACAGAAACCCAGATATAAGGAAGAGAAAGGTCCCTCGTAAATGATGAGCCAAAATGCCTTCCCTAGATACACAGTTCTGCCAGGGTAAGCAGCTTGTTCTGATGGAGGAAGAGAGGGCTAAACTTGAACACCTCAATTTGTAGAAATCCTTGTGATAAATCAGAGACTGAACAAATGGGTTAAATAAGGTGGGAATTTTAGGGTTCATATCTATCTAGTGCTATGCACCATGTAGGTGCAGTAAATTATAATTGAATTATTTCCTGAATTTAATGTAAAAAAATTTGGTAAGATTTTAGTTTTGGCAGTTAGGCTGTAGGTTTTTTGCTAGGTAAATTGTTATTATAATGTGTAAGTTAAGCAGGTATTTTACTGTTAGATTTCAGTCTTCAACCCTTGATTTTTTAAAACTTATCAAAATAATACATTTATTCTAATAAATGATACAGATATATGTAAATTTAAAAATTATAGTTCCCTTTTCTTCTCATCTATCCCCCAACTGTTTAGTGTATATCCTTTCATACCTTTTGATCTGTTAGATGTCTTTGTGTATCATTTGGCCTTATTTATGGAATATTTCATACCACAATTTAAAATTTTTCATGTCACCAGATCTTTCTTTTTTTCCTCTTTTGGCATGCGGATTTCTTGCTTTCCATTCTTCTTACAACTGTTGTGGTAGATACTTATTTTCCTTTTTATGGAGAAAATATGAAAGTCATGAAATGAAAATATATATAGAACCTTGAAACATTTGACCTTATTTTTTCTTATACTCTGCATCTGTGAATTATTTTATTAAGATTTAAGGCTTTTGTGTGTTTTATGTCTCCTTAACATGTTGACACATCAAGAATTAGTCAGCTGTGTGGGCTGGACTACTGCTGAAGAACTGTATTCATGTAGTGATGACCACCAGATAGTGAAGTGGAACTTGTTAACAAGTGAAACAAGTCAGATAGTAAAGCTTCCTGATGATATTTACCCAATAGATCTTCACTGGTTTCCAAAAAGTTTAGGCATAAAGAAGCAAACTCAAGCAGAAAGCTTTGTCCTTACAAGTTCTGATGGTAAGTTTTTGATAAATGTTATATGCTCATTTTTGTATTTAAAAGACATAATATCTTAGTATGACTTATGCTTTTAGTTGTTTTACAAAGCTGATATTTGTAGATCTGCATACCTTCATTTACACATTTAATCCATATTCTGTGAAGTCATTTGGTTTGTGTATAGGCTATAAAACTATTGTCATGAAAGGAAGTGAATTAAACTGGCATATCCTGGGATTTGATCTGAGCTTTCTTTTGCCTTTACTTTTTCTGTGATCTCACAGAAAATAATTGTTAAACTATTATAAGTTTTGGTTCCTAATTTCTTCAAGTTTAACTTTATAACATAACCACACTAAAAAAACATGGGCACAATGCAACATTTAGTAAGCTATTAAATATTGTCTTTATTTTCTAGTACATGTTAATTTCTACTTAACAGAGTTGGAGATTTATTTAATTTGACTGTAGCTTTATTACTGGTGAGTAAAAAGCATGACTTTTCTACTTTTTGAGGGAATGTTTTTATTTTCATAGAAACAACTTGAACTGTTTTTGTCTGTATTACACTTTACCTACTATGTCAGTTAAAAATACATTCATCAAAAGTAATGGAAACTTATGTGGCTAACTTATGCACAGATAGAGTTTTTTGGTTCATCTAACTCCAGGGGTTGATCCTCAAGCACAGCTGCATTAGGCCCCTGTTCTTACCATCTCTTGGATGAGCTCTCCCCACAAGGTGAGCATGATGGCAGCCAGCAGCCCAAGGCTCATCCTAGAAAAGAAATGTCAGCAGAGAGCGTGCTGCTTCCTCATTTTCTCTTGCAGGCAAGTGCAAACTTGGGTCATGTGCCCATGAAAGAATCACTTTAGTCAAGGGAATGGGATACTGGTTGACTGAATACAACAGGCCCCAGGCCACCATGGAAAGGGAAAGAGAAAGAGAAGAGGGCTTTTGTAACGAGGACAGGAAGGCATGTAATGACAAACGATCACATCAGATTCCACTTCTTTTACAGACACAACTTATGATAGTTTTTTTTAACCTTATGTTTTCTGAATGTTGATTAAATGAGATATTGTGTGAAAGTAATTGGCACTTAGAAGATTAATTCTGAACCACAGCTAGAATTTGGCTTACCTCAGATGATAAAATGAAGGGTTGACTTTTTAAAAAAAACTTTTAATTTTGATATAATTTCACATTTACAGAAAGGTTGTAAGAATTATACACATAACTCCTGCATATCTTTATCCAAATTCATTTATTGTTAACATTTTGTCCCATATACTTTATCATTGGCTCTCTCCCTCTCTTCTCCCCCACCCCCTATGACACTACACACAAACAAACACACACATGTCTTTTTCCTAAGTATTTAAGGTTATTTTATAGACATGCCCTTTTAACCATAAATACTTCAGTGCATTTCCCAAGAATGAGGATTTCCTGTTATATAACCACAATACAGTGATCAAAATCAGGAAATTTAACATTGATGTTAAATTGAATATATAGTTCATATTCAAATTTTAATAATTGTCCTAATAAAATCTTTTATAGAAATTTGTTTTCTTTTCTGGTACAGAGTAACACATTGCTTTTGTCATATTTCTCGAACCTCCTTTAATCTAGAGCCTCCTCAGTCTTTTTTTATGATCTTGACAGTTTTGAAGAATACAGGCTTGTTATTTTTGCAGTGTCCCTCAGTTTATGTTTGTCTGATATTTCCTCATAATTAGATTCAGTTTACATATTTTTTAGCAGCAATAATTAGGGTATCAGATTGAGAGATTTGTGATGCTGGTTTGACCCAGCATTATTATTGGTGATGTTAACTTTGATTACTTTGAAAGGTTGTATTCACTAAATCAAGCCACTGTAAAGTTACCGTTTTTCTGTTTTAATAAATAACTTGCGAGAGGATACTTTCAGACTGCATAAAAGTGTTCTCTTCCTCCTTAAACTTCCTCCCACTATTTAAGCATCTATTGATGATATTTGGCTGAATCATTTATTACTAAGATGGTTGCCAAAAGGTGATTCTTTTAAAACTTCATAATTCCTTCCATATTGATTAGTTGGTATTCTGCTGCAAGAAGAGCCTCCCCTCTCTCACCTGTGTTTGTTTACTTATGTCAGATTAGACTCATAATCTTATTTATTTCTTGAGTCTCCTGTTGCTATCATTTTTTAAATTTTAATGTGAAAATTGTCCCAGATTTGGCCAGTGGAGACCCATCAGGCCAGCTCCAATGAATTTTGGGGGGGGGGGGGGTGTGTGGTAATGTTTCCTCATTATTTTTTGAGCACTTCTTTGCTGGTACAAAATGTTTCGGGCTCATCTTGTACTTTCTCAATCCCAGTCCCCAAACTATCCTTTTCTCCAAGGACGCCTGTTCTTTTCTTGGTGCTTATTGGTATTTAAAAACCAAGGTGAGAGTGCTAGCAAATATTTCAATGGGGTGTGTTTGCTTCAAGGGCCTCTCAGAGAGCTAAGAAATAGGAATATAAATGTATATTAAAAAATGTACATATCTGGGGTGCCTGGGTGCTCAATCAGTTGAGTATCTCTTGCTTCAGCTCAGGTTTCCTAGGGTTCCCAGCTCAGGTTTCTCAGGGTTGTGGTATTGAGCCCTGCATAGGGTTCCGCACTGAGCATGGAGCCTGCTTAACATTCTCTCTCTCTCTCTCTCTCTCTCTCTCTCCCTCCCTCCCTCCCTCCCTCCTTCCCTCTGCTCCTTTCCCCTCACTGACATGTGCACTCTTTCGCTCTAAAACAAGACAAGACAAAATAAAACAAAAATCCATACGTATCTATAGCTATTGATTTCTTTCTCCTGTGCTTCTTCCCTTCTTTTTCCTCTTTCCTCTCTTTGTTTTCTTTCCTTCCCTTTCCTCTATTCCTTCTTTCCTTCCTTCCTTTCTATACTAAAAATCATAAGTTCATTCTGATGCCACCAATTCAACACCACAGGGTTAATTCTAGTCTTTCTTTTTTCTATCCTTGGAAACAGTGAAGGAGGCTGGCTCCTGTTATTCTCAATATATTTACTCACTTGCTCAATTCTACAATACACAGTAGATTGTTTCAGAATGGCTAATCTATACTACTGCAGAAAACTAGAGTTTAATATTTGTTTACTTTCATTTTTATCTTTATACTGAGTATATAGAGTTAAAGTCCTGTGTTCAAAAGTTACTTGCATTTTCCCTTTGTTTAACTGTTGGTATGTTATTCATTTAGAATATAGTTAAATGTATTATTTGTGTTTGTTTTCCATTTGAAGTTTCCTTTCTCCCCCATCTTTGTTGATCTGATTATTTTTTGGATATGTAAAACATTAATATGCATCATTCCAAAAAGACAAAACTATATTTAAGAAATATACTCAACAATAAATTACCTAAAAAAAAAAAAAAAGAAATATACTCAGAACAATGTCACTACTCCTCCTCACCCTATCCTATACATCCTGTTTCTGTTTACTCCTTGTAGATAAACAATTTCTTTAGTTCTGGTTTATCCTTCATCCTTCCTGTTTGTCTTCTGGCAAAAGTAAACAGATAGTTCATATTTTCTCCTTTCACCTTTTGTATTACCCAGAAGGTAGCATACCATATATTTTCTTTGCATTTTCCCTTTTTTTTTTTTAACTCAATAGTATATTAGGATTGACTTTTATCTGGTGAATATGGACAGTAAGTATACTTAGTCTTGATAATTTCTGTTGTCTGAGTGTTTCTCTGAATTTAGATTACTTAATTACACTCAAAGAATAGTTGCTTGGATCTCTATTTCAAATTGGCTTTAATGCTCAACGTCGCTCCTCATCAGGGAAATACAAATCAAAACCACACTCAGATATCACCACACGCCGGTCAGAGTGGCCAAAATGAACAAATCAGGAGACTATAGATGCTGGTGAGGATGTGGAGTAATGGGAACCCTCTTGCACTGTTGGTGGGAATGCAAATTGGTGCAGCCACTCTGGAAAACAGTGTGGAGGTTCCTCAAAAAATTAAAAATAGACCTACCCTATGACCCAGCAATAGCACTGCTAGGAATTTACCCAAGGGATACAGGAGTACTGATGCATAGGGGCACTTGTACCCCAATGTTTATAGCAGCACTCTCAACAATAGTCAAATTGTGGAAAGAGGCTAAATGTCCATCAACTGATGAATGGATAAAGAAATTGTGGTTTATATACACAATGGAGTACTATGTGGCAATGAGAAAGAATGAAATACGGCCCTTTGTAGCAATATGGATGGAACTGGAGAGTGTGATGCTAAGTGAAATAAGCCATACAGAGAAAGACAGATAACCATATGTTTTCACTCTTATGTGGATCCTGAGAAACTTAACAGAAACCCATGGGGGAGGGGAAGGAAAAAAAAAAAAGAGGTTAGAGTGGGAGAGAGCCAAAGCATAAGAGACTCTTAAAAACTGAGAACAAACTGAGGGTTGATGGGGGGTGGGAGGGAGGGGAGGGTGGGTGATGGGTATTGAGGAGGGCACATTTTGGGATAAGCACTGGGTGTTGTATGGAAACCAATTTGACAATAAATTTCATATATTGAAAAAAATTTTTTTTAAAAATAAAAAAATCAAATTGGCTTTAGATAGAACACTTTATGATAGGGAAAAAAATTAAAAATGTAATTGAAAAGATAAATTTGCAAAATTTATTTAAATATATAAATATAACTATATTATGACTTATGAGAAACTAACATTTCATTTTTTTAAGGTTTACTGTATAAAAAAAAACAAGTAACAAAACATGCCACAACTAGATGTGGGAAGAAAAGAGAACCAAAGCAGAGTAGCTGAGTATTTTCTTCTAAGCTAGGATGAGGAATATTTGGGATCTTATGAAAGAGAGGGAAAAGTATGGTAGATCAAAGAAAAGAAATAGAAGGATAAGATAGAAAGGATCATCCATAAATGAAAAAGAAATGTTCAAAAAAGAATAATGTAGATGCCAATGGGAGGTGGTCAAGGGGTTTTCTGCCAGATAAACACTTGAGGTCATTTTATATATCAGTGCTATATTCTTCGTTATATGATACTTAAAAAAATATTATTCTGGTTAAAAAACCATATAACGTGAGATGTACCCTGTTAACAAATTTTTAAATATACAGTGTGGTGTTGTTAACTATAAGCACAATACTGTACAGCAGATCTCTAGGACTTTTTCATTTTGTATGATGTTAACCCAGTTCTTAAAAAAATTCTTTTTTTCAAAATTTAATTTCTTGCTCAGGAGATTCTCTTTTCTAGTTGCCACCAACTTTCTCCCCCAATGTTGGCAGAGAAGGTAGTGTTTTTGAGTTTGCTCTTCACTCTTTCAGTGTTCCCTCCCCCTCAGCCTCTCTCTCTTCTTTGTAGTGGTAACATTCCAAAAGAGATCCCTGAAATTCGCCAGCAGGTCCTGAAATACAGAAGGCAGACTTTTGCCAAGCATTTTATCTTACCAGTAATTCTCTCCCAACATTACTACTTCTTTTTGAATATTTCATGCAGCTGTATACTACTTTTTAGAAGATCTATTTCTATAACAATGTGTTAAAAGATTTACATTTAAAAATAATTGAATTATGTAAAATAGATTTGGGGAGCTGCCATGTAAAGGAATTCTGGTATAAAATCTTTTGTAAAGCTGTTAAACACTTCTTAAATTATATTTACAGAAAGATAATTTTTTTCTTATTTTTAAAATATTTTAAAAGTTTTTAATTAATTTATTTTGAGAGGGAGGGAGAGAGAGAGAGAGAGCGAATGAGAGCGAGCATGAGCGGGGGAGGGGCAGAGAGAGGGAGGGAGAGAACACCAAGCAGGTTCTGCACTGTGAGTGCAGAGCCTGATGTGGGACTTGAACTCACGAACTGTGAGATCATGACCTGAGCAGAAATAGAGAAGTCAGATGTTTAACCAACTGAGCCACTCAGACCCCCCAACAAAAGATGATTTTTTAATACATTGTATTAGATATCTTGAAGTAATTCCCATATTTTTTTACTAGTTAATTTGTCCATTTAAAAATCCCACTTGAAAAAGAATTTGTGTGTTCATTTCTTTTTATCATAAGTTGGTGGTTGGTTACAGATCTCTGTGGCTTTTTGCAACTGTCTGCCAAATCATTTCTTCTATTAAGCAGTCTGCAAAAGTGCTCATGTGTCCTTTTTCCTAACACCCTATTCCAAGCTCTCTCATGTTTCCATGGACATTTCCTAAGGCATTTCTAACTTTAAGAAATGTGTTTTATATAATTTTAATGTTTCCTCTATTCTTTTTCTCTTTTATAACATTTTCTTCTTTTTAAAAAGTTTATTTTTTATTTAATGAACAAAGGTTAATTTTATACCTCAGGATATAAATATCCAAGTTTGTTATCCAAATCCATTTTTTGTTCAATAAATCAGTAAATGAATCATATTGATTATACTCTCTTCTCAACCCTACCCCTAGCAAATAATTGGGAATAAATTGATCTCTAGTTTGGTCTTGCATTTTAAAAAGATTATAGAAAAGTTAGAGAGCAGAACCAAAATAGTTAAATGGATAATCAGGAGTTTAAAAATACAGTATTTAATATGTGGGTGCATCTGGCTGGCCCAATGAGTAGAGCTTGTCACTCTTGATCTCAGGGTCCTGGGTTCAAGCCCCATGTTGGGCATGGAGCCTACTTAAACATTTTTTTTAAATTAAAAAAAGTAAAAATATTTTATATATGTAATTTTATATTTATGCTTTATTCTGGGTATGCTATTCAAGCAATTTGTAACCAGACAAAATATTAAGGCCAAAGGTTTATTGAGCGCCAAATCTATGCAAAGAGCTGACCCTAGTTGTCCCAGTGTACGTCTTCTGTAAGGTCATAGGAAGCAAGAATAATTTTTAGCACTTGTCAGAAAGTCCGTATTAGGTATTTTAGGATAAGAAATATCAATGAGCGTACCTGGATGGTTCAGTTGGTTAAGCATCTGACTCTTGATATTGGTTCAGGTCTGCTTGGGATTCTCTCTCTCCCTCTCTCTCTCTCTCTCTCTCTCTCTGCCCCTCCTTTCCCCTCTCTCAAAATAAATAAATAAATAAATAAATAAATAAATAAATAAATACACTTTAAAAATATCAACGATCTAAATACATAAAATTTTTCAAATATGGAGTGGATTGAAAGGAAATTTCTGGATCCTTCATTTCTGGTTTAAGAGTTATTTGGTTAATCTCTTTGGTGATGGATTCATTCATTATATGCAACAGTTGTTTAGTATGTGGATATTCTGTGCTAGGCAGTAAGCTAACTTTTAGTGAGAACAGACCTGGGTAAAGTAAACAATGGCCACAGAAGTAGCTTTCCACTTTGTCATCTTTACAGTTTTCCTCTTTTGAGGCTTTCCCCCCTTGCATATTCTCTGTAAAGCAATGCATTAAAAAGTAAATCCCATATAATTTTGAGTTAGTTCATGAAGAGAATAATGACAGTTGAATTCAAAGTATTTTTATTACATTGAAAAATGTATAGGGAAAAGTAGATGCTGCTAGTGGGTAGTTAGATGAAGGAAAACGGTAGCTTATTGTTAAGGTCCTAGAAAATGAATGATGAGAAAAGAAAGCTATCGGATGGAATGACAAAAAAAAGATGCCAGTCTTTTTTTTTTTTTAAGTTAGGAGATGGTTACTGAATTAGTTAAGCTTAACAAATGCTGATTATGTAAATGTATTATTGCAAATAAAAATATGACTAAAATATGGCCTTCTGCCCTGATATGAATCACAGCCCAATAAAAACTGCAACAGAGCTGCAAATAATGTGCACTGTGTGTAAAAAAGAGGGAATGACTTTGTTGGTAAGAATGGGTATGTGGTTAGTGAAATAACCACAGGGTGCTAGGTGTTAAATGTTTCAAAGTCATCTGTATGAGACTTTTCCAGAGAAATGTTTTAAAGCCATCTTATGCAGCTTAGATATATTTTTAATGAATTGTTAATATTAAGCCAGATTCTTGAAAAGCCTTAAACTAAAAGTAAATTCAAACAAAATAAATTTTTGCAAGCAAAATTTGATTAGATAGCCACATTGATTCTTTGTGAAAAATATATTTTTTTGATTTGGGGGAAGTTTCTAATTTCACTGTACTTAATTATATTATTATGAGCTATGTATTACTAGATTTCATGATTATTCAAAACCACACTGATCTTTTCTCAGCTTTCGGTAGTAGTTATTTGTACAGTTGATGTATCCCCTTGACATCTTTTAGATAGTTTGCTTATGTCCTTTAAAGTTGTCAGTTTTTACTTTTTGCCTGTATATGTGTGAACTTTTTGAGGACAGCAACCAAGTAGCCTGCTCCTTTTTGTCTACCTAGTGCTTGGCACAGTGTAAAATCATATAAAGCAAGTATTTTGAAATTTGGAATTATCAATTATTAAATTAGTTAACAACAAGACCATTAAACAGAGATGGCCCTAATGCCTTTGGCTGGCCTGAGCAAACCAAAATCTGTCTGTAAACACTTTAAAGTTTTGAAATTGAAACCAAAGCACAACCAGTCATAAACAGCCAACTAGGCCTTAGGCTATAGCCAATCAATAATTTCCGTACTTTGCTTCTACCTTTTCCTTATAAAAGTCTTTCCCTGAGCTCCTGTTGGTGAAATACTCTTAACCACTTTTGGTTTAAGTGCTGCCCAATTAGAATAGATTTTTGCTCAAATAAACTCTTAAAATTTTTTGTTATGCCTCAGTTTATTGTTTAACACCATTTAACTGTCCTGGTTCCTGTCCTCTACACCTTTACCAGCTTTTTGGTATCTTGCAAACAACAACAATGACAACAACAACAACAAAGACTGCAAAACCCTGCTGAATTAGAAGGCTTTCTTGACATTTCTCTTGGCCCCCTTTGGCCATATCCCAATGAAGTTTTGTTGTCCCTCTAATCTATCATAATAGCATCATGTACATATTTCTATTACACCACTTGTTTCAAGATTTTCTAATTTTGTTTTCAGGCTTGTTTACCAATAGATTTGTTTGTTCCTTGAAAGTAGGAACAATTGAGGTGCCTGGGTGGTTCAGTCGGTTAAGAGTCGGACTCTTGATTTTGGCTTAAGGTCATGATCTTGTAATTCGTGAGTTCGAGTCTCATATAGAGCTCTGTGCTGACAGTGCGGAACCTGCTTGGGGTTCTTTGTCTCCCTCTCTCTCTCTCTCTCTCTCTCTCTCTCTCTCTCTCTCTCAAAAATAAATAAACATTAAAAAAGACAGTAGGAACAAGTATTTGAGTAGGAATATTATTTGTCTTTATGTCTCCGGTGCCTAGCACTATGTTAATCTAGCAGTAGGTACTCAACAGATATTTGCTGATTGAGAAAATCCAAATAGATTTCTCAAGTATAATTTCTTTTAGGTAAATTTCATCTGATTTCTAAGTTAGGAAGAGTGGAAAAAAGTGTAGAAGCTCACTGTGGAGCAGTTCTTGCAGGAAGATGGAATTATGAAGGAACAGCATTAGTTACAGGTAAGTTGGCTGCAAAAATGAGATTTTAAACGAATTTTTTAAAGGAAAATTTTCTTTGAATCATATTTTCTTTAGTAATAGTGTCTTTCATTGTTTAAGAGCAAATAATTGGCAAAGCATTGAACTAACCTGCTAGATAATGTTATAATTCAGAATGTCATATTAATAATATATGGTTTATGGAGAATATTCTGTCAAGACTTTTGAAATGGTCAGTTATGAGATAAATAAAAGTTGTAATTCTTTAAAATTTTAAAATTCAAAATATTCTTATTGAACTGACCTTTACCCCCATTCCATCTCTCTCCCATCTCCTGCTTTACTGCAAGTATTCTCATCTTTGTCTATGGTATTAGTTATCTATTGTCGCCTAACAAATTACCCCAAAAGGTAATGGCTTAAGACAGTAAACATGTAGTATCTTACAATTTCTGTGGGACAAGGAAGATTTAATTTGGTTGGGTAGTTCTGTCTCAGACTCATGTTGTTGGATAGGGCTTTAATAATGTGAAGGCTTGATTGGGGCTGCTTCCAAGATGGCTCACTCACATGCTCTTGGCAAGAGGCCTTAGTTCCTCTCTGACTGTTGGCAGGAGGCCTTACTTCCTCGCCACACGGTCTTCTCCGTAGGGCTGCTTGAGTGTTGTAACAACATGACAGCAGGCTTCATAAGTGAGTGATCCAAGAGAGAGCAAGATGGAAGACACAATATATTTTTTGAACCACCCTTGGAAGTCATTCTCTATCATTTCTTCCACATTCTATGAGAAGAAAGTCACTAAGTATAGCTCACTGTAAAGAAGAGAGAAATTAAGCTCCACCTATTAAAAGGAGGAATAACGAAGAGTTTGTGAATACATAGTAAAACCACCAACCTATTCCCTGGGCTTTCTTTTAGGACTTTTTTCAGTGAGTTGTTCCTTCTCTTGCCTATTTTTTCAACTTGTCCTTTTCCAGGGGTTTCTTTTTCAGCATATAAATGTATTCAGATATTATCCATCTTGAAAATGAGAATAATGAAATAATCCTGCCTTTAACAAATAATTCTCTCTAGATACAACTTCCTCTTTTTTCTTTTAGGCAAGCTGTTCAAAAGAGAAGGCTACTACTTCACTCCATTCTGTCCCCACTTCACTGGAATTTGCCTGCAACTTTTCTTTTGCACTGAAGGCACTTTTCTTAGAATTGTAGGGTGGAGATTTCAGTGAAAATGAAAGTATTATTTGAATAATATTTTCATAAGTCTTCTAAGATTAAAGGAAAAAAAATAAAAATTTTGGGCATGGAAGTTGGGCTTACTCTGATAAAATTGTTTCAGAGTAACTTCAATTAAATTTTATAGTTATGAAGCACTGTCATTTAATGAGTAAATTGAATCCGAATTTTAAATATGTGTTAATATGATATATTGATTTTTATATGCACATTTAATGTTTAAATTTGTTTTCTATAGATGAAAATATCAATTATTATTCTCTCTTTATAGCTGGAGAAGATGGACAAATAAAAATCTGGTCAAAGACTGGGATGCTAAGATCAACTTTAGCTCAGCAAGGTACATATAATAATCAATTAAGATGTCTTAACAGTTTCTTTTAAAAACAGACTATTATAGTTCTTAAGACAGATTTAGGTTGGGTTCAAAACCTGAAATCTCTTATTTCTGTTTATACTTTTTCCTCTTATTTTCCATGTTGCCTGATAGGCCATGATAACTATATTATTTGAGCCAAGAAATAGAAGAAACACTCAAGGGCTTTTTCTTTTCTTTAAAAAAATTTTTTTTAATGTTTACTTATTTTTGAGAGAGGGAGAGAGAGTGAGATAAAGCACGAGTGGGGGAGGGGCAGAGAGAGAGGGAGACAAAGAATCCAGAAGCAGGCTCCAGGGCTTGAACTCATGGACCGTGAGGTCATGACCTGAGCTGAAGTCGGATGCTTAACCGACTGAGCCACCCTGGTGCCCTAGCTTTTTTAGTCAATCTATATAAATGCAGTTAAAGGCTAATGATTCTTTTAAAAATAATTCTGAGGCCTTATGAGCATATACTACCTGGAATAGGATTGGGTGTCTATTTAAGTAAATAATAGTAATAGAAAACATTGAAAGTATCTCCGTACTTAAAAAGTCCTAATAAGCTCATAATATTATCATCCTTTCTAAATTGTATTCTACATTTGGTGTCTACTCATGGAAGGGAGCAGATACCTTGATGATTCAAAACTTGGTAAACTACAAGTACTTAGAGCAACATCTTAGTTTTCTATGTTAATTGGAAAGAAGTGCCCATAAAATCAATCCAGTGGTCATTCCCGTTGGGATTTTGTGTGTGCGTGCGTGCGTGTGTGTGTGTGTGTGTGTGTGCATGTAGCAGATTTATTTTCCTAATTAGATTTTATCTAGTAATAGTAAAGCAGTTTTAATGTTGATCTGAACACATATCAGCTGATCTTTAGAGACAGGTTGTAGATAATTCTTTAGAATTATATGATAAAGTCATATTGTGAGGTATCTCCAGTTAATGACTTCCAAAAATTTCCAGATTTAATTTTTTAAGTCACGTGTACTCTTAGAATAGTGTTAAAATAGTTACATTTCCTTAGCTGCACATTAACCAAATTTTAGCAAAGGGCCACCATAAATAATAGGTAGTAGTTATTTAGGTAATCATAAATACTAGGTAATGGTTATCTCCTGAGGTTAAATATTTGCTACAGATAATCTCCAAATAGAATATTTATCCATGAATAGAAAATTCAGAGTTCATAGAAACATACATGGGTGAATTTTAGTTAGGAAAAAATGTCAATCCATTCTTACTTTAGCAATAAAATGTACCTCTAGAAAATAAATTTTATTTAGATTTTTTAGTAAGAATGGGGATTTATTTTTGGCTTTATAATTTTTGTTAGGGCTAATTGTTTGGCATTCTCACTATATGATGTCTGACTTATAAGCAACTGACAGAATTCTTCTAGAAATTATTGCCCCCTTGGAGCTGGGGCTATGGTTCTTTTCAGCTGTTGCTGCTGCTGAGACACGTCCTTTTTTCCTTTCTTTTCTCTTTTATTAAACTTGTTGTTTACAGAAGCCACAGATCTTTAGAGAAATTCCAAAAGTTTCTTTCACTACCCATTATAGCAACTGGAATTCTTGTCTAAGACCCTTCTTCACTAGTAGCCCTGTAAGGTTACTTATTCGTTTTCTTAAATTCTTCCCAATCATCTCCTGCCCTTCTACTGCCCTTGCATTTACCATTTTGGACTTTCTGAAGTCTAAAGTTGAAAGTTAGAATATGTTTTTTAATATAAACAATGTTAATCATGGAGGATAGTTGACATAGTACTATTAGTTCGGTACGATGGTTTACCTGTGTAATGGGTCTGGAAACCAAATTGCCTCTTAATTTTACTTTTATGGAGAAATATATTCAGAGTTCCCAAATTTGCAATGGCAATTTGGAAGCATAATATGTTTATAAATTAAGGGTGTTTTATAAATCTGAGGTCACAAACAGGTGGTCTATGGGCTGAACCTGGCACACTAGAATGGTACAGGATCAATATTAAAATCAGGACATTTCACATACAAATTTGGTCTTCTGTCTTGAATTCATGAAGATTTACATCTATATTTTCTTCTAAGAGTTTTATAGTTTTTGTGTTTACATTTAGGCCTATGATCCATTTTGAGTTAGTTTTTGTGTATGATATTTATTTTAGAGAGGGATGGGTAGTACTCCTTTTTTTTTTCTTCCTCCAAATAGATGGGTAAATAGATTCTCTTAAAAGCTAAAATACTGCTTAGGTCATATAATATAGTATTTATTATATATTCATATAAATAGTGTATAGTATAGTATTTATTATATATTCATCATATCATGTAATATATTTCCCATTGACATTCCAAATAGCTATAATTTTCTTTCTTTCTTTCTTTCTTTCTTTCTTTCTTTCTTTCTTTCTTTCTTTCTTTCTTTCAATATTTTCATTTATTTTTGAGACAGAGAGAGACAGAGCATGAGCAGGGGAGGGGCAGAGAGACAGGAGATAAAGAATCTGAAGCAGGCTCCAGGCTCCGAGCTGTCAGCACTGAGCCCCACACGGGGCTTGAACCCACAGACTGTGAGATCATGACCTGAGCTGAAGTCGGACGCTTAACCGACTGAGCCACCCAGGCGCCCCAGCTATAATTTTCTTAACATCAAGTGGCTGTGAAAGGGCTGATTATTTTTATCTTATTTGAATCTTATTTATTTTCCTCACTCAAGGTTTATATTAATTATGAGATTAATTAGCAAAAATAAATGATATAGATTTTCTTATTTTGGTTAACTTCTTCATATTTCAACTGAATAATCATATCTTTTTTTTAGATTAAGAATTACAGATTTACTGTAGAACTATGCATCTGATTTTTGAGTTTTTGATCATTGGTGCCACCCACACTTTCCTAATAAGGTCTGGGAAAAATCATTGGAAAAATTAAGTTATAACAACATTGAAGGAAAAATATCAGGTTACTTATAAGGTATATTTGATTTATTAGAGATTACAAGTTTTGAGGGCGATTATAAACCTGAACTATGAACTACTGAGAGCTGGATGCTGAAGGCACGAGTAAGGAGGCCAAAGTAGGTGGGGTCAGGGACTCCAGCCTCCTTTTAGGATAAAAACTGGAAATTTTGGTACGAAAATGAAATAACACAAACCTGAGTTATCATAAAACTTGGAATTCAGCAAACAATGTTGAAAGCATCTTTGTGATTTTTACTACATGTTTATGTTAATTGTATTTATTTTTGATGAATAGAAAAAATTCTGAATTCATTTCTTAATGACTGGAGCCAGATGTACCCATAGAAAAAGTCGTAGTCATCACCTTTTTCTCTAATACAGAAAAAGCATTAATTCTAAAGGTTTTTTTTTTTTTTTGAAAAATTTGACTTAGTTTAGAAACAATTCTTACTGGTACCTATGAGGAGTCATTTTTCCTTATTAGAGAAAAATAATGTATGGGCCAATGATAATTATAATTAAACCATATCTTTTGTTACATTGTATATTTTAACTATAGGCTAAAATTGGAATAGAGTAATACTGCAAACCTTTGAGGACATTCCTCCTATATTATATTCAAATGGAAGAATGGAATGACAAAAATGGAATCTATCTACAATGAATTTAGTACAGGAGGTAAACTGGAAATATAAATAACTGTTACACAATGCAGGATGCTGTGAGAGGACAGGAAGACAGAGATGAATGGTTTGGGGAGGAAAGAAAGTATCAGAAAGGCTTCCTGGCAAATATTCCTGGAATATCTTAAAAAAAATTTTTTTTCCAATGTTTAGTTTTTTTTATTTTGATTTGGGTCCCCAAATCCATGTTCTGTGTTACCACCATGTTCCGATAAAGCTATCGAAACAGAAAAAAAAAAAAAAAAATGGCAATGGAGTGGGGCTGTGGAGGAAGTTAGATGATCAAAGGTATAGAGGCAGAATAGCATAAATCATAGAAGTCAGGTGAATGTGAACAGACCCCTTGGGCCAGGGGTAGGCTGTATGAGGGATAGTGTTGCTAGAGGGACCAAGACATTGATGGTCTTGGATGCTAAATGAAGCAGTTTTGATCTTATTCTATCAGAATACAAAACCTTAAAAAAAATAAGCAAAAGAATAAGAGATAAAGACTATCTGTTAGGAACATAACCTTAGCAGTAATATGTAGGATAAATGAGAGGAAATAGAGATTAAATGGGGTGGCCAGCAAGAGACACATGAAAAGATGCTTCCCATCACTGTCCATTAGGGAAATGCAATTCAAAGCCGCAATGGGATATCACCTTACATCTGTCAGAATGGCTAAAATAAAAAAGAAAAGAAACAACAAGTGTTGGTGAGGATGTAAGGAACAAGAAATCCTCATGCACTATTGGTGGGAATGTAAGTATAGCCACTGTGGGAAGCAGTATGGAGGTTCCTCTTAAAAATAGAAATAGGGACACCTGGCTGGCTCCGTCGGTTGAGCATCTGACTGTTGATTTTTGTTCAGGTCATGATCCCAGGGTCGTGGGTTTGAGCCCTGCATCAGGCTCTGTGCTGAGCATGGAGTCTGCTTGAGATTCTCTCTCTCTCTCTCTCTCTCTCTCTCTCTCTCTCTCTCTTTCTCTCTCTCTCCCCCCCCCCCACCCCAACTCCTTGCTCCGTCACTCTCCTCCGTTCTTGCTCTCTCTCTCTAGAATAAAAAATAATAATAAGGGCACCTGGGTGGCTCAGTTGCTTGGGTGTTCGACTTCAGCTGAGGTCATGATCTCGCCGTTTGTGGGTTTGAGCCCCGCGTCAGGCTCTGTGCTGACAGCTCGGAGCCTGGAGCCTGCTTTGGATTCTGTGTCTCCCTCTCTCTCTCTGCCCCTCCCCCACTCAAACACACTCTCTCTCTCTCTCTCTCTCTCTCTCAAAAATAAATAAAACATAAAAAAAATTAAAAATAATTAAAAGATAGAAATACCATATGATGCAGTAGTTCAACTACTGGGTATTTACCCAAGGAAAACAAAAACACTAATTCAGAAAGATATATGCTCCCCTGTGCAGCATCATTTACAATAGCCAAGATACAGAAGCAACCTAAGCGTCCATTGATAGATGAATGGATAAGGAAAATGTGGTATATATGTACAATGGAATATTACACAACCATAAAAAGGTGAAATCTTGTCATTTGAGACAACATGGGTGGACCTAAAGGGTATTATGCTAAGTTGGTTGCTAGAGGGAAGGGGGTGAGGGGATGGGAAAAATGGGGGAAGGGGAGTGGGAGATAATAGGCTTCCCGTTATGGAGTGAATAAGTCACAGGAATAAAAGGCACAATATGGGGAATATAGTCAACGATATTGTAATAGCGTTGTTTGATGACAAATGGCAGCTATGCTTGTGGTGAACATAGCATAACATATAGAGAAATTGAATCACTGTGTTGTACACCTGAAACTAATGTAACACTGTGTCAACTACATTCAGAAAAATTAAAAATAATAATAACCAAAAAATAAAATAAATTGGGGTGACCAGTACGGAGGTTATTGGAATGTTCTATGCTAGTGTGCAATAAGGCTTGAACAGAGGCAGCGATGATAGTAGTTGAAAAAAGTGAATAGTTCTTAGTGGCTGAGAGGAATGTATATCTTGTAAAAGGGAAAAAATTCAGACAGAAGAATAAATGAGGGGTTAGTGTGGAAGGATGATAGTTTTGAATATGTAGAGTTTGAAGTCTTCAGGGCAAGTGGAAATATTGTGTTAGAGCTCAGAGGTAAAGGCTGAAATATTAAAGTGAGAGTCAGTTACGGAAAGCTGAAAGATGAAGCTATAGGGGAAGTTGCAATCCCCAAGGGAGAGGTGGCTGAGGCTAGAAACTAAAGATGCAAATGCATTCACTTAAACTTTTTCTCTGTACCGACCCAGTGACATATATAACCCAAAAGTTGCTATTGTGTGGAATAAATCCCACTTGATTTATTGTTAGTATATGTCCCTACAAGTAGAATGAAAGAGGAATAATTCTTGGTGTTCTAATTCTTAATGATTTGGCAACCCCACAACATTGAGTTCTTACTATCATGAACAACACAATAAACAGCTGGTTGTTTATTGTGTTACAAAGTAATTTCTAGTAGTAGTAGCTAACGGATAGTGCTTATATAGTATCAGACTCTGCTCTGAGTACTTTACTTATACCCAACGTAGACCTATATTACATTGAAGGCAAAGATAGCTAATTCTTCAGTGTAGTAGTGAAGAGTTTGTTTCAAAGCATTCTTAAAAACATACAAAAACAACATTTTAGGGGCTACTTTTTAGTATGAGTGTGAAAAACATGGTATATTTGACCATGCACTTCCTTAAAACAATCGAAATACATTTTTGTCTCCTCTTCTGTGGTTTAAAATGCCTTCAACAGGTTGAAAGAATTTAGATAATTTGTTTTACAGAGAGATAAGGGTCTGACATTTAACACAACCCCAGGTGCATGTGGTTTCTTAAAAAATGTCAAAAGGGTCATGTGATCTTAGTGTACAAAGTCAGAAAAACAAGATCTTTTTGAGTGTCTTAACTGAAATGGAGCATAAATGAAAATTCCCAATATAAAAAGCAAGACATTATTTAATTCTTCTGAAACTACTTTTGTTTTTTTGTCCATTTTTTGGTTAATGTTTGAATTAATAACATCTTATTACATATTTTGCTAAACTTTTTATAGTAAACTTATTCAACCTGAAGGCTATATTTGTTATTTTCATACTGACTTTGTGAAGTGAAGTGTGGCTCTGGGAGTAAGTCAATGCTTTAATAAGGATATGTTTTAAAAAACATTTTAAATATTACAGATTTGTTTGAAGTGCAAGTGGGATAGATTTCATCATAATAGAAACCATAATTTTCTTTATGAAGCTAATTTATCTACTTTCAGTAATAATCTTTATCCGAACTACCCAAATTGGAAATTGTATTGTATGTCTCCTTTTGGGAAAGAAAACTTTCATGAATATGCCAGTTTTACACTTAACATTTTATTATAAATATAAGAGCTGAATAAAATGAAGACTTCTCTTAGTTCTTGATGTTATACTCATTTTGAATATTGGTGGTTAAGAAGATTTAACTAATGAGACTTGGCTATTAATCTTACCTATCATAACCCTATATTTGTTTTCTGATTGAACAAATGTGATTAAAAGCCTCATGTATTACAAAGGAATTGCTTAACTTATCCTCTATAAGCTTATTTTGTTTTATACAATACGTTATTATATGTGTTTTTTAAACAGTATTATTGTTTAAAAAATATTTTTTAAACAGGAAGTGAATAATCACTAAGTTCCTACAGGGAAGATAAGAATTCTGAAGATTTGTAAGATTTATAAGCAAGGAAATGGTGACACAGCTGACTTAATGAGGCCACAGATTCAATGTTAAAGAGGACAAAAGCGTCCATAGCTCCTCATCCTATACCCCAACTGTGCCTTTTACCACAACTAAAGGGCTAGAGTCACATCCTGTATAACTCAATGGGAGTTGTATTTACTGAATTATTTCCTTGAGGATAGATGTTTGTCATAGTTTAGTAAACACCCCAGGAAAGTGTAATTTTACTGAATATATTCATGATGATCTTTAATTAAAACATATTAAGTTACTTTTTTTGAACAATAATTACAACTATAATACTGGGAATAAAGAAGGTACCTATATTTCTCATTGTATCAAATAATCTTTCTGCCCCTATTCCCTTCCAGTAATCATCAAGAACCACATTTGAAATATCTCAAATTTTGATTTACATTTTCTGAGAAATTTATTAGAGAGGAATTCTGTTCATTTGGAGATTTACTTGTGAAGCCCAGCCAGGTCAGCTCCTGGCTACTTCCAGAGAATATTACAAGAAAACATACTTACCAAGTACCGAAGAAGTGCCTTCTGAGGTTGGCCATCTGTAGGTTCCTCTGATAGAGAACAATCCTAGATGTCATAGATTGAATAGCATATTAAGACCCAATATAAAACTCAATAAATAGAAGGCATACTTTATGGTGTTTTTTTTTTTTTTTTGGATTAGGTCTAAACTAGATTTTCTAAATCCCTTAAACCACTGAGACTTACAGCTGAATTATATTCTGATTAGGAAGAAAATGGCATAAAGGAAGTAGGGTGCCACTTGAACACAAACATTTATCTTACTGAAATTTACTCCCTGTTAATTACTGATTACTCCCTGTTGATTAGCATCAGTTGGGTTTGCATTTAAATAAACAATTAAATCTTATTGATTGCCCATAAATCCTCAGATTCAGATTTCATTTTAGTGAAAATGTAAATTACAGAAAGATTCATTTATTCATTCACAGAAAGCCAACTGCTACAATAGTCTGACTTAGGAGTTCCAGACAATATTTTAAAAGCTTGGCTTTAGAAATATAGTAGGATTAATATTTCATAGATTAATTGTATAACCTTCATTCACTTTCCTAATGGATAGGTAACTGGGTCAGAATTTTGTTTTTTATTTTTTTAAATTTATATACAAATTAGCATATACTGCAGCAATGATTTCAGGAGTAGATTGCTTAATGCCCCTTACCCATTTAGCCCTCCCCCCTCCCACAACCCCTCCAGCAACCCTCAGTTTGTTCTCCATATTTATGAGTCTTTTCTGCTTTGTCCCCCTCCCTGTTTTTATATTATTTTTGTTTCCCTTCCCTTATGTTCATCTCTTTTGTCTCTTAAAGTCCTCATATGAGTGAAGTCATATGATTTTTGTCTTTCTCTGACTGACTAATTTCACTTAGTATAACACCCTCCAGTTCCATCCACGTAGTTGCAAATGGCAAGATTTCATTCTTTTTGATTGCTGAGTAACACTCCATTGTGTATATATACCACATTTTCCTTATCCATTCATCCATCGATGGGCATTTGGGCTCTTTCCATACTTTGGCTATTGTTGATAGCCATAAACATGGGGGTGCATGTGTCCCTTTGAAACAGCACACCTGTATCCCGTGGATAAATGCCTAGTAGTGCAATTGCTGGGTTGTAGGGTAGGTCTATTTTTAATTTTTTGAGGAACCGCCATACTGTTTTCCAGAGTGGCTGCACCAGCTTGCATTGCCACCAACAATGCAAAAGAGATCCTCTTTCTCCACATCCTTGCTAACATCTGTTGTTGCCTAAGTTGTTAATGTTAGCCGTTCTGACAGGTGTAAGGTGGTGTCTCATTGTGGTTTTGATTTGTATTTCCCTGATGACAAGTGATGTTGAGCATTTTTTCATGTGTCGGTTGGAAATCTGGATGTCTTCTTTGGAGAAGTGTCTATTCATGTCTTTTGCCCATTTCTTCACTGGATTATTTGTTTTTTGGGTGTTGAGTTTGGTAAATTCTTTATAGATTTTGGATACTAACCCTTTATCTGTTATGTCATTTGCAAATATCTTCTCCCATTCTGTCAGTTGCCTTTTAGTTTTGCTGATTGTTTCCTTTGCTGTGCAGAAGCTTTTTATTTTGATGAGGTCCCAGTAGTTCATTTTTGCTTTTGTTTCTCTTCCCTCTGGAGACGTGTTGAGTAAGAAGTTGCTGCGGCCAAGATCAAAGAGGTTTTTGCCTGCTTTCTCCTCTAGGATTTTGATGGCTTCCTGCTTTACATTGAGGTCGTTCATCCATTTTGAGTTTATTTTTGTGTATGGTGTAAGAAAGTGGTCCAGGTTCATTCTTCTGCATGCCGCTGTCCAGTTTTCCCAGCACCATTTGCTGAAAAGACTGTCTTTATTCCATTGGATATTCTTTCCTGCTTTGTCAAAGATTAGTTGGCCATACATTTCTGGGTCCATTTCTGGGTTCTCTATTCTGTTCCGTTGATCTGAGTGTCTGTTCTTGTGCCAGTACCATACTGTCTTGATGATTACAGCTTGTATGCCTCCTGCTTTGGTTTTCTTTTTCAAGATTGCTTTGGCTATTGGGGGTCTTTTCTGGTTCCATACAAATTTTAGGATTATTTGTTCTAGTTCTGTGAAGAATGCTGGTGTTATTTTGATAGGGATTGCATGGAATATGTAGATTGCTTTGGGTAGTATCGACATTTTAACAGTATTTGTTCTTCCTATCCAGGAGCATGGACTCTTTTTCCATTTTTTTGTGTCTTCTTCAATTTCTTCCATAAAGTTTCTATAGTTTTCAGTGTATAGATTTTTCACCTCTTTGGTTAGATTTATTCCTAGGTATTTTATGGTTTTTTGTGCAACTGTAAATGGGATCAATTCCTTGATTTCTCCTTCTGTTGCTTCATTGTTGGTGTATAGGAATGCAACTGATTTCTGTGAATTGATTTTATATCCTGCAACTTTGCTGAATTCATGAATCAGTTCTAGCAGTGTTTTGGTGGAATCTTTTGGGTTTTCCATACAGAGTATCATGTCATCTGCGAAGAGTAAAAGTTTGACCTCCTCCTGGCCGATTTGGATGCCTTTAATTTCTTTGTGTTGTCTGATTGCAGAGGCTAAGACTTCCAATACTATGTTGAATAACAGTGGCGAGAGTGGACCTGACCTTAGGGGGAAAGCTGTCAGTTTTTCCCCATTGAGGGGGATATTAGTGTTGGGTCGTTCATATATGGCTTTTATGATCTCAAGGTATGATCCTTCTATCCCTACTTTCTTGAGGGCTTTTTTTAAGAAAGGATGCTGTATTTTGTCAAATGTTTTCTCTGCATCTGTTGAGAGGATCATATGGTTCTTGTCCTTTCTTTTACTGATGTGATGAATCATGTTAATTGTTTTGCGGATATTGAACCAGCCCTGCATCCCAGGTATAAATCCCACTTGGTCGTGGTAAAGGATTTTTTTAATATATTGTTGGATCCAGTTGGCTAATATCTTGTTGAGGATTTTTGCATCCATGTTCTTCAGGGAAATAGGTCTATAGTTCTCCTTTTTAGTGGGGTCTCTCTCTGGTTTTGGAATCAGGGTAATGCTGGCTTCATACGAAGAGTTTGGAAGTTTTCCTTCCATTTCTATTTTTTGGAACACCTTCAAGAAAGTAGGTGTTAACTGTTCCTTAAATGATTGGTAGAATTCCCCTGGAAAGCCATCTGGCCCTGGACTCTTGTTTTTTGGCAGATTTTTTATTACTGATTCGATTTCCTTACTGGTTATGGGTCTGTTCAAATTTTCTATTTCTTCCTGTTTCAGTTTTGGTAGTGTATATGTTTCTAGGAAGTTGTCCATTTCTTCCAGATTGCCCATTTTATTGGCATATAATTGGTCATAGTATTCTTTTATTATTGTTTTTATTTCTGCTGTGTTGGTTGTGATCTCTCCTCTTTCATTCTTGATTTTATTTATTTGGGTCCTTTCCTTTTTCTTCTTGATCAAACTGGCTAGTGGTTTATCAATTTTGTTAATTCTTTCAAAGAACCAGCTTCTGTTTTCATTGATCTGTTCTACTGTTTTTTTGGTTTCAGTAGCATTAATTTCTGCTCTAATCTTTATTATTTCCTGTCTTCTGCTGGTTTTGGGTTTTATTTGCTGTTCTTTTTCCAGCTCCTTAAGGCGTAAGGTTAGGTTGTGTATCTGAGATCTTTCTTCCCTCTTTAGGAAGGCCTGGATTGCTATATACTTTCCTCTTATGACCGCCTTTGCTGTGTCCCAGAGGTTTTGGATTGTGGTGTTATCATTTTCATTGGCTTCCATATGCTTTTCAATTTTGTCTTTAACTTCTTGGTTAGCCCATTCATTCTTTAGTAGGATGTTCTTCAGTCTCCAAGTATTTGGTACCTTTCCAAATTTTTTCTTGTGGTTGATTTCGAGTTTCATAGTGTTGTGGTCTGAAAATATGCGCTTTTTTGATCCTCTTAACTAGCTCCTTTATTATAAGGCATAATAATGAAAATTTATCAGTTTTTTTTCTTTTCCTTTTCACAGGAACACCAGTATATTCAGTAGTGTGGGGCCCTGATTCAGAAAAGGTTCTTTACACAGCAGGCAAGCAGCTGATCATTAAACCTCTTCAACCAAATGCTAAAGTTTTACAGGTACTTCTCAGGTATTTGCAAATTGTTATCAGGACGTGCTGGACTGCTAAATAAGAGGTCACTTTCCTAGGAGTCTCTTTCTTCTGGGTGGTCTTTTTATGTCTGACTTTTAAGTGTGTGTTTTTATTAGCCTTTATTACAGAATAGGGGATATCTGGTTATGTTTCTAACAAGGCTCACTTCCTCCTTATCCGATTTACATTATTCTAGCAAATCATAAATGTGTTTAGAGTTACTAAATTGTCTCATGATTTGGCATGGCAGGCATCTTTAAATTTAGCACAATCAGCCTCACATGTATAGATTTAAGACAAAACAGGGTGAAATCATAAAACTTTAAAAGTTTAGACTGTGTTTTTTTATCATTATAACTAGCATCCTCCTCCTCCTTTTCAACATCATCTGTTCAATACACTTAAGCTTTCTCTAAGACCCTTGCATTCTTTGGTATTTTTAGAGTGGAGAGGTCATAAATGTAATGTTTAGAACAAATTAGGTATATATAATTTTACCAGTTATATAGAAGCAAAACAATGGTGGCAGTTAAGACAAGTCAGAGTAGGACAAATTAATGGGAAACCTTAAGCCTATATTCAGTATTTTGATGTTTGATTTCAGTGTTAAAATGCAGAATCATATTTTATTTTGATAATGACACAGTGTAGTGTTGGTAATAAAAATAAAGGCTTTGGAGTTTGTCACATGGTTTTAGGATGTTCACTTATTTATCTAAATGTAACTTTAGGCAAGTTATAAAATATCTTTGATTCTCAGCTTTCTCATCTCTTAGTTGTGACGCTAATACCCACTTAGTAGGATTGTTGTGAAGATTAAATGAATTAAATTGCAAAGTGCATAGGACAGTGTATACAATAAGCATATTGAGTGCATAGAGTAAGCACTCAATATAGAGTACTCATTACTATAGTTATTATTATGAGTTATTATGTCATCTCTACCTGTTAGTCAGCCCCCAATAAATTAGAGCCAAGGAGGTCAGAAAAAAAAGATGTAGAAATGACTGGGTCTTGAGTAGGGGATTTGGTATTAGAGACTGACCAACTACAATGGGTATAAAAGTGCTTTAAGAAGCAGCATCAGATTTAATAGCTGAGTAGGTAATAGATTTGGGGAGTAAGGGGATAGAAATGTTATTGAGTTTCCATATTGAGTTTCTACAAATGTATTGAGTTTCTACAACTTCTATGTGGGTTATGTTATATATATTTTATAAAGTCAACATGCATTTAAATTTTTACTGCATGCAGAACACTCTGCTAAGAACTATGTGACAAACAAGAAATAGAAGATACAGGTCCTTGCTCTAAGGCAACTAAGGTAAAAAATTTGGGCAAACAGAAGAAGCTGCAAAAGAGAACTAGTTCTGCCTGCCTTTAGTCAAACTCCTTCCACCCACTCAGACTCCAAAACTCTACTTTGAAATTGTACAGCAAAACAGGCAAGATGAATCTTTAGTTTATAGTTATGTGATTTATTGAGATACCTGTAATTAGGCTTGTATAAATGAAACTCAGGAAGATACTATATATTATCATTGGTAAGTTAAATTATAGTCAGTAAGTAAGTAGTAAGTAGAACTTACGGGCCAGCATGTAGTGGAGGGAAAGAAAAGTATCCATTGTCAAAATTCAGCTAGAGTGGAAGAAGAGTTGAAGTATAATTAGTAACTTAATGAAAATTTTCTTTTTTTTCTTTTTGGTAAACTAAAGCTGCAGCAGTTTTCCTTGGGCATAAACACATTAAAATTTGTATTGTCCACAAAAGGAACGCTTAATTAATTCTTGCTTGTAGAATACAGTTCAAAAGTAAATACCTGATTTTCCTTTAAAGCTCTAGGGACTCTTCTAGAGACCCAGAAGTTGGTTTTATAGTGAAGAGACTTTTTAAAAATTTATTCATTCAGTGAAAATGTAGTGCATACATACTATATACCAAGCACCATGTCGTGTGTGACATAATGCAAAGTGAAACAGAACAGTTCCTGCCTTCAAGGAGCTTGCTTCTGTTCAAAGGAATTTCACAGATTGTGCAATTCATGGAGATATAATTGAAAACTATCTATGCCTTATGTATAGTATATAAATATATGTAATATATAAACTGATAATCCTAAATCATAGTAGAAGAAAAGTTTAAATCCTATTTTGTTCCTAACTTTTGAATATGCAAAAATTTATTTTTACAGCTTTGAAATGAGACTCTTGAGAATCTGTGTGTGTGTGTATCTGTATATACCCATATCTGTGTCTATGTTTTGTTGTTTTTGTCCTTGTAGTTTATTTGAGGACATTGTATTAAGTTGGCAGTAAATTGTGTGAATTACTGCTTTTTAAAATATATTATCAAAAAATTTGTTTTTGAGAGTGCATATTTTTTATATATCTTCAGTAAACAAGCTATGAATTATTGCTTCTTCTTAGAGCTTATTTGACCCTAATTTAATTTTACTCTGTGTACATTAAGAACAATAGGTTGGGAAGGGTCAATAGAGCCCTTAACATTGGTTGCTCTTTGATGTGAAGTTAATTGGCTCAGACATTAAAACATACCTTTTGGTCTTCAAGGAAAATTAATTCTTTTTAAGTTGTATTATTCTGCCTAAACATGATAAAAGATAGCTTTTTAATTACATGTGGTAATAGCTAAATGGACACATGGATTGTATTTAAAAAGCAAGAAGGCATCCATGCTTACTTTCTAGATTGCCAATTTCTGGGTGACATACACACACATATATATATATGTATATATGTAGGCATTCTCTTTCTGTCTCTCTGTCTCTCTCTCTATATATATATATAATAGAATGTGTATGTATCTGTGGAAAACATCCTTTTGTTATATGGTAAATGCAGTAGCAGTTTCTTAGAGTTCAGTGACTACTCTAGAGACATTCAGGTAAAGAGAATGAAGCTTAGGAAAATATGCAGAGGAGAATGAACAGAGTACTAAAGAAGATGATCATGTAGTAAAAGTTAAAAAAAAGAAAATTAGTAAATAAGAATAAAGGCATTATCTTTGATTGGATAAACTGTATAAAAGAAAGCAAGATTTGGATTCATAACACTGTTATCACATACATGTCAAACTTGAAATAGTTCAACAGCAAGAGATTTTCCATCTGGAGTCTAGGCAACTGAAGAGATTTATAAGGATGTAAGCTATATAGTGGATGTCATAGTGCTAAGTGTTTTCATTACTTTAAATTAGAAATGAAACAAGAAAATGAGATTATACATAACAGCTATGAAAGAAAGATAGAAATCTCCAAGGACAGGATGAGAGAATCATTAGGCAAAATGTCCTTTATTAAAAAAAAAGCAAACAACTTTTCAGTGCTCTTGAAGTTATAATTAATATCTTACTTTTTTCTCATAGTGGAAAGCTCATGATGGCATTATTTTAAAAGTAGATTGGAACTCTGTCAATGATCTAATTTTATCTGCTGGTGAGGATTGTAAATATAAGGTATGTAACATTTGAATCTATCACCTGGATGAAAGAATTGAATTTAGGTGAAAAGTATTCAGCATATAAGAATATGCTTTTAGTCCTTCACTTTAGCTACATCTTGTAACTATAATAATTCAACAAATTGATATTTTATAATTTTAAGTGATATTTTAAAGTGTTGACTTTCTCATTGACCTCTCTCATTGACCCATAGAATTTGATTTAATGAGTAGCAACATAAATGCAACTTCTAGTTTTGCTGAATATTTAAATCAACTCAGTTGAAGTTTTAAAAATAATTTTTACTGGCTTATTAAACATTGTTTATTTAGCTTCAGACCAAAATCATTTATAATAAAGAATAAGATTTAATGTAACTGGAATTAGAGGAAATTTAATTGAAATAAATACTTGTAGGGAAAGTTGATAGAGCACTTACTGAGAAAAAAAATTAAGCAAAAAAACAACATCTCAAAAATTTATTGTTAAATTTAAAAGGACTCAAGGTGTGTAGTTTATATGATTAATCAAAGATGTGGTGAAATTGGAAAATTATTATGTTATCATAAAGTATTTTTTGCGATATATAGGTTTTAAAGAATATAGCTTTTCCCCCTTGTGTGGTAGTAAAGACATTTAATTACTATTATTATAAAGTAATGATTTATGAGTCTTTAATTGATACCTTACTGTAGGACAAACTTGTCTGTAATAATGTGGTGACTGTTATAAAAGATTTTTTAATTTGCTGTTTTAGGTATGGGATAGTTATGGCCGTCCTCTGTACAATTCACAACCTCATGAGCATCCCATTACCTCAGTTGCCTGGGCTCCAGATGGAGAATTATTTGCTGTTGGATCGTTTCATACTTTACGCTTGTGTGATAAAACTGGGGTAAGTTATAATGGGGAACAATCACAGATGTGCTGTCATAAATGTGGTAATGCATAACACACCTGGTTCTCAATCTTTAAAAAATATTTTCAATGAATGCATTTGACTGCATCTTTCTGATTTGTCTTCTGAATATACTGGTTCAGTCAATTCCAGATTTATGGGACCATACAGTTTGAAGAATAGGTATATTCTTTACTATTTTTCTTTCTGGAAATACTTTAAGCATGGTTATGAAAGATGGAGAAGTAAAGATTTCTACTCAATCAAAAGGGAGAGTTCAATTTTAAACTTTTTTTTTAACTGTCAATATGTTTCATATAGAAATTTTGCATATGTTTGGTATGGAATTGATAGTAAATTTTAAAAATGATCATCTTAAAACCAGAGAAATTGGGTTTTTGTCAAGAATTCATGTTTGAATACATAGGGGACTTGTTCCTCAGAAGAGAGTGCTCTTCATCCAAATTCTGTTTAGAAATTAGGCAAACAGTGAAGCTCAAGAGCATTTACCCACTGTAGTTGAATAATGAGTTATTTCATCAAAGTGTTCCAGAAGCAGCCGAGTTTGGAGTAGGGTTATTCTATACTATTCCTAAATAAGAGGAAATCACATAATTGTTCTGTGGCTTATTTTCCTTGAATGCAAAATAAGACAGTTAACTTACAATTATTAAAGCTTTATAAATGATCTATTAAGTATTCTGGTAATTTGTTTTGTGTCACATAAAATATGAAGTCTTCTACCTGGCTTTATAAACTGTCTGAACCCTAGTGCCATAAAATCCATTTAGTCTTTTTTCCCCTCAGCTCCCTAACTTGTATCTGTGCTCAAATCAGTCTCATGAATCTCCTCTGCCCATCATTAACATCCTTACTTATCTTTCCTTTCATGGAATGCTCTCACCTCTGTCTTATATTTACTGAATTCTACCCATTTTTTAAAAAAATTTTTTAAATGTTTATTTATTTATTTTTTAATTTTTTTAACGTTTATTTATTTTTGAGACAGAGAGAGACAGAGCATGAATGGGGGAGGGTCAGAGAGAGAGGGAGACACAGAATCCGAAACAGGCTCCAGGCTCTGAGCGGTCAGCACAGAGCCCGACGCGGGGCTCGAACTCACGGACCGCGAGATCATGACCTGAGCTGAAGTCGGATGCTTAACCGACTGAGCCACCCAGGCGCCCCAAATGTTTATTTATTTTTGAGAGAGAGAGAGACACAGAGAGACAGAGAGACAGAGTGCAAGTGGGGTAGGAGCAGAGAGAGAGGGAGACACAAAATCTGAAGCAGGCTCCAGACTCTGAGCTGTCAGCACAGAGCCCAACGTGGGGCTCAAACTCACAAACCACGAGATCATGACCTGAGCTGAAGTTGGACACTTAACTGACTGAGCCACCCAGGCACCTCCTACCCATTCTTTAAGGCCCATCTCTTGTTTGACTTCCTTTCCTGATACCTTCCATAGGTGTTCATTTTTCTAACTTCCTCTTACCTAAGGTCTCTCTTATTTTAGCTATAACATCAAGATGTTATATCAGATAATCTCATTTTTATCTGATTTTTCAGCAATGATTCTAAGTCTATAGAATATATATTCATTTTCACAATGTATTATCTTTTTATATTTTCCATTTTAATTTTATGTATATTATTGTTGACTCCTTAGACAGTTTATAAGATCCCACAGCTCAATGGGTCTCTGTTATCTATATAACACAGTAGATACCCCATAATTCACCAATAAGTTGATTTAAACATGATTATTTTAAATTGCTATTTTGATGAAAATATTTAAACATTTTAAAATGTGGGGTATTGAATGGATTTGAATAATTAATGACTTACTTCATTAAATACCAAACCTATTATTAGAATATTAACTATTCTGGAAAATTAAACTTTCTAAAAGGATTTTTTTTTTACCTTATTTGACTGAATAGACTGAATATATTGTAATAATATTTTAAGGATTTGAATAGCATTTTAAATATGTTCTTTTATTCAATAGATGTTACTTTTATACTGCTCATTGTATACTGCTCATTGGAGAGTATTTTAGAAACGGGATAGGGAGATGTAAAGATTTTCACTCAAGTTGTGACAGTTTAATAGAGAATTGGTATAAGACTCATACTACAGTGTGATAAATGCTATACAAGAGGTTTATTTTGTGCAAGCACTATGAAGGTGTGGCAGAACTTAATTTTGCCTGTGGATATTGATTGGAGAGCTGAGACTTGAAGAATTAGTAGTCCTTCAAGGAGATAAGTTGGGGGAAGAGAGTTGCAGGTAGAAGGAACATTTCATGTATCCCAGTATGGTGCCTTTTGTGCAATGTCAATAAGATTTTGCTTGAAATAGTACCAGGAGATAAGATACTCTTGGACCCGATCTGTGTTTGCCACGTAAAAGAGTCTGGCTTTTAAAAATCAAATTATTGGGGCGCCTGGGTGGCTCAGTCGGTTGAGCGGCCGACTTCGGCTCAGGTCATGATCTCACGGTCCGTGAGTTCAAGCCCCGCATCGGGCTCTGTGCTGACAGCTCAGAGCCTGGAGCCTGTTTCAGATTCTGTATCTCCCTCTCTCTGACCCTCCCCCGTTCATGCTCTGTCTCAAAAATAAAAATAAACGTTAAAAAAAAAAAATCAAATTATTTTCTGTGGAGCACTCTTAGCAGTTGCTGTAGGGTAGAAAAGAGGTGAGGGGGTTGAGCTCCTAGTCTTCTTCTCCAGCCAAAATCAGAAGAGCTCTACATTAATCAGTTTTACTAGTTGAACATCAAAATAAGATTTCCTTTGAACAGCTAAAACAATGAAATTGGAAAAATGGTGTCTGTTAGTCAATAGAGAGCCATGGCTGGTGGGTAGTAACATGATAATATTCAAATATTGGAAATATTGCTTTGGTATCAAAGGAGCAGTGGTACAGGAGAGGGAAGAGAACATGCAAAAGCAAGGAATTATAGTCTGTTAGAAAAATTAGAAGCAGTTTGCATTTTATCCTCATGCAGTATTGGGCCACTGTTTCACTTTAAGTAGTGACATTATCAGATTTGGCATTTTTAGGGAAGTGTACTCTGAGGTCAGCAGGGAGGATGGATTAGAGGGACAGTAGACTGTAGGCAAGATGGTTAATTAAAGGCTTTTGCAGTAGTACAAGGAAGTGATGTTGTCCTGAATGATAGGGAATAGCAGTGGAGATGGGAAGAAGTGGACAGGTTCAGGAGATGAACTCTTCCTATAAAAAGTGGGAGAGTCTGGAGCACCAGGGTGGCTCAGTCGGTTAAGCATCTGACTTTGGTTTAGGTCATGATCTTGTGGTTCATGAGTTCAAACCCCACGTTGGGTTCTGTGCTGACAGCTCAGAGCCTGGAGCCTGCTTTGGATTCTGTATCTCCCTCTCTCTCTCTCTGCCCCTCCCCAGCTCGTGCTCTGTCTCTCTGTCTCTCTCTCTCAAAAATAAAGAAACATTAAAAAAAAACATTAAAGGGATAGTGGGAAGAGTCAAGAATAATTACCGGGGTTTCGATTTGAGTACCTTATTATCTGGGTGCTGGCCTGAGGATAACACCTTCTTATGGTGTGGTATAATTTGCACTGGGTTTGTGTGACATAATTTTATTAAGATCCCTGTGCAATCATTACAATAATAAAACAAGTTACTTAAATTTTAACATTCATAAGTATCACCTGGGCATTGCTAAAATGTAGCTTCTTGGGCCCCACTTATAATGTGATGAATCAAAATCTTAGTAGAACGGGGTCCAGGGATTTGTATTTTTAAGAAGTTCCCTGGTTACCTTTGTTAGGTGTTCCTCAGACAACACTTGAAGGAACACTTAAATAAAACATGTGAGATATTTGATTATTTCTTCTGAGTTCTAAAAGTGGTAAAGCTTGCTCTAGTATACAAAAAACGCTTTAGAGATGAAATAGTAAATGGTAATGAAGGTGATACCAAAAAGAGTAGTCTAATTAAAAAGATAAAAAATCTCATACAGTTTATCCTTCTGATTCTTCCTTAGCATGTGTCTCACTTAAAATTATTTTGAGGATAGGGGTACCTGGGTGACTCAGTTGATTAAGCCTCCAACTCTTGATTTTGGCTTAGGTCATGATCTCACAGTTCGGGAGTTTGAGCCCCACATCAGGCTCCATGCTGTCATGGGTTCTCTTTCTCCCTTTCTCTGCCCCTCCCCTGCTCATGCTCTCTCTCTCTCTCTCTCTCTCTCTCAAAATAAATAAATAAAACTTAAAAAAAGGAAAATTATTTTGGGGCTATAATAATTTTGTTTTTCTCATAATTCGTAACTTAAAGTTGTGTAATTAATAGTAGTAATCATTCACCCAGGGGCATATTCTGTGGCCGAATGTCTGTCTCTCTCTAAATATAAACACACTTTTGAAAAAAAAAGAAAAAGAAATAACTACAGGGGCACCTGGGTGGCTCAGCGAGTTAAGCACCTCGCTTTTGATTTTGGCTCGGGTCATGACCTCACAACTGGTGGGTTTGAACCCCGCATTGGCACACTGACAGTGTGCAGCCTGCTTGGGATTCTCTCTCTCCTCTGTCTCTTCCCCTCCCCTGCTTGTGCCTGCACTCTCCCTGTCTCTCAAAATAAATAAATAAACATAAAAAAAAGAAGTACGTGTTCTCTTCAACCTGGAAATGTCACTCTTATCTCCTTATTTCTTTTTTGTTTCTCTCATAATCTGCAACTTAAAGTTTAAATAGTAGTAATCATTTATCCAGAGCCTGGCTTTGTGGAAGAATTTCAATATTAGATATAAGAATCTGGTCCTCAGGAAAGATCTGTACCCTCACATTTGCTACAAATTTATCAGATTTCTATTTTGAGAGCTCTTCACAAATTTTTAGTTGAATGCAGTGTTTCCTAAAATTTTATTAAAAATTCTTATCTAGGATTCCTTAACAAAAATTAGTAATTTTACAAAATAAGCTTTAAAGAGGGATGCCTGGGTGGCTCAGTCAGTTAAGCATCTGACTCTTGATTTTGGCTCAGGGCATGATCTCAGGTTCATGGGATCGATCACCCTGTCATGCTTGTCAGGCTCCATGCTGAGCATGGACCCTGCTTGGGATTCTCTCTCTCCCTCTCTCCCTGCCCCTCTGTCACTTGCTCTCTCTCTCTCTCTCTCTCTCAAAATAAATAAACAAACAAACATTTTAAAAAAAGCTTCAGGTGTGCCTAGGTGGCTTAGTCAGTTCAGCGTCTGATTTTGGCTTTAGGCCATGAGCTCACAGTTTGTGGGCTTGAGCCCCGCATCAGGCTCTCTGCTGTCAGCACAGAGCCCACTTCAGATCCTGTATCCCCTCTCTCCCTGCCCCTCCCTCGCTTCCATGCTTTCTCTCAAAAATAAATAAAAACATTAAAAAAAAAAAGCTTCAAAGAATAAAGGTGATATTAACTTTCAGGTTATCTGTGAAATATTAGGTCTAGAGAAAATGTGGTTTTTGTAAACATTGTCTTTTAATGTTTTTCAAGAAATATTTCTAGTGGAGAGGAAAAAGCTCAACTGCTTGGAGACTGTTAATGACAGATTAGATTTTGGTTTGAATATATTTCTTGCAATACAAGTGTGTAACTAGATTGATGACAGGAATATTTGAAAAAGCAGATATTTTAAATTGAAGTACAGTTGACACACGTTACATTAGTTTCAAGCATACAACATAGTGCTTTGGCCACTCTGTGTGTATATACTGTTGTGCTTACTACAAGTGTAGCCACTGTCCCCGTACAATGCTATTACAGTACCATTGACTATATTCCCTACGCTGAAAAAGCAGAAGTTGTTCTATTTTTGTGAATAGGTATACTGCTCTAACTCAGTTGTTATACAATAAATTTAATATTCCCATTAAATTTCACCATAAAATTATAATTTTTATTTTTAAAAGACACTGACTAAGCTTGATATGAAACTCTGGTTTCTATTTACATCTTCTATTTAATCAGGCAGTTACCTATATCGATTCAGAACTCATGTCCTGGCTCACTTTTGTGGACTGTGGTTCAAATATCAGTTTCATTTTTAAAGACATTGTAGTGCTATTCTGGTCTGCCCTGTTTTTAACCCAGAGGCAAATTTGAAACCTAAGTGGTATTTGCTTCCGCACTGCAGTACAGTTGTCGTAGTGTTACTGTGTTGATTCTAGTGGGTTGCATGTATGGATGGGCTGTTTGATGATGTTGCAAAGCCTTCAGACACAGACTTAATACCTTTCTCTTGCTCCCTCCTCTCCATAATCCTACCCTAACTTGTTGAGAGGAGTCGGTGCTGCCTCTTCGCTATCATTAGTGCAAACTGGGAATAGGAGACAGGACCCTACTTGTCAGTCTTCACAGTGCTCATTGGGGAGGGCTGCTGCTTCAGTATTGCAGGGCTGGAATGGTCTGACCGAGATCCACCTCATAGCCTTGGCAGCACCATGTGGGGAGGAGGAGGGATGTCACCTCTGGTCTTTGGGTGCAGAGTGGGAATGTTCCATAGGGTTCCATCCCAATGTCTCTTAGGCACACACTGTAGGGAGAGTGCCATGGCCTCTTTCATGGTGTGTGCCCAAGTAGGGTAGTTATGTCAAAAGGATTCCATTCTGCAACGCCTCCTTCTGCCTGGTCCTTTACCTAGAGAGAATGGGCATTTCTTGGTGCTTATTTTGTCTCATACACTACTTGGAGTTAATATTATACCATTTTGTGTAAAATATAAGAATCTTGTATCCATATGGCTCCATTTAGCTACTTCTTTATGCTATAGTTGTCATAAGTATCACATTACACAGCATGTTATAATTTTCGCTTTAAAAGTCATAGTCATTTTAAAGAAATTAAGAGAATAAAGATAGTCTTATATTCACCCACATGTTCAACATTTCTTTTTTTTCACATGTAAGTCATAGTTTCACTTATTTATTTTTAAATTTAATTAATTCATTTATTTTTAGTTTACATCCAAGTTAGTTAGCATATAGTGCAACAATGATTTTAGGAGTAGATTCCTTAATGCCCCTTACCCATTTAGCCAATCCACCATCCCACAATCCCTCCAGCAACCCTCTGTTCTCCATGTTTTTTTTTTTTTTTTAAATTTTTTTTTTTCAATGTTTATTTATTTTTGGGACAGAGAGAGACAGAGCATGAACGGGGGAGGGGCAGAGAGAGAGGGAGACACAGAATCGGAAACAGGCTCCAGGCTCTGAGCCATCAGCCCAGAGCCCGACGCGGGGCTCGAACTCACGGACCGCGAGATCGTGACCTGGCTGAAGTCGGACGCTTAACCGACTGCGCCACCCAGGCGCCCCTGTTCTCCATGTTTAAGAGTCTCTAATGTTTTGTCTCCCTCCCTGTTTTTATATTATTTTTGCTTCCCTTCTCTTATGTTCATCTGTTTTGTATCTTAAAGTCCTCATATGAGTGAAGTCATATGATTTTTGTCTTTCTCTGACTAATTTCACTTAGCATAATACCCTCTAGTTCCATCCACATAGTTGCAAATGGCAAGATTTTTCTTTTTGATTGCCGAGTAATACTCCATTGTGTGTGTGTGAGTGTGTGTGTGTGTGTGTGTATGTGTGTGTATATATATATATATATATATATACACACACATACACACACACATTATCTTCTTTATTCATTGATCCGTCGTTGGACATTTGGGCTCTTTCCACACTTTGGCTATTGTTGATAGTGCTGCTATAAGCATTGGGGTGCATGTGCCCCTTCGAAACAGCACACCTGTATCCCTTGGATAAATACCTAGTAGTGCAATTGCTGGGTCTTAGGGTAGTTCTATTTTTAATTTTTTGAGGAACCTCCATACTGTTTTCCAGAGTGGCTGCACCAGTTTGCATTCCCACCAGCAGTGCAAAAGAGTTCCTCTTTCTCTGCATCCTTACTGACATCTGTCATTACCTGAGTTGTAAATTTTAGCCATTCTGACAGGTGTGGGATGGTAGCTCATTGTGGTTTTGATTTGTATTTCCCTGATGATGAGTGATGTTAAGCATTTTTTCATGTGTCTGTTAGCCATCTGGATATCTTCTTTGGAAAAGTGTCTATTCATGTCTTTTGCCCATTTCTTCACTGGATTATTTGTCTTTTGGGTATTGAGTTTGATAAGTTCTTTATAGATTTTGGATACTAACCCTTTCTGTCATTTGCAAATATCTTCTCCCATTCCATCTGTTGCCTTTTAGTTTTGCTAATTGTTTCCTTTGCTGTGTAGAAGCTTTTTATCTTGATGAGGTCCCAATAGTTTGTTTTTGCTTTTGTTTCCCTTGCTCCCAGAAACATGTCAAGTAAGTGGTGGCGGCTGAGATCAAAGAGACGGTTGCCTGTTTTCTCCTATAGACTTTGATGGCTTCCTGTCTTACCTTTAGGTCTTTCATCCATTTTGCGTTTATTTTTGTGAATGGTGTAAGAAAGTGGTCCAGGTTCATTCTTCTGCATGTCGCTGTCCAGTTTTCCCAGCACCATTTGCTGAAGACACTGTCTTTTTTCCATTGGATATTATTTCCTGCTTAGTCAAAGATTAGCTGGCCATGCATTTGTGGGTCCATTTCTGGGTTCTCAATTCTGTTGCATTGATCTGAGTGTCTGTTTTTGTGCCAGTACCAAACTGTCTTGATGATTACAGCTTTGTAATGCAGCTTGACTCTGGAATTGTGATGCCTCCTGCTTTGATTTTCTTTTTCAAGATTGCTTTGGCTATTAAGGGTCTTTTCTGGTTCCCTACAAATTTTAGGATTATTTGTTCTAGCTCTGTGAAGAATGCTCGTGTTACTTTGATAGGGATTGCTTTGAATATGTAGATTGCTTTGGGTAGTATTGACATTTTAACAATATTTGTTCTTCCAATCCTTGAGCATGGAATATTTTTCCATTTCTTTGTGTCTTCTTCAATTTCTTTCATAAGCTTTCTATAGTTTTTAGTGTATAGATTTTTCACCTCTTTGGTTAGGTTTATTCCTAGGTATGGGGTTTTGGTGCAATTGTACATGGGATTGATTCCTTGATATCTCTTTCTGCTGCTTCATTATTGGTGTATAGATATGCAACCAATTTCTGTACATCCATTTTATATCCTGCAACTTTGCTGAATTCATGTATCAGTTCTAGCAGCTTTTTGGTACAGTCTTTGGGTTTTCCACATAGAGTATCATGTCATTTGCAAAGAGTGAAAGTTTGACTTCCTCCTTGTTGATTTGGATGCCTCTCATTTCTTTGTGTTGTCTGATTGTTGAGGCTAGGACTTCCAACACTATGTTGAATAACGATGGTGAGAGTGGACATCTTTGTCGTGTTCCTGACCTTAGGGGGAAAGCTCTCAGTTTTTCCCCATTGAGGATGATATTAGCAATGCATCTTTAGTATATGGCCTTTATGATCTTGAGGTATGATCCTTCTATCCCTACTTTCTTGAGGGTTTTTATCAAGAAAGGATGCTGTGTTTTGTCAAATGCTTTCTCTGCGTCTATTGAGAGGATCATGTGGTTCTTATCCTTTGTTTGATGAATGTAATGTGTCACATTGTTTGTTTGGCAGATATTGAACCAGCCCTGCATTCCAAGAATAAATCCTACTTGATTGTGGTGAATAATTATTTTAATGTATTGTTTGATCCAGTTGGCTAGTATCTTGTTCAGAATTTTTTGCATCCATGTTCATCAGGGTAATTGGTCTGTAGTTCTTTTTTGTGGGGTCTTTGTATGGTTTTGTGGGGTCTTTGAACAAGGTAATGCTGCCCTTGTAGAATGAGTTTGGAAGTTTTCCTTCCATTTCTATTTTTTTGGAACAACTTCAAAAGAATAGGTGTTAACTCTTCTTTAAATGTTTGGTAGAAGTCCCCTGGAAAGCCATCCAGCCCTGGACTCTTGTTTTTTGGGAGATTTTTGATTACTGATTCAATTTCTTTACTGGTTATGGTTCTGTTCAAATTTTCTATTTCTTCCTGTTTCAGGTTTGGTAGTTTCTGTGTTTCTAAGAATTTGTCCATTTCTTCCAGATTGCCCAATTTGTTGGGCAATATAGGCATATATAAATGCCTATAATATTCTCTTATTATTGTTTTTATTTCTGCAGTGTTGCTTGTGATCTCTCCTCTTTCATTCTAGATTTTATTAATTTGGGTCCTTTCCTTTTTCTTTTTGATCAAACTGGCTAGGGGTTTATCAATTTTGTTAATTCTTTCAAAGAATCAGCTCCTGCTTTCATTGATCAGTTCTACTTTTTTATTATTATTATTTCAATATCATTGATTTCTGCTCTGAACTTTATTATTTCCCTTCTTTTGCTGGTTTTGGGCTCTATTTACTGATCTTTTTCTAGCTCTTTTAGGTGTAAAATTAGGTTGTGTATTTAAGACCTTTCTTCCTTCTTTAGGAAGGCCTGGATTGCTCTTATGGCCACCTTTGCTGCATCCCAGAGGTTTTGGGCTGTTGTGTTTTCATTTTCATTGCCTTCCATGTACTTTTTAATTTCCTCTTTAACTTCTTGGTTAACACAGTCATTCTTTAGTAGAATGTTCTTTAATCTTCAAGTATTTGTTACCTTTCCAAATTTTTTCTTGTGGCTGATTTCGAGTTTCATAGCATTGTGGTCTGAAAATATGCAAGGTGTGATCTTGATCTTTTTGTACTTGTTCAGAGCTGCTTTTTCACCCAGTATGTGATCTTTTCTGGAGAATGTTCCATGTGCTTTCAAGAAGAATGTGTATTCTGCTTTAGGATGAAATGTTCTGAGTAAATCCGTTAAGTCCATTTGGTCTAATATGTCATTCAGAGCCATTGTTTCCTTGTTGATTTTCTGCTTACATGATCTGTCCATTGCTGTAAGTGGGGTGTTGAAGTCCCCTACTATTATCAATGAGTTTCTTTATGTTTGTGATTAATTGATTTATATATTTGGGTGCTTTCACGTTGGTGACATAAATATTTACAATTGTTAGATTGTGGTGGATAGACCCCTTAATTATGATATAATGTTCTTCTTCATCTATTGTTACAGTCTTTATTTTAAAATCTAGTTTGTCTGGGGGCACCTGTGTGGCTTGGTAGGTTAAGAGTCCTACTTCAACTCAGGTCATATTCTTGCAGGTTTACAAGTTCAAGCCCCATGTTGGGTTCTGTGCTGACAGCTCAGAGCCTGGAGCCTGCTTCAGATTCTGTGTCTCCCTCTCTCTCTGCTCCTCCCCTGCTTGCACTCTGTCTCTCTCTGTCTCTCAAAAATAAGTAAACATTAAAAAAAATTTTTTTTAATCTACTTTTTCTGATATAAGTATGGCTACTCCAGCTTTCATTTGATGACCATTAGCATGGTAGATGGTTTTCTATCCGCTAATTTTGAATCTGTAGGTGTCTTTAGGTCTCAAACGAGTCTCTTGTAAACAGCATATGGCTGGGTCTTGTTTTCTTATCCATTCTGATTACCCTGTTCCTTTTGATTGGAGCATTTAGTCCATTGACATTTAGAGTAAGTACTGTAAGATACGAATTTAGTGCCATTGTATTGCCTGTAGAGTTGCTGTTTCTGGTGACATTCTCTGGTCCTTTCTAGTCTTTGTTGCTTTAGTCTTTTTTGTTTTGTTTTCTCTTTTCTCTACTCAGAGTCCCCCTTAAAATACCTTGTAGGGCTGGCTTAGTGGTCACGAACTCCTTTAGCTTTTGTTTGTCTGGGAAACTTTTAATCTTTCTTTCCATTTTGAATGATAGCCTTGCTGGATAAAGAATTTTTTTTTAATTTATTTTTTAAAAATGTTTATTTTGGGGCGCCTGAGTGGCTCAGTCGGTTGGGCGGCCAACTTCGGCTCAGGTCATGATCTCGCGGTCCGTGAGTTCGAGCCCCGCGTCGGGCTCTGTGCTGACAGCTCAGAGCCTGGAGCCTGTTTCGGATTCTGTGTCTCCCTCTCTCTGACTCTCCCCCATTCATGCTCTGTCTCTCTCTATCTCAGAAATAAATAAACGTTAAAAAAAAAAAAAATTAAAAAAAAAATGTTTATTTTTGAGACAGAGAGAGACAGAGCATGAACGGGGTTGGGTCAGAGAGAGAGGGAGACACAGAATCCAAAGCAGGCTCCAGGCTCTGAGCTGTCAGCACAGACCCTGACACAGGACTTGAACTCATGAACTGTGAGATCATGACCTGAGCCGAAGCTGGACGTTTAACCAACTGAGCCACCCAGGAACCCCAAGTATGAACCTTTCTTAATGACAATATATCAATTTTACAGATGCAGTACAGGTCTTTAAAAAGTTCTTCAATAAAAATTAGCAAAGGAGGAGCGACGTTGCAGAAATGGTGGACTAAGGAACTCCAAGAATTGTTCCCTCCACTCAAACAACAATTAACTGGCAAAAATGTCAGAATCAACTTTTTCAGAGCTCTGGAATCTAATTCAAAACTTCCCACAACTAAGGGGAATGTTTAATGAAGGAAGAGGCTGCTAAATTTGTTAAGAAACCATTGTGGCATTTTTGGTTTACCTGCCTATCATCCCCTGTTCCCAGCTTGGCAGTGGCTATGGGGATGAGAGCCTGCATTCAGGTGTGGCTTGTTAGTGCTAGCGGGAACAATATGGGCTATGTTTTCAAAAAACTGTGGTTATGCTTTTTGACCTGTCTGGTGGTTCCCTGAGGGGCCAGCACAGAGGAGTGTCTTTGTTTTGCCTCCCTTGGAAATATCTCTGAGCTGCAGTGGCTTCCCAGGTGGCATCTGTTGAAAGCATACTACCCATGGCTTCTGGGGGCAAGGGATGGTGAATGGTGCAAGTAGCAGATAGACCAAAAAGCTTGGAAAAGAGGAGCCTGAGGAGGAAGGTAAATGGAAAAGTAAGGGTTTTATAGGGCTCTTACAAATACTGGGGATTCTGTAATACAAAACACATGCCCAGGGCCAGATATACACTCAGAAAAAACTTGAGAGGATGCTAGGCTTGTATTATTGGCAAACCTTTGGGCTCTGCACAAGCAGGTGGTGAAGGCAAAGGAAAATTATGGGTGGTCTGGCTAAGTATTGAAGGAGTACCCCAGCTCACAGTCAATTGGCAAAGAGTAGGAGAATATTTTTTCTTTCTTTTTGGCTTTGTCAGATCACTAACTGACTACTTAGGTAATGGAATGGAGACTTAGGTGACCATACATGAACGAAATATAGTCTTTGCAAAACTAGTTTGAAAAATCACTTAAAAAAAAAAAGTGGTGCCTGGGTGGCTCAGTCAGTTGGGCGTCCGACTTCACCTCAGGTCATGATCTCGTAGTGTGTGAGTTTAAGTCCCACTTTGGTCTCTGTGTTGACAGTTCAGAGCCTGTAGTCTGCTTTTTCCAAAGCAGCATTCTGTGTCTCCCTCTCTCTCTGTCCCTCCCCCTACTAGCTCTCTCTCTCTCTCTCAAAAAAAAATGAATAACATTAAAAAAAATTTTTTTAAATAAATAAAAATTTTAAAAATAGTTTGAGAAGTCACTAAATAAGCAAATTAATGTAATCCTTAAAAAGCAGCATTAGCAAATCCTAGGGAGGGAGGAGAGTCTAATTTCCAGAGTTACCACATTATAATATTCAAAACATTCATTTTTCAACGACAAAAAAAGTCACAAGGCATGCAAAAGAGGCAGGAAAGTATGGCCCATTAACAAGGAAAAAAAAAAAAATAGAAACCATCCCTGAGTAAGCCCAGCACTGGATTAGACAAAAACTTTTTTTTTTAATTGTTTAACGTTTATTTATTTTTGAGAGAGAGAGAGAGAGAGAGAGAGAAAGCGTGCGCGTGCGCACAAGTGGGGAAGGAGCAGAGAGAGAGAGAGAGAGAGAGACAGACAGACAGACAGAATTTGAAGCAGGCTCCAGGCTCTGAGCTATCAGCACAGAGCCTGATGGGGGGGGGGGGAGTTATAAAAGAATTATATTGTGAACCCAAAAATATGATCAGTCTCTTCAATAATGAGTATCATACAAGTAAATTCACAGTGTAGTAACATTTTTCACTCATCAGAAAATGGGAACATGGGCCTCAAAAAGCAATAAAGGGAGTACAACTTTTCTGAAGTATAATTTGACAGAATCTATCAAGATCTCTGAAACTTTTGACCCTTTCAAGGAAGTTTAAAAATGCATTGCGTATTCATTTGTTCGTTTATTTTCATGTTCATTAATTCCTTCATGAATATATATTGAGAGTCTGTTATATGCCAGCCACTTGTCCCTAGGTGTTAAAGAAACAATAGTAAACAAAATAAATTCCCTGGTTTTGAGAATTGTCATACCAGCAGTTGAAAGACTATATACAAACAAATAAAATGAATATTTAATATGTTAAGTGGTGATGCATGCCATAAAAAAATAAGGCTGGGTAAGGAAGATGGGTGAGGTGGTCAGGGAATATCAGACACAAATTAAATATACATTATTGAGGGTTAGTAAAATAAATTATGTTATAAGTAAATTATTTATGGAATAAAAATTAAAAGCCATAGTAGCATAATTTTTCCCTAGATTTCATAATAAATTTTATTTTTTACCTTTGATTTTGAAGAAATGCATGATTCAAACATGTAAAGTAGAAACTTTCAAATTAAATTAGTTGTTACAAATAAATACTACAGAGTATATTAATGAATTGCATTATATTACATTAAATGGGGCAGACAGAATTCAAGGGAAAAGATCTGAATGTATAAGGTACCTTTGGCCAGATTTTTAAATTAACCGATGTTGTTGCTTTTATTAATCAGCAGGTGGTGCTATTGCTTGTGTAGGATAACTTGCCATTCTCATTTTCTCTCTTCTTGAATATTCAGTCATTATAATAAAAAGACTTCCCCTCTGTTCATTCATTCTTCCATTCAATTAAGATAATTGCAATTCATCACCTGCAGTAACTGGTCTTACTGCTATATGTAACTTTTCATTGTCAATTATATATGCCAACATGTGTAATTTAAGATAGCCTGCAATATGCTAATTCCTGGTGTGTGAGAGAGAATATTGATTTTAAAAATCATTAGTGTAACAAAGAAATGTAAGAAACTTTTCATCTGTCTTCTCTTCTACCTAAACTTAATTTGTGAACACACAATTTTATGAATTGAATTCATCCAACTTGGCTAAAGATACATGCTTTTGAGAATCCTTTAAACTTAGTAGTATATTTATATAGGAGTAGTAAAGAGAAGGGTGAGGTTGGCATTTGGGAAGTACTTTTGTAAGTTATTATGGTCAAGTCATGTTTTTAGTATAAATATCTCTTATTTCCTTGGTGGCAAACTGAATGCCTAAGCAGTTTGACAGAATAAAGTGGAAAAAATGGTTTCTTTTAAAAGGATGTAACATCCTTTAATAAATAGGTCAATACTTTATAGATGCATTCTCAATTGTTCTCCATATTGTACTGTCCAGTGTGATTGCTTATTTCATTTTAATTTAATTATTTTATTTTATTTTTATTTTATTTTAATGTGGGAGTAGTATTGGCATAGTTGTAGAGCTCTGGAATTAAGATTCTAGTGGTGAATTCACAAAGTTAAATGGGCTAGGCTAAATGATTGCCTCTTTCCTTTCAATTCCACCATTCTGTGATACCTCTTCCATGGGCTTTGGACATACTGCTTGCTTCCTCTCCTAAGCAGTAGTAGTGTGTTGTTTGTTTCTTTGTGTTTTAATATTTATTATACTTAGGTTGTCACATAGGAAGAGGCAGCACTGCACATGGCATACTAGAAGTGGGAAAAACTCAAGCAGTGCTAGAGAAGTATGGCTTATCCTATAACTTCAAACTTACTCTACATTTTATTATAGTTGGATACAAGTAGCAGAAACCATTAACCAAAAAGAAGAATTGGCTAAAAGGTTACAGGGATATCTTCCAAAAGCCAGGTCAAAGAACTGTGCTTCCTTTACAGCATGACACTGTTGTCCAGAACTGAGAAATTTACCAAGCAAAACAAAATCAGAGTTCTATTATGGAATTAACTTTTAATCATCTTAAAATCAACACCTAACACATAGTAGGTGTCCCATAAATGTTACATTTTAATGGATCATTGTACAAACAAAAGATACTGTTTTGGATTTAATGACTTACATTTACTTAATACAATCAATGTTACTCAATTAATGACTTGGAGCATTTTGACTAGGTCATTACTAGAATTGATCCATTTAATCAGTTTGGTTGATGTTTTTGAGAAGGCTACTTTAAAATTTCTTTTTTAATTTTTTTAAAATGTTTATTTTTGAGAGAGAGAGAGAGAGAAGGACAGAGTGTGAGCTGGCAGAGAGAGAGGGAGACATAGAATCTGAAGCAGGCTCCAGGCTCCGAGCCGTCAGCACAGAGCCTGATTTGGGGCTAGAACTCACAAACCCACTCACTGGAGCCTGCTTCCAATTCTGTGTCTCTCCTCTCTGCCCCTCCCCCACTCACTCTCTGTCTCTCTCTCTCAAAAATAAATAGACGTTAAAAAAAATTAAAAAATTAAAAAAAGAATAACATCCATATCTGTCCTCTAGGAGTAACTTACCCTCTATTGAGAGTACTGATATGTAAACAGATAATTAAATAACATAGCTATTTAATTGCAGAGGTTATCATTATTGTGGAATAGAGAAGGAATAGAATAATGGTAAATTTTTAGATATATCTGTACTTATTTAGGATGAGACTAAACTTGGTTAAAGTAAACATTCTCTCTGATCGAATAACTTAAAGACATTAAAACATCTTTTTTTTTTAATGACTAGAGATTTTTTTTTTTTTAACCAAGAAGCACAAATTTGAATTTGCCTTTTTCTGATTTTGGTACCAAAAAATCTAAATATAATTACCTACATCTACAAACAAAGAAGTTTACTTTTGTTGACAAATGTTCTTTCAATGCACATATGCTCCCATTACACATGGACCAATCCACGTAAGTATGACTCCTTCTACACAGTATGTCGTTGTTCCTCCACCCTCCATTTGGGGAAGAAGTGGTATAGTTTCCTCTTCTAAAATCTCTCTCATATTATCTTCTACATATATAAATGCCTCATGAACTAAACTCTTAATGTTCACATATTCTGATTAGTCATTGTCAGAGATACCAATCATGTAAAAAATTTTAAATCCTTTATTTTGATTTAAGGAAAGATGTTATTTCCTTTTATTAAATCATTTCTGTTAAATTATCTTTCCTTTCTTCCCTCTTTTCCCTTTTAAAGAAATTCTATAGATTTTTCCATACTTTTAGGCCATGTCTAATTACTTGCAGTAACATCTTTTTAGGGTCCATAGATTTATAATTTAAAATTGATCCTTAAGGATTTTCCCATCAGGATTCTAAGATGTTCATATTTTCTCTGAATGGGGCACCACAGCCAATGGAATTCAGGTGGCCTCTAGAAGCTACCAATGGCCAGCATGGAAATGAGGACCTCCATTCTACAGCTATAAGAACCTGAATTCTGCTAACACCCTGAATAATCAAGGAAATGGATCTTCCCCTAGAGCCCTCAGAAAGGAATGTAGCCTTGCTAACATCTTGATTTAAAAAAATATTTTTTTTAATGTTTATTTATCTTTGAGAGAGAGAGAGAGACTGAGGACTGAGACCCGAGTGGGGGAGGGGCAGAGAGAGAAGGAGATACAAAATCCGAAGCAGGCTCCAGACTCTGAGCTGTCAGCATAGAGCCCAATGCGGGGCTTGAACTCCCAAAACGCAAGATAGTGACCTGAGCTGAAGTCGGACACTTAACTGACTGAGTCACTCAGGTGCCCCAACAATGCCTTGGTTTTAGCTCAATAAAACCAGTGTTGGATTTATGATCTATGAAAGGTTCTCAGTTTGTGGTAATTTGTTACAACAGTAATAGAAAACTGTATCTTTGCAACTGCTGTTCCAGGCCAATCTTAGCAATGAGTTATGTGGGTGGAGATGTCCTGGGTAAGGCTTTCGCCACCTTCTTATTGATAACAAAATTTCCCTTAGCTTTATTGCTTGACTTAAGAAATTATTATTTCTTAAAAAATATTAGTGTTATAAGAGTAGCACATTAAACTTGTTCTTATCAGGTCCTTTTCTAAGTAATTTGGCCAGTTGAGAGCAGATTTTGGATGAGAAAAGCATAAAATACTACTACCCAGGGAGATGGCCCTTTGTGGGGAGGATTTTGACTGGCCATAGAACATGATCAAAGTTCTGGATATTTGGGGAGGTGCCAGTGATATTTTCCCAAAGCCAAAACCAAACTGGCCAGGCTCACAATTTTTCAAGACTGCCTTTAGAAAAAAAAATACATTGCTAAGTCTCTCAAAAGCACACCAGCAATCAATTGTTGTGCTCTTGCTCAGTGACATAGTGCTTCTTTATAGGCAACTCAAAATAACATTGATGTTTTACTTGGCCATCATATTGTGAATACAGGTCACATTTGTGTTCTATGAACTTCTTTTATAATTACTGCTTTTTCTATTTTTTCTGTTCTTTGCTTATCTTGTGTTTTTAGAAATTATTTGTAATTAACCAAGCCAAAAGTTATTTTTACTTACCTTTTCACATTCCATATCCTAGAAAACTGTTAGCTGCAATCAATTTATTGCTTTGAATTAGGGGAAAAAATAGAAAACCTCACAGTATTGTGAAGGCACAAATAGTGATAATATTAAATAGTTCAATTAGATATACAGAAAAACTTGTATTTTGAAGAAAAAGCAATATAATAAAAATAATGAAAACAAAAAAATAGAAAAAATCATTCCCATAATCATTCCAAAAACATCAAATATTTTCATATTTGTATGTATCTATGTATCTTTCAAGTCTTTGAACAGATTTTTTTTTTAATTTTATTTTGGGGCTCCTGGGTGGCTCAGTTGGTTAAGCGGCCGACTTCGGCTCAGGCCATGATCTCGCGGTCCGTGAGTTCAAGCCCCGCGTCGGGCTGTGTGCTGACAGCTCAGAGCCTGGAGCCTGTTTCAGATTCTGTGTCTCCCTCTCTCTGACCCTCCCCTGTTCATGCTCTGTCTCTCCCTGTCTCAAAAATAAATAAGACGTTAAAAAAAATTTTATTTTGTTAAATAATCTTTACTCCCAACATGGGGCTCAAATTTACAATCCTGAGATCAAGAGTCACATGCTGTGTTCACTGAGCCAGCTAGGCACCCCTGAATGGATGTATTTTTTACATGGTCATGATTACCGTAAATACATTTTTTGTGTGTCCTTTACTTTTGTATACTTATTTTAGCTCAATATTATGTTATGTCTCAAAGTACTCAAACTAAGAAAGCAAAACATGAGTATAATTTCAATAAAATAGGTTGAAGGGAAAGATAATGATAGAGGCAGCATTTTTAAAACTTGAGGTATAACATATTCAGTTTCTTATGTGTATGGTTCAGTAAATTTTTATATATGTAAATATCCAAGAAACCACCACCCATATTGTTATGGAATATTATCAACAACCCAGAAACTTTGTTTGTGCCTCCTCCCAATCAGTTACTCCTCCATTGTAACTACTATTCTCACTGTGTCACCATAGATTAGTTTTATCTGTTTTTGACCTTTATTGTAAGTGGAATCATACAGTATTTTTACTTTTGTCTAATTTTTTTCATCCAACCATATGTCTATGAGATTTATCTATAGGTATAGTGGCAAAATTTTTGAATCCTCTCAACTTCTCTCTCATAAAACAGAGAAAGTAAGAGAATATAACCAAAAACCCACAGGTAGCAACTACAACAAAACTTAGGTGATGCTATATTACTGTAAGCTTCCAAATACAAGTGGTTTTCCAAAATATCATTAACAGGTATACGTGGTATCAGCATCTGTGTGTGAGGAAGCAGAGGAAAATCAGTTGGCTTCTAAGACCATGAAGAAAGAACTCCCAAATCACCAACAAATCCCGAAAAATGAGATGGGCCAATCTGAGAACAGCAGTTGAAATTGGGCAGAAATCTGTAGTATCATAGTCCTAGAACAGGATCATAGTCAAATTACATAGTGTTGTGAAAGACAATGAAGGCATACCATAAACAGGCAAGCCCTGCCAAATAATTCAAAACAAGTTGAAGGATATTAAAAACATGACAAAAGTTGTGAAATAACCATGTGAGTCAAAACCAGGAAAATTAAGAATTGAAGTGACTGGAGAAAAGGAAATTTTTAAGAGAGATGGCAGAACTCAAAAGAGAATTACAAAAATCATAAAATTATTACAGAAGTGAAGACAAAACTAGAAGGAATATAAGAGCAAATAAATACAATGGAAAATGCCTTAAGGGATAAACAGAATGGGAAATGGAAGCCAGGAAATGGCAAAAGAGATACAAAGTTTTGATAGAAAGTGATAGATACCGAAGGTAAAGATCCAAAGTATATATAATAGGAGCCGTCAAAGGAGAAGCACAAAGTAACGAATAGAACAAATACTAAAAGCTACCATTGAAGAAAGATTTCCTCAAACATAGGAGATTTAAAATTGATATTGAAAAGGCATACTAGATATGTAGGAGAATTGACCCAATACCCTTGTATATGCTAATAAAAGTATAGGAGTCACAAGAAAAAGAAAAAAATCTTATGGGCATCCAGGGAAAAGACTAAGTCACTCATAGAAGGAAGAAAATAAAAATGTCATCAGACTTCGATAGCAACGCTTTATGCAGGGAGACAGTAGGTTAACATAGGATACTCAAAGAATAGGTGGGCCAAAGATTTTATATCTAGCCATTCTGAACTTTAAAGATCATAATAAGCAAGCTGGTATAAACATATGAGAACTCAAGGAATATTGTTCCCGTGAGTGTTTCAAGGAGTCTACTGGAAAATTGGCTTCAGGTTAACAATATGACTAGGCTTATAGTAAAATAAGTACTGATTGTGAGCACTAGATACAGATTTATCTGTAGAACCAGGACAAAATGTGTCTCTGAAGGATACAGTATTGTATGTATTGGCTCTAGGCATCAACATTACAAAAATGGGGTAGAATGAGAAGTATATGAAGAGTCAAAGTTGCTCTCAATAAAAATATATTAGTTAAAATCAGATGTAGGGAAAAGGGAGGGGGGAGGATATCTCCTAATTTTCATGTTGCTTATAGTGGACAACCAACAGAAAAATGCCCCAAAGGTGGCATGAAGATAAAGGGATTTTTACAAAGGTAATTTGTATAAAGGTAATCATAAGATTAAAAATAGAAACCTTCCTGTATACTAGAGTATATTCCAAAAAAGGGAGAGCAAATAAAATAGACCCACACCCCTTTCTTAGGTAAAGCTGGTGCACACACACACACTGACAAAGATGTAAGGGATAAAACAAAATAAAAAATAGTCATCTGTGTGGGGAAGGAGAATAGGGGAGAGAAAGGGTAGAAATGAGACTTGTTTGACTTTACCTTGCTCTATAATTTTTTTGGTGAATTGAACTTTGGAACCATGTAAATATTTTACATAATTACAAAACAAAATGAAATTTTAAAAAATGTTTATTTATTTATTTTGAGAGAAAGAGAGAGGAGATGCTTGAGAGAGTGTGGGGGAGGGGCAGAGAGAGAGAATCCCAAGCCGACTCCTTGCTTTCAGCTCATAGTTGGGGCTCAGTCTCATGAACTGTGAGATCATATCCTGAGCCAAATAAAGAGTTGGATGCTTAACCGACTGAGCCACCCACGTACCCCAAAACAAAATGAAATTTTTGGAAAGCAGTTCCTAAAACTCAAAAGGATATTGAACAAGTGGCCCTAATTATGTATTCAGTTGTTTGTATGTCTACCTAGAGAGAAGGTGTTACAAATGACTTTAAATGATTTGATTGTTGGCTCCTTGTGCTCACAGTAGATATTCAGACAATTGCCCTGCCTTTGGAAGAGAGTTTGGCAGTTCTCCTAAAGGTCAAAGAGAGTTACAATAGACACAGCAATTCTCCTAGGTATATACCCAAGAGAAATGAAAACATGTCCACACAAAAACCTATGTTCAGGGCAACAACCTCTTTGACCTCTTACTTGAAATGTCTCTGAAGGCAAGGGAAATAAAAGCAAAAATGAATTACTGGGACCTCATCAAGATAAAAAGCTTCTGCACAGCAAAGGAAATAATCAACAAAACTAAAAGGCAACCGTTGGAATGGGAGAAGATATTTGCAAATGACATATCTGATAAAGGGTTAGTATCTAAAATCTATAAAGAACTTACCAAACTCAACACCCGAAAAGCAAATAATCTAGTGAAGAAACGGGCAGAACATATGAATAGACACTTTTCCAAAGAACACTTCCAGGTGGCTAACAGACAAATGAAAAGATGCTCAACTTTGCTCATCATCAGGGAAATACAAATCACTGAGATACCACCTCACACCGGTCAGAGTGGCTAAAATTAACAACTCAGGAAACAACAGATGTTGGTGAGGCTGTGGAGAAAGGGAAACCCTCTTGCACTGTTGTTGGGAATGCAAACTGGTTCAGCCACTCTGGAAAACAGTATGGAGGTTCCTCAAAATATTTTTAAAAAATTTTTAATGTTTTATTTTTGAGAGAGAGAGAGACAGAGTGTGAGCGGGCAAGGAGTAGAGAGAGAGGGAGACATAGAATCCAAAGCAGGTTCCAGGCTCCTAGCTGTCAGCCCAGAGCCAATGCGGGGCTCGAACTCACGAACTGCGAGATCATGACCTGAGCTGAAGTTGGACTCTTAACTGAACAACCCAGGCACCCCCAAATAATTTAAAAATAAAATTATCCTACAACCCAGCAATATCACTACTAGGAATTTATCCAGAGGATACAGGAGTGCTGATTTGTAGGGGCACGTGTACCCCAATGTTTATAGCAGCACTATCAACAATAGCCAAATTATGGAAAGAGCCCAATGTCCATCAACTGATAAATGGATAAAGAAGATATGTGGTATATATATACATATATATATATATATACATATATATATATATATATACACACGCACACATATACATACACACACACACACATATACATATACATACAATGGAATACTACTTGGTGATGAAAAAGAATGAAATCTTGCCATTTGCAACAACATGGATGGAATTGGAGGGTATTGTGCTAAGTGAAATAAGTCAGAGAAAGACAGATATCATATGTTTTCACTCATGTGGAATTTGAGAAACTTAACAGAAGACCATAGGGGAAGGGAAGGAAAAATAAGTTAAACACAGAGGGAGGCAAACCATAAGAGACTCTTAAATACAGAGAACAAACTGAGAGTTGATGGGGGTGGGGAGTTGGGGGGCAGGGAAAATGGGTGACGGGCACTGAGGAGGGCACTTGTCGGGATGAGCACTGGGTGTTGTATGTAAGTGATGAATCATGAGAATCTACTCCCAAAGTGAAGACTACACTGTATACACTTACTGTATGTTAGCTAACTTGACAATAAATTATTATAAATATTAATAAATAAGTAAAATAAAATCTGCAACATGCAACTTATCCCTAAAAACAAACTTCAAAGAATATATATCATGATACTTAAGTTACATTAAATTTTTATGTTTTCAGGGGCGCTAGGATGGCTTAGTCAGTTAAGCATCTGGATCTTGGTTTTGGCTCAGGTCATGATCTCCTAATGCATGAGTTTGAGCCCCATCTCAGTCTCTGTGCTGATTGTGTGGAGCCTGCTTGGGATTCTCTCTATGTCTCTCTGTCCCCAGCCCCACTTGATCTCTTGCTCTCTCTCAAAATAAAGAAATAAAAAACTAAAAAAAAAAGTGTTAGAAAAATTTTTGTGCCTTTATTAAAATTAAGAAGTGATTTATTAAAAAAAATAAAACTAAAAAAATAAAAATAATAAAATTAAGAAGTGATTTTTTTTTTTAGATGACTCTAGTAACAAAAAAAAATACAAGCAAATCATCAGAACTTGGGTCTTTAATAGTTAAGAAATTTGGGAGGGAGGGTTGGACGATAAGGTTATTTTGTTCATATATAATATATATGTCCACATGTACATACATAATAATTTGTCCATAAATAATAATTTAACAATTATTGATAAGTCAAAAAGATCTATTTATCATTTGTGCTTTAAAGAGACTTAAAAAAATTTTTTTTTAATGTTTATTTATTTTTGACAGAGAGAGAGAGAGAGAGAGAGACAGTGCATGAGAGGGGGAGGGGCAGAGAGAGAAGGAGACACAGAATCTAAAGCAGGCTCCAGGTTCTGAGCTGTCAGCACAGAGCCCAATGCGGGGCTCGATCTCACGACTGTGAGATCATGACCTGAGCTGAAAGTCGGACGCTCAACTGACTGAGCCACCCAGGCGCCCCTGAAGAGACTTTTAACACTCTAAGTCTCTTCTTTTCCCCAAATACGCCATGGAATATTAGATTCACATTTGTGTTTCAACCTCTAGAAAGAAATGAGGGAACCTCCTTAGGTGTAATTTAGTGATACTAATAAGAACCCTGAAGATAAATTTTTTTTTTTTTAATTTTTTTTTTTTTTTCAACGTTTATTTATTTTTGGGACAGAGAGAGACAGAGCATGAACGGGGGAGGGGCAGAGAGAGAGGGAGACACAGAATCGGAAACAGGCTCCAGGCTCTGAGCCATCAGCCCAGAGCCCGACGCGGGGCTCGAACTCACGGACCGCGAGATCGTGACCTGGCTGAAGTCGGACGCTCAACCGACTGCGCCACCCAGGCGCCCCAAGATAAATTTTTAAATATCCCTCTCACTTAACACTTATCTCTCTTTAACCAAACTATTCCTTATGTTAGGATATACTCAGGCCGGCAGCATCTATATTGCCTGCTTGTTAGATGCAAATTAATGGGCCCCACCCCACCCCATCCTCTTGAACCTGACCCTCTGGGATATGAGGGCCAGGAAATTCACTGAGCTCTTCTGGAGATTCTTTTTCTTTTTCTTTTTCTTTTTCTTTTCTTTTCTTTTCTTTTTTCTTTTCTTTTCTTTTTCTCCTTTCTTTCTTTCTTTCTTTCTTTCTTTCTTTCTTTCTTTCTTTCTTCTTTCTTTTTTGAGAGACAGAGAGACAGAGAGTACAAGCATGTGGGGGAGGGGCAGAGAGAGAGGGAGAGAGAGAGAATCTCAATCAGGCTCCACGCTCAGCCCAGAGCTTGACATGGGGGTTGATCTCACGACCTTGAGATCATGACCTGAGCTGAAATCAAGAGCCGTCTGCTCAACGGACTGAGCCACCCAAGCACCCCTCTTCCAGAGATTCTTAAACACTGAAAAGTTACAACACTGGTTCTTAATTCTGTTTGCACATTAGAATCATCTGGGATGCCTTTATAAAAGTTACCAAAACCCAGGACTCCAACTAATTAAATCCAGAAATTCTTGGGATGGAATCTGGGTCTATTTTTTAATATTCTTTATATGATTTTAACATACAGTCACTGTTGTATAAGAAAAGCAAAATCTGTGATTTGGTTTAAGACTATCATTAGCAGCTGGCTCACTGTTCATTCTCTGCCAATTCATCTGCCAACTCTTGAGAAAAATTACATGACCTGTGCCTTAGCTACTAATCCAGCTTCTCATACTTACATTGTAAACTTGGTTTCTTACATTTGTTACCAAGTCCAAGCTTGTTCTGCTCACCACACAACAGGCCAATAAATTGAGAGGCTAGATATTGGGGCAAGGAGAATGACTCTGTTTGGAACGTCAGAAAATCAAGGAGATGGTGGACTATTGTCCCAAGAGCCATCTCCCCAGAGCATAAGATTTGAGTTGCTTTTATGTTAGGAAGAGGAGAAGTTGAAAGGGGGGTGAAGTTAAAAGGTGACTGACACCAGTAGACATCTGAGAAAGGTCATGTAACTTCTTTGTTCTTGGTCAGTTGATCTTTGCATACAGGAATCCGGTCATCGTGTTTCTGTAAATCTTAAACACCGCAAGTCATTTCTGTTATGTACTTCCTTATCTCCTTGGGTGTGGTAGATTTTGGGTAAAAAGCAGTTTCTGCAAACCTTAGCTGTAAAACGCCTAAGTGCAGGGCTAAGCAGAATGTTCTAAGCTATAGGTCACAGTAGCAAGAGAAGTAGAAGCAATATGGAGTCAGACATGCTAAGTTTTTCCCTGTTACACATTCATCAACCTCATTTTTTCCTCATTTCATTTTTATTAGTGAATTATTTCCTCATTCACTTTTATTATTAGACTTTCAGATAATACAGTAGGAAAATAACATAAAGCACTGGTTTTCAAACTTTAGTGTGCATTAGAATTACCTAGAGTTATTGTTAAAATAGATTGCTGGGCCCCACTCCAGTCTCTCTAATACAGTAGATCTAAGGTAGGGCCAAAAAATTTGCATTTTCAATAAGTTCCCAGATGGTGCTTAAGCTTCTGGCCCAGTGATCACTTTTTGAGAATGACTATATAATGAACCTCCATCACCCAGTTTCTAGCAGTTATCAACTAATGACTAATTCTTATCTGTACTACCACCTATTTCTCCATGGCCAGGATTATTTTGAGTAAATCCCTAAGAACATATCATTTCATCACTAAATATTTCAGTATATATCACTAAGAACACAAAGACTTTTAACCTAAACTCAATACCATTATTAAACCTAAAAACAATTAACAATAATTCCTTAATATTAGCAAATATCCAGTCACTGTTCAAATTTTTCCAATTTTTTTTTTCAGTTTGTTGAAATTAAGATGCAAATAAGATACAATCATTGTGATTGGCTGATCTGTAAGTTCCCCTTCCACATTTTTTCCCCTTGTAATTTTCTGTAGTTGAAGAAACTGGTCATATCCTATATTTTCCCACAGTCTAGATTTTGCCATCTGCAGTCTCATGGTGTCATCTAACATGTGCTCTGTTTCCTTTATTTCCTGTAAATTGGTAGTTAGATCTAGAGTCCTGATCAGAATCAGGTTTGATTTTTTTGGCAAGAAAAAAATAAGTAAAAAAACTAAGAAAAAAAAGTAAGAACTTCATAGGTGATATTGTATACTTCCAGCAGGAAGCATTTAATGTCAGATTGTCTCTCTTATGTTATTAACAAATGATGATCATTGTCTAGATCTACTAATTCACTTACAACTGCAAATTGGTAATATTCTTTTTTTTGATGTTTATTTATTTTTGAGAGAGAGACAGAGAGAAGGAGTTGGGGGGCTGGGCAGAGAGAGAGGGAGACCGAATCCAAAGCAGGCTCCAGGCTCTGGGCTGTCAGCACAGAACCCGACCCAGGGCTTGAACTCACTAACCGTGAGATCATGACCTGAGCCAAAGTTGGACCCTTAACTGACTGAGCCACCCAGGTACCTCATAAAATGGTAATATTCTAATTCTTATTTCTTCATCTAACTGCAGTAGTTCTACAAAAGAAACATCTCCTTGACTGTTGGTTACCCTGGGGTATAGTTCATATAACAAAGGCAGAATAAATTCCTGATTATTTCTCTTTAACTATTAGTTTCCAAAAATATAAATTTGAACAGTGACTGGATAATTATTGTTAATTATTGTTTAATGTTGTTGAAGTTAAGTTAAAAAAAGTCTTTGTGTTCATCACTAAATATACTAAAATATTTAGTGATGAAATGATATGTTGTCAGGGACTTGCTCAAAATAATCTAGGCCATGGAGAAGTAGGTGGTGGTACAGATGAGCTAAGAATAAGCCATTAGTTGGTAACTGCTGGAAACTGGGTAATGGGTAAATGGGGATTCATTACACCAGTAGCCTTGTAGTCTTGTAGTCTCCAAATACAACCAATAAATGTTATTGTTAAGGTCATAAACTCACTAATTTTAACATAATTGGTGTATTCCAATAAATACAATGCTCAAATTAGCCCAATTTTAGCCAGCCTTTTTTTTTTTTTTTTTTTGTCAGAATCTTGTAGGCTTTTATCACTTCCCTTGTTTTCTAAGTATGACAAAATGTTCCAAATTCATACTTTATTTTTTCTGACCCACATCTCCTATCAGCTTTTTCTTTAGTGTGGCCAGGTTTATTTTGTGGAAACATGGAAAATGATATTGAGAGAAAACCCTAAAGTGTTAGGGGTGCTCACTGTTACTAAGTTGATCATTGCTTTTCTAGCCCTTTTTAGTGGACACAGCTAGGAATTTTTTTTCACAAACTCAAACTGATACTTCCAGTTCAAATCCAGAAACTATAGGATTTTATTTACCCTCACCAGTCTTACTTCAGTATCTGCTTTCACCTAGCCAAAAATCCTAGTTATTTAAAAACACTAGTGAAAATGCTCAGAATAGCCATACCAACACTACAAAGAGTTTTAAAATTTCTTTTTTACATTCTTTTGTTCGTAAACCTATTTTCTTCTTTTTAAATGACAATTTTATTGAGATATATTTCACATATTGTAAAGTTCACCCTTTTAAAGTGTAGAATTCAGTCATTTTTAGTGCAGAGCTGTGCAACTGACTAATCTGATTTCAGAATTTCAGAACATTTTCATCACCACAAAAAGAAACCCATACCCATTAGCAGTCACTCCTATTCCCCTCCCCATGTCTCATGGCAACCACTAATCTTTTATTTTCTCTTGTGGCTATTTCATCTAAATGGAATAATATAGTATGTGGCCTTTTGTGACTGGCTTCTTTCACTTAGCATAATGTTTTCAAGGTTCATCCATGTTGCAGCATGTTTTATTGCTTCATTCCTTTTTTGAGAGGGAGATCACATGCATGTGCCTGAGCAGGGGAGGGGCAGAGGGAAAGGGGGAGAGAATCTCAAGCAGGCTCCACACCCAGTGCCGGGCTCAATTCCAGGACTGAGAGATCATGACCTGAGCCAAACTCAAGAATTGGACACTTAACCAACTGAGCCACCCAGATGCCTCTTTTCATTTCTTTTCTTTTCTTTTCTTTTCCTTTCTTTTCTTTTCTTTTCTTTTTTTGAAGTACGCTCTATGCCAATTCAGGGCTTGAACTCACAATCCCGAGATCAAGAGTCACTCAGCCAGCTAGGCGCCCTTTTTCATTCCTCTTTATTGCCAAATAATACTTCCAAACATTATATGAATATAACATATTTTGTTTTTCCATTCATCATTTTATGGACATTTGCATCTTTCAGGTTTTTGGCTGTTATAAATAATGTCACTATAAACATTTGGACATAGGGTTTTGGTTTTTTTTAATACTTTCTTGTCGGGGCGCCTGGGTGGCGCAGTCGGTTAAGCGTCCGACTTCAGCCAGGTCACGATCTTGCGGTCCGTGAGTTCGAGCCCCGCGTCGGGCTCTGGGCTGATGGCTCAGAGCCTGTAGCCTGTTTCCGATTCTGTGTCTCCCTCTCTCTCTGCCCCTCCCCCATTCATGCTCTGTCTCTTTCTGTCCCAAAAATAAAAAAACAAAAAAACAAAAAAACGTTTAATACTTTCTTGTCAAGTTAGCTAATATACAGTGTAGTCTTGGCTTCAGGAGTAGATTCCTGTGATTCATTAGTTACATACAACACCCAGTGCTCATCCCAACAAGTGCCCTCCTCAATGTCTATCACTCATTTTCCCCACCTCCCAAATCTCCCACCCCCATCAACCTTCAGTCTGTTCTCTGTATTTAAGAGTCTCTTAATGGTTTGCCTCTCTCTGTTTGTAACTCATTTTTCCTTCCCTTCCCTGATGGCCTTCTGTTAAGTTTCTCAAATTCCACATATGAGTGAAAATGTATGATGTCTTTCTCTGACTGACTTATTTCACTTAGCATAATACCCTCCAGTTACATCCACATTGTTGCAAATGGCAAGATTTCATTCTTTTTATCACCAAGTAGTATTCCATTTTGTGTGTGTATGTGTGTGTGTGTATATATATATATATATATATACATATATGCATGTTGTATTAATAATACATATATGTACATATATATGTATATATTATATAATACAATATATGTATTGTATTATACATATAATACACTATAATACAATACAATATGTATTATACATATAATACAATATATGTATATTGTATTAATAATACATATACGTACATGTATGTATATATTATATATGTATATTGTATTAATATTACATGTACATATATGTATGTGCACATTATATGTATATGTACATGTACATTATATGTACAATATGTATTATACATGTAATACAATATACATATATTGTATACATACATGTATGTATATGTATACATGTATACGTATAATACATAATACATATATAATATATACATACATGTATATATTATATATACATATTATTACATACTATATAATACATATATAATACATATACATATTATGTATATATTATATATGTATGTTGTATTAATATTATATGTACATATGTATGTATATATATTGTATTAATAATACATATATGTATACATATATAGGTATATATTATATATACATTATATAATACATATACATATTGTATTATACATATAATATAATATATAATACAGTATAATACAATATAATATGTACTGTACATATAATATATGTATATTGTATTAATACATATATGTACATATATGTATATATTATACATATTATATAATACAATATAATAATACATATGTTGTATATTGTATTATATTATCCATTCATCAGTTGATGGACATTTGGGCTCTATCCATAATTTGGCTATTGTTGGTAGCACTGCTATAAACATTGGGATACATGTGCCCCTGTGAATCAGCATTCCTGTATCCTTTGGATAAATTCCTAGTAGTGATATTACTGGGTCATAGGGTAATTCTATTTTTAATTTTTTGAGGAACCTCCATACTGTTTTCCAGAGTGGCTGTACCAGTTTGCATTCCTAACACCAACACCAATGCAAGACGGTTCCCCTTTCTCCACATCCTCGCCAAACATCTGTTGTTTCCTGAGTTGTTAATTTTAGCCACTCTGACCGGTCTCAGTGTGGTTTTGATTCATACATTTCCCTGATGATGAGCAAAGTTGAGCATCTTTTGATGTGTCTGTTAACCATCTGGAAGTGTTCTTTGGAAAAGTGTCTATTCATGTCTTCTGCCCGTTTCTTCACTGGATTATTTGTTTTTCGGGTGTTGAGTTTGGTAAGTTCTTTATAGATTTTAGATATGAACCCTTCATCAGATATGTCATTTGCAAATAACTTCTCCCATTCCATTGGTTGCCTTTTAGTTTTGTTGATTATTTCCTTTGCTGTGCAGAAGCTTTTTATCTTGATGAGGTCCCAATAATTCATTTTTGCTTTTATTTCCCTTGCCTTCAGAGATATGTCAAGTAAGAAGTTGCTGTAGCTGAGGTCAAAGAGATTGTTGCCTGTTTTCACCTCTAGAATTTTGATGGTTTCCTATCTCACATTTAGGTCCTTCATCCATTTTGAATTTTTTTTGTGTATGATGTAAGAAAGTGGTCCAGTTTCATTCTTCTGCATGTTGCTGTCCAGTTCTCCCAGCACCATTTGCTAAAGAGACTGTCTTTTTTGCATTGGATACTCTTTCCTGCTTTGTCAAAGATTAGTTGGCCATATATTTGTGGGTCCATTTCTGGGTTCTCTATTCTATTCCACTGGTCAATTTGTCTGTTTTTGTGCCAATACCACAGTGTCTTGATGATTACAGCTTTTTTTTTTTTTTTTTAATTTTTTTTTTTTTTTCCAACGTTTATTTATTTTTGGGACAGAGAGAGACAGAGCATGAACGGGGGAGGGGCAGAGAGAGAGGGAGACACAGAATCGGAAACAGGCTCCAGGCTCTGAGCCATCAGCCCAGAGCCCGACGCGGGGCTCGAACTCACGGACCGCGAGATCGTGACCTGGCTGAAGTCGGACGCTTAACCTACTGCGCCACCCAGGCGCCCCGATGATTACAGCTTTGTAGTATAGGCTAAAGTCTGGGATTGTGATGCCTCCAGCTTTGGTTTTCTTTTTCAACATTTCTTTGGCTATTCTGGGTCTTTTGTGGTTCCATACAAATTTTATGATTATATGTTTGTTCTAGCTCTGTGAAGAATGCTGGTGCTATTTTGATTGGGGTTTCATTGAATGTGTAGATTCCTTTGTTAGTATTAACGTTTTAACAATATTTATTCTTCCAATCCATGAGCATGGAATGTTTTTCCATTTCTTTGTGTCTTCTTCAGTTTCTTTGATAAGCTTTCTATAGTTTTCAGCATATAGATGTTTTATCTCTTTAGTTAGTTTTATTCCTAGGTATTTTGTGGTTCGTGGTGCAGTTATAAATGGTTTATAATTTAATAATAATATAATAATTATTATTATTTATAAATATAATAATAATTATAAATTATTTATGGTTCTTGGTGCAATTATCAATTTTTCTGTTGCTTTGTTATTGGTGTATAGAAATGCAACTGATTGCTGTACATTAATTTTATATCCTGCAATTTTGCTGAATTCAGGTATCAGTTCTAGCAGTTTTTTGTTGGAGTCTTTCAAGTTTTCCATGTAGAGTATCATGTCATTTGCAAAAAGTGAAAGTTTGACTTCTTCTTTGCCAATTTGGATGCCTTTTATTTCATTTTGTTGTCTGATTGTTGTGGCCAGGACTTCCAACAATATGTTAAACAATAGTGGTGAGAGTGGACGTCCCTGTTGTGGAGATTTTATATTTGTTGTACCTGGAGTATGAAAGACATCAGAGGAATATAGGGTGATGAAGGTATTATCTAAACATTCCTCTCCCTTTTCTCCTCTTAGCTAGGATCAGGCCTCTAGGAGTTCTTAGATACATTTTGTTATGTTTAATTTTAGTAAGATGTTTCTTTCTGGCTGATTTGGTTCTTTTGGTAGTTTAAAATCATACTTTAAAGTAAATAGTTTTAAAATATGAATCTATGGTTTTAAAATACAATTTAAAATAAGATCTCTGGGGCATCTGGTTGGCTCAGTCAGTTAAGCATCCAACTCTTGATTTCAGCTCAGGTCATGATCTCATGGTTTGTGAGTTTAAGCCTCACTCCTAGCTCTGTGCTCACAGTGAGTAGCCTGTGTGGGATTGTCTCTCTCTGTCTCCCTCTGCCCCTGTCCCACTTGTGCTGTCTCTCTCTCTCTCTGTCAAAAATAAATAAATACACATTTTTAAAAAATAAAATAAGATCTCTCTTACATCTACACCATGAGAATAAATTTAGAATGATAGATGTGCCATAAGCCTAGTCCAATCTATTATTACATATTAATAAATTGAGTTTCATTTGTCTATACCAACCACATAATTTTTATGTAAAATAGTAGTCATGCAGTATGTCATAATTCTGTTTGTCAAACATAAATGAATTTTTTTTATTGCCAGAAGTAGATTGTTTGTATTGTTGATATTGTCTTCACTTATTTTTAAAAAGATGACTTCAACTATTGTATATTTTCCTTTGTTGAACTTACTCTTCTTAATTTCAGAAAAGGAAGTTTTTAACATTTTTATGCTGTTGATGAAAGGAAAGTTTGTTCATTATCTCTTCCTCGATAACTTTCTTATAGGGCCTTTTACTTAAGCAATAGGTAGAGGTTTGAAGGACAGTTGAAAAAAGTGTCAGTGAGTAGTAAGAGTCATTCAGCATTTTTATTGTATGTATGAACTTTACTGAGAATTTGAAATCTTTTTTGATAGTACTATGAATTAATGAATATTTTTCTATATTTTTTCCATTTTCTCCACATTTTTTGTCATTGAACCCATCGCTAACAATGAATATATTTGAAACAACAATAATGTACAGCAAAATAAATATGCACTCAAGAACAACCAAAATATCAACAACAAAAAAATCAAGACTCAATTTGACTTTAAGCTGTAAGGTTGGAAGAATGGAAAGGGAATGTATGCAAATTTAGTCAAATAAATAAATCATCCTTCTAGCAAATACATATTTTGCATCTGAAAAATGAAAGAAAATGCATGTTATGCCATCTTTTAAAAGGCTTTTTCTGTCTTATTCACACACACACACACATACACACACACACACGTAAGTCTCCTTTGTCTTAGATGATGCTTCTTGATACCTTTAGATAACTTTCTCAGAGAGATAGGTAGATTCTAGAAGAGGTTATATTACTACATTATGAAAGAAAAAGCAAAGAAAGAAAGGTCCATTAACCTATTCTTTCATGATTTAAAATGTGTGTCAGAGATGTCTTAGTTATATTGTGTCTTCAGTTTCAATTTTTAGTGACATAAAATTATTGATATATTATAGTCAGCCTTTCAGTGTAAGGACCATAGAGGTCCTTGAGAACAGTAAGGTGTCTTTTTTTTTTTTTCTACAGACTCTTTTTATTTACCAATTCAGCATTATCACTTAAAAGTAGTGATGTGAATGGAAACAGTGTGAGTGTTTTGCAGTTCTTGAGAGATTTTATACACTTTTATCATATTATTCTACAGTGTACTTTAAAAATTACATCTGTATCTTCTGTTCAGTACACAATTATCAAGAAAAAAATTTCTCAATTCTAGGATAAACCACATTCTTTTAAAAAATTATCTTAAAATGTATGCTCAATTTAAAACTCCTTTAAATTTTTTTTCCCAGTGAATTGATTTTTCTCTCATTCTTTCTTCCCCAGTGGTCATATGCTTTGGAAAAGCCCAACACCGGCAGTATATTTAACATCGCGTGGTCAATTGATGGCACTCAGATCGCTGGAGCCTGTGGAAATGGGCATGTTGTTTTTGCACATGTGGTGGAGCAGCGTTGGGAGTGGAAAAATTTTCAAGTAACATTAACTAAACGAAGGACCATGCAGGTACGATTATGTTCCATGGTTGATTAAACCTGCCTCTTTTCACATTAGCTCACTATACAGAATATGGAGTTATCTTCACTAATTGTATTTAAACCAAGTTTATAAAAATTCAGTCATATTAAATATATTTCACCAATGCCATTGGTGACTTTTTCATGGCATAATATAAGAACCTTTCACTGATACAGAACCTGAGTACCCACAGCTACTGTGGTTATGGGGTTGAGGCAGGGATGGTAAAACTTGAAGCATTTAGGGACTATGTGGATTCAGTTCCGGAAGGAGGGAAGAAGCTGCAACAAGTTAGATTTAACTCCTGGACCTGACCCCATGGCAGGCCTAGCCTGCTAGTCACTGTCAGGGTTACATTATTTTATTAATTTATAATTGTATAAGCTTATTTAACCTGTTTACAAAAATTTTTTTTTTCCTTTTAAGAATTACCTAAGGCTAGCCAAAGTAGGAAAACGGTGGGAAATTCTTATTGGGAGGTAAGAAGTGAAAAACAGGTACTTTTGGAGTGAAATAAGATGGGAAGGTTGGAGGGCACCTAGGTGGCTCAGTCGGATGAGTGTCCAACTTCAGCTTAGGTTATGGTCTCACAGTTTGTAGGTTTGATCACCATGTCTGGCTCTATGCTGATGGCTCAGAGCCTGGAGCCTGGAGCCTGGAGCCTGTGTCTTCTCTCTCTGCCCCTCCCCCACTCAAACTCTCTTTCAAAAATAAATAAAGATTAAACAAAAAAAATTTTTAAAGGACTTGAAGGTTGGGATGTAGCAGTAGAAAGTTGAGGGAAATGTTGTTCAGGTCAGAGAACTCCAGTAGGGTGGTTATCTATGCACTATAAGCTTCTTAAGTGTACAATACTGTTATTTCACTCAAGCCCAGTGTCTTGCATATAATAAATGCTCAACAAATAAATTTCAAAATTTTTAATTTATTTATTTTAGAGAGAGAGAGTGTAAGTGGGCAAGAGGGGCAGAGGGAGAATGAGAGAATTTTTTTTTTAATGTTTATTTATTTTTGAGAGAGAGACAGAGAGAGAGGGAGACACAGAATCTGAAGCAGGCCCCACGCTCTGAGCTGTCAGCACAGAGCCCCACGCAGGGCTTGAACCCATGAACCGCAAGATCGTGACCTGAGCCAAAGTCAGATGCTTAACTGACAGAGCCACCCAGGAGCCCCAGAATGAGAGAATCTTAAGCAGGCTCCATGCTCAGTGCAGAGCCCGACGGGGGGGGGGGGGGGGGGGGGGGCTCGACCTCACGACTCCGGGATCATGACCTGAGCCAAAAGCAAGAGTCAGATGTTCAACCAACTGCACCACCCAGGTGCCTGGTCAACAAATATTTTAAAAGTTAGTTGACAAAAGATACGAGGAAGAGGCCAGAGACAATGTACCAATGGCAAACCCTCTGCCAGAGAAAGGAGAACTGTACCTTCTAACTCTTCTTCCTCCTATTGTATCAATTGCCTCTGTCTTCATATTCAGAATTCAGACTATTATAATTATTTGGAAGCATGTATCTTGTAATTTCTAGGTCTACTCAAATATTCTTTAGCCTAAGTATCCAGATTTTTTTATTTGGATAATATGGTCACTAGATTTGTAATAATTAGGTATGTTATAGTTTTTCTTTGTTCTGTTTACTTATTTTTTAAATTTTAAACATTTTATTATGGAGCATTTTTTTTTTTTAATGTTTGTATTTGAGAGAGAGACAGAGAGACAGAGACAGAGAGTGAGCGGGAAGGGCAGAGAGAGAGAGGAAAACACAGAATCTGAAACAGGCTCCAGGCTCTGAGTTGTCAGTACAGAGCCTGACATGGGGCTTTTATTCACAAATCAGGAGATCATGACCTGAGTTGAAATCGGATGCTTAACGAATTGAGCCACCCAGGTTCCCCTTTTATGGAGAATTTAATACATATGCAGAAGTAGACAGAATAGTGTGATGAATCACTGTGTACTCACCACCCAGCCCTAACAACCAACCCATGACCAAGCTTGCCCCAGGCATTGTCCATATCTACTTTCCTCCTTCCCCAATTATTTTGAAGCCAATTCAGATATCATATTTTATCTGTGAAATTTTCAATATACAGCTAAGAGAAGGACTCTTTTAACATAACCACAATACCATTATTATACCTTAAAAATAATAATTCCTTAATATTATCAAATATGCAGAAAGTGTTCAAATTTTCAGCTGTTTCCCACGTGTCACATTTTTAAAAGTTTGTTTTGAAATCAGGATCCAAAATGGTTTACATGTTGCAATTGGTTGACATGTCTTTTAAGTTTCCTAATATATAGGTTCCCCTTCCATCTCTGGTTTTACCCCTGCAGTTTATTTGCTGAAGGAACCAAATTGTTTGTCCAGCAGAGTTTAACACAGTCTGGACTTTATTGATTGTGTCCCTATGGTGTGGTTTGACATACTCCTCTATCTTCTGTATTTCCTGTAAATTAGTTATTGGATCTAGGTGATGTTATATATAAGTAGGTATTTCTGTTAATTAACCTGGGAACTAAAGCATTATTTATAGTGTTGTGTATATGACAAAAGATGCCTTGTGAGTTCTAATCAATTGATTTGGGGACGTAATTATTTTATCCATATAGTGCATGGGGGGCGATTAGCTAATAGTATTGCTAAAATAAATTCTAGCCTTAATTTCAAAAATGCCCCAAGATGAGAATATATCTAGAAAGAGGAGTTCTTCTTACATAATAAAAGGGAGTCATCCTAGAGATTAGAGGATTTTTACATGAGATAAAATGAGCAGTGGAGGTGTTTAAATGACTTATCTAATCCAAATTGTTTTTGTACTTACAATAATGTTTGTAAATAATCTTTCAAAATTTTAGAACTAGAACACTGTTTTTATTGTTTTTACTTTCTCAGTGATTATAAAACATTTGTATTGCATTTTTGCTAAATTGGGCCTATTCAGTGGTTTTTCTTAAAATACTTTCATACACTCATTCAGTAGATATTTATTGAGTGATCCCTACTTGCCAGGCATTGGACTAGGCAATGGGAAATATAATTGTGATGAGAAAAAATTTGGTCCCCCTTTTCATGGAACCTCCTAGTTGAAAATCTCTTTTTCCCCCCATAAATTCATCTCAAATTGATTTAAGGTAAGCAATGAAGAAAGAAGCTTATTTCTTTATGTGAAGTCAAGAAATGGACTGACTTGAGGAATTACTGAATTCAAAGGCTTAAATAACAAGATTTCATCATTTTTTTCTTCCTTGACTTTCTTTTTCTCTGTATTGGCTTTTTTTTTTTTTTTTTTTTTTTTTTTTTTTTTTTTTTACAAAACCTCTCCCTCTTTGGTGGCCTTGATATTTCTATAAACTTAAGATCCATCAAGAAGAGTGCTTTTTCTCCTTCCAGTAATTTCAACAGAAATCTCAGCACTGGGTCTCATGTGTCAAGTCTAGGTTTAGAGTATTTAGTTGGGAGACGGAGGGGAGGATGAATCAACCCCATCTAAACCTCTTGGTTACTGAGAATAATGGAGAGAATGGTTCCCCAGAGGGAAACCAAGGCATATTTACCAGAAAAGAGCATTTGATTCTGGGAAGACAAAAACCAACATTTATCTGCTATGGCTTATCCTTCGGCTGTTTAGCAACCCTACTGTACTAGTTATGTATTGTTGCATAATAAATCACTCTAAAACATAGTGGCTTAAAACAACAACATTTGTTATTTCTCGGTTTCTGTGGGTCAGGAATCCAGGTATGGCTTTGCTAGGTTTTCTGGCTTAGAGTCTCTCACTAGGCTACAATCAAAGTGTTGGCCAGGGCTTTAGTCACATCTGAAGGCTCAACTAGGGGGGGGGATTTGCTTCTAAGCTCATTGACATGGTTATTGGCAGGATTCTGTTTATCATGATCTGTTGAACTGAGAGACTCAGTTTCTTCTAGACTGTTGACTGGAGGCCACCTACAGTTCCTTGTATGTAGCGTCTCCAAAGGGCAGCTTACAACTTGGCCATTTGCTTTATCAGAACAAGCAAGTGAGAAGGGCCAGAGCAAGTGTGAGCAAGATGTAAGTCACAGTTTTGTTTTTTAAGTTTTTATTTATTTGAGAGAAACAGAGACAATCTGAGTGGGGGAGGGTCAGAGAAAGGGAAAGAGAGAATCCCAAGCAGGCTCTGAGCCAGCACAGAGCCCAATGCAGGGCTTGAACCCGCGAAACTGTGAGATCATGACCTGAGCTGAAACCAAGAGTTGGATGCTCAACTGACTAAGGCATCTAGGCACCCCATAAGTCACAGTTTTTTATAACCTGAACTCAGAAGTAGCATCTCATCACTTTTACCATATTCTGTTCACTAGAAGCAAGCTCCTAGATCCTATCCATACACAGGTGGAGAGACTTCTACACTCATGTGAATAACAATAGGTAGAGATCACTGACCACCACCTTACCAGTTACCTACCAGATATACTTACACTTATTCATATACATATAATTCAGAAATGCACTACTAACTAATGCAGCTATTCTGTATGCAATTGAAAACAAACCCATCCCTCCCTAAAAGAAGATAATTCAGACTCATCTACTTATTCCATTCAGTTCTAAATCTCTGGTCTAGAAAAGTATAAATAAATGTGAATTTTAATTATTCTCCTCCCTCTCCCCATATTCCTAACTTACACTAATGAAGGGAAAACAGAACAGCTGCAATGAAAACAGTTTGGAAAAGAGGAGAGAGAAAACAACACACTGTGATTACCAGGTCCATAGCTAAAATCCAGCTGGCCAGGAATATACTGAGAACTCTTTTTCTTTGCAGTAGAGTTAGTTGCTTGGTTAATTTAGCAACTCTGGTATGCTTTTCTGGGAAGATCTCCTACTTGGGAGAATTCGCTTTCTGAGGGCTATACATTTTATTCACCCATTAGTTTTATTGTAAGATGGGGTCACAGATTGTCACAGGGACTGAACAATCACATTTTTTGTTTGCCTGGTTTAGCATTTTACAATTTCCTTAGAAGCTTAGTGGACTGTTGGTTGATTTGTGTTTTATTCATTCAGAAATCAGAGATTATGTTGAGTCCTAATTGTTACATGTAGACCTTGACCTGGCAGTTGCTACCAGCAATGCTTCATTGCCTTACCTGTCTCCTTGGACCTCAACTTTTCTGTGTACAATAACCTAGAGTGAGGAGTTTTCTTCCTCTTCCCCTGGCCTTCAGGCTGAATCTTAATGGGTGATTCTTTCTGAAAGAGATAGTTGATGTCTCCGTTAGGAGGAAGTACCTAGAAGGGAGAAGGTACAGGTGGAGATGAAGCATTTCTCAAGTTTCAACTTTACTTTTCTCTCTCTGCTGACACTCAGTTTAGCATGGGGCACAGCTTTGGCTCCTAATAGTTGCTATAATTCAAGATTATTTGATTTTTAGTCACCTTATCTTTTGTAAAGGTAAGAGTTAACAACAGAGTGATTTTGAGGATTAAATGAGTTGATGTATGTAAAACAATAATAAATGGTAACTATTACTATGATTATATCTATGTATAGGATTAAATGAGTATTTTACAAATGTGGAAACAGAATTTTTGGATTTATGTCAATCTGAGGAGTCTAAATATTGTGGTCAGGTAGAAGTATTGGGTGACACAAGTATTAAGAGGTTAATCCTGGAGCTTCCCTGAATTGAACAGAGTAAACGGGTGCATTTTAAAATTCAGCACAGGACCTTTCTGATGTGGGATTACCATAGTTTTGAAATTATAACCGCAATTATCAGAATGTCTTTAGTTTTGTTATTATAACTGGGATGTTTTATTCCTGTTTAAGTTCTAGTGTTCCAGATTCACAAAAAAGGGAGTTCCCCCATGTGAAGCTTTAGGCAAACATGAATTTTAAGAAATCTGTTTGTAAGTTGAATAATGGCAGAGGCCTATACAATTGTATTATTAAATATTGAATTTTCCTAAACTTGTATTAACAGCCAGTTTTTTTCACTGCATATCATATTGCTATAAAGAAACTAACATATAACTTCCTTTAAAAACATTCATTTCAGGGTACCTGTGTGGCTCAGTTGGTTAACTGTCTAAGTTTTGATCTCAGGGTCACGAGTTCAAGCCCTACATTGGGCTCCACACTGGTTGTAAAACCTACTTAAAAAAAAAAAAGTGGGGGGGGGCGCCTGGGTGGCTCAGTTGGCTGAGCATCCGACTTCAGCTCAAGTCATGATCTCACAGCTCGTGAGTTTGAGCCCTGCGTCAGGCTCTGTGCTGACAGCTCAGAGCTTGGAGCCTGCTTCGCATTTTGTGTCTCCCTCTCTCTCTGCCCCTCCCCCACTCATGCCATGTCTCTGTCTCTCAAAATAAATAAACATTAAAAAAAAAACACTTTCATTTTCTTCCATTAGCTTTAAAATGTTTCTAGGAGAGGTTGGTATTTTGGACCTTTAAAAAGGTCTCTGGGAGCCTAGGCTTATGATGGTGTCGTAAGTTCACACTTGGAAAAAGAGACATACCTATGGCTCCACAGAGATCAATAATATATGTCTACTTAATATAATATTTAAAGGTAATTTTTAAAAAGACTCATCTGGACTCAAAAACAAGGGAAACATCTCTTAGGTCCAGAGATGGAACAAAAATGGAGAGTGTGACGTCTCCGATGTGCTTGACTCCTGGTCCAGAAGCAGGGAGGCAAAGGCAGTGAGTGGCTCTCACTCAGCAGAGTGGCTCTGCTGGCTAATGGAACTAAAAGTACTTGATGTGAGACAAATGGGCTGATCTAGGTCTCTTTAAAATTAGAGCATGGGGATCTGTAAGGTAGTTGTAGTCTCCCCTTTGTGAAAGACCTAAAAAAGCCTTGGACTTAGAGAGACTCACAGAGTCACCACCTACAGTCATGGTCTGCTTAGTTCTAGGGGACCTATTCTAGAGCCCTGGAGTTGAGCAGTATGCAACCTGTAGCACACATCTGTGGCTTTGCAGACACAACCCAGCCTTTTCATTGAAAGCACTCTTCACATTTTTGTTCCAAGTAAAAACTGGCTGATTCCTGAGACTGGTGTTACTTCCACAGCCTTTTCAAGTAGAAGTGCTTTTCTTCTTTCTGCCATGTATTACTGGGTTTGGAGATTAGGTGAGAGTCTTCCTTATCCGTCATTGCTGATTTCAGACCACAATAATTTCTTCCTCCCAAAACAACCCCAGCTCCTTTAAAGCACCTACCATCAGACTACTCTTCATTTTGAAGTCATTTCCCCCACTCATTCAAGAGTGAAGCAAACATATCAGTGTCTTTTTTTTTTTTTTTTACCATTAGTCTAGCATTACTCTTTTTTTATTAAGACTTTCAAAAAGTGTCTAAAAGATGAAAATTTATTTTAACATAACCATGGTAGCATTTCACATTTCTCCAGTTGTTTCCTAAATATATCTTTCTGTGATAATAGGTCCCACTTTTCCAATTATTTTCTAAATATATATTTAGATGATTGGTTTGTTTACGTCAGGAAACAAAGTTCCACGTTGCATTTAGCTAATTTGTCTCTTCAGTCTGTTTAAATCTGAAGCAATTTCTCCTCGTTCTTATCTGTTTATTTAAGAAACCAGGTGGTTTGTTTTGCTAAAACTTTCACATTTACCTGTTTGCATCTCTATGGGATGATTCCATTTAACATGTTCATCTAGGCCCGGTATTTCTTTCTTTTTTTTTTTTTTTTAAATTTTTTTTTTCAACATTTATTTATTTTTGGGACAGAGAGAGACAGAGCATGAACGGGGGAGGGTCAGAGAGAGAGGGAGACACAGAATCGGAAACAGGCTCCAGGCTCTGAGCCATCAGCCCAGAGCCTGACGCGGGGCTCGAACTCACGGACCGCGAGATCGTGACCTGGCTGAAGCCGGACGCTTAACCGACTGCGCCACCCAGGCGCCCCTAGGCCCGGTATTTCTTGTAGACTGATTATTAGATTGAGAACCTTGATAAGTATAAAGAACACTTTGTAAGTAATGCTGTGGACTTCCTATTACATCACATCAAGAGACACACATGTCTATTTATCTCTCTTTTAGTAATGTTAGGATGAATCAGTGTCTCCAGGTGTTGTGAGTCTGATTCATCCATCATGAAGAAAAAGCCTGAAAAGCCCATTGGGCTTTTACTTTAATATTTTTAGTAGCCATTGATAATACTGGTCTAAAACTATGTTTTGTTGGGATTTGAAAAATGATAGTCTTGTAATTCTATCATTCCTTCTGCATTTGTTAGTAAAGTTCTCCCATAAGACATTTGCCTTTTCAACCATTTGGTTACCTTGAGTTGAGACAGTTCTGAAGTATTTTCTGTATTTACCATTCTTCAGATAATGAGTTGATTTCCCAATGAATCTTGTTATTGTTATTATTGTTGTTGTTATATCTTGTTATTGTTATTGTTTGTTGATGTTATCATTATAAACTTGCAGATTTTAACATTTTTGTTGTGTTTCAATCTGTTGCAGTCATTATTCTATTTAATGTTCAAATGGTCTCATCTTTGACCAATTGGCTCCTATGTTCTTTTGAGATGACTTCAATAACTTGCTTGTATTTCTGATAAGATATTATAGGCTTCTCATATATTTCCTGTCCCAGACTTGGAATCAACAATTTTTACAAGAAGGACTTGCTCCTTTTGGGAGGGAAATGTTATCTAGAGACCATAATCCTGGTGTGTGCTGGGTGTGCTCCTTGCTGCTGGTTTGATAATTACTTCTAGATAATATGTGTTTGTTTTGTTTGTTTGCTTGTTTGTTTGTTTAGTAATCTCTACATTCAGCATGGGGCTCAAACCCTGGGATCAATAGTTGCGTGCTCTTCCAACTGAACCATCCAGGAGCCCCAAAGTGTATTTGTTTTTGAAAGATAAAAATACATCATGAGTGTATACTGAAGTTTCAAATTCAAATTTAAGATTATAGAGTTTTACTCTTAATTTCTTACTTATAGCTCTTTTGTAAGAAAATTTTGGTTTCTAAAGACATTAGTGGTACTGTGTGTGTGTGTGTGTGTGTGTGTGTGTGTGTGTGTGTTATTTCATAATTTTGCTTATTTATCTTTGTGATAGAATACTAAAAGTAAGATTTCTGGGTCAAGGTATATATGTATATGTAATGTTGCTATCTCCATCATGGTTATAGCAGTTTTACTAGTTTGGTGAGTATGGGAGTTGAGCAGATAATAAAAATACAATATGCCTTATAGGTAGAAGTGCTTTAAAGAAGTAGTTAAAAGAAGTTTGACTTTATCTTTCTTTTTTTCCATACCCATTCATTCTTCATTAATACTGTAATTGTCATATTATATTTAGAAAGATGATAATATTTTGAGGGGAATTTAAAGAAATGCTAACTTATAGGTACAATTAATCTCTTTTTCTCTATTTTTACCTCTTGCTACAGTGTCTTCCCCATTCTGGTATTGACAAAAGATTAGATAAATTTAACTTGCTCAACATTTTTCTTCATTTGCTGCAGATTGTCCCATTAATATCAACGTTGTTAGCAGATACTGCCAAGTGTTAAAATCCTTGCAAACTTTGTTCTGTTACTGACTTTGTAACAGTATGACTCTTATAGGTGAAATCTTTGTTAGTTGGTGCTTAGCTTTCTTATACATTATCTCTGTGTTTTTACATGTGGAAATACTTGTGCTCCTCTGTGAAGCTTGACTGTGCAGTTGGTTTCGTTACTAATACCTCCTACTCCATTTTGACTTTTTAAAATTATTGTATCTCTTTTTTTTAGAACTTAAATTTTAAAGTAAAACCTAGCCCTAAGAAGATATTTTTCTGTTTGGGGCAGAAATCATACAGTCTCTTTCCAACTCCTATGCATATATATATAGCTATATATCAATGTTATAGCATTTTTCACCTTATTTCTCCATTGCTAGACCATTCAAATTGGCTTTCAGGTTAGAAATATACTTATTTCTACTTATTTCTAGGACATTTTCTGTGTATTTCTTTTGTTGGTTGATTTTTTAACATTTATTTATTTATTTTGAGAGAGTGTGTGCATGCATGCATGTATGCCCAAGGAAGGGAGGAGTAGAGAGAGGGGGAGAGAGAGAATCCCAAAAAGGCTCCACACTGTCAGCACAGAACCAAATGCAGGGCTCCATCTCATGACCTAAACCACAACATCATTACCTGAGCCGAAATCAAGTCAGGTGCTTAAACTACTCAGGTGCCCCTGAATTTTTTTATGCTTCAAAATCTTACTAATTTACCTGGTTAAAATTTTGATGTATTTTAATGTTGTTTGTTGGTATTTCATTTTTCCTTGTTTAGGTTCGTAACGTTCTTAATGATGCAGTGGATTTACTGGAATTCCGTGATAGAGTCATTAAAGCATCTTTGAACTATGCACACTTAGTTGTATCAACATCTCTTCAATGTTATGTGTTCTCGTAAGCATCTTGCATTTCTTAAAAATCCAGAGTTTTGTCTGTGATGAGGTATTTATTTTCAAGCTTTCACAACAACATGGGTTGGTTTAAACTTAATTTGCTTAAAACCTCACTTATTCCAAACTTAACTCCCAACCAAGAAATGGTTTAAAAATGAGCTATGAGCACTAAAAATAGATCTAATAAAGTTTGTGCATCAGTTAATAACCATTTTTATAATAGAAAATACCTTCTCTGAGATAGTGTTTACTCTTACTTTACTCACAGTTCTAAGGAATTTAGTACAACAACTATAACTTCATAGCCCAGAGGAGCAGCTGATAAATGGTAGGAAAAAGACCCACCTAACCACTGGAAGAGAAGGGACAGTTAGTGGCCTGACAATAGGCTGAAAGATGTTCAATAGGGATACAAGGAAGTATTCAAGCTTAATATCATAACCCAAAGTAATCATGGATATTCATAATGATAATCCAGAGTTGTCCAGAAATGATGGAAAAAAATATATTCAATCTACCTGTATTTGAAAATGGAGAATAATTCAGTACATCCAAGAAACTTGTGCCTAAAACAAATATACATGGTATTTTTCAAAGCGTAACTCAATATGTGCTGAAAAGTGTTGAACTGGCTTTCTGGAAATGAACAAACAAACCCAATTTGCAGTGTTTACCTACTTCTATAATGTAAATACTTCTACCGTGGCCAGTTTAAGCTACCATTATGATGTCACTGAAGGCCGAATTGAAAAGAGATGCATAGTAGCAAACCGTTATATAGAATTGCCACCATATGGACACAACAGATGTATATAATCTCAAGTGCATAGATAATAGTAAAATGTAATAAAATAATCTGGAAGGAATAAGTTTGGATTATTATTATCTTTGTTTTTGAATATAATATGTTAAGTATAAGTTTATATAATTTAATTTTAAATAATAGTTTTTTTTTTTTAAGTTTATTTATTTTGAGAGAGACAGAGAGCACCAGTGGGAGAGGGGCAGAGAGAGAGGGAGAAAATCCCAAGCAGGCTCCACACTGTCAGCACAAAACCTGGTGTGGGGCTCGACCCCACGAAGTGTGAGATCATGACTTAAGCCGAAATCAAGAGTCAGAGGCTTAACTGATTGAGCCACCCAGGTGCCCCAATAATAGCTTTTAATACTTGGTTTACAAACTTCCTGAAAATACACCACTTGGTACAAGCTGGCTCTAGCATGCCACCAGCTGACTTCTCAACTATCCAGAAAACTAATGTAACCACTCTGATACTTTCAAGAATTGTGAATAGTTAGGGACTGTTTTTTACATTTTGTGCTTATATTTGTTACATTATGTGGTTATAATCATTGAATATAAAATTGAAGATAGGGACTACATGTGTCTTAGTCACATCTATACACCTAGTGTTCAACATGTAGTAGGTACTTAGTAAATAAATGTTTTTGGATAAATTAATGAATCAAAAAACATGAAAGGTAGTAGTGTCTTGAATTCCTAAGCCCAGTAATGTGCAAGACAAAGGTATACAGCTTTATTAACAATAAAAATTGGTATAATTAATTATTAAAAATATTCACTCACTATACATAAGTCTACTACTAATCAGAATGTACAACTTAGGACAGCAGCCAAGCCTGGAAGAATTAAATGGGAGAAGCAGAAAAGAGAGGGGATAAAGAAATAAGCAGCTCAATTTAAGGGAAATATTTTTCTTACATGTAAGTGAACAACAGTATGACTTTGGGAAAAGTCAAGAAAGATACCTAGTTAAACAGTTGATATACAGGGAAGGGATTATCGGATGTGAAGAAATTTCACAATCACTTAGCGCACATAGTAATGTGAATAATGAATTTTCATGGGGTTGAGTCAAATAGAGATTTCTTCAGTTTAGGGTTCGTTTGAAGACAGTAGGTCTCTTAACCACCCCATGTGAGGGGTTTATTCTGCTAGTTTATTGGCAATGACAGAATGTTTGAATCTGGAGGATTAGTATCATGTGTTACTTGCATCAGAGGTGGCTTTTTAAAATATTTACCGAAAGTTTAGCAGCTGTTATTTAATTTTTTTTGTCTCTTTACTTTTTTTTGTCACCCTAATCTTCATAAACCTGTTAATATGTGACAGAATATAAGATTGCTTTTATTCTTTTATAAGTTAGTCTTGCCTCCCCTCTCTTGTCAAGACATTTATTAAGGCACAAAATATTTCTGAAAGTGAAATACCAGGGAGCAGTAGTGGGAATAAGATAGTGCTGAGACTGATCGTCACCAAAACATATTTCATTAAATTGTAAAACCTACTAGTATTTTAGATAACAAAAACTATCTTTTATTGAGCTCTATTATACTATCTTTTTTGGTCATGGTCTAATTTACCCTGTGTGTTGAGTATGACTGTTCCCATTTTCCAAGATGAAGAAACTGAAAGACACAGAGAGTATTTAAGTAACTCACTCTAGATCAGATTACTTCTTTCCTAAAGGAAGAGTTAGGGTTTGAGTCCAAGTTCTTAATAACTGTTGCCCTTTTTTAGTAATAAAAATATAATTTTTAAGACAAACATGTAAGCAGTATAGTGGTTTATATGAAAAGAAGTTCCAGAAAAAGGAACATGATATATAAGTATTCTTTGTTAAATTTTCATTTGAAGTTTCATATCATTGTATAGAAAATACTCTTGCTCTATTTGACAGTGTGGTTTAAGGAGCTTCTATTTCTGTGGCAGGTGTGTATATATATATATATATATATATATATATATATATATATATATACACACCTATCTCCATTGTCATAACTCTCAGATATTTTGCAAGGGGACATTAAAAAAATCCACAATCACTATTCTTATCAAAGAATGAAGGTTAGTTTTAATGACTATGTACATGAAGCATGCTATGATATTTTTTCTAATGTACAAAAGCACATATTTTTATCATACCTGTGACCCCAGGCCTAGTTATTATTAATAGTTTATTCATTGTTTTGTTTTGCGCATGCCTTTACTTATTGAAATAGGTATCAGACTCTTTGCATTAGCCAATATTAATTTCCCACCAGTGCGCCCACTTACTGCAGCCTTTCCCTTCCCCCATTTTCTGGATCTGAATATGAGACTTAATGTGATTTAAAGAATTGGTTCCATGAAAGTAATTGAGAGGAAGTCAGAATATATAGGAATAATAAAATATTTTAAACTGTGCAACTTTGATTATTTGGGGTGAGTCTTTCAGTTTGTAAATGTTCTCTCCCCCTTTCCTATCTTTGAATCCCTATTATAAAAACTAAAGGAATTGTTTGTTTATTTACTTATCAATTTATTCAATAAGTATGATCATTGCCTACATTTATATAGTATTTTACAGTTTACAGAATGCTTCACAGAAATCTTCATTTAGCCCAACAATGACACTGGGAGACCTACAGGAAAAATATTCATGTTCATAATGTTAATTGTTATTATAATGTCTCTTTATTCACTATCTAGTATATAACAGGCAGTTAGCTAGACACTTTGAGTCGTCATTATCTCAATTTACAAATAAGGAAATTGATGCTTAGGAGGTTGACCTTATTAAGATCATATGGACAATAGGTGGTGAAACCGGATTGCTAATCCTGATCTGTCTAGCCAAAAATTCATCCTTTCCTCACCGTGCCATGCCGCTACTATATCAGATAAGAAACATAAAATGACTTGCCCAAACCACATAGCTAATAAATGACAGAACTTGCATTTACGATTCCTCAATTCACATATTGTGATGCCTAGAGTAAACATTTATTGAATGTTTACTACTGAGTACTTACTACTTACACAGAATTTGGTTTCTAGTCAGGGATACAGACATGTAAGTGAATGATTTCAGAACAATGTGCCAAGTGCTGTAATAGAAATATATACAGTTACTGTGAAACTGAAGACACTATTTAAAATGAATACATATCTATTTATTAAAAAGCATTTGGTATTTTAAATGTTAATAAGTGTCCTTTTTATTTGTCTTTTAGTACGAAGAACTGGAATACACCTCTTATATTTGATCTAAAAGAAGGAACTGTTAGTTTAATTCTGCAGGCAGAAAGGTAATTTGTTTATCTTGTTTGACTATTGAATTTGGGGTTGAAATATTTCAGATTGCAGTAAAACACTGTATAAAGCATGTCATTTACAGAATGGTATATTAGTCATTTGGAGTCAGTCTGTTTCTATTTATTTTATTTTATTTTATTTTATTTTATTTTATTTTATTTTATTTTATTTTATTTTATTTTTTAACGTTTATTTATTTTTGAGACAGAGAGAGACAGAGCATGAACAGGGGAGGGGCAGAGAGAGAGGGAGACACAGAATCTGAAACAGGCTGCGGGTTCTGAGCGGTCAGCACAGAGCCCGACGTGGGGCTCGAACTCACAGACCGTGAGATCATGACCTGAGCCGAAGTCGGACGCTTAACCAACCAAGCCACCCAGGCGCCCCTGTTTCTATTTATTTTAAAGAAGAAAAAGTAAGAGAATAAGCTGTTAGGTCAGTGGTTCTGAAACTTTTTGCTCTCAGAATTTCTCTACATTCTTAAAAAATTCTTGAGGGTTATATATAGGTTTTATGTATATATATATATATACATATATATATATATACACACACACAAATTTATGTATATATATATATATATATATATATTAGCATTTACTACACTAAAATTTTTAATTGAGAAATTTAAAAGGTGTTCATTTTTTTGAACACCTTTTGTTTTTTTAAAAAACAAGGTTTTAAAAAAAAAGCCTTTAAAAAACCCTTTTGTTTTTTTTAAGTTTATTTATTTATTTTGAGAGAGCGAGAACAGAGTGAGGGCAGAGAGAGAGAAGAGAGAATCCCAAGCAGGCTCCGCACTGCCAGTGCAGACCCAACACGGGACTCAAACTCACAAACAGTGATACCATGACCTGAGCCAAAATCAAGTCAGATGCTTAGCTGACTGAGCTATCCAGGTGCCCCTTTGTTCTTGTTTTTGGTTTTAAATATTGGTTGAAACACATTGATTTTACGAGCCACTACTAGGCTGTGACCTGAAGTTTCAAAAATAATATTCTTTACCCACACTTTCAGTGTATACAGGACTATAGAACACTGGGCCAACAAACTAGAGTAAGGTTGAAATAGCTATGGCTCAGGAACCCACACTTTTTCATGAAAACTGTCATCAATCAAGTACAGTGATATCCTACTGAACCATCAGTTTTAGAAAGCTACAATCCAATGAAACCTGGAATAAAGTTTGAACATAGAATCGACAATTACCTAATATAGCTACCTGTGAAATCTTTGCACTAAAACCGTGTACTTTATTCCTTATTCCTTTACTCACCACCTAGGCAGTCTCTTAATAGTGTTGTTATCAGGTTTTCTAGCCCACGGCCTTTTATAAATAGCAAACCAGAAGGGGAATGCTCGTGGGCTGTTAGAGGCTGGCACAAGGACAAGAAGAAAAGTGACTGCCTGGCAAGCAGCATAGAGAAAACTAAAAGCACAGAACTGTATAGCTGAATAGCTTCATTATTCTGATGCATGAACAGATTCTCCTGTATACCAAAGCTGTCAGTTAAACAGTTACTGAAGAGTATGGTCATCACATTGATGACCTTGAGTGATCAAGAAAATTGTGTCAAATTTTGTACCATCTGTTTAATGAAATTGAAATATATTTCTTTATTTAGTTATATCATAAACTTTTAATATGAAAAAGACGTCTTTGCCACTTAAAAAGGTAAGATTTCAGCTATCTAAAACACCATATTTCTGAAATTATTTTTATTCAAATAGTTCCAAATTTATTCATTTACACATTACTTATAAGTGTATTTATTGAATATGCTCTTAGTAAAGGCATTTGTTAATGGCATAACTAATTAGGCAGTTAAAGAATAATTCCCTTACCACCTATTGGCTTGTCTTATTTCTGTACTGAGAAAACTTTGCTCCTTGAAAACTGTTTACTCACAAGGAGATTAAAAACTTATAGTGTCTTTTTCAGGATAGAAAAAGGTTTTAGTATTGAAACAAAGAAAGAATTTATACTAATATGATGTATCATTTGTCAACATTAGCAAATATTGTTTTCATACACTAATGGGTAAGGGCCAAAGCCTTCAATCAAATAAACTACATACCAGTACTCAAGTATTAATTTAATTAAAATGTATATATTTGTTCCATGGCAAGAAAGAACAATGAGCAATTCCTGGATCAAGAAATAGTTCTGAATCAAGGATATTAAATTTTTGAACTTAAGATCTTAAGAAGTAATACTGTGTTCAGCATTGAGGAAATAGGCATTCCAATATAGTAATGATGTGATTGTAAATTATTACAGCCTTTAAAAGGGCAGTTTAACAATAAAGATTAAAATTTTCTAAGTAGGAGTGCCTGGGTGGCTCAGTCAGTTGAGCGTCTGACTTGATTTTGGTCATGAGCTCAGGTCATGATCTCATGGTTTGTGGGTTCAAGCCTTGTGTAGGGCTCTGGACTGACATATGGAGCTTGCTTGGGATTCTCTTTCTCTGTCTCTCTCTCTCTTTGCCCCTTCCCCATTCACGTGTGCGCTCTCTCTCTCAAAATAAAACATTTTATAAAAAAATAAATAAAATTGTTTAAGTATATGCCCTTTCATCCAATTATTACATTTCTAGAAGTTATACTAAGGAAATAAGGTAGACATACAGAGATGTGTATACACTAGGCATTCTTTAAAACAGTGAATAATTTAGGGGCGCCTGGGTGACTCAGTCGGTTAGGCATTGAACTTCGGCTCAGGTCATGATCTCATGGTTCATGAGTTCAAGCCCTGGGTAGGACTCTGTGCAGACAGCACAGAGCCTGGGGCCTGCTTCGAGTTCTGTGTTTCCCTGTCTCTCAGCCCCTCCCCTGCTCACACTCTGTCTCTTGTGAAAATAAACATTACAAAATAAAAACAAAAAAATACAGTGAATAATTTGAAATAAAATAAATGTCTATCAGGACTGAGTTAATAGGGGTGCCTTGGTGGCTCAGTCGGTTAAACGCCCAACTCTTGATTTCTGCTCAGGTCATGATCTCATGGTTTGTGAGATCAAGCCCTACATCAGGCAGACAGCATGGAGCCTGCCTAAGATTCTCTTTCTCCCTCTCTCAGCCCCTCCCTTGCCCTCTCTCTCTTTCTTAAAATACATGAATAAACATTTAAAAAATTTTAAAAAGCAATGACAATAAAATGAAATTATAATACACCCATACTTTGCCATAAGTTATCTCTTTAGAGATAGAATTGCAAGAGATCTTTTGCTTTCTCTTTGTTGTTTGAATTGTTTTTTGCAATGTTCATAAATTTTCAAAGGAAAAAAATTTGATTTAGATTTTTCCAAAGAATACACTATTCTCTCATATAAAAATGAAAATAGAGTAAGCTTCTATTTGAGAATGTATTTTTATTCTTTTTTTTTTAGACATTTTCTTCTTGTAGATGGTGGTGGTATCTATTTATATTCTTATGAAGGCCGGCTCATTTCTTCTCCAAAATTTCCTGGAATGAGAACAGATATTCTGAATGCACAGACTGTATCTCTGAGTAATGATACCATAGCAATAAAAGACAAAGCTGATGAAAAAAGTAAGTGTATTTCTATAATTTTCCATGTCACATTTCCATGAAATTTGTTAACACTGTAAAATTTCCTTTCTTTTATTTTCTCATCTATTAATATATTCACTTTATATGAAAGAATTATGAACTTCCTATTTGTCCTAAGCATAAATTAATTAAAGAACTAAAGTTGACATATTATACCCAATTGATAGAACAGATAAGTACTGTCACAACATCAAAGCTTATTGGTAAGTAATAAATCTTTATATATTTAGTAGCTGTTGGTAGAGAGTTTGAGTTCATGATTGTGAGTCCTAAAAATGTCTTGTTACTTTTTAAGTTTTGTGATCTTTTAAAATGTTCCTTTTCCTTCATTTGGTAACAGTAAATACAGTAAATATTGTGTTTCATTGTGCTATGTATTTTGCTTATATGTATGTATATTTTTATAAATATTTTTATATTTATATATATTTTGAATTAATTAAATAGAATAAAGTTATGAATTTAAAATTTTCATATAAAAATATAGATTGCATTAGTATTTATAAAAAAATATAAATATGTCTGATGTTTTGGAATTCCATAGTACAGTGACACGATTTTTTTAGGGCATTGCTCTATCTCAATGACATTTATCCAACAGATACTGAGTACTTGCTATGTCCAGGTGTTTTTCTAGAAGTTGAAGATACAACAGTGAATAAGACACACAAATAAACATACAAATTATAATAAGTAGTCAGCTAATGATATGTGCTGTGAAGAAAATGCAAGGTAATGGAATAGAGCATGCTGGAGGTGAGGTAGGGGAATGACTATAGGACAAGCAAGTGCAAAGGTTCTGAGGTGGGGACAATTGGCATGTAAAAGGAACTGCTAGAAGTCCATGGGACAAGGTCAACATGAGCTAGGCAGAGAGTGGGAGGAGAGGACAGAAAGATAGATAAGCAGGAACCAGATCATATAAAGACTTGGCCATGGTAGGGATGTTGGATGAGAGAAAGAGAAGAGGCACACATTTTTGTCCTGGATGAATGAGATGGAAGATGGGGAAGGAGGAAGTTTAGAGGAGGTCCACAAACCTAATTCTATTTTGGTCATGGTAAATTTGAATGCTTCTCAGACATTCAAGCAGGAATGGAGGGTAAACAGTAGGATAGACAAGCCTAGGACCCAGGAGAGAGTTGGGGACTAGAGATACAAATTTGGGAGTCACTGGTATACAGATGCTGCCATGGCACTGAAAGAAATTATCCAAGAAGTAAGTATAGGCAGAGAAAGGACCAAAGACTGAGCACATCAATATTTAGAGATGGATGAGAGGACGCAGAGCCAGTGAGGTAAGAGTGAGAGTGAGTTATTCCCAAAGCCTAGTGGAAAAAACATTAAATAATTGTTTTTCTCTCTTGGTACATATTGCCAAATGTTGTTTATCACTGTGACATGTTACAAAAAAAATCTGATGTGATGGTTAACTTTGTTAGTTCATGCTGTGGAAACCTTAATTCAGGAGCTAAGAAACTCCGGCTTTTTAATTTTCAGTACTTTCAGATCCCATCCCGTCTCATACTGGTAGAAATATAATTCTCCTAAACAGAGTTTGTGTCTTCATGCCTTAGACCTTCTCTGAGAGAGGACATTTGGTGATTGTTTTATTTTTGAAGGACTTTCTTTCTGGCTAAAAAAGAGAATCAAGTAAGATAGTATCTAGATAGCAGACACATTTACGATGACTGAGTAATTGTTAATAACTTGGAGGTCAGATTTTTTTCTTCAATAAACTTAAATTTGAAAATCCCAGTGATGGGGCGCCTGGGTGGCGCAGTCGGTTAAGCGTCCGACTTCAACCAGGTCATGATCTCGCGGTCCGTGAGTTCGAGCCCCGCATCGGGCTCTGGGCTGATGGCTCAGAGCCTGGAGCCTGCTTCTGATTCTGTGTCTCCCTCTCTCTCTGCCCCTCCCCCGTTCATGCTCTGTCTCTCTCTGTCCCCAAAAAAATAAATAAATGTTGAAAAAAAAATTTAAAAAAAATAAATAAAAAAAAAAGAAAATCCCAGTGATTATTATGAGTTGTCTGTACTTTTCTTGTTCAACACTGCATATTTTATTTTTTTTTTATTTTTTATAATATATGAAATTTATTATCCAAATTGGTTTCCATAAAACACCCAGTGCTCATCCCAAAAGGTGCCCTCCTCAATACCCATCACCCACCCTCTCCTCCCTCCCACCCCCCATCAACCCTCAGTTTGTTCTCAGTTTTTAACAGTCTCTTATGCTTTGGCTCTCTCCCACTCTAACCTCTTTTTTTTTTTTTTTTTTTTTTTTCCTTTTTTCCTCCCCCTCCCCCACGGGTTCCTGTTACGTTTCTCAGGGTCCACATAAGAGTGAAACCATATGGTATCTGTCTTTCTCTGTATGGCTTATTTCACTTAGCATCACACTCTCCAGTTCCATCCACGTTGCTACAAAAGGCCATATTTCATTTTTTCTCATTGCCACATAGTATTCCATTGTGTATATAAACCACAATTTCTTTATCCATTCATCAGTTGATGGACATTTAGGCTCTTTCCATAGTTTGGCTATTGTTGAGAGTGCTGCTATGAACATTGGGGTACAAGTGCCCCTATGCATCAGTACTCCTGTATCCCTTGGATAAATTCCCAGCAGTGCTATTGCTGGGTCATAGGGTAGGTCTATTTTTAATTTTCTGAGGAACCTCCACACTGTTTTCCAGAGCGGCTGCACCAATTTGCATTCCCACCAACAGTGCAAGAGGGTTCCCGTTTCTCCACATCCTCGCCAGCATCTATAGTCTCCTGATTTGTTCATTTTGGCCACTCTGACTGGCGTGAGGTGATACCTGAGTGTGGTTTTGATTTGTATTTCCCTGATAAGGAGCGACGCTGAACATCTTTTCATGTGCCTGTTGGCCATCCGGATGTCTTCTTTAGAGAAGTGTCTATTCATGTTTTCTGCCCATTTCTTCACTGGGTTATTTGTTTTTCGGGTGTGGAGTTTGGTGAGCTCTTTATAGATTCTGGATACTAGCCCTTTGTCCGATATGTCATTTGCAAATATCTTTTCCCATTCCGTTGGTTGCCTTTTAGTTTTGTTGGTTGTTTCCTTTGCTGTGCAGAAGCTTTTTATCTTCATAAGGTCCCAGTAATTCACTTTTGCTTTTAATTCCCTTGCCTTTGGGGATGTGTCGAGTAAGAGATTGCTACGGCTGAGGTCAGAGAGGTCTTTTCCTGCTTTCTCCTCTAAGGTTTTGATGGTTTCCTGTCTCACATTCAGGTCCTTTATCCATTTTGAGTTTATTTTTGTGAATGGTGTGAGAAAGTGGTCTAGTTTCAACCTTCTGCATGTTGCTGTCCAGTTCTCCCAGCACCATTTGTTAAAGAGGCTGTCTTTTTTCCATTGGATGTTCTTTCCTGCTTTGTCAAAGATGAGTTGACCATACGTTTGTGGGTCTAGTTCTGGGGTTTCTATTCTGTTCCATTGGTCTATGTGTCTGTTTTTGTGCCAATACCATGCTGTCTTGATGATGACAGCTTTGTAGTAGAGGCTAAAGTCTGGGATTGTGATGCCTCCTGCTTTGGTCTTCTTCTTCAAAATTCCTTTGGCTATTCGGGGCCTTTTGTGGTTCCATATGAATTTTAGGATTGCTTGTTCTAGTTTCGAGAAGAATGCTGGTGCAATTTTGATTGGGATTGCATTGAATGTGTAGATAGCTTTGGGTAGTATTGACATTTTGACAATATTTATTTTTCCAATCCATGAGCAGGGAATGTCTTTCCATTTCTTTAAATCTTCTTCAATTACCTTCATAAGCTTTCTATAGTTTTCAGCATACAGATCCTTTACATCTTTGGTTAGATTTATTCCTAGGTATTTTATGCTTCTTGGTGCAATTGTGAATGGGATCAGTTTCTTTATTTGTCTTTCTGTTGCTTCATTGTTAGTGTATAAGAATGCAACTGATTTCTGTACATTGATTTTGTATCCTGCAACTTTGCTGAATTCATGTATCAATTCTAGCAGACTTTTGGTGGAGTCTATCGGATTTTCCATGTATAATATCATGTCATCTGCAAAGAGCGAAAGCTTGACTTCATCTTTGCCAATTTTGATGCCTTTGATTTCCTTTTGTTGTCTGATTGCTGATGCTAGAACTTCCAGCACTATGTTAAACAACAGCGGTGAGAGTGGGCATCCCTGTCGTGTTCCTGATCTCAGGGAAAAAGCTCTCAGTTTTTCCCCGTTGAGGATGATGTTAGCTGTGGGCTTTTCATAAATGGCTTTTATGATCTTTAAGTATGTTCCTTCTATCCCGACTTTCTCAAGGGTTTTTATTAAGAAAGGGTGCTGGATTTTGTCAAAGGCCTTTTCTGCATCGATTGACAGGATCATATGGTTCTTCTCTTTTTTTTTGTTAATGTGATGTATCACGTTGATTGATTTGCGAATGTTGAACCAGCCCTGCATCCCAGGAATGAATCCCACTTGATCATGGTGAATAATTCTTTTTATATGCCGTTGAATTCGATTTGCTAGTATCTTATTGAGAATTTTTGCATCCGTATTCATCAGGGATATTGGCCGGTAGTTCTCTTTTTTTACTGGGTCTCTATCTGGTTTAGGAATCAAAGTAATACTGGCTTCATAGAATGAGTCTGGAAGTTTTCCTTCCCTTTCTATTTCTTGGAATAGCTTGAGAAGGATAGGTATTATCTCTGCTTTAAACGTCTGGTAGAACTCCCCTGGGAAGCCATCTGGTCCTGGACTCTTATTTGTTGGGAGATTTTTAATAACCGATTCAATTTCTTCGCTGGTTATGGGTCTGTTCAAGCTTTCTATTTCCTCCTGGTTGAGTTTTGGAAGAGTGTGGGTGTTCAGGAATTTGTCCATTTCTTCCAGGTTGTCCAATTTGTTGGCATATAATTTTTCATAGTATTCCCTGATAATTGTTTGTATCTCTGAGGGATTGGTTGTAATAATTCCATTTTCATTCATGATTTTATCTATTTGGGTCATCTCCCTTTTCTTTTTGAGAAGCCTGGCTAGAGGTTTGTCAATTTTGTTTATTTTTTCAAAAAACCAACTCTTGGTTTCGTTGATCTGCTCTACAGTTTTTTTAGACTCTATATTGTTTATTTCTGCTCTGATCTTTATTATTTCTCTTCTTCTGCTGGGTTTAGGCTGCCTTTGCTGTTCTGCTTCCATTTCCTTTAGGTGTGCTGTTAGATTTTGTATTTGGGATTTTTCTTGTTTCTTGAGATAGGCCTGGATTGCAATGTATTTTCCTCTCAGGACTGCCTTCGCTGCGTCCCAAAGCGTTTGGATTGTTGTATTTTCATTTTCGTTTGTTTCCATATATTTTTTTATTTCTTCTCTAATTGCCTGGTTGACCCACTCATTCGTTAGTAGGGTGCTCTTTAACCTCCATGCTTTTGGAGGTTTTCCAGACTTTTTTTCTGTGGTTGATTTCAAGCTTCATAGCATTGTGGTCTGAAAGTATGCATGGTATAATTTCAATTCTGGTAAACTTATGAAGGGCTGTTTTGTGACCCAATATATGATCTATCTTGGAGAATGTTCCATGTGCACTCGAGAAGAAAGTATATTCTGTTGCTTTGGGATGCAGAGTTCTAAATATATCTGTCAAGTCCATCTGATCCAATGTCTCATTCAGGGCCCTTGTTTCTTTATTGACCGTGTGTCTAGATGATCTATCCATTTCTGTAAGTGGGGTGTTAAAGTCCCCTGCAATTACCACATTCTTATCAATAAGGTTGCTTCTGTTTATGAGTAGTTGTTTTATATATTTGGGGGCTCCGGTATTCGGCGCATAGACATTTATAATTGTTAGCTCTTCCTGATGGATAGACCCTGTAACTATTATATAATGTCCTTCTTCATCTCTTGTTACAGCCTTTAATTTAAAGTCTAGTTTGTCTGATAGAAGTATGGCTACTCCAGCTTTCTTTTGGCTTCCAGTAGCATGATAAATAGTTCTCCATCCCCTCACTCTCAATCTAAAGGTGTCCTCAGGTCTAAAATGAGTCTCTTGTAGACAGCAAATAGATGGGTCTTGTTTTTTTATCCATTCTGATACCCTATGTCTTTTGGTTGGCGCATTTAATCCATTTACATTCAGTGTTATTATAGAAAGATATGGGTTTAGAGTCATTGTGATGTCTGTATGTTTTATGCTTGTAGTGATGTCTCTGGTATTTTGTCTCACAGGGTCCCCCTTAGGATCTCTTGTAGGGCTGGTTTAGTGGTGACAAATTCCTTCAGTTTTTGTTTGTTTGGGAAGACCTTTATCTCTCCTTCTATTCTAAATGACAGACTTGCTGGATAAAGGATTCTCGGCTGCATATTTTTTCTGTCTAGCACACTGAAAATCTCGTGCCAATTCTTTCTGGCCTGCCAAGTTTCAAAAGAGAGATCAGTCACGAGTCTTATAGGTCTCCCTTTATATGTGAGGGCACGTTTACCCCTTGCTGCTTTCAGAATTTTCTCTTTATCCTTGTATTTTGCCAGTTTCACTATGATATGTCGTGCAGAAGATCGATTCAGGTTCCGTCTGAAGGGAGTTCTCTGTGCCTCTTGGATTTCAATGGCTTTTTCCTTCCCCAGTTCAGGGAAGTTCTCAGCTATTATTTCTTCAAGTACCCCTTCAGCACCTTTCCCTCTCTCTTCCTCCTCTGGGATACCAATTATGCGTATATTATTTCTTTTTAGTGTATCACTTAGTTCTCTAATTTTCCCCTCATACTCCTGGATTTTTTTATCTCTCTTTCTCTCAGCTTCCTCTTTTTCCATAACTTTATCTTCTAGTTCACCTATTCTCTCCTCTGCCTCTTCAATCCGAGCTGTGGTGGTCTCCATTTTGTTTTGCATTTCATTTAAAGCGTTTTTCAGCTCCTCATGACTGTTCCTTAGTCCCTTGATCTCTGTAGCAAGGGATTCTCTGCTGTCCTGTATACTGTTTTCAAGCCCGGCGATTAATTTTATGACTATTATTCTAAATTCACTTTCTGTTATATTATTTAAATCCTTTTTGATCAGCTCATTAGCTGTTGTTATTTCCTGGAGATTCTTCTGAGGGGAATTCTTCCGCTTGGTCATTTTGGATAGTCCCTGGCGTGGTGAGGACCTGCAGGGCACTTCCCCTGTGCTGTGGTGTATAACTGGAGTTGGTGGGCGGGGCTGCACTCCGACCTGATGTCTGCCCCCGGCCCACCGCTGGGGCCACAGTCCGACTGGTGTGTGCCTTCTCTTCCCCTCTCCTAGGGGCGGGATTCACTGTGGAGTGGCGTGGCCCGTCTGGGCTACTTGCACACTGCCAGGCTTGTGATGCTGGGGATCTGGCGTATTAGCTGGGGTGGGTAGGCAAGGTGCACAGGGGCAGGAGGGGCAGGCTTAGGTCGCTTCTCCTTAGGTGATCCACTTCAGGAGGGGCCCTGTGGCAGCGGGAGGGAGTCAGATCCGCTGCCGGAGGTTTGGCTCCGCAGAAGCACAGAGTTGGGTGTTTGCGCGGAGCGAGGAAGTTCCCTGGCAGGAACTGGTTCTCTTTGGGATTTTGGCTGGGGGATGGGCGGGGGAGATGGCGCTGGCGAGCGCCTTTGTTCCCCACCAAACTGAGCTCTGTCGTCCGGGGGCTCAGCAGCTCTCCCTCCCTTTGTCCTCCAGCCTTCCCGCTTTCTGAGCAGAGCTGTTAACTTATGACCTCCCAGACGCTAAGTCGCGCTTGCTGTCGGAACACAGTCCGTCAGGCCCCTCCGCTTTTGCAGGCCAGACTCCGGGGCTCTGCTTGGCCGGCGAGCCGCCCCTCCGCCCCGGCTCCCTCCCGCCAGTCCGTGGAGCGCGCACCGCCTCGCCGCCCTTCCTACCCTCTTCCGTGGGCCTCTTGTCTGCGCTTGGCTCCGGCGACTCCGTTCTGCTAATCCTCTGGCGGTTTTCTGGGTTATTTAGGCAGGTGTAGGTGGAATCTAATTGATCAGCAGGATGCGCGGTGAGCCCAGCGTCCTCCTACGCCGCCATCTTCTCCAACTCTTCTCTACACTGCATATTTTAGATAGAAGCTGTAATAAGGAACTTATATTTACAACTGAATATACCTTATTCTGAATATTTATTTATTTATTTATTTATTCATTCATTCATTTTATTTATTTATTTAGAGGAGAGAAAGCACGAGCAGCATGAGCAGGGGAGGGGCAGAGAGAGAGGGGAGAGAGAGAATCCCAAGCAGGCTCCATGATGTCAGTGCAGAGCTCACACTCACCAACTGTGAGATCATGACCTGAGGTGAAATCAAGAGTCCGAGACTTCACCAACTGAGCCACCCAGACATCCCTATTCTGAATTTTTCTATATTTAATTCATATCTGAAACATATTTCATTACTCTTTAATACTTTGATAATTCATAGCACTTTAGAGCTAGAAAGAATTATCAACATTTTCAGAAATATGGATTATTTGCCAATAAATTATCTGTTTTACTTACATAAATTTTGATTGTTGAAGAAGATAATCACGCAATTCTGTTTGGCTGTAAACAGAAAATCAAAAAGACCAAAATAAAATTATTATTGTAAACTGATATAAAATGAGTAGGAAAATATTTTCCTTATGTTTCTTTTAAAAGAAGCTAGGGGAGCCTGGGTGGCTCAGTTGGTTAAGTGTCCGACTTCAGCCCGGGTCACGATCTCGCGGTCCGTGAGTTCGCGCCCGCGTCGGGCTCTGGGCTGATGGCTCAGAGCCTGGAGCCTGCTTCCGATTCTGTGTCTCCCTCTTTCTCTGCCCTTCCCCCGTTCATGCTCTGTCTCTCTCTGTCTCAAAAATAAATAAACGTTAAAAGAAGCTAGTATTCATTGATGGTTAAATAGAAGTATGTGCTAATAATAGAAAGCACAAGTGAAGTACCTAGAATCTTTAACCTATGAAATTTTCCTTCAAGGGGGGCCATTCACATATGAAAACAGTGCTTCCTTCCTAATTTGGGAGCTCCTTTATAAGCAGGATTCTTGGACCAAGTACAGTATTCTACCACTTTGGGTGATTGATTAAGTAGTGGAGATACTACTGCTTTTGACTTCCTTCTCCTCAAACACTTGCACAGATAGGCTATGATATTAGTCTGGATGACTCTTTGAAACAAATGTCTGGATAAGGGGAGAGTAGAAGTTAGAGAGCAGTTACTTATGTTTAGAAGCAACTCTTTCAGCCCCCAACTCCTTAGTTGTTCTATCTACCAGTTTCTGCTACATACTAACACTAAAATACAGGTCCAGCCTCCCTTAGATCAGGGCCACCTACAGTTGTGGAAAGAAGTATGCAAGTCCATCCATATACCTCCATCTCTTTGTAATATGTGCAGTCATCAAAGGATGGAATGCTTTTATTTTTAAGAAGTTACTAGTTTGTATAGCTATGAAAAGAAAATGGGTTTAGCCAAGCCCAAAGCATTTTTTTATTGGAAGCCAAAATGTAAAAATTTTTGTTGCCATGCTTAATTAAAAATTCTGTTATGGTATTTTTCTTTTTAAGTTTTCTGAGCAAAGTTGGCAATTTTAAAACATAACTTATTGTTACAAAATTATTTCCTCTGTGAATATAGCCAGTGACCTCAAACTCAACATTCCTAAGATTTACTAACAGCTACAATAATATACTAGAAGTGTGACCTCTGGAATTTACCTATCATGTCATACATATTTTGGCATTTTTATGATCTGTATAACTTGCTCAATTCTTTGGCTGACTACTCATGCCACTGTCGTTTCATGTCATTTCTGTCTGTTCATTTTTGTAAACTTTTTGCATGTTTGATCATATGAAATTACTCCACTGGGGATGAATCTTGGATGGAGTAATTTGGACATCGCTTAAAGAGAATCACCAAAACACTCCCAACAATCTTCCCCTCACCCCCTGAAAATCTTTTTAAAAGAGAAAAGAACACTTTTCTTTGTACCACTGTCATGTTTGAGATTAGAAGAAGCCTTTGGTGAAACAAAGGAGGGGGCAGAGGCAGCATTTGCTCTTGGCTGCTTCAATACAATATCTCCTGTAATTTTTACAACTTGACCTACTTCAAGTTGTAAAGCTGAGGTTGGAAATAGAGAACCTTGAATTATCATTATTTATATAATGATTGATGTCATGAAAGTAGATGAAATCAGGGAAAATATGTGCTGTGAAAAGGTGACTTAAAACAAAAGCTTAGAAGAAAGGGTCACCAGATAAGGAGGAGTTAGCAAAAGAGAATGAGGGGTGGTCCAAAATAGGAGAGGGTCAGGAGAAAACAGTGTTATATGTAGCCTGCATAAGAGTTTCAAGAAAGAGGATGGTCAGGAGCACCCAATGCTGCTGGGAGGTAAAGACTAAAAGTAGACTCTTGAAAACTGAAAATAGACTCTTTGATTGGGAAACATAGGGGTCATTGGTGGTCCATGCAAGAGCCTTTGCATCATGTCGTAAGGTAGAACAGCAAATTGTAATAAGTTGAACAGTGGATAGGGGTTGTAAAAGCTGAAATGCCTATTGTTTCAAGAAGTCTAGCATTAAGAGAGGCAAGGAATTAACAGATTATTCAAGAGTAGGGAAGATTTTTTTTTTTGGAATGAAGGTAACTTTGAAGTGTTTATAGTACTCAAAATGAATCAGGCAAAAAGGTGCAGGTAAAGGTCCAGGAGAAAATGGGGATGGTTGATAGAGTAATATCTTAGAGAAAGCTGGGCAGGTAGAATGACAATGTATAGGTGAAGAATGTGGTAGAGGTAGAGGAGTATGGGTACCAAATACCCATTCACCTGAAATCAGAGCATGTGAAGTAAGGACCAGGGCTAAGTAGCTTTGGAGATAAATTGGAGGGAAATTGAGCTGTTACAGGCTACCAAAGGTTTCATTTTTATATAGCGGAATTTTAAAATTTACATGATCTCATTGAATATTTCGTGGTTTCCAAACAAATGTTTTGTCTGTCTTAAAACCAACTCTTGATAATCTATGGAAAATATTTAATTTCAAAATATCTGCTCCATTTCAATAAGGGAGTTATTTCCCTCAGCTATCAGTTAGGAAGAGAAGTCATTGTTAACAGCTGTCAAAAAGAAAAATTAGAATTAATGCTATAATAATGGTGATCCAATTAAAAAGTAATTATTTTATGGACTGCATCTTATTTGCATGTATTCTTTTTCCTAATGTAACTCTAAAAATCAATGGGCTTGCTGGGGATATGGAAAAGATAGTTCTGGAAACTTCCCTCAGGAGTTCAGGGAAATTCTCAGACTGAAAGCTAGCTGAGCTCTCAAATTAAGTGTTTCTGACAAATGTGGTTTCTTTAAGAGATTTCTCCAACCCTGGATACAAAGATTGGGGAGAGGGGCCATGGCTGGCTCTATTGATAGAGCACACAACTCTTGATCTCGCCCGTGTTAGGCATAGAGCCTACTTTAAAAAATAAAAACAAAATTCTGATCGAAACCAAACATTCTGGTACTGTGGAACTGTGAATTGAATATTCTGTGGTAAGGCCATGAATTTTAATTTGTAAAATAATATTGATCACTTACAGAGATTCTCGATTGTTGGTAGTCCATCTGTTTTTTACCCCAATGGAGTGTACTGCAATTAAATTGTGATGCTAAGGGAAGAGTCCTCAACAAGATTGCCTTGACTTCAGATGTCAGCTGCAAGTCTTGGTGCATCCCCAGACCACCTTTACTTCTAACCAATTGGCTGCGTATACAAGGGCTCCCATGACTCTCTCAGCTTCAATAATTTGTTAGAATGACTCAACTCAGGAAGTTTCTATATCTATGATTACAGTTTTGTTATAAAAGATACACATAGTGAGATGTCTAGGAGCTTCTATGCCCTCTTTTCATGAAATTAAAGTGGTCACCCTCCCAGCACATCCATATATTCACCAACCGGGAAGCTTCAGTGAACTTTGGTGTCCAGAGTTTTTTTGTTTTGTTTTTATTACATGACTAATTAGGCACAATTACAAAAATCACTGGCCATGTGATTGAACTCAGTCTTCATTCCAGAGGTCAGGGTTAGGGGGAGAGCTGAACATCCCAATCCCCTAATCACGTGCTTGGTCTTTCTGGTCACCAGCCCCTATCCTGAAGCTATCTTAGAGGCCCACTGAAAGTCACCTCATTAGTGTAACAGTGACACTCCCATCATTCAGGAAATTCCAAGGGTTTTGTGTCCATTAACTCGGGACAAAGACCAAACAAATTATTTCTTACACCACAGGCCACTCCTGGTCTTTGACCATAGATCCCTTATAGCAAAAGGATCATTCTCAAAAATAGTACCTGTATGAATATGCCTAAAATTTGGAGGAGTCAGTGTGGACTAGGGATAGGAGGTATTTATTTATTTATTTATTTATTTATTTATTTATTTTATTTTATTTATGTTTATTTATTTATTTTGAGAGAGAGAGAGAGACAGAACACAAGTGCAGAAAAAGAAGAGAGGGAGAGAGGATCCAAAGCAGGCTCTGCACCATTAGTGCAAAGCCCAACACAGGGCTCGAACACACAAACAGTGAGATCATAACCTGAGCCAAAGTTGGATACTTAACCAACTGAGCCAGTCAGGGGCCTTGGGATAGGAGGCTTTTAACTCAGATATTTCCAATACATTTATCCATCAATATCAATATTACAATCTTACCAACAATGACAGTGCTATACTGTATTGAAAATGAGTGAAAAGACACTGGTACTTTACCAGAGTCACTCTAGTCACTAATAATTAGTCCAATCCATCATCACATTATATAACTAAAATGTCTTCCAAGGCAAAGCTACTCAGGTATATAGAATTACATTTAGTCTTGTCAGGTTGCAATAGCAGGTGGGGTCTCAGCAATATATAGCTTCACTTTTTCTTTTTTCTTTATTCAAGTATAATTAACATACAGTGTTATATTAGTTTCAAGTATATAATATAATGACTCAGTAATTCAATTCATTAGCCAGTGCTCATCATGATAAGCGTACCCTTAAGCCTCTTCACCTATTTCACCCATCCCCCTACCCACTTCCCCTCTGGCAACCACCAGTTTGTTCTCTATATTTGAGTGTTTTTTTGTTTGTCTTTTTTTCTTTGTTTTTTAAATTACATATGAATGAAATCATGTGGTATTTGTCCTTCTCTGACTGACTTATTTCACTTAGCATTATATACTCTTGATCCATCCATGTTGTTGTAAATGTCAAGATTTTATTTTTTTTAATGTTTGAGTAACATTCCATTATATATCTGTGTATCTATCTATCTATCTATCTATCTATCTATCTATCTTCATCTCACATCTTTTTTATCCATTCATCTATGGGTGAACACTTGGGTTGCTTCCATATCCTGACTATTATAAATAAGGCTGCAGTGAACACAGGGATGCATATATCTTTTTGAATTAGTGTTTATGAAAACATAAACACTTTGGGTAAATACCCAGTACTGGAATTACTGGATTATATGGTAATTATATTTTTAATTTTTTGAGGAACTTCCATACTGATTTCCGTAGAGGCTGCACCAGTTGGTATTCCCACCAACAGTGCATTAAGAGCCCTTTTTCTCCATACCCTCACCAGCACTTGTTGTTTCACGTGCGTGTGTGTGTGTGTGTGTGTGTGTGTAGCCATTTTGAAAGGTATAAGATGATATCTTGTTTTGATTTGCATTTCCCTGATGATTAGTGATGTTAAGCATCTTTCATGTGTCTATTGGCCATCTGTATGTCTTCTTTAGAAAAATGTCTGGTCATTTCCTCTGCCCATTTTTAAATGAATTATCTTGGGGGGGGTGTTAAGTTGTGTAAATTCTTTATGTATTTTGAAAATTAACCCCTTATTTGATACAGAATTTGCAAATATCTTCTATTCATTCATTAGGTTGTCTCTTTGTTTTGTTGGTGGTTTCCTTCACCGTGCAAAAGCTTTTTATTTTGTTGTAGTCTCAATAGTATAATTTTGCTTTTGTTTCTCTTGCCAGAGGAGACATATCTAGAAAAATGTTTCTATGAATGATGTCAAAGAAATTACTGTGTATGTTTTCTTCTAGGAATTTAATGGTTTCAGGTCTCACATTTATGTCTTTAACCCATTTTGGGTGTATTTTTGTGCATGATGTAAGAAAGTGGTTTCATTCTTTTGCATGTAGCTAGTGTCCAGTTTTCCCAACACTATTTATTAAAGAGACTATTTTTCCCATTGTACATTCTTGCCTCGTTTGTTATATATTAATTAACCATAAAAGTATGGGCTTGTTTCTGAACTCTGTTGATCCATTGATCTCTGTGTCTGTTTTTGTGCCAGTACCATATTGTTTTGATTGCTACAGCTTTGTAGTATATCTTCAAATCTGGGATTGTGATACCTCCAGTTTTGTTTTGTTTTTTTTTTCTTTTTCAAGATTGTTTTGACTATTTGGGGTATTTTGTGGTTTCATACAAATTTTAGCATTTTTTGTTCTAGTTCTGTTGAAAATGCTATTGGTATTTTGATAGAGATTGCATTAGATCTGTATATTGCTTTGGGTAGAATGGACAGTTTAACAATATTTGTTCTTCCAAACAATGAGTGGGGAATATCTTTCTTCAATTTCTTTCATTAATGTTTTATAGTTTTCAGAGTACAGGTCTTTCACCTCCTTGCTTAAGTTTATTCCTAGTATTTTACTATTTTTGATTCAAATGTAAGTGGGACTGCTATCTTAATTTCTCTTTCTGCTACTCCATTATTAGTGTATAGAAATACAACAGAGTCCTGCATATTTTTGTATCCTTCAGGTTTCCTGAATTCATTTATCAGTTCTACTAGTTTTTTGGTGAAGTCTTTAGGGTTTTCTTTTTTTTTAATTTTTTTTTAACGTTTTATTCATTTTTGAGACAGAGAGAGACAGAGCATGAACAGGGGAGGGGCAGAGAGAGAGGGAGACACAGAATCGGAAGCAGGCTGCAGGCTCTGAGCCATCAGCCCAGAGCCCGACGCGGGGCTCGAACTCACGGACCGCGAGATCGTGACCTGAGCTGAAGTCAGCCGCTTAACCGACTGAGCTACCCAGGCGCCCCATAGGGTTTTCTATATATAGAATCATGTCATTTACAAATAGTGAAAGTTTTACTTCTTCCTTACCAATATGGATGCCTTTTGTTTATTTTTCTTATCTGTTGCTGCAGCTAGGACTTTCAGTACTATGTTGAATAAAACTGGTGAGAGTGGACATCCTTGCCTTCTTCCTGATCCTCGAAGGAAAGATTCCAAATTCATTCATTCTACAAGGCTAGAATTACCCTGATACCAAAAACAGATAAAGACACTACAAAAAATAAAAGTATAGAACCTTGATGAAAGAAATTGAAGGTGACATAAATAAATGGAAAGATATTTTCTCTTGTGTTTTTTGGAATAGTTATAGAAGAATAGGTATTAACTCTTCTTAAATGTTTGGTAGAATTCACCTGTGAAGCCATCTGGTCCTGGACTTTTGTTTTTCGGGAGCTTTTTGACTTTTGATTCAAGTTCATGGCTATTAATCAGTCTTTTCAAGTTTTCTATGTTTTTCCTGCTTCTGTTTGGAAAAGTTATTTGTTTCTAGGAATTTATTCATTTCTTCTAGGTTGTCTAATTTTTGACATATAATTTTAATAATATTCTCTTATAATCCTTTGTATTTTGGTAGTGTAAGTTGTTATTTCTCTTTTCATTTCTGATCTGATTCATTTGTTGATCTTATCAAAGAACCAGCTCCTGGTTTCAATGATCTGTTCTATTGTGTTTTTTAGTGTCTATGATATATGTATATATATATATATATATATATATATATATATATATATATATACACACACACATACATATATATATATATATAGAGAGAGAGAGAGAGAGACTGCTTAATGAGTATAGAGTTCCAGGGTTTTAAAAAAAATTTTTTTTTTAGTAATCTCTATACCAAATGTGGGGCTCGAATTTATAACCCTGAGATCAAGAGTTGCATGCTCTACTAATTGAGCCAGACAGGTGCCCCTCTGCTTTAATCTTTATTATTTCCTTTCTTCTACTGGCTTTGGGCTTTGTTGTTCTTTTTCTAGCTTCTTTAGATGTAAGGTTAGGTTGCTTGAGTTTTTATTTATTTATTTTTTGCTTCTTAAATTTTTTTTTTTTTCTCAACGTTTATTTATTTTTGGGACAGAGAGAGACAGAGCATGAACGGGGGAGGGGCAGAGAGAGGGAGACACAGAATCAGAAACAGGCTCCAGGCTCTGAGCCATCAGCCCAGAGCCCGACGCGGGGCTCGAACTCCCGGACCGCGAGATCGTGACCTGGCTGAAGTCGGACGCTTAACCGACTGCGCCACCCAGGCGCCCCTATTTTTTGCTTCTTGAGATATGTGTATATTGCTATAATCTTCCCTCTGAGAATAGCTTTTGCTGCATCCCAAAGATTTTAGACTATTATGGTTTCATTTGTCTCCATGTATTTTTTTTTAATTTTCTCTTTGACTTCTTGGTTGACCCATTCATTATTTACTAGCATATTATTTAACCTCCATGTATTTGTGTCCTGATTTTTTTCTTCTGATTGATTTCTAGTTTTATACCATGTGGTTGGAAAAGATGAATAATATGATTTCAGTCCTTTTTAATTTGTTGAGACTTGTTTTGTGGCTTAACATGTGATCTATTCTGGAGAATGTTCCATGTGCACTTGAAAAGAATGAGTATTCCACTGTTTTGGGATGGAATCTTCTGAATATATCTGTTAGAGTCATCTGGTTCAATATGTCATTCAGAGCTACTGTTACCTTATTGATTTTCTGTCTGGATGATCTATCCATTAATGTAAGTGAGGTGTTAAAGTCCCCTACTATTATTGTGTTACCATAGATTTCTTCCTTTGTCTGTTAACACATGCTTTATGTATATGGGTGTTTCCACGTTGGGTGCATAAATATTTACAAATGTTATATCTTCTTGTTTGATTGTTCCCTTTATCATTATGTAGTATCCTCTTTGTCTCTTGTTAAAGTCTTTTTTTAAAGTCTATTTTGTTTGATATAAGTATTCTACCCCAGCTTTCTTTTTGCTTCCATTTTCATCATAAATGTTTTTCCAACCCTTCACTTTCAATCTACATGTGTTTAGGTCTGAAGTGAGTCTTTTGTTGTCTTCACCTTCTTAAGCATCTGGTGTATTTGATCTACGAAACCATATCAGCTTTTAAATTTTTATTTATTTTTATTTATTTAATTTATTTGAAACAACATATAACCCTGTAAGTTAATTATATTGGAAAAACAAACAAATAATACTAGCTTTTGTGCTGAGACTCTTTTGAAGAATTAATATAAAATTGGATTCCCCCATTGCATGACCATTTAGTTATTGTTTTATTTTCAGCTATTATTTCTCTTTCTCTCCATTTGTATAGAACTAGTGGGCTATCTCTACCACTAGGCAGTATAGCTGCACTCACATTTAACCCCAAATTTGCCAGATGGAATGAAAGCACAACCTGCTCCATCAGGTCCTTAGAAATATAGACATGAAGGTTAAAACAGCCTAGGAATCATCTCTGCTTCTGATAATTGTAGTTGTATCCTTTGTCCTGTGACCACTGTATCAAGTTAAGAAGAACATTGAGGTGATGTGGGGAAGAAAGAAAAAAGTATAGGTATCATACCAATATTCTCCCACTGTGGGAAAAATTGCATAGTCATACTAGCATCCTCTTCACCACCTGTTCCCTATTTCTACTGAAATTGTAGAGGAATTTATCTAGTATGGACACACTCTTTGTTCACTTCATGTTGAATGTGAGTACACACTCATGAAGGCATGTAAGCTAGTTCTTCATGCCTATATTCCCTCTCTTCTCATTTTAGACAATCATTTTTTTTTTTTTTTGCCCGTTCTAATTCTAATTACCAAACCACTACTCTCAGAAACTATATCTCTGCCCATTGTTGGACATGATGAGCTGTAAAGTGTGTTCCTTCCTTGGTTGGAAGAAATTTGACTTAGTGGTCCATATCTGTGTAATATCTTCTCCACTTCTTTTATAGTACTCTGAGCATTTGCATCTACCACTGGGTCAGCAAAGCACAACCCAGAGTCAGTGTCTATTTCTGTCAGGACCCACTTGTAGCCCTCCAGGGCTACAGACATCAATCTGACTTGCCATCTATGTACAAGGATTCCCTCCCACCCCAGGAATCTTCCCCATAGCCATCTGCAGCCTCTAAATCTCTCTTGTTGGCAGACAAAACAGTTCTTGTTGTCATTTTGTGCCTCAGAGGGTACAAAAGGAATATGTCTAGATTTGGCCCATCGCTGCATTGTTTCAGTCCACTCCCTTCATTAACCCAAGTGGCTACCTCAAGTGAGCACACCAGGGTATCTGCTCATTGCTTCTAATCATCTTCTGATTCTGGAAGGGGGTTCTTCTGATGGGCACTGACGTGGCCCACTTTAATGCACCCTTCAGATTCCCATAGTGATTTTCCATGGGGCCATGCCCAGTAAGGGCACCCCCCTTTATAGGCTAATCTTCCACTGCCCTTTTGCCTGACCATAAGGGTAAACAGCATGCATGCAGTGCAGCTCACCAACCCCATTTGTTTTACCGTTTTTAGTCAGAGTGGTGGCCTTCCAAACAGAATGTTGTGTGTTCATGATGAAACTGCCGTCTATCAGCTGAGCGGCTATTTGTTAGTCAGTTGAGAGCTGTTCACAGGGCACCGTCCAAGTGATGATCGAATCCTGCAGCTCTTCACATGGTTCCAGAGTCATTCCTGGGGAAAAGAGTCCACCTGCTCAGGAATATGCTGTGTAACTCCGTGCATTCCCCTGCTGGTGTGTTCCTGCACAAACCATTTCCATTTTGTTATAGAACTCTTCTGGACACTGCCTTCCTCATTAGAGTGTTTGTCTGATATCACCCAAGACATTCTGGATATTTCAGGTTTCAAGATTATTTTATGTTCTTCATTCAGAGGCAGTTTCAATTAGTGTCTCATAGCAAGCTAGTAATTGCTCCTCCAAGTGGAAATTGTCTAGTTCAGAGTTCTAGTAGCTGCCACTGGGAGGTGCTCACAGGCTTTTGTCATAAGCTCCACATGAGACTGCTGTACGGGGAATGTATCTTTATTAGCACTCCAGCTTCTATTCTATACCATTTGATATTAAAGGCCTGTATGTATCCAGGCATTGGTTTCTGTTTTGTATGTCTTGTTAACATTGTTTAAGTGGTAGATTTTCCATGCCTTTTGTTTTGCAATACTTGATAGGGGAAACTTTCTCCAGTTAGGTGCAATATCTATCCCTATAATATATTCAGGTAAAGGAGACATAACCACTTCACATAAAGCTTCTTCAATATACCATTTTTCATTTAAACATTCAACTTAATCCCATTAGTTCTTGCATTTCTCTATCCTCTCAATGTAATTGACTTCCGGTAGGGCTTAACAGGTTTTAGTTTTACAACACTAGGTAGCAGAAATATTCCCAAGTCAGACATAATATCCCAGTCCCATTAAACATTCAGGTAAGGGAGACACAGCCTCTTCATATAATTCTTGTTTAAACACTCCAATGTTCATTCAGACTTCACCTTAACCATATTGACCCTTGCTTTCCTATGTTCTCTCAATTTAATTGTATTTCCCATTAGAACTTCACCAGTGGGTTTTGGTACCATAGTGCATCGGACTCTCATATCAAGGAGTCCTAGAAACTTCTCTGTTCTGCCCCTGGCCATTTTGCCCACTCCTGTGCATAAGACCTTGGTCCCCAATAGAGTTTTGAGCCAAGGAACTGGTCCTTTTCATCAACCCATATATTGATTAAATTGAGTAACCCCAGACAATTGGAGGTGAGGTTTTTCTTTGCTATTTTGCCATACAGCTTTCCAGATTCCTCCAAACTAGGATGAATAAAGCAGATTTATTTAAAGGCCTTCAATGTTGGGAGACCAACATGAACATGGACTCCCTTTGGTTCACCCAACCTCTGGTTTTTGACCCCACCGATGTTTGATGTATTCATCCTATTTCTTAGTTTTTGACCCTGCTGGAATGAGGGCCTTGATGGTCCTATCTCTAATATGCCTTATCTCTAATGTTCCTTTCTGTCATTGTCTAATTATTTTAGCCTTTTTTATAATTTGTTTTAGCATAACTTTCTCCTTGGGAAATGGCTCTGAGGATAGTGGCTGTACCTCAGGCTGACCAGAATCAGGATCTTCTCGAACACATTCCTTCAGTGGGGGCCCTGATACTAGAGGCTGTATTTGAGAGTGGCCAGATTCTATATTTGACCCATCTCTTACTTTCATTTTACCTATTAGATATTATAATAACTATGGGACTGTATATTTTTCTCTTTTCTTATTATTTTGCATTTTCTTATGCATCTAGTGAGCCAACTCCCCCAGAAGATGGATCCATCATCTCAAATTCCATAGGTGACTTTTAACTTCTCACAGCTAATTGCAACTTAGCTGCTGTTTCATACCATGGGGGACCTTGTGGCTTCTAAGAGTCAGACATTCCTCATCCCCATTCTTTCATTCTTTCTCTTCCCAAGCCACATGTTTGTTTGTTTTTTAATATTTTAATTTATTTTTGAAGGAGAGAGAGAGACAGAGCATGAGCGGGGGGAGGAGCAGAGAGAGAGGGAGACACAGAATCTGAAGCAAGCTTCAGGCTCTAAGCTGTCAGCACAGAGCCTGACATGGGGTTCGAACTCATGAACCATGAGATCATGACCTGAGCCAAAGTCAGACACTTAACTGACTGAGCCACCCAGGTGCCCCAAGCCACATGTTTTTATGAGTTAGGGTTGGTGTAGTGAATCCTACCCTTCCAGACACCAACTGTCCCATTTTTACCTTAACTGAGTGTATTACCATTAGTTTCTCATACTAATAACCTGGAGTTAACCCAGACTCAAAAGCTTAAAGGCAAAATTTTCCTCAAGACTGCCCTCACTTTGGACACTAGTCACAAGTCTCAGGGAGTCCTCAGGCCACCCATTTTGCTGACTGACTGGCTACAAATTCAGGGACTCCTATGACCCCTTCAAATTGGATAATTTGCTAAAATGACTCACAGGTATCAGGAAGGTGCTATGCATAGAATTATAGTTTTATTACAGGGGCGCCTGGGTGGCGCAGTCGGTTAAGCGTCCGACTTCAGCCAGGTCACGATCTCGCGGTCCGTGAGTTCGAGCCCCGCGTCAGGCTCTGGGCTGATGGCTCAGAGCCTGGAGCCTGTTTCTGATTCTGTGTCTCCCTCTCTCTCTGCCCCTCCCCCGTTCATGCTCTGTCTCTCTCTGTCCCAAAAATAAATAATAAAACGTTGGAAAAAAAATTAAAAAAAAAAAAAAAAGAATTATAGTTTTATTACAAAGGATACACACAGGATGAGGCCTAGGAAGGAACACAGAACTCCTGTGCCCTCTCATGGAGTCAGGGCACATCACCCTCCCAGTATATCAATATTGTCACCAATGAGGAAGCAACACTGAGTTTTTATGGGATTTTATTACATGGGCATGATTAATTAAATTATTAGCCACAGTGATTGAACTCAACTTCCAGCCCCCTCCCACACACCAAATTCTGAAGCTGTCTAGGGCCCACCAAGAGTCTCCCCATTAGCATAACTAGGACATTCCTGTCACTCAGGATATTCCAAGGGTTGTTGAAGCTTCCTGCCAGGAACACAGGACAAAAACCGGGCAAATTACTAATTACACCACAGTAGTATACTGACCACAGGGAACGGAACAGTGCATAACACCTTGCCTAGTATTATAGTAGGCACTTGACACATTTTTCTTTTGTAAAATATGATTGTCTATGATCTTATATTCGTCTGTATCAGAGTTCTGAAAATTAAAAATTACATCTAGATTTGGACTTTCCATGGTCAATCCTGTGGAGAAGTGAAGCCATACCATTAATAACTATTCTAATTAGGGAATGTATGTTTAGGAAGAAGTATTTTAAGAAATATGACCCTGTTAATAAGTAGGAATTTAATGCTGCTGCTCTTCTATTCTGATAGATACTGTATGGTCCAAAGAGTTAAACAATTTCTCATTAGGATTAAAGTTTACCAGTAAAAATTCTAATATAATATATTAACTAATGCTTTACTTTTTTTTTCAAGTAATCTTCCTTTTTGAGGCATCAACTGGAAAACCATTAGGTGACGGGAAGCTTCTTTCTCATAAGGTAATGGACATTAGCTATTTCTCAAGTTAATTAGCCACTATTTACTTCCTTTTTTAAATTTAATGTTTTCATTTTAAGGAAAATAAAACATAGAAATTAGTCTTATATTTAAATCTGGTATGCATTCTACATAGAGTATTTTGCCTAAAAAATGTCATAAAGACTAAGCACTAGTAAACTCTGTAATAGAAAACTAATTGCAAATTAATTGGATAAAAGAATCTGACTTACATGTCTATTTTTCAGGCTCTTTACTGCTTTTTAATAAAATGTCCTATCTTGATTAAACTTTTAGCACTTATCAGTATATAAAAATGTTTTTATATTTCTAAACATCTTGCAGTTTTCTCATTGACCTGTCCTTAGCCAGCATTTTCTTTAGGTTTTAACACTGTAGTTAAACTGGAAAAAAAGTTCCATAGAAGTACGAAAAGACCCCAAATTGTGAATTGCTTATTGGTTTCTGATTTTTAGCATTAAAATAGGCAAAGGACGGTGTCACCTGGGTGGCTCAGTCGGTTAAGTGTCCGACTTCAGCTCAGGTCATGATCTCACAGTCTGTGAGTTCAAGCCCCACATTAGGCTCTGTGCTGACAACTCAGAGCCTGGAGCCTCCTTCAGATTCTGTGTCTCCCTCTCTCTCTGGCCCTACCCTACTCGCACTCTGTCTCTCTCAAAATAAAATAAAGACATTAAAAAAATTAAAATAAACAAAGGAGGGGCATCTGGGCGGCTCAGTTAGTTAAGCCTCCAACTTTGGCTCAGGTCATGATCTCACAATTTGTGAGTTTGAGCCTTACTTCCGGTTCTGTGCTGACAGCTCAGAGCCTGAAGCCTGCTTTAGATTTTGTGTCTCCCTCTTTCTCTGCCCCTCCCCCACTCATGCTCTGTCTCTCTTCTCTCAAAAATAAATAAACATGAAAAAAATTTTTAAATAAAGTAAATAAAGGAACACATTTTATTTATTCTAGTAAGAGATATATTTGGGTCTAAAGATGTTTTTAACTTTATTGTTCAATGCCACTAGTGAAGCCTGACTATATATTTTTTCTAATTTTTGTAATTATTAGTTTTAAATTTGAATAACAAATAAATTCAAAAGGTTTAGAAATGAAAAATTATAGAAAAGTATACAGTGAAAAAGTCTCCCTCCTACACCCCTTTTTGTCAATCCAATTCCATTTAATAATGGTAATTACCATTATTAAACTCCCTTTTCCTTTCAGAGATTTTTAGTGCATATGCAAACAAAATTGATATACGTTTTTAACTCCTTTTTTACAAAAATGTAACATACAAGTCTGTACATTGCTTTTCTCACACAACACTGTTTCTGGTGATCTTTCTATATCAATATATAAAGTGTTTTCCTAATCCTTTTCCCACAACCATACAGCGTAACATTTTATGGATGTATCTGAATTTATTCAACATGTGCTCAAATGATGGACATTTAAGGTACTATCATAACACCTTCAAAAAACAAAACAAATCCTAGCAAGTGTAAAAAAAATTTTTTTTTAAAGTCTTAGCAAGTCTTAAGACATAGTAAGCAGTAAATAAATCCCTCTTGGACTTAGTTGAAATGAATCCACACTGAACTATTTCCAAGTTATAAAGAAATTCATTTCAGTAGCTAGTATAATAGTGTAATAGATTAACGTCATATGCCAGAAATACTTTGCTATGTGGACAAAATACTAATCTTAAAGTCAGAAATCTGGACTTTAAATTCTAAATATGCTTGTTACCAGCTTTTTCTGAGCAAAATCACTTACTGGCTATGCATCTCAGTCTTTTTGTCCATCAAGTAAGTATGGTGATACCTATAGCCCTAGGTTGTTTCCTGTTTCACAGGAAATAAATGTGAGAGAATCTATAAAATTTAAGTGTCTAAAACATGAGATATTTTCATAAATGTATTCTTATAAATCTTTAAAATATAGGCTCTTAGAGTACATTTTGTTATGGAACATAAATGTAATTAGTAGATCTCTCTTGTGATATTCAGACTTGCCTCACCCTTTCACTTTGTCTAGTAAAGGTGGGAGAGGAGGACAAAAGTGTTTCTCAGCTTCCAGAGTTTCAAAAATATATACATTATATTATAGTGTTTTAAGGGGCATCTTTCCCCTGTAAAGTAAAAAAAAGTAACTGTGCTTTAGCTTATGAATTAAATCAGTAGTTTAAAATTATTTATCAGGGACAGTTTATTATTCTAAGTAAGGGAGTGATATTTAATTGATCTTTAAATAAACACATTTATTTATTTATTTATTTTTTTTTTTTTTTTTCAACGTTTATTTATTTTTGGGACAGTTAGAGACAGAGCATGAACGGGGGAGGGGCAGAGAGAGAGGGAGACACAGAATCGGAAACAGGCTCCAGGCTCTGAGCCATCAGCCCAGAGCCCGACGCCGGGCTCGAACTCACGGACCGCGAGATCGTGACCTGGCTGAAGTCGGACGCCCAACCGACTGCGCCACCCAGGCGCCCCTAAACACATTTTTATAATTAAATAATTTAAATGATCTGATATCAAGCACTAAAACTAATCCAATATTTTCATTTTTTCTAAATTTTAGAATGAAATTTTGGAAATTGCTCTGGATCAAAAAGGACTTACCAATGACAGAAAAATTGCCTTCATTGATAAAAATAGAGATCTCTATATCACCTCAGTGAAACGATTTGGGAAGGAAGAACAAATTATCAAACTTGGTAAAATAATTATAATACATTTAAATTTTTGGTTGCTTGAATTAATCTCTGAATAATGCATTGAAAGAAAGACTTGCAAATTAAAAACATGATGGTTCTAGGTAAAATATTCAAATATTCCCATAAATTTTTAAGTGAATTTTTGCAAATGTTTTCACCATTATACAATCAGAAAATAGAGTCATACCTACCAGAAATTAGATGGGGTCCTGTGTGTCAGTTGATTTTTAAAATATTTTAATACTTATTATAGTGGAACTAATCATACATTAACATTCTTTTTAAAATAAGGAACAATGGTGCATACTTTGGCATGGAGTGATACATGCAATATCCTTTGTGGACTTCAGGATACTCGATTTACAGTGTGGTACTACCCCAATACAGTTTATGTCGACAGAGACATTTTGCCTAAAACATTATATGAAAGGGATGCAAGGTAACTGCATTTACTGTTGGAATTGTTTATAGTGATAAATAACTCTAAAGTGTCATGTTTTTGCCTTTAATGTCAATCCTGAAAGGTACCTTTCACTCTACCAAATTGTTCAGCTAAAGCTAGCTTGATGAGATGTAAGTTTGGGGGTCAAGTTGAAAGTGTTGTATAATACTATTATATTTATTTGTTGCTTCTATGGATATAATTTTCCCTACATAAATATAATTTTCAAGCCTAATGTTTCAAGCCTAATGTAAAAAAACTCAGGTGGTTTTTTTTTCAGTGTGGTTTAGTGATTTTAATATGGACATTTTAAAGATTTTTCAATGGTACATAACGTGTGAATCTTTATTCTTTTTCAGATTATCATAAATTATTAATTATTGTCATACTTTCAGGAATTTATGTGTCTCTAGAATTGAATTTCTAAATTAATATTAAAGATAGAAAAGTATGTAAGGTTACTGAAGAGTCTTTTTTTTAAATTTTATATGCTTCAGAAAATACATGTATATTCCTAAATTCTCTAGGAAATAGCAAGATCTCTCACTCTTGACAAAATAAGAATACAAAACTTCTCAACTCCAAAACTTAGCTTAACTTTCAAATCTATTTTGAGTTCATTTAATATTCAGTTCACAACTTTAGCAAAACCAGAGAAGCATCGTTTTAAAAGTATTTAAACTAATGAAGTTAGTCACTTTACTTCAAGTTCACCTCTTTTTATTATCAGAAAATAATCTTAGAATCAGCTTAATTTTCTATTCATTTATACTTTCAAAAACTGAAGCTGTTTTTTAATCATTTGTATAATTTACCTTAAGACTTAGGGAAAAAATTTTATTTCAAATGCTTTTAGGCATAGCTCCCAAATAATAATTTTTGCCGCATTAAACTTTTATATTTTGCTCCAACTGGAGCAAGTTAGATTCAAATGTTTATTTAAATATATACATTCTCCCTGAAGTTAACTTTTTTGGGAGTGAATTTTAGAGATTTGGAGACTTTATATCTGTGTCAAGTGTAAACTCCCCTAATTAGTATATGAAAGATTTTGCTCAGAATATAAATTATTCTTTGCTTTTTCCCAACAGTGAATTTAGTAAAAATCCCCATATTGTGAGTTTTGTTGGAAATCAGGTAACTATAAGAAGAGCTGATGGCTCACTGATTCACATCAGCATATCACCATATCCTGGTATTCTCCATGAATATGTAAGCAGTTCAAAATGGGAAGATGGTGTAAGACTTTGTCGTTTTGTTAAGGTACTTTATTTTATTTTAGATCCATGTTTGTGTATATATTGTGTATTTACACATATCTTTGTGCAGGATAAGAAATGGTAACAGCTGGGCACCTGGGTGGCTCAGTAGGTTAAGGATCCGACTTTAGCTCAGGTCATGATTTCATGGTTCATGAGTTTGAGCCCCACATTGGGATCTGCACTGACAGTGGGGAACCTGCCTGGGATTCTTTCTCTCTCCCTCTCTCTCTGCTCCTCCCTACTCACTCGCAATCTCTCTCTCTCTCTTTCTCAAAATAAATAAATAACCATTAAAAAAAAAGAAATGGTAACAGCTAAGGGCTGGAAAATTGCAAATGAGATCATGTCTTTTTTTTTTTTTTTTTTTTTTTTAGTAAGTGAAGACATGAGCAACACAGGGGGGTAGATATTGCTGTGTGATTTACTCTTAAAGAAGCTATAATTTAAATGAGTAGTTTCTCTATACTGGCACATATAGAAATCTTCTCTGGAACTTTTTTTTAAAAAAGTCAGATTCCCAAGTTTTATCCCAAGAGAGCTTCTAATTTATTAGATCTGGAATGAACCCTGGGCATATTTTTAAAATTCCTCAGATGATTTGTACACCTAAGGTTAAGAACCTCTACTTTAATTTTCTTTTAAAGTTTGTTCATTTTTGAGAGATAGACAAAGCATGAGTGGGGAAGCGGCAGAGAGAGGGAGACACAGAATCTGAAGCAGGCTCCAGGCTCTGAGCTGTCAGCACAGAGCCCGACGCGGGGCTTGAACTCACGAACTGCGAGATCATGACCTGAGCCAAAGTCGTATGCTCAACCCAACCGACTGAGCCACCCAGGTGCCCCTAGAACCTCTACTTTAGACCAGCATTTCCCACTTGGTTGAATCCACTTGGTTGAATCCAGTATTTTCCAAACATATTTGACCACAGAACTTTTTTTTTTAATTTTTTTTTTTTTTACATTTTTATTTATTTTTGAGAGACAGAGAGAGACAGAGCACAAGGGGGAGGGTCAGAGAGAGAATGACACACAGAATCCGAAGCAGGTTCCAGGCTCCGAGCTGTCAGCACAGACCCCCAAGGCGGGACCTGAACTCACAAACTGCAAAATCATGACCTGAGCTGAAGTTGGATGCTCAACCAACTGAGCCACTCAGGCGCCCCTGACCCCAGAACTTTTTAATTTTACGTGGGTTAGCATTGCTTAAAATAATACTTTTAAAATGACCTTTAGATGCTTTCCCTTACAATGAGTCGTTGATAGAAATCTGCTGTAATAGCATTGTCTGAGAACCTCACTATTTCTCTGGCTCCTTGTAAGTTACATTCTTTGACCTCATCAGAAATACTGGAGGGTTTATAATCTTGAATTATCTTAAAAGTGTATCATAAGTTCAAAAATAAATCTTTGATAATTAGAAATGAAATTTTGTAATAATTTGTATTCAAAAGAATTTCTCTATGTGTTATTAATATATTTCAACAAAGTACCCACGTGAAATTTCCACATGATTAATTTATTAAATTATTAGTTTTTTCAGTGCCATGCTCAACAATTTTTAATTTTTTCATTAAAATGTTAACTTTTATATATTTTAAGTCACTGTTTATTTTAAGGCAGTTCTGCTTCTAGTTGAAATAATTGTTCTCCTATTTCACTTTAGGAGCAAACCATGTGGGCTTGCCTAGCTGCTATGGCAGTTGCTAATAGAGATATGACTACCGCAGAAATAGCCTATGCAGCAATTGGTGAAGTAAATAATGTTTACTTACCTATATGTTTGCAGTTTTTCTTCCCTTTCTGTTACTCTACTTCATATATTTTTTCTTTTTTTAGATTGATAAGGTTCAGTACATCAATTCTATAAAAGATCTTCCATCTAAAGAATCAAAAATGGCGCACATACTAATGTTTAGTGGGAACATACAGGAGGCTGAAATGGTACTTCTTCAGGCCGGCCTTGTTTATCAAGCAATCCAGATCAATATTAATCTCTATAACTGGGAAAGGTAATAAAAATGTTCTTCACCAATTCTAAAACCCAATTGATCTTAATGGTTTCTTCTATCTACCACTTGGTAAATTACGTTTTCCACTGTACTTAATAGTTTCCTAACATCACAGAAGAATTTATTCACATTTATATTTGTGAGTAGTTTGCCATTGAAGATTTATGCCTTTGCTAAACTTGTGATTGATTAGAAGTTGAGGTGTGAAGAAGAAAAGAGAATCTAGGATGTCTTCCAATTTTCTGATTTCAATAACTCAGATTGAATGAGTTATTCAATAACTCAGATTGAATTACTACCAATAGATGATGGTAGTAATATTGGCAGGTTTGGAAGGCAATATAGTGAGTTCAGTGTTAGGCATGTTGGATTTGAAATTTTGTGAAGAGATATGTGATAATAGTTGATTAATGAACCCGGAGCTCATGAGCAAGATTTGAACTGGAGATGTAGATTTAGCAGCCATTAGCCAAGTGGAGGGCAGTAGAAGAAAAAAGAATGGACACAATTGCTCAGGAAATGTGTGGAGTGAGAAGATATCAACTACGTTTATGGGTTGGGTGAAAGAAAAGAAATCTGTTGAAAGATTTGAATAAAGCAGTCAGACAGGCAGAGAGAAGAGCCATGAGGAATTTGTGTTGCTAAGGAAGAAAGGCCATCAGATTTGAAATGAGGAGTGCTCAGTAGTAGCCTTCTCCTCTACATGAGGCTTTGACACATTGCTTTCTGAGAGTGAGTGGCACACTGCTCTTTGCTGTGGCATATCAGGTATCTCCCCTCACTCTCAGGTATTCATCTCTCAGGGAAGAGGCTGCAGTGCTTATACACACCTGAAGTTACTATGTTACAAAATTGGCATGCTGACTTTTTCAGGTTTGACATGTCTTTCATCACTTTTATCTATCTACCCCTACCCTACCATTTGTTAATAAGCAGATCCCAGTCATCATATCACTTTATTTATAAGTATTTCAGTATGTATCTCAAGGTTTTTAAAAATCTAACCACAATATCACAGTCACACTTTAAAGAATTAACAGTAATTCCTTTCAGTGTTCTTATTTCTCCGATCATCTCATAAATGTTTTGTTTTGTTTTATGGTTTGTTTGTTTGATTCAAGATCCAAAAAAATTTCCATACATTATGACTCCTAGATATGTTCTTTTCTTTTAATCTATAGGTTTTCCTATTTCTTATGTTTCCTTATAATTTTCCCACTACAGAAACTGGGTCTTTAGAGTTTCCTATAATCTGGATTTTGCTGATTGCATCTCTGTGGTGTCATTTGACACGTTCCTTTGCCGCTTGAATTAACCATAAATTGGTGTTGAATCTAGAAACTTGATTAGATTTAGGTTTAATATTTTTTTTCCCCTTTTGGGAACACCTCGTATCACAGAGGTAGTGTTGAATATATTTTCACAATGACTGGTTGTCTTTCTTTTTGTGATGTTAGCAGCCATTAATAATCATTGCCCAGATCCATTAATTAATTAAAATACTGGAAGGATAGAATTTAAGTATCGGATGACAAATATATTAGACTTCTTTTAAGATCCCTGAATTTCTATATTTGTTTAAATCCTTTAGAAGGGAGCACATTTCATTTTGTTAATATGTTTATTCCATTTGAGAAGCAGTCTTGCTGATTTGTGCTTCTGTTATTCATATTTGAATTTGAAAATTACCTGCAACCTAATAAGTTGCAGCCCTTGAAGAGTTGTAGGTAAGCAGGTCATCTACTTGATGTTCACTTTGGACATTTGGTAGTAATCTGTTCTCAAAAATGGAAGTTAAGAGAGATAGACACTAGAAACTTTATGTATTAATAAAAAAACAATTTCTCTGTTTCTACCAGTTATATAAAGTGATTTTGCTTCATTAAAGTTATGTAAAAGATCATATTTTGAAGTTACAAAATCTTTTTATATAACTTCCTTCTATTTAAAATCAGAGAGGATACATGGATTTATTCCAGCCCCATAATCTAATGTCACATTTGTTTGGTTGCCAAATAACCATTTTAAAGCTAAAGACATGCTGTTCCCATAACCCTTATATAATTTGGAGTGAATTTCCTTCTCTGTGTGATAAAGAAACATTTCTTACCCAGTGTATGCTTTTAGAGAACATTTAAAATAGCACATATAATTTGAATGTTTACCTTTAGCTATTGCTCTTCAATCAGATAATTAATACACATTTTATATAATGATAATGACTATAATATAGATAATACTTAGCATCTAGTATCTAAATGTGGTATTAGACATTATATTTTATCCTTCATACATAATTAAATGTACTAATGTTCCATGACAATGATCTCTTTGGAGATAATTTTCTTTTTGAAAAGTCCCAACCAAAAAATGGTTACGTATTCCCCACTTGGAATACTTCTAGTTTTGTACAATCAAAAATTCCTTCCCCAGTCATGTTCAGTCATAAAAAAAGGAATGGGAAGTGGCATTTTTCAGGTGCCAGAGGACTGGTTCACCAGAGTCTCCACTCATACATCCACACTGGAGTCAGAACCTTAGGGATATATGGAGGGTGATATGGGAGAGGATTAGAAGGATTAAAACATCATGGGGCACCTGGGCGGCTCAGATCATTGACCATCTGACTTCAGCTCAGGTCATGATTTTATGGCTGGTGAGTTCGAGCCCCGTGTCGGGCTCTGTGCTGACACCTCGGAGCCTGGAGCCTGCTTCAGATTCTGTGTCTCCCTCTCTCTCTGCGCCTCCCCTACTCGCACTCTGTCTCTCTCTCTCTCTCGAAAATAAATAAAAACATTTTAAAAATTAAAAAAAGAAGAATTAAAGCATCTTTACTTCTATTTCTCCTCTTTTGATACTCTATAAATTGGTTTTTGCCTTCTTGCATTTCACTTGTTTCTCTAAATTGCAGTACTTCTACATTCTTCTCTGTGTCCCTCTTTTTCTCTGAAAGACTTAAAGTCACAGAGGAATGAGGGAACTTTGTGAGGAGATTGTAATGGGTAGCAAATACTGATCCATGGATTTAGCAGTATGTACATATACTTTTATAAGAAATCATTGTGCTGAATTTTGGCATTATCATTTGTATTACACCTGACTTAAATTCATAACTTTTTATATTGTCTTAATATTTCTCTCGGTTTTCTATCAACTGTCAATTAATATACACAGCATATCTAAGATACTTAAAACAATTTTTTTTAGTGTTTATTTTTGAAGAAGAGAGCGACAGAGCATGAGCAGGGGAGGAGCAGAGAGAAAGGGAGACACTGAATTCAAAGTGGGCTCCAGGCTCTGAGCTGTCAGCACAGAGCCCTGACCTGAGCGGAAATCGGGCGTTTAACCAACTGAGCCACCCAGGCACCCCTAAAATACTTTTTAAAGTGACTATTTAGGTCAAACCAAAGCATGCTAAAAATGAAACATTTTCCTACTGAAGGGTCACATGTTGCAAAAATCTAGTCAGTAGTCAGTATTGTCTAAACAACGGATTTACAGTAGTTGGCTCTGATACATAAATCATGACTGGCCTATTCAGAAGTCATATATCATATGAGAAAACAAGGGAACTTGAAAAAGGATATACTTAGCTATTATGATGGCCATTTCCCATACTTTAAAACAAGATTATAGTGAACAGTGTAGGAGAGCTATACTATACTGGATTTTTCCTGACTCAACTCATACGAGTTATGCACAGGATCATGGGCTGAGATACTGTCCAAAACCTACATACACAAATAGGCCAAGAACTGAAGATTAATCTTTTCATTTCCCTTGAAATTATCAATACATAGATTTTATGTCTTTGGTATTGTACCACTGATTTTAGCAATTAATTTAGTTCCTGCCTGCTATTTAAATAAAATATTACCTTGAAAATAACTTGTTACATTGAAAGATATTAATTGGATTATAAAATTTAAATGGGTATTAACTTATTCTAAGAATCAAATGGCAAAAGATTTTGTCAGATTTTTATTATCCACAAATTTTAGTTTTATAATATTTTAAATTTGCTGTGTTATAACATAAAGGATATCAGTATTTATTTGAATATTGACCAGAATACATTCTAGACTGTAGATAAATAAATTCTGGAGCAGAATAAATTATAGACTTAAAAAAATTGTCAAGATAGTGGAACCACTTACACTGGGGGGGGGGGGGTTCATTCACTTGAATTTTATTATGATTTCAATTAATTTTTCAATGAACATTTACCATACATAGACTATGGTATACTCACCAAAGAGAAATGAAACCTAGATCTCTCTTCAGTTAATGTACAGGTTATGGAAGAAACAGACTCGTAAATAATTATAATATCTGTAAGCAGTGCTGTCATAATAGTATGCATAAAATGTCATGGAGCACAGATAAGATAATGGTCTTTTATTTCTACAAGGAGGGCTGGTCAGGGAGAAGAGATGATGTTTGATCTGGACCTTGAAGCATAAGTTGGAATTTGCAAGATGGATGAGGTAGGGAATGGTGTTCCATATTGAAGGATGAGTGGAAAGGGAACATCATAGACCATTTGTCTCACTCTGTTACCCCAAAACTCTAATCCAAGCAATGCTGATTATCTGTTTTGTTTCTCATTATAGGGCACTTGAATTGGCTGTAAAATATAAAACACACGTTGATACAGTTCTTGCTTACCGGCAAAAGTTTTTGGAGACATTTGGTAAACAGGAAACTAATAAACGGTATTTGCAGTATGCAGAAGGTGTAAGTATTATACAGTATTTTACGATAATGTATATGCTTTGTAAGTATATATAATATTCATCTTAATAAGACAAAATTGGAATAATTCATACCATAATCTCAAAATCACTTTTTGCCTTATGATATTATAGTCTTATTTTGACTATATAATTATATTACTGATTTTTTTCTGGAATCTTAAAGCCATGTTTTGATGAACTCAAATCTGTTTTCGTATTTAATTTGTATTAAGGTTGGGTGCTAATTGATATTTTTAGATAAGCAATATAAATGGCTGGGATAAAGGTTTCTAACTCCTAAATTTTGTCTTCCACCAGCTGCCCCTTCTGCTCCAGGGGAAATATATAAGCACAGAGGGCATTGGCCAGAAAATGGATACTTTGTCACTTTGCAAAATTCTAGGGAGCTAGTTTGCACCTAGAGTGGAGCCTAGCCCAGGTAGACTTCACTGTCTAGAACCAAAGAAGGCTAAACCATTGCCTCTCAAATCCCTACCAGAATCTCAGGTTTCATCACTATAATTAGAAGAAAGTCATTCCAGTATGTATCAGCCCATGTGCATTTTGCCCAAGTGCCTAGAGCAGGACTATTGTAGCTACCTGCTTAGATCCATCTAGGCTCAGGCTATAGAAAGAGAGTTCACCTCTAGCCATGCAGACCCAAGAGACTTACAATCCCAAGACAGGGGCAACCTTCCTCCCACCTCTGTGAACCAGTTGATTTTCTCAGCCTTTTATTCATTTTATTAAAAAAATGTTTATGAGTGCTCACTCTGGGCCAGGTATTATGCTGGATGCTGAGTCAGATATGGCTTCTGTTTTTGTGGAGCTTGTAGACTATGTGGGAGTGCTGCTCCTTGGAGATGGAATAAAATGGAATGTTCTGACCTGTCCTAAAGGGCAGAGTAAATTAGAGGAACCTTAGGAAGAGGAAAGAAGGTACCTACAATTTCTACTAAAGCCAACATTATACATTTATCATATGACTTGATAAACTCAGTCTTTCTCCTCTTATGTAGGGAAAAACAGTTCTTCCCTGCTATGAGTCTTTCACCTGTAAGTCTTCTTTACTATTCACACAGAACACTTCACTTCTGGTCACCTAACATGTGGAGGTTTCCCTTCATGCCAACAAGCAGTCTCCAACACCAGCTGTGTGTCCTACAATTTAACTCAGCTCTGATACTGCCTAACTGGAGATAGTATCAGATTCCACAGGTAAAGGGCTCATTCCCACAAGATTGCCCTCACTCCTCATCAGATGCCAGTTACAAGCTCAGATTATCACCTGTGCTTCTGACTGACCAGCTATAGATCTGCAGTCCCAGTAACCCCTGCCTTAGGTTTCAGATGCAAGTCACAAGTCCAGGTTGTTACCTGTACTTCTGACTGACTTGCTATAAGTCAGAGGCTCCCATTCCCCCTTTCTGGTTTGATTAGTTTGCTAGAGTGGCTCACAGAACTAAGGAAACATTTACTTATGTTTACCAGTTTATTAAGGGATATGATAAAGGGTACAGATGAATAGCCAGATGAAAAGATACTTAGGGCAAGGTCAGGGAAGGTCCTACCCTCAGGAGCTCCTGTCTCTTCAGAGTTGGGGTGTGTTACCCTCCCAGTGTGGATGTGTTCACCAGCCCAGGAGTTCTCTGAACCCTGTACTTTGCTATTTTATCGAGGCTTCATCACATAGGCATGATCAGCCATTAACTCCATTTTCAACCTTTCTTCCTTCCCAAGGGAATGGGGGCAGGACTGAAAATTCCTAGCTTCTAATCATGACTTGGTCTTTCTGGTGATCAGCCCTCATCTGGAAGCCATCCAAGGACTCTCCCAGAGTTGTCTCTTTAAAACAAAAGATGCTTCTATCATTCAGAAAGCCCGGTGTCAGGAACTGAGGTCAAAGACCAAATATTAGAACAAAAGATGTTCCTAGTGCTGTTATCACTTAGGAAACTACAAGAGTTCTAGGAGTTCTTTGCCAGAAACTGGGAGCAGCGACCAATATATATATTTTCTATTGCCTCGCACCATATTTAGAATACTGAGTGTCATGACCTGCAGTTTTGGACTTCAGAACAGCTCTCAAGGTAGTAAAGCCTTTGAAACCATTCTTGGAGTTCTGCAATGCAACTTCAGCATCTAGATCCAGGACAGACACAAGTTGTCTGTTTCTTGGTAGGAAGAGGTATATTTTACAGATGCTCCACAGACTATTTGTTTCATTTGAAGCTTCACTATTAAAAATGAATCCTCTAGGAGTTTGGGCTATGAGAGCTTGCTCTACTACTGGGACAAACTCAGGGTCCCTGGGACCTCTGAGGACTACACTCTAATCCACAGAATAGGACAGCAGCCATCACCCCTACAGTGCTAAGCAGCCTAGAGAATCACCAATCACCTGATCTTTTTGTCATGGTTTTGAAAATATGATGATATGTTAAAACTGAGCACCCATGTTAAATTTACTTTATGGCATAATTTTAAGCAGATACATACTACTGTGCTTCCTCTTCATCATCCTTGCCATCAATATATTTTTCAGTATTTTCACATTAGGTGCTTTGGAGGACATAGAAAATATAACTCTTCCCCACAAATTTATAATTATTGTAATTTATATTATAATTATTACATCATTATAATTAAAATTGTATTTTAGATAGTAAAAATTTAACATTTTTATCTTCTTTCTTATTATCTATGTATTCAACTGTTAACCAAAATGTAATACTTCAATCACAAGAGTGGCAGAAATTTTCAGAGATTTTTTTAATCCTGAAACTATATAGGTTACTTTGACTCCCTATGGTCCTATATTCTAGTATCCTTTTTTTTCCTCATAAATGTAATTTGGAAGCTAACTAGAAATTATAAAGCAGTATTTTAAGATGAAAATTATTTTTTACTCAAAAATTTCCCACTATTTATCAACTTAGCCAAAATTTTGATTATATAAACATTTTATTTGCTAAGTGTTAAGAGAGCATTTTTAAAAACTAAGAAATTTATTCTAGATATCTAGTGAATTCTGGTGGGTTCATAGTACATAATGTGGAAGCTTATACGAAGTCAGAAGTTTCATATATGTTTGTATTCATGAGCCCTGAAATGTTATTTGGGCATTTCTAGTTTAAAATATGGAAACCTGGGATTTATACAAGGTGGACTGTCTTCTAAGATCCCAACTAGAGTCATTGTACCTGGTCTACAACAGTAAATATTTGTAAAATAATTTGTAAGTCGGCCAATAAAATTCACTTGAGGAATATACAATCTACCAAATATATTGTGTACAAGAAGAAAAGTAGAAGAACCAAGAAATGTTTAAAACATTATTCTAGGAGAAAGAAAACAGTGGAAATATAAACAAACCAACAACTTGGGAACAGACTTTCAGAAAGTATAGAATTTTGAAGAAGATCCAGAAGAGCCAGCACTCTAGTTCAGACAAACCACGTTAGGCATAGCTACTACCTGAGCTCTTTTGCAGGTTTTAAGGCCTTGTAATCTTATGATTATATATCTATATATGTATCTATCTATATCTATATCTATATCTGTATCTATATATGTATCTATATATGTATATACATATATATCTATGTATCTATCTATATGTCTCTACATATCTATCTATATGTCTCTACATATATATCTACATATATATCTACATATATATCTATATATGTATCTACATATAAAGGTATCTACATCTATATCTATATCTATTATGTATCTACATATATATTGGTAGGTGATAGTTCATCTGGTAGGTAGTTACTTATTCATTCAATATTTATTGTGTACTTTCTGCAGACAATGTACTCCCCTTCTATTTCAAATAGAAAAGTAAATATGGCAGACACTGACCCCACCTTTATGAAGCTTGTATTCAGTGGAAGCTATAGTTAATTATACAGTTGTTAATTTCAATTGTGATCATTGGCTTGAAGATGCTATAAAACTTGATGGGTGGGGGTGCCTCAGTTGGTCAAGCATCTGACTTCAGCTCGGGTCATGATCTCGCAGTTCAGAAGTTCAAGCCCCACATCAAGCTGTCTGTTGTCAGTGTGAAGTCTGCTTCAGATCCTTTGTTCCCCCCTCTCTCTGCTCACTCCCCGCTCACGTTCTCTCTCTCAAAAATAATAAACATTAAAAAAAAAACTTGATGTGTAGGGAACCTGATCTAGAGTGGTGGGGATTAGCAAAGACTTTCTAAGCAAGGCAAACAATATTTGAGCTGAACTCTAAAGAATAAATAGTAGAAGCTGACTGGATTTGGGGTGGGAGAGGAAGTGGGGGTGGGCATGTTCCAGGCAGAGAGAAAACTCTTAAATGGGAAACAGTAAAGAACAAAAGGGAGATTAACTTGAGGGTTTCATAGGGCAAATTAAGGATTTTGGACTCTATGCTAAGACATATGTGAAGTCATTAAAAGGAAGTAACATGATTGCTTTTCCCTTTTAAAATCCTGATTCCTCAAAATAAATGGAAACTAAAGAGTTTTCCACAAAATTATCTTGAGTAGGATTTTGTCAGTGTTAAAGGATATATATGATAATAAGACCAAATGTGTGAGGTCTTGAAAGAATGGGAAGGAGTCCCTAGTAACTGCTCTGGATCCTGGGTACTGAGTAGTTGGAATATTGGTTGGGACCAGACATTGGAGGGTCTTAATACCATGTTAAGAGAATAGACTTCATAATGCAGGCAATGGAAGGCTTGGAGGTTTGCAATCAAGAGAATGATTTGAAAGATACCTTTTGGTGTAGAAGATGGATCAGAGGTAAGGGTGGTGACTAGGAGATCAGTTAGGAGATTACTATAATAGTTTCACCAGGAGATGGTTGGGGTGGTAGTTAAGTTGGTTAGGCAAGACATTTGAGAACAACTTCAACATTTCTGGTGTGGTTGACTGGTAGATGGAGAGGGATGCCATTAATCTAGATAAGGAACAGTGAGAATATACAAGTTTTAGACCTTTTGAGTTTGAATACATGAAAGTATACATTTTTTTTGTTTGAAGTCCTTGTGGGGTATCCAGATGGAGATATCTAATAGGCAATTGGAAATATAATTGTGAACATTGAAGGATACTGACAAAGAGGAATCAGGGCATGATAAATAAATTTATGGTCATGACCATGTAGGCATAGTTGAAAGTATGAAAGTTGATGTCATCTCCTAGGAAAGTATAAAAAAGTTGTGGTTGGAATCCTGGTGAATACAAATACTAACAGCTAAGAGGTTACGTAGGGAGGGGTACCTGGGTGGCTCAGTTGGTTGAGCGTCCAACTCTTGATTATGGCTCGTTCCCTCCATGCTGAGAGTGGAGCCTGCTTGAAATTCTCTCTCTCTCCCTCTGTCCCTCACTCTCTACCCTTCTCCCCCACTCACATGCACACATGCTCTCTCTCTCAAATAAATTTTTTAAAAATTAAGTAAAACAAAGTATAAATTACTTAAAAAAAAAGAGGTTGTCTAGGGAAAAGAAACAGGAGGAAAAAAAGACTGAGAACATTGAGAAAGGAGAGCACAAACCAGAAGAGAATGGTATTATATAGTTAGAGATTTTTCAAAGAGCTTTGGTCAACAAGATCTAGGGAATGCTTCTGCATCAGGACCTTTTTCTTCCTTTTGTCAGTGTGCTCTTCCCCAGATATTCCCATGGACTCACTAATCTCCTTTAGGTCTTCACGTCAAATTCTCAGGGACATCTTTTCCTACCACTCTGTTTAAAATACAACACCCCCTTCCCCCAACTCCACTCCTGGCACTCAGTATTTCCTTTCCCTGTTTCCAAAACTCTTACCACTTCTCACATTTTATATATTTTTAGGGGCATCTGAGTGGCTCAGTCAGTTAAGCCTCCAACTTCAGCTCAGGTCATGATCTCGCGGTTTGTGAGTTCAAGCCCCACGTCAGGCTTTTAAAGGGGCGCCTGGGGGGCTCAGTTGGTTGAGCATCTGACTTCAGCTCAGGTCATGATCTCATGGTTCATGAGTTTGAGCCCCGCGTCAGGCTGTGTGCTGACAGCTCAGAGCCTGGAGCCTGCTTCCAATTCTGTGTCTCCCTCTCTCTCTCTGCCCCTCCCCTGCTCACGCTCCGTCTCCGTCTCTTTCAAAAATAAGTGAACATTAAAAAAATTAAAAAAAGAATGCAACACCCCCTTCCCCCAACTCCACCCCTGGCACTCAGTATTTCCTTTCCCTGTTTCCAAAACTCTTACCACTTCTCACATTTTATATATTTTTATATCTTCCACTATTATTTGTCTTTGCTTATCTTTCTATGAAGACTGTGATTTTTATCAATTAATTCACTGCTGAAGCCTTGCACCTAGAACAATCCTTGGCGTATAGTAAGCACTAAATATTTATTGAATGAGTAATCGAATCATATGCAGGATGAGGAATGAAAACACTTGATGGTGGCTTTAGTGAAAAGTTCATGAAGTGTGGTAGGAGCACAGTCACATTATAGTGTTCTGAGGACAAAATGAGAGTCAGGAATGAGAAGAAGAACGAGGGTGGTAGTTTGCAGGGAGACAGAATTGAGGGGGAAGGATGATGAGCAGCAGCCAGTGTAGCAAGGAAATTGAAAATGTGAGTAATATAACTGAAGGCAGATGTCCCAGGGGAGTGGAAGAAGATGGGATCAGGGATGTATGTGAAGAGGTCGGCCTGAGACAGAAGGGAAAGAGAGATGAATACAAATGTAGGTAAATTTGTGTGAAGAAGGAGATTAAGCAAATTCATGTTTGATGGCCACTGTATTCTCTGGAAAGCCATTTGGTATGATTTTGAAATTACTTCTATGTGAATAAGAAGAACTTACCAGGGACTAGAATAAGAAGTGTCAAATAGTACTAACACACCCTATAATAGGAAAAGATGTGTCTTGGTGTAGAGATCAGTCACTTGAAAGCTGTCATGATGAGTACAGCCTTATCTAAAACCCACTAGTAAAAGTATTCTAGTCCAAGAACTAAATTAGCAGTAGAACACTGTTCTAAAACTGGATAAATGCCAAAGTGAAAGTGAAGCATTCATTTTCAATCGGATAACTATCAACTGGCTCCCTCATTTGTACTCTAACAAGTGATAGTATAGATGGCATCAATTTACTTGATGGACTTCTGGTACAACAGAGCAACAGTTGCTCAGTGTACGGTCAATATATGGTTTTATTGTGATTGATCTGAGAAACATATGTAAGTCAATTTAAGGCTGGAAGAAGACCAAGGCATTTATCAAGTTTTGTCTTTCTCTTTGCAAATGTTTTGTTAGACATAGAGTGTTTTGCCATTTAAAAACATCAAGTTCTGGCCTGATTGAAAAATGGGTCTTTCAAATAGTCTTAACATTTGCTCTGCCTTTCAGTGAGCGGTCACTTGCATCTTACCACAGACATTCATCTTCTATGAGCGAGAGGGATTCTTTTAATTCATCCATTTTATATATTATAGACTAGTATATGGAATTATCTCTTTTTTTTTTTTTTAATTTTTTTTTTTTCAACGTTTATTTATTTTGGGGACAGAGAGAGACAGAGCATGAACGGGGGAGGGGCAGAGAGAGAGGGAGACACAGAATCGGAAACAGGCTCCAGGCTCTGAGCCATCAGCCCAGAGCCTGACGCGGGGCTCGAACTCCCGGACCGCGAGATCGTGACCTGGCTGAAGTCGGACGTTTAACCGACTGCGCCACCCAGGCGCCCCGGAATTATCTCTTTTTTAAAGTGGCCAAAATATCCACAAATTACCATGCAGAAATTTAGATGAAAGATATTGAAATAAAAAAGAACCAATACTTTATCAACTTCCAGCATAAAAGAGGCACAAAGCCCTGATAAGGTTAAACTTATCTCCCAGTTACTTAAAATAAATCTGCTCAGGCAGCAAGTAGTACCTAAGTCTGGTTTAATGCTACTTATTTCACTCAACTCCCCTACATGAAGATGAAAACCTATTCACTTTTGGCTCAGACTCAGGGGTTGGGGCTTATTTCATTGTAAATCGGAATTAGGTTAATCTAGGACCCAATTTTTCTGTACCTTGCCTGGGACAACACACATTCCTAAAGTAGTCATCTCCAAATTTTTCTAAACAATAGAATGCTTTTTCCTAAAGAAATTGTTCACAGATGTCAGGGCAGAGTCCATAGCTAACAGCAAGTATAATCAGCTTAGGGGAAAGGCAGGGTAGAAGGCATGGCTGGAAAAATGGCCCCATGTCAGTGGGGCATGTGACTTGATCTCCCGGTTTTGAGTCTGAGCCCCACGTTGGGCACAGAGATTAAAAAAAATGGAAACATAAAAATGGTACTTTTCAGTGATTGTTTTTACATGTCCCCCAGCCTTGATTATGCACTGCACTTTCTTTAATATCTTTTTGTTGTTGTCTAAACCATCACCATGTCTGTATTACTTTAATAGTTGTTGTAAAGGAGTCCCTTTTTCAGAGTATGCTCAGGAGAAGCAAACGCTCCCCTATTCTTACTCATACCTAGGCTCTAGTGGAAACCTCAGTGAAAAAAAAAAAGGTAAAATGCTAACCCATTTGAAACATGGCCTCATGGCTAGGGCCCTGTCCATTTTTCCTCTTGTTTGGAGAACAGTCCACCTTTTCCCCCTGTCCCTGAGGCACCTATGCAGAATCTGAAGGCTCCATGAGACTATTTAGATGTAGTTTTATCAACAGCTACAACTAGATTTTGGTGTTTTGAATCATGATGAGAATCTTTCCTTTTAATTGTGGTAATTGTTTTGTTTGGTCTTATTCTTAAAGGTATTTTTTATTTAAGCATTATTTCTTTTTTTTTTAACATTTGTTTATTTTTGAAAGACAGAGAGAGACAGAGAGTGAGTGGGAGAAGGGGAGAGAGAGGGAGGGAGACACAGAATCTGAAGCAGGCTCCAGGCTCTGAGCTGTCAGCACAGAGCCCGATGCGGGGCTCGAACCCACGAACCTGGAAATCATGACCTGCGCCGAAGTCGGATGCTTAACCAACTGAGCCATCCAGGCGCCCCTTAACTTGTCTTTCATGCTCTCTTTTTTCTCTAGTGATTTAGAAGCCATCATTCTATTTTTTGTTTACTCTTGGTTACCTTGGATTAAGCAAAACTGTGTTATACTATATCAGTATTTTTCTTCTTTTCTTCTTTTGCAGCTCCAAATAGATTGGGAGAAAATCAAAGCCAAAATTGAGATGGAAATTACCAAAGAACGAGAGCAATCATCAAGCAGCCAGTCCAGCAAGCATATAGGTCTAAAGCACTAAATTCCTTGCTTACCATTAAGAAATTTTACCTTTTGAAACATTCTGATTAACCAAGGATAATTGTATTTTTATTGCTAAAGAAAAAGGCAGAATCTTTAAGTATAAGTACTTGCTGTGTATTTACCACTAAAAATACATTCAGAAAGACTAAGCACAAAATAATTGATGCAGTTTCTTTCATCTTTTATATAGTTTAGTCCAATAATTAGCAAAATATTCTCATATACTTATGATACACCTATGTAGTATTGCTTACATTCCAGTTTTTGTCCATTATTTTATCCCTGAGTCATCAGCATGAACAAATATTAATGCTCATAATAAAACATTGGACCCTTTAAAATGTATGATAGCATTAATTTTTATTTGACCACTAAATCATAAGATGTTCCAAAAGTTTACTTATACAACAAAAATACATGAGGATGGATTTATGAAAATTTATAACAGTACATACATTTGTACATCAGTATTCATAGGATTATTAACAGCAAAAAGGACAAAAAAAGATGTCTATCAACAGATGAATGGATAAACAAAATATGGTATATACATACAGTGGAATATTATTCAGCCTTTAAAGGGAAAGGAATTTTGATGCATGGTACAACATGGATGAACCTTGAAAATAATGCTAACTGAAATAACCCAGGCTACTGAATGATCCCACTTATATGAGGTACCTAAAATAGGGAAGTTCGTTGAGACAGAAAGGAGAATAGTGGTTGCCAGGCATTGGAGGGAGGTGGATATGGGGCATTCTTGTTTAATGAGTACAGAATTCCTGTTTGGGATGAATGAGTTCTGGAAATGGACAGTGGCGATTATCGCACAGCATTGTGAATATACTTAATGCCACCGAATGGTACAGTTAAAAATGGTTAAAATGGTAAGTTATATATATATCTGCACCATAATTTTAGAAATATATCTAGAATGGACAAGAAATATTTTTCTCATTACTCTCCTGACTTGAGAATATTCACTCACTAGGGTCCTGGAGTCTGAATTTGTGACAATCTCCTTAAATGATAAACCTGTTTGACTACTTTCAGTATGTCCTAAAATATTGCCACAGAAGCTTTTGAACGTTAACCAAAATACTCCTTAGAAAGTCCTCCATAATGTAAATTTTGGAGAGGCATATTATAGAGTGGGTATACGCATATTCACTGGAAAATGATTACCTCTCTCGTTTTCATTTTAATTAATGTATATTTATTTTATGAAAATGTTTTTGTCTTTTCAGCATATTTCTTTTCTTTTCTGGAATGTTGAAATATTCTGTTCTTCAGATGCTGGGTACAAGAGTGAGTTTAGTTTGCGAAATATGATTGAGCAGTTTACTTATAAGTTGTACTTATTTATTAATGTTTTCTATATAATGTTATATTTCAATAAACAGTTTAAAAAGAAAAATGATTAAAAGGGTAAATTTTATATCATATTTATTTTACTACAGTTTTAATAGTTAAAAAATATTATGAAAAATGTCTGCATTCTAACAATTCAGATACTAACAAGGTGTTCTACAATTCAATTCTGATACTACCCAGAGTTAGTGTCAGGTCCCACAAGTTAGAGGACAGCATTCCCAATTAGACTGTTCTTATTTCAATTGTCAGCCACATGCGGGGACCCCAGGATACCCACACTTCTGAGTTGGCAGCAAATTTGGGGGTTTCCAAATGCCCCCTTTGGGTTTGGTACTTTGAATGACTCACTGAAATGCTTTACTTTTAATTATAGTTTTATTATAAAAGATATAACTCAGGAGCAGCCAAGCAGAAGAGATGCATAAAGTCTAGGAGAAAAGTGAGGTCTGGGAGGGGTGGGGGATGGGGTTGGGGCATAGAGTTTTTCATTATGCCTTCTCTTTGTAGAGAGAAGAGAATCTAGGACCGTCATCCTCCCAGAACATTGATGTGCTCACCAATCGGGAAGCTCTTGTAGGACTTGCTGTTCTGAATTTCTTATCAGGGTTTTATTACATACGTACAATTAATTAAATCACTGCCCATGTGATTGAAATCTTCCTCTCTCTGGAGGTCAGGTGGTTGAAAGTTTTAGCACTCTAACCATGTGGTTTTTCTGCTGACCAGTCCTCATCCTGAAGCTATCTAGCTTCCATAACACAGACACAGACACACACAGACACACACACACACACACACACACACACACACACACAGTCACCTAATTAGCATAAAAAAGGTGCTCCTATCACTCAGGAAATTCCAAAGATTTTGAAAGCTCTGTACCACCCACCCCCTACACACCCCATCTCAGACCAGATATATTCAGACCATCCCCTGCTCTTTGACCATAGGATCTTTTATGGCAAAGGTACATACCTAACTGAGCATAAAAAATGCAGCAACATTTAGAGGAATCAATGTGAGGTAAGGATAGGGAGCTATTGATCAAGTTCCCAGTATGGTTATCTGTATCAGTATTATCTTCCCAACAATCCAAGTGGGTTATAGCGTATCACATTATGATAGACATAAACTGAAAAATAAGAGCCAAAAGATTCTGGCACATTACTAGAATCCCATGCAGTCTCTAATAATTAGTCCAATAATCATCATATACAATGACCATAATGTCTCTCAGAGTGAGGGCACTTAGGTTTACAGACTTCATTCCATGTGGTCTTGTCAAGTTCCAAAAGCAGGAGTGGTCTCAGCTTCACACTTTCAGGCATTTGTTATAATTGAGTTAAGAGACAACATCTCTTGCTCTGAGCTTCTTTCCAAGCATTAATATTAGAAACACATTTTATTCACACTGCACAACACATTTATTCATACCTTTATTCTTAGCCACTATTCCTCCTCTCCATTTATACCCAAACCTTTTCACCTTTGGAAGGGACCTTAGGTTCAGCCACTTTGCTGGTCTAGCTTGCAGACAACAATACAAGTCTAGCAAAGGCCTCCCCTGCAGTCTACTCCCATTCATATAGGGTAGGGTTATACAGGTACAGGACTAGTGGGCTATTTCTACCAATAGGCAATAACTGGATTCATTAGCCCCAATGTTGCCAGATAGAGTGAAAGCACAGCTCACCCATCAGGCCCTTGGGAATTCTGATATAAATATTTTTAAACAATTTGTTCCTTAGGAATCATTCCTGCTTCCAGCAATATAGTTGCAGCCTTGGCCCAGGGACCACTGTATGAGGTAGGAAAAAGAAAGTTAAGTGTGATAATGGGAAAGGAAAAAAAAGTATAGTTATCATACCAGCATCCTCCCCCTATCTCCCCCTTCCCCATTTGGACAACCAGTGTTTCAATTGCCTGTTCTAATACTTTACCGAAGTATTACTCTGAGGAAGATACCGTCGTCCTCCCTTATCTGCGGTGTTGATTTCCAGTTTTAGCTAACCATGGTCAACTATGGTCCAGAAGCAGGTATTCCTCCTTCTGACCTACTGTCAGGTCAATAGTAGCCTAACACTAATGTCACAATGCCTATGTCATTCACCTCACTTTATCTCATCATGGAGGCGTTTTATCATCTCACATTATCACAAGAAGAAGGGTGAGTACAGCACAATAAGATGTTTGAGAGAGAGAGAGAGACCACATTCACATAACTTTTATTATAGTGTATTCTTATAATTCTATTTCCTTAGTAGTTATTGTTAATCCCTTACTGTGTTTAATTTATAAATTAAACTTTATCATAGGGATGTAGGTATAGGAAAGAACATAGTATATTTAGGGTTTGGTACTTACCACACTTTCAGGTATGCATTGAGGGTCTCAGAACATACCCCTGAGGATAAAGGCGGACTACTATATCTCTCTGCCTATTGTTGGATATGATGGACTGTAAAGTGTGTTCCTTAGTCTGAAGAAATGTGATTCAGTGGTCCAAATCTGTGCAATATCTTCTGCTCCACTTCTTTTATAGTACTCTGAGCATTTGCATCTACCACTGGGTCAGCAAAGCACAACCCAGAGTCAGTGTCTATTTCTGTCAGGACCCACTTGTAGCCCTCCAGGGTTACAGGCATCAGTCTGATCAGTGTGACTCGTCAGCTATGTACCAGGGCTGTCCCCCACTCCCCAGGAATCTTCCCCATAGCCATCTGCAGCCTCTAAATCTGTCTTGTTGGCAGACAAAACAGTTCTTGTTGTCATTTTGTGCCTCAGAGGGTACAAAAGGAATATGTCTAGATTTGGCCCATCCCTGCATTGTTTCAGTCCACTCCCTTCATTAACCCAAGTGGCTACCTCAAGTGAGCACACCAGGGTATCTGCTCATTGCTTCTAATCATCTTCTGATGCTGGAAGGGGGTTCTTCTGATGGGCACTGACGTGGCCCACTTTAATGCACCCTTCAGATTCCCATAGTGATTTCCATGGGGCCATGCCCAGTAAGGGCACCCCCCTTTATAGACTAATCTTCCACTGCCCTTTTGCCTGACCATAAGGGTAAACAGCATGCATGCAGTGCAGCTCACCAACCCCATTTGTTTTACCGTTTTTAGTCAGAGTGGTGGCCTTCCAAACAGAATGTTGTGTGTTCATGATGAAACTGCCATCTATCAGCTGAGTGGCTATTTGTTAGTCAGTTGAGAGCTGTTCACAGGGCACCGTCCAAGTGATGGTTCCAGAGTCATTCCTGGGGAAAAGAGTCCACCTGCTCACATGGTTCCAGAGTCATTCCTGGGGAAAAGAGTCCACCTGCTCAGGAATATGCTGTGTAACTCCGTGCATTCCCCTGCTGGTGTGTTCCTGCACAAACCATTTCCATTTTGTTATAGAACTCTTCTGGACACTGCCTTCCTCATTAGAGTGTTTGTCTGATATCACCCAAGACATTCTGGATATTTCAGGTTTCAAGATTATTTTATGTTTTTCATTCAGAGGCAGTTTCAATTAGTGTCTCATAGCAAGCTAGAATTGCTCCTCCAAATGGAAATTCTCTAGTTCAAAATCCCAGTAGTCATGTCTGGGAGGTGCTTACGGGCTTTTGTGATAAGGCATAGTTTACATTCCACATGTGGCTATTATGTGGAGGATTTGTCCCTAACAGCACCCTAGCTTCTGTTCTATATTACATGGGCCTGGCCAATCTTATTCATTCCCATTTTACATGTTTAATGAATATGGCTTGAAGGAAGGATGTACATGCCTTCTGTTTTATAATGCTAGGTAATTTTCCCCAGACACAATATCCATGCCCATAATTCATTCAGATAAGAGTCATAACCACTTCACATAAAGCTTGTTCCAATATATCAGTTTTTGTCCAGATTGTCACCTTAATCCCATCAACTCTTGCATTTCTCTGCCCTCTCCTCATGGAATCTGGTCACATCATTCTCCCAGCATATCAATGTGTTCACCAACCGGGAGGATTCTCCCAGTGTCAATGTCCCAGGGTTGGTTTGTTTGTTTGTTTAAAAAGGGATTCATTACACAGGCATGCTTAATAAAATCACTGGTCTTGTGATTAATATCCAGGCTTCATCCTCTCCCTGGAGGCCAGGTGGCTGGAAGATCTAGTTCTCTAATCACCTGGCTGGTTTTTCTGGTGACCAGCACCCACCCTGGAGCTATCTAGAGGCTTCTAGAGTCACTTTATTAGCATAACACACTTCCATCTCTCAGGAAATTCCAAGGGCTTTGGAAGTTTTGTGCCAGAAGTGGGGGGACAAAGACCAGAGATATTCTTTTATTAAATCACAATATAACTTTCAGTTATATGTTCTTTGGTCTTATGCTTCAAAAAATACCTATTGTAGAAGTTTCTTGTTTGGTTTAAACTAATAATTTCATACATTTTGGGTGGCTTGATCTAATTTAGTGTTTTTTTATGTATGTATAAATATTTTGTATATTTCATAAACATTAAAGAAGATTGTTTATGCAGAATACCTGGGGTCTGGCCCTGTTACAGATGAATGGTATTTTGAGGGCATTATGATCCCTCCAAAAATGCTTTGGTACAGAGAGTATGGTATGTAATATGGAACATAAGTTATAACAAAAAGTAAGCAAGTTTTAAAGCAAGCATATTTTAGAAAATGGATTACCATAGCAAACAGTTACCATGAATATATCTTCAAATATCTGCCATTTTGTACATATAGAAAATATATTCATTTCTGAAAATGTATGCTACACAAATTCTGTTTAGATAAATACCTCAATCATATTTTCCTTGTAAATTCTTACACTGAAAAAAAATCAGAATTTACAAGGTATACAGCATAAAAAGGTAATATCCATAATAAAAATATACGTATTTCTATTTGTTCTGCAGATTTGTTGATCTGTAGATAGAATTGTGGCAGAATCACTTGTAGAATTTCTGTAAAGACCATCTGCAGAAGCCAAAGACAAGGTGATGAAAGCAACTCTTTCAAAAAGACCTGTCTTGGGGCACCTGGGTGCCTCAGTCGGTTAAGTGTCCAACTTCCGCCCAAGTCATGATCTCCAGGTTCATGGGTTCAAGCCCTGTGTCAGGCATTGTGCTGACAACTCAGGGGCTGGAGTCTGCTTCGGATTCTGTGTCTCCTTCTCTCTCTGTCCCTTCCCTGCTCACGCTCTGTCTCTCTCAAAAATAGCCATTAAAAAAATAAAAAAATAAAAGACCCATCTTTACATTCTCCTTGCCCACAGCGTGTATATTATCAGTATCTCCTGCTTAGTGGTAAATGACCTTTGGTCCAAAAAATTTATGAGATTTTCACCTTCTTTGCCTGTAACAAAGTCATTTTCTCATTCTGCTTGCTTTACTCTAAAACTTCTCTGTCCGTACAACTTGGTTTGAGCTGTTGGACATCACTGTCTGGCCATCATATGCTTACTATGCACTGTGCATAATTTTTTAAATGTAGTGATTTCTACAGTAGACCGTTTCCAAACATTTTAGAGTAATACAACTTTTCAGATGTTTCTAGATGCTCTAGATGATCTAAAATGGTCTTCTAATAATCTTCTACTGTAAAGTAACATACTTTTCTTTTTAATGTTTATTTTTGAGAGAGAGAGAGAGAGAGCGAGCACGAGTGGGGGAGGGGCAGAGAGAGAGGGAGACACAGAATCTGAAGCAGGCTCCAGGCTCTGAGCTGTCAGCACAGAGCCCGTTGTGGAACTCAAACTAACAAACCACGAGATCATGACCTGGACAGACATTGGACACTTAACTAGAGTTTGCAAGTCAGGAAACTCCACATGTCTAGCATGAAATGTTAGAATGTCATCTCACTGAGATTGAGTAACATTTATAATGTGCTAGATTAAATTAGAATTTTTATATACCCATAATAGTAAAATCTGCCAATTTTCCAGTATCACCCCCCCCCCCCCGCTTTTCAATAGGTACCATCAACATATTATTTTCTCTTCATTTTCTGTGTTTTTAAGGTCGATGCAAACAAAATATGCACAACAAAATGCGCAAAGTATAATCTTTTTCTACCTGCTATGTGTTCTGAATGGCTGTGTCACAAAAGGTAACCTTAAAAAGCATTATACTAATGAATTCAGGAGTATAATGAATTTGTCTCTGACTTAACAGAAATAGTAAATAGTATTTGCAATGAAACTAAAATTCTGTTGTATAAGTCTAGTAACATTACTCAGTCAAAATAGTGACAAAAGCAGTCAGAATAAAAACATTATAATTAAAAGTCAATAAAATTCCTTTTTGTGGCACTTGTTTGCCCAGAATAAAATCTTTTTTCTCATTATTGGGACACCTGGTTGGCTCAGTCAAAGAAGCATATGGCTTTTGATCTTGGGGTCGTGAGTACAAGCCCCATGTTGGGTATAGAAATCACTTAAAAATAAATAAATAAATAACTTAAAAAAATTGTTTTTTCTCATTCTTGATGAATACCTACACTTCAAACACCAAAATTCATTTATTCAATATGTCACCTACTGTGGCCTGGGCACTGTTCCAGGTGACAGAGACACAGTAGTGAGGAAAACAGATATTTTTGTCCTCTTGTGAAGCTGACATTTTAGTGGGAAGGAGACAGACCATAAACAAATAACTAAAAAAATATGGCATGTCAGATACCAACAAGACAAAGCACAAAGCAGATAGAAAGCTGCTGGGGGGATGTGATTTAAAATAGTGTGTAATGGGAAGGTGTCACTGAAAACGTATAATTTGAGCAAACTCTTCAAGGAAGTGATGATCAATTTAAATTTCTGCCAAATAACATATAGGAAAACCATCAAATAAAATTCCTATTCTATGAGTTTATGTTATCCTTCTCTAACTTAATTTAAAATGTGCTAATCTATAAAAGTAATTCTGCATGGTTTTGACATTAATAGTATCATCAATCATACATAACGTGGCTTACCTCTGAATTTATTTACATAGTCATAATAATGTAAACACTGAATATTTATCTAAAATTATAATTATTCAGGTCCATAATCCCATATCCAAAACCCTTGGGCCAAACATGTTTCAGAATTTAAATTTGTTTAAGAAATACAATGGCTATTCAAAATTTTTTGTAATACAGCACATAGTTTATTACAAAACATCCCCAGAAGGGTCTTAGCTATCACTCCCTACTCAACCATATTGATATTTCTGCAGTGTAACATGAATATTTACATTAGGCAATAGGAATAAAATTAGAAGTAGTTTCTCATCAGTTCTGCTGTCAAATGAGTTCAGGTTGGGTGAATTATGAAACAGTGTTTTGGATCTAGAATTGGGGATAAGGGATTGTGGGCTTATTTTGGAGGAAATGGGATGCACATGTTGGAGAGGGATAAATGGAAGGGTAATAAAAAGGGGAAATCTACATTTTTCATAGTGGCAAGGCAATAAATAATGCCAAAAAAATCAAGAAATAATAAACATGTTATTTAGTGATGTAGCCATAAATAGCAAAAGAGCCAGCTAAAGGAGTTGAAAATGGTTGCTTCTAGGGAGGGGGACATCAAGAAGTTCAGTCCTGCTATTTTTCACAGCCTTAACTATTTTCATAGCCTTAACTATTTCCCTACTTAAATATGTGCATGTATAAATTTGACAAAAACAGATTCTTAAAAAGTCACTGGTTAAGAGAAAGTATGCAAAGCACGTGTCTGACAAAGTACTTGCACCAGAATATATAAAGAATTATCAAATCCGAATGTAAAAAATAAAATAAAATAATAAAGAAACAATTATAAAATGGGCAAGAGACATGAACAGACATTTTACCAAAGAGGACGTACGATGGCAAATTATGCACATGAAAAGGTATTCAACATCTTAGCCATTAGGGAAATGCAAACTGAAACTCCAACAATCAGAATGGCTAAAATAAACTGGTGGTAACACCAAATGCTGGCAGGGATGCAGAGAAGCTGGATCACTCATATATTGCTGGTAAAAACAAATGTTACAGCGAGTAGCAGAAGAAGTAAGGCAGTTTCTGGCAATACTAAATAAACGTGCACATACCATATGACCCAATGATTACACTCTTGGCTTTTTATCCCAGAGAAACAAAAATGTTCATAGTAGCTCAATTCATAATACCAAGAACTGAAAACAATGCAAACATGCTTAGATGGGTGAATGGTTTAACAAATTGTGGTACATCCATATCATGAAATACTACTCAGTAGTTAAAATGATTGCTACACACAACAGCTCGGGTAGATGTCTAGGGAATTATAGTAAAGATTATTTACTATATGATTCCATTTATATAATGTTCTTAAACATTAAACATTTATATAATGTTCTTAAAACATAGAGGTGGAGAACAGACTAGTGGATGCTAAAAGTTAAGGGTTAATTAGAGGGGGTGTATGTGGCTATGAGTCTATAAAGGCTAGCATGAGAAGCTCTGTAAAAATAGAATAAATCTGTATCTTGATTATGGTGGTGCTTACAGGAAGCTACACATGTGTTAGGATTGCATGGAAACAAAAACCTTACGTGGAAAATAGCATTATATATATTTACTATGAATACATCTCTATGTAGTAAAATTATACAGAGAATATTCTGGAAGGATACTTACTACACAGTGGTTAAATCTCAAGTTGAAGGAGTGGACAGGGATTGAGGGTAGGAGTGGTTAGAGGGGATTTTGTTGTAAATTTCTTTTTTTTTTAATTTTATTTATTTATTTTTTAATGTTTATTATTATTATTATTTTTAATTTACATCCAAGTTAGCATATAGTACAATAATGATTTCAGGAGTAGAATCCAGTGATTCATCCCCAGCATACAACACCCAGTGCTCATCCCAACAAGTGTCTTCCTTAATGCCCCTTGACCATTTGGCCCAACCCCGCCAGCACCCCCTCAGTTAGTTCTCTGTATTTATGGTTTGTTCCCCTCACTGTTTTTATATTAATTTTGCTTCCCTTCCCTTATGTTCATCTGTTTTGTATCTTAAGTTCCACATATGAGTGAAATCATATGATATTTGCCTTTCTTTGAGTGGCTAATTTTGCTTAGTATAATATACTCTAGTTCTATTCATGTTGTTGCAAATGGCAAGATTTCATTCTTTTTGATTGCCAAGTAATACTTCATTGTGTGTGTGTGTGTGTGTGTGTGTGTGTGTGTGTGTGTGTGTATCATGTCTTCTTTATCCATTCATCTGTTGATGGAAATTTGAGCTCTTTCCATACTTTGGCTATTGTCAATAGTGCTGCTATAAACATTAGGGTGCATGTGCCCCTTCAAAACAGCACTCCTGTATCCTTTGGATAAATACCTAGTAGTGCAATTGCTGGGTCATAGGGTAATTATATTTTTAATTTTTTGAGGAATCGCCACATTGTTTTCCAGAGTGGCTGCACCTGTTTGCATTCCCACCAGCAGTGCAAAAGAGTTCCTCTTTTTCCATATCCTTGCCAACATCTGTTGTTGCCTGAGTTGTTAATGTTAGCCATTCTGACTGGTGTGAGGTGGTATCTCATTGTGGTTTTGATTTGTATTTCCCTGGTGACAAGTGATGGTGAGCATTTTTTCATGTGTCGGTTGGGCATCTGAATGTCTTCTTTGGAGAAGTGTCTATTCATGTCTTTTCCCCATTTCTTCATGGGATTATTTGTTTTTTGGGTGTTGAGTTTGATAAGTTCTTTATAGATTTTGGATACTAACCCTTTACTGATAGGTCATTTGCAAATATCTTCTCCCATTCTGTCGGATGACTTTTAGTTTTGCTGATTGTTTCCTTCACCATGCAGAAGCTTTTTATCTTGATGAGGTCCCAATAGTACATTTTTGCTTTTGTTTCCCTTGCCTCCAGAGACATGTTGAGTAAGAAGTTGCTGTGGCCGAGGTCAAAGAGGTTTTTGCCTGCTTTCTCCTCAAGGATTTTGATGGCTTCCGGTCTTACATTTAGGTCTTTCATCCATTTTGAGTTTCTTTTTGTGTATGGTGTCAAAAAGTGGTCCAGGTTCAATCTTCTACATGTCACTATTCAGTTTTCCCAGCACCATTTGCTGAAGAGACTGTCTTTATTCCATTGGGTATTCTTTCCTACTTTGTCAAAGATTAGTTGGCTATATGTTTGTGGTCCATTTCTGGGTTCTCTATTCTGTTCCATTGATCTGAGTGTCTGTTTTTGTGCCAGTACGGTACTGTCTTAATGATTACAGCTTTGTAATACAGCTTGAAATCCGGAATTGTGAGGCCTCCAGCCTTGGTTTTCTTTTCCAGGATTGCTTTGGCTATTCGTGGTCTTTTCTGGTTCCATACAAATTTTGGGATTGTTTGTTCTAGCTCTGTAAAGAATGCTGGTGTTATTTTGATAGGGATTGCATTTGAATATGTAGATTGCTTTGGGTAGTATCAATATTTTAACAATATTTGTTCTTCTAATCCATGGGCATGGAATATTTTTTCCATTTTTTGTGCCTTCTTCAATTTCTTTCATAAGATTTCTACAGTTTTCAGTGTATAGGTTTTTCACCTCTTTGGTTAGATTTATTCCTAGGTATTTTATGGGTTTTGGTGCAATTGTAAATGGGATTGATTCCTTGGTATCTCTTTCTGCTGCTTCATTATTGGTGTATAGAAATGCAACTCATTTCTGTGCATTGATTTTACACCCTGTGACTCTGCTGAATTCATGGATCAGTTCTAGCAGCATTTTGGTGGAATTGTTTGCATTTTCCATATAGAGTATCATGTTATCTATGAAGAGTGAAACTTTGACTTCCTCCTTGCCAATTTGGATGACTTTTATTTTTTTTTAACTTTTTTTTTAATGTTTATTTTTGACAGAAAGAGACAGAGTACAAGCAGGGGAGTGGCAGAGAGAGAGACACACACACACACAGAATCCAAAGCAGGCTCCAGGCTCTGAGCTGTCAGCACAGCCCGACATGTGGCTCGAATTTGTGAACCATGAGATCATGATCTGAGCCTCGTCAGATGACTAACGGACTGAGACACCCAGGGATGCCTTTTATTTCTTTGTGTTATCTGATTGCTGAGGCTACGACTTCCAATACTATGTTGAGTAACGGTGGCAAGAGTGGACATCCCTGTCCTGTTCCTGACCTTAGGGGGAAAGCTCTCAATTTTTCCTCATTGAGGATATTAGCAGTGGGTCTTTCATATATGGGTTTTAGGATCTTGAGGTATGATCCTTCTATCCCTACTTTCTTGAGGGTTTTTATCAAGAAAGGATGCTGTATGGTGTCAAATGCTTTCTCTGCATATGAGAGAATCATGTGGTTCTTATCCTTTCTTTGATTAATGTGATGTATCACATTAATTGATTTGTGGATATTGAACCAGCCCTGCATCCCAAGAATAAATCCCACTAGGTCGTGGTGCATAATTCTTTTAATATATTGTTGGATCCGGTTGGCTAGTATCTTGTTGAGAATTTTTTGCATCCATGTTCATTAGGGAAATTGGTTGTAGTTCTTTTTTTGTGGAGTCTTTGTATGGTTTTGGAATCAAGGTAATGATGGCCTCATAGAATGAGTTTGGAAGTTTTCCTTCCATTTCTATTTTTTGAAACAGCTTCAAAAGAATAGGTGTTAACTCTTCTTTAAATGTTTGGTAGAAGTCCCCTGGAAAGACATCCAGCTCTCGACTCTTGTTTTTTGGGGAGATTTTTGATTACCAATTCAATTTCTTTACTGGTTATGATTCTGTTCAAATTTTCTATTTCCTCCTGTTTCAGTTTTGGTAGTTTATATGTTTCTAGGAATTTATCCATTTCTTCCAGATTGCCCAATTTGTTGGCATATAACTGCTCATAATACTCTCTTCTTATTGTGTTTCTGCAGTGTTGGTTGTGATCTCTCCTCTTTCATTTGTGATTTTATTGATTTGGGTCCTTTCCTTTTTCTTTTTGATCAATCTGGCTAGGAGTTTATCAATTTTGTTAATTCTTTCAAAGAACCAGCCCCTGGTTTCATTTATCTGTTCTACTGTTTTCTGTTTTTGTTTTGTTTGTTTGTTTATTTTTTGGTTTCAATAGCGTTGATTTCTGTTCTAATCTTTATTATTTTCCTTCTTCTGCTGGTTTTGGGTTTTATTTGCTGTTCTTTTACCAGCTTTTAAGGTGTAAGGTTAGGTTGTGTATCTGAGACCTTTCGTTCTTTTTAGGAAAGCCTACGTTGCTATATACTTCACTTTTATGGCCGCTTTTGCTGCACCCCAGAGTTTTGGGGCTGTGGTGTTTCACTGGCTTCTATGTACTTTTTAATTTGTTCTTAAACTTCTTGGTTATTAACCCATTCATTCTTGGTTAGTAGGATGTTATTTAATCTCCAAGTATTTGTTGTCTTTCCAAATTTTTTCTTGTGGTTGATTTTGAGTTTCATAGTGTTGTGGTCTGAAAATATGCACGGTATGATCTCAAGCTTTTTGTACTTGTTGAGAGCTGATTTGTGTCCCAGTATGTGACTACTCTAGAGAATGTTCCATGTGCACTCGAGAAGAATGTGTATTCTGCTGCTTTAGGATGAAATGTTCTGAATATTTGTTAAGTCCATCTGGTCCAGTGTGTCATTCAAAGCCATTGTTTCCTTGTTGATTTTCTGCTTAGATGACCTATTGTCCATGCTGTAAGTGGGTGTTGAAGTCCCCTACTATTATGATATTATTGTCAATGAGTTTCTTTATGTTTGTGATTAATTGATTTATATATTTAGGTGCTTCCATGTGGGTTGGGGGCACAAACGTTTATAATTGTTAGATCTTCTTGGTGGATAGACCCCTCGATTATGATATAATGCCCTTCTTCATCTCTTATTATAGTCTTTATTTTAAAATCTAGATTGTCTGATATAAGTATGGCTACTCCAGCTTTCTTTTGGTGACCATTAGTATGATAGATGGTTCTTCATCTGCTTTCAATCTGATGGTGCCTTTAGGTCTAAAATGGGTCTCTTGTAAACAGCATATAGATGGATCTTGTTTTCTTATCCATTCTGTTACCCTATGTCTTTTGATTGGGGCGTTTAGTCCATTGACATGTAGAATGAGTACTGAAAGATATGAATTTATTACCATTGTGTTACCTGTAGCGTTGGAGTTCCTGATGATGTTCTCTGGTCCTTTCTAGTGTTTGTTGCTTTTGTTCTTTTTTGTTTTGCTTCATCTTTTCTCCCCTTAGAGAGTCCCCCTTAAAATTTCTTGCAGGGCTGGCTTAGTGGTCATGAACTCCTTTAGTTCTTGCTTGTCTGGGAAACTCTTTATCTCTCCTTCTATTTTGAATGATAGCCTTGCTGGATAAAGAATTCTTGGCTGCATATTTTTCTGTTTCAGCACATTCAATGTATCCTGCCACTCCTTTCTGGCCTGCCAAGTTTCTGTGGATAGGTCTGCTGTGAACCTGATCTGTCTTCCCTTATAGTTTAAGTACTTTTTTTTCCCTTGCTGCTTTCATAATTCTATCCTTGTCTGTGTATTTTGTGAATTTGACTATGATATGCCTTGTTGATGGTCTATTTTTGTTGAATCTAATGGGAGTTCCCTGTGCTTCTTGGATTTTGATGTCTGTGTCTTTCCCCAGTTTAGGAAAGTTTTCTGCTATGATTTGTTCACATAAATCTTCTGCCCCTTTTTCTCTCTCTTCATCTTCTGGGACTCCTATGATTCAGCTGTTATTCCTTTTAATGAGTCACTGAGTTCTCTAATTCTTATATCCTGCTCTTTCGCCTTAGTTTCCCTCTTTTTTCTGCTTCATTTTTCTCCATAATTTTGTCTTCTATATTGCTGATTCACTGCTCTGCTACATCCATCCTTGCCTCTGTGGCATCCATTTGAGGTTGCATCTCAGTTATAGCATTTCTAATTTCGTCCTGACTTGATTTTACTTCTTTTATATCTGCAGAAAGGGAGTCTATGCTTTTGTCAACCCCAGCTAGTATTCTTATTAATGTGATTTTAAATTCTAGTTCAGACATCTTGCTTATACCTGTGTTTATTAAGTCCTTGGCTGTCATTTCTTCCTGTTCTTTCTTTTGGGATGAATTCCTTCTTTTCATCATTTTGGAAGAAGCAAAAGAATTACTAAAATAAAAATTAAAAATTAAAAAATTAAAAACAACACAAAAAATAAAATAAAGGAAGCTATATCCTAGGTGTGTTTTGATCTGGTTGCTGAAAGAAGCTTGATAGAAGAGAGAGAAAAGGAAAGAAAAAAAAAGGAAGAAAACTTAAAAAAAAAAGTATACAATAAAATAGAATGAAAATTTACAAAAAGAAGTAAAGAATATAGTTAAATTTTTTTATAAAAACAGAAAATAAAAATAAAATTTTTCGCTATCTGTATCCAAGAATAAGAAAAGAAAAGCAAAAGAAAAAAAATGAATAGTTGGACCAGTGAACAGGATGAAATCTGAATGAAATTACATCCAGTTTCCCCTAGAAGTCAAACTATGAAGCACTTTATAGTCTGTACACTAAGCAGGTGGAGAGACTATTGGTTGTCCTGTAGAACTTGGTTGCTGCAGTTGGACAGGGCTCAATGTAAGGGCTCCATTCTCCACTAGGTGGCGTTTCCTAGTTTATGGTGGTAGATTGGTGTGGCGCTCGGTATGCGCAGGCATGGGAGAAGAGAAAATGGAGTCACCCAGCTTCCCAGTCGCTAGCATCAGAATTCTGTGCTCTCAGCGACTAGCCACCAGACACTCCTCCTTTGTCTCTGGCTTCCGTCCACTCCTGCTTCTACACTGTCCATGTCCAAGCCGTCAGCCTGCCAGGCAGCACCTCTCTCCCAAATTGTATCCAACGGGGCTGTTTCCTAACCCCTCACTTCTAAAGGCCCTGCAGCTTTGGCCCACTCCGATCCTCTAGGGGAGGGTCTCACCGAGCAATGGCCGGGTGCCGGTTTACCCCCAGGAACACTCGAGTGATCGCGCTGCCTCAGAGGCCCAGAGACTGCGTCTTGGTGCCAGCCCACCCCAGAAAAAGTTCACGCAATTGCGCAGCAGCAGAGGTTTAGAGATTATGGCAAATCACAAGACTGGCGCCAGGCTTCACCTCACTCCAGAGTCCTTGTTCCGACACCAGGACTATTCTCTGGGGTCTGCTGGGACCTTTTCCTGTGGGGAGGCTGCATCCTCTCTATCAAATATCCTCCCTGCAGGGAAACCACCTCTCCCTGTGTGGCCCGGGACTTCGGACTTTGCTGTCTGCTTCCCACCAGAGCACCACCAGGTATTGAACTGTGGAATTTCGAACTCTGTGTCTCCTATTTATAGAGTCCTAATGGTTTTGAAACCCTCTTCTTTCTCTTTTCTCCCTTTCTTATTCAGCCCATGTGGGTGTTTCCACTCTCTCTTTCTCTCCAGCTGCTTTCAGGGGGAGTGCTTTCCTGTACTCTCCCCGTGGTCTCTGTCCTCTCTCTGCAAACAAAAACAGCTCCCTACCCTCCAGGGCTTCTCTCTCCCCTAGTTCACCTCTCCACACCGCATACCTGCCGAGTTCTGTGGCTCAAGTTATGCAGATTGTTGTGTTAATCCTCAGATCAATTTTCTAGGTGTGCAAAATCATTTGTTGCTGATCTAGTTGCATTTCAGGGAGGAGAGAAGTAGAGAACTTTTACTCTGCTCCACCATCTTGGCCCCTCCCTAAAAGTATTATTCATAATGTTTTCTTTTTTTAAAGGAAGATATACTTGTTAGTATCTGAGTAATTGAAATTTTAAACATAAAAGGGCTGGAAGATTCTATACATTTGTTGGAATATCTCAGTGTAGTGGCATGAAATATGGGTTTAAAAACAGAAATTTTCTCGCCTCTGTGTTTATTTGTTATATGATTTTATTACTGGTTCCTTTCATTTAATGACATATCATGGACGTTCTCCCATATTAATAGATGTCTTAACACATTATTTTAAAAGCTAAGCATGACTCTTTGTGTGATGGAGCAGAATTTATTTAATCTGTGTCTTACTATTGGATAATTAGGGAGTTTTCAATATTTCAATACTTCACCATTAGAGCAGTGTTTCAAATGAGTATCTCTTGTAATCAAATTTTTGCATAGGCCCTTGATTATCTCCATGGGATATATTCTTCATGGGGGAACTGCTCAATCAAGTCTATGTATATTTTAAGGCTTTTGGTAAGTACTAAAGGTTGGCTTTTGACACATTCTGGATTTCAGAGCTCTTCAGAACTCAATGAAGCAAACTCCTTCATGGCCTAAGTCAGCCTTGACCCTTCCTCTTTTAAATCCATTTGCAGTGACAATACCAGCCACCTCACATATAGATTTTACTGGGTGCAAGGCTCTAAGAGTTTTACCCTCTGATGCACTACTTCTAGCTTCCTAAGAAGAAATTGAGGCACAAAGAAGTTAAACAATTCAACTGAAACCACAGCCCTAACAAGCAGTGGATCTGGGATCATGATCCTTAACAACCTGGTCCACTGCTTGGGAAGTGAGTTTTCTCTTAACTGAGATATAATTGACATATAACATATTAGTTTTAGGTGGAAAATATAAATGATTTGATATTTGTATATATTGCAAAATGATCACAGTAAGTATAGTTAACATCCATCACCACACACAGTTACAAAATTTTTTTCCTTGTGATAAGAATTTTTAAGATCTGCTCTCTTAGCAACTTTCAAATATACCATGCAGTATTATAAACTATAGTCACCATGCTGTAGGGTAGATCCCCAGGACTTACTTATAACTGGAAGTTTGTATCCTTTGACCACCTTCACCCATTTTATCTCCCCTCCCTAACTCTTCCCACCACCAATTTTTTCTCTGTATTTATGAGTTTGTCTTTTTTAGGTTTGCATGTAAGTGAGGTCATACAGTATTCATCTTTGTCTCATCTGTTTCACTTAGCACAATGCCCTAAGGTCCATCCATATTATCACAAATGGCAGGATTTCCTTCTTTCTTATGGCTGAATAATATTCCATTATGTATATCCAATTTCCTTATCCATTCATCTGTTGTTTCCATGGCTTGGCCATTGTACATAATGCTACAGTGAACATTGGAAGTATAGATATCTTTTCAAGACAGTGATTTTATTTCCTTTGGTTAAATATCCTGAAGTGGGATTGTTTGATCATGTGGTATTTCTAGTTTTAATTTTTTGAGGCTTCTCCATACTGTTTTCCACAGTGGCTGCACCAATTTACATTCCCATCAGTGCACAAGTGTTCCCTTTTCTCCACATTCTCACCAACACTTGTTATTTTTTGTCATTCTAGACAAGAATACCTATTCTAACAGTTGTGAGGTGATATCTCATTGTGATTTTGACTTGCATTTCCCTGATGAGTAGTGATCTCGAGCACCTTTTCACGTACCTGTTGTACTCATGTCTTCTTTGGAAAAATGTCTTTTCAGATCCTATGCCCATTTTTATTTTTATTTTTTATTTTTTTTAACGTTTATTTATTATTGAGAGACAGAGCGTGAACAGGGGAGGGGCAGAGAGAGAGGGAGACACAGAATCAGAAGCAGGCTCCAGGCTCTGAGCTGTCAGCACAGAGCCCGACGCGGGGCTCAAACTCACAAACTGCAAGATCGTGACCCGAGCCGAAGTTGGACACTTAAGCAACTGAGCCACCCAGGTGCCCCCCTCTGACCATTTTTAAAATAGGATTTTTTTTTCTACGGAGTAGTATGAATTCTTTTTATGTTTTGGATATTAAACTCTTTAGCAAATACATGATTTGCCATTTTTTCCCCATTCTGTAGGCCTTTTCATTTTGTTTATTTTCTTTGCTGTACAGAAAGCAGCTTTTTAGTTTGATGTAGTCCCACTTGTTGATTTTTGCTTTTGTTGACTTTGCTTTTGGTGTCAAATCCAAAAAATCATTGCCTAAACCTATGTCTAGGTGCTTCATCCCTATGTTTTCTTCCAAGAGTTTTATGGTGTCAGCTCTTATGTTCAAGTCTTTAACCCATTTGAGTTGTATTTGTGTATGGTATAAGATAGAGGTTCACTTTCATTCTTCTGCATGTGACATGTGTCCTGTTTTCCCAACACCTTTTATTGAAGAAACTGTCCTTTCTCCATTATACACTTTTGGTTCCTTTGTCATAAATTAATTGACATATATATGTGGTTTTTCTTCTGGGATCTCTATTCTGTTGCATTGATCTATTGTCTGTTTTTATGTCAATACCATGCTGCTTTGATTACTATAGTGGTGTAATATGGTTTTTTTTTTTTTTTTTAACATTTATTTATTTTTGAGACAGAGACAGAGCATGAACGGGGGAGGGTCAGAGAGAGGGAGGCACAGAATCCGAAACAGGCTCCAGGCTCTGAGCTGTCAGCACAGAGCCCGACGTGGGGCTCAAACTCACGGACCGCGAGATCATGACCTGAGCCGAAGTCGGCCGCTTAACCGACTGAGCCACCCAGGCGCCCCATAATATGGTTTTAAATCAGGAAGTGTGATACCTCCAGCTTTGTTCTTCTTTCTCAAGATTGCTTTTGCTATTTAAGTCTTTTGTGTTTCCATACAAATTTTGGGACTGCTCTATTTCTGTGAAAAATGACATTGGAATTTTGTAGGGATTGCATTGAATCACCACTTTGGGTAATATGACCATTTTAACAATATCAATTCTTCCAATTGATGAGCCGAATATCATTTCATTTATTTGTGTCTTTTTCAATTTCTTTCATCAGTGTCTTATAGTTTTCAGTGTACAGATCTTCCACTTCTTTGGTTAAATTTATTCCTAGGTATATTTTTCTTTTTGATGCAATTGTGAGATAGTTTTCTTAATTTCTCATTTTAAGGGTGTACAATTTTTTGTGTCCTGCAACTTTACTGACTTTATTTATTAGTTCTAACAGGTTTTTTTTTGGTAGAGTCTTTAGGGTCAATGTGTGTATTTAAATACCATTTTTGTAATGTTAAAAAACAACAAAAATGACTTTTAAAATACTTGGGGGAAATATTTGGAAGAAGTATTTGGAAGTTATGTGGCTATCTATTCCTTAGACTATAACCTGTTTTGGGATTGGACCAAGTCATTAGGAGTTAAGAGTTACTGAGCTACATTAGTTAAGTTCCTTGCAAAATTGTACTGATCTACAATATTATGCCTATACTGAGGATCTCATGTTTAAAAGCCCTATGTAACATACTTAGTGTAAAAATGGTTGAATATGTCATTCTTGACATTACAGTGTTTTGTAAAGTTATTTATTTTGAGAAAGAACACATGTGAATGGGGGAGAGGCAGAGAGAGTGACAGAGAGAGAATCCCAAGCAGGCTCTGTACTATCAACGCAGAGCCCAATGCAGGGCTTGAACCCACAAACCTTGGGATCATAACCTGGACTGAAATCAAGACTCAACTGTTTAACCAACCGAGCCACCCAGGTGCCCCCCACCTTTTTTTTTTTTTAGTAAGTTCTACACCCAACATGAATTTATGACCCCAAGATCCAGAGTCACATGTTCTGGGGCACCTAGGAGGCTCAATCAATTGAGCCTCTGACTCCTGATCTTGGCTTAGGTCATGATCTCACATTTTGTGGGATCAAGCCCTGCAGTGGGCTCTGTATTGACAGTGCAGAGCCTGCTTGGGATTCTCTCTTCCTCTCTCTCTGCCCCTTCCACCCCTTTCAAAATAAATAAATAAACTTAAAAAAAAAAAAAAAAAAAAACGAGTTGCATGCTCTACCAACTGAGCCAGCCAGGTGTCCCTACAGTGTCCTCTTTATGAGAACTTACAGGAGAAACTTCTTCCAGATTTCAGTACCAGGAAGATTTATGCTTCTCTCAAGCACCTCTGGTTTTTACTTACAAACATTGAATCCTTTAACTGAACTTTTTATTTCCTGCTATAAAACTCAGAACCAAGGTATGACCTTATTTTTGCAGCTTTGCTTTTCCCTTTTGCCTTGGTTCCTTTAATTACTTTTTGAGGATCTTGTTTTGTGTGTCCTTTTTGCAAACGACCTCAAATCAGTTTCAGTGTAAGTTACAGAATGGTTGGGTGGCTGAACAAATAGTGTATGGATGAGTGGATGGGCAGATGGGAAAATTGATGTATTTGTAGTTTGATTTTTTTTTTTTTTACCTTTACATTCCACCTTCTGGAGCCCTGGTTAAAAAAAAAAAGATTAATTTCACTTCTATAAGTTTTCCTTTTAAATATTTCATGACAGTTTTATTCCCTTGGCTTTCTCTTCTTCAGGTTAAAAATTAGAAATGTCTAAACACTTTTATGTCAGACTCAGTTCTATCATACCTGAGGTGGGTTTCAATGTTCATTGGGCCATGCATTTGCCATCACTGACTTGCTCTCCTCTACTTGTCCTTAAATTCCCCCAGAAGCCTGAACCCTCTTCTATTTCTACAGGCCTTGTGTCCACTCTCTAGGACCCACTTCCAAGACCACTTCTTCAACTTTGTCCTCACCCACAGCTTCTCTATATATGAAGTCTCAAGATCCAGTATCCCAGTCTCCTACTCCACTGGCCTACCTCTAGCACTTCTTACTTTTCTCCCACTACACTTGCTCCTTGACATCACGGTATCCACACTCTCAACCCTTCCCATTTTATTTAGTCTGCCACTCCAACTCTTCCTTGTCTGTCCAAATCCCATTTCTCTTTTCCTACGTAATCTTTCACCCACAGCCTATCACCTCAGCCAAAACCAGTCATTAAAAAGAGCTGACAACTTTTTTAAGTGCAGTTAATTTTTGTTTTTCATCGAAGTGTTTCTACTCTTAATCCACAAATCATCGATGCCCATGATTAACTGGGAAAGTTTTTGAATTTCCACAACTTTATCTGAATTTCATACCAAGAACCCAGTGTCAACCAGTGTGTATACACTGGCACTTGAAATACATTTTTATGTCTCAGGCCCCATGAATGTTAAGTGCTTCCTATACATACTTTAATATTACAACCATCTGAGGTGGGTAATCTCCCCACTTTACAGAAGAGAAAACAGCCTTAGGAATTCATGCAACTTGCTTATGGTCACATAACTAGTAAATCTAGAGTCTGGAGATTCACATGGGCAGCCAACTCTAAATCAATATGTTATTCTGTAGGAGGTTCTACCAACCATATTCCACCACAAGCATATAAATACAATCTTAATTTAGGAAGCTATTTTGTCCTTGTTTCCATATTAGCTGGCATTGAGGATTTAGTTATAATGTTAGACTCAATGTTTCTCATTTTTATGCTAAGCATACAAAAAACTTTGTTTTTTTTCTTTATTTTTATTATTTTTTTAAGATACTGGACAAGATTTGCCAGCTATTTTAAAGAAATGTTTTTCAATTTTTAAAATTAATGAAGTCAGACCAGGAAGGAGGCACACTTGGGTGTTGAAGGAACTGGCTGAACGAAACACAAAAAAAACAATATGAGTTGTTTTTCTTGACCATTTCAGGTTTTATCCATAAAACATTTATGCGTTTCCACAAACAATTTTATGAGTCATTGAAGATTTCTGGCCTAGATTCCATTATATTTTTAATAATAGTTCCCTTAATTTTGACCTTTTTAAATTAAAATTTTATTTTATGGGGGGGGGAGAGGGGGAGAGAGAGAGAGAGAGAGAGAGAGAGAGAGAGAGAGAGAAAGCTAATATGCGAGCAGTGGGAGGGGCAGAGGGAGAGGGAGAGAGAGAATCCCAAGCAGGCTCTGTGCTAACAGCACAGAATTAGTTCAATGTGGGGCTTGAACTCATGAACCAGGGGATCATGATATGAGCCCAAATCAAGAGTCAGATGCTCAACTGACTGAGCCAGGCACCCCTAATAATAGTTCCTTTGAGCAGCAAATAACAAATAATAGCTACCATATTTTGCTTGTGAAAAAATAAAGGCGATTCTAATGTGATGCTTTGCAGCTATAGCCACAGCTCTAATAATAAAATATTCTACGAGGTTAAATTAATTGCATGTTGAAAATTTAGTGGTTAAGAGTACTAACTCTGGAGTCAGAGAGGCTGGATCTGCCTCCTGGATCTTCCACTTATCACCCCTGTGACTTTGGACACACTACTCAGCCTCTCTGGCTACCCTTTTCTCATCTATAAAATGGGGTTAGTCCTTAGCTCCTCCTGTTATGAATTTTAAATGAGATAATATATGAAAGATGCCTTGAACAGTGCCTGCCACATGTAAACATCCAATGAATTGTAGTTATCATTGTTATTATCATGGTAGCAAGGGAATAGTGCCACTTCTCACAGCAGCTGCCAAGCTTATGTCTAAAATAGTGCACATGTTTGCATTTCACTCTTTGGAAAAATAGCTACAATATAAATTCCTACCAAATTTTAAATCTGAGGTAGAGTTGCTAGAAATGATATTTAACTTACCAAAATTAATTGCCAGAACTCACACACAATACTATAAGTTTCAGAAATTCACTTATGAAATTATTAATTATAAACAGATTGAAATGAAATTAGGTGTCCACAAAAAGCTTAGGAGGACCCCCAAACAGTCCGGAAACTGTAGAAACTCTAACACTCCTCAGGAGGTGGTTTCAAACACCTGAGAAGAAGGCAGAACATGTGGAAGACTTGGCCGGTATCAGAGAGCTCCCTCAAACACCAAAATAAACAGGAACAACTAAATGGTGATACATTTCACAGAAAGCTTAGGAATATGCCAAAGCACAAACCAGACCCAGCAAAAACTACGAATCCTCACAGGAATGCTTAAGTCACCTAAAATAAAACCAGAACCCAAGGAAGAAGACCTGGCAGCTATCAGCTCCTATAAATACCAGAAGACCCAGTGGAACAAATAAATGATGATTATGTTCACAGAAAGCTTAGGAACATTTGAAAGCTGAACCCAGAACCAGTAGAAATTGTAGCAGGTGTCAGGAGGCTACTGAAAACACCTAAAGTGAAACCAGAACCTTGGGAGACCTGGCAGGTATCAGAGAATTCCTACAAACACCAACAGGACTAGAGGAATAAACAAGTGGTTGTGACATCCACAAAAAGCTTAGAACAGTCCACAGCACAAATCATAACCATTAGAAAATCTCAGAACCCTTGGGAGACCGCTGGGGACAACTGAGGAAAAGGCAGACTCCATACAAGATCTGAAGGCATCAAAGAGCTCATAAAAACACCAAAGCAAGCAATACAACCAGAGAGCAAAAGCAACCAGAACTCCTTCTCTCCCAGATGGAAATGTGGAAAGGTGAAAACCTCACTCAGAGCTATCAAGAGTTTGTTTGGAATACCTAGGAAAAGTGGACCCAGTGGAAGACTCAACAGGAACCTAGGGCCTTACGAAAATCACACAACAAATTGTGGACCCTTAGAATATAAGACAATCAACAAGAAGCTCGGGACAGCTACCAGCTGTCCCAGGGAGAATGTGAATTAGCTGAACCAACAATCAAGAAACTTCTGAAAACTTCTGTGGAAAAGATTGAACCTAGAGGAGACCCAATGGGCACCAACAGACAAAACTCCTAAAGAAAAGAACCCAGGAGAAGACTTGACAGGTGTCAAGAACCTCAGGACAGCTGCAAAGCAGAAGTGGGAGTTGGCAGAAAATCCTACAGGCATGAAAGAAAACCTTAGGAAAACTGCTAAGGTGCAGCCAGTAGAAGAGTCAGCAGGCATTACGATACAGCAACTCCAGGGGCGCCTGGGTGGCTCAGTCGGTTAAGCGTCCGACTTCGGCTCAGGTCATGATCTCGCGGTATGTGAGTTCGAGCCCCGCGTCGGGCTCTGTGCTGACAGCTCAGAGCCTGGAGCCTGTTTCAGATTCTGTGTCTCCCTCTCTCTCTGACCCTCCCCCGTTCATGCTCTGTCTCTCTCTGTCTCAAAAATAAATAAGCGTTAAAAAAAAAAAAAAATACAGCAACTCCAAATTGTAAAAGCTTCCTCATAACCTTACTTAGGAAGGATTCAGATACATCAGAGAGATTATAAGAAAAACCTAAAATAGCTATAATAAAAGATGTTAAAAATACTCAGGAAAACCAAGTAGTAGAGGGGCACCTGGGTGGCTCAGTTGGTTGAGCATCCGATTTTGGCTCAGGTCATGGTCTCACAGTTCGCGAGTTTGAGCCCTGCATCGGGCTCCATGCTGACAGCTCAGAGCCTGGAGCCTGCTTCAGATTCTGCGTCTCCCTCTCTCTCTCTGCCCCTCCCCTGCTCATACTCTCTTTGTCTCTCAAAAATAAATAAACATTAAAAAAAAAAAAAAAGAAAACCAAGTATTAGGAAAAGATATTAGAACATACACGGGATGGTGTACATATTTTTCAATCAAATGAAAATGTAGAAAGCCACACAACATTAAAAAAAAAAAAAAACACCAAAAGAAAACCTGGAGCCAATAGTTATTAGTACTGTATTGAAACCATCAAGAAAAAAGAGAAATGCACTTGAAGACTTCAAACAAAAGACATGATGTTTGGAAGGTGACTATAGTGGATTTGAAGAAATGTTTGATTCGGTGCACAAAAGTAAGGATGGACCAGATCTCAGCCAAGAAAACTCTTGTAGTCCTTGTGAATATGAATCCAAAATTAATGCCTCTCAAACTGAAGATGTGTGGCCTAAGAACATGCAAGATGGAGTTACTCAAAGAACAAGATTTACCCTAAAAAACATAAAAGTTTCAACCTAGTCCAACAGGTAATGTGCAGAGATGAATGTAAAGAAATATGAGGTTAATTTTCAAGCAAAGCTGAGTCAGCATTGTCCCTATATCCCAGACACAGATATAGAACTCTAGAGTCTCAGATGCTTATGTCAACAGAAATACTTCAAATAAAGAAAAATTAAAAGAATACTGTGAAGAGCTTCTAAGAGAAAAACTCAGAAGATGGAGCTATGGAAAAAAGACACAGACTGTAACGTCAGAGGAAGAAGTAAACTGGTGCAAATCTATAGGAATCTGATCATTTGGCTAGCTCAACAGGGGTCATGCACATGGAGAAATGTGACAAACCAATGAACAGTTTGCAAGAAAAAAGCTAAACCTACAAATGAAGAGAAGATACTTTTAGGACCCAGGAAAATAATAAATATTAATTTTGATCTGGTAAAATCTTTGGTCAATACATAAGAAAAAAATTCTCACAAACCAAAATAAAACAGGTGTTAATGTGGAGAGTTCTAATCCTTTCTCTGATGAAACAAACGTAGCCAACAAAGAGGCAGAAGATAAAACTATTCACAGTTCCTTAGATAAAATCTTAAACACTACAGTAGGGATTCTTCAAGATTATCTAGAGGCAGGAATAAAAGAAATGTAAAGTTAGAGGTACTGTCTAATCTACTCAGTAAAACTGTGATACTACATACAGAAGTTCAGAGCCCATGCAGAAATCTGTAAGAATGTAAAAGATACAGCAATCAATGGTAAATCAAACTATCCTTGAGGTCTAAAGGCTCAAATAAGGTCCTCTCTATAAGAATAGAAGGATATGATCTTTTATCTAGTATAACAAGTAGAATGTCTGTGAGCAAGAATGAGAAGAAAACAGTTAACTATTCCTCAGATAAGATGACAGACACAGAGGAAACCACAAAGATGCCTGTGAGGAAAACCTAGAAGCATAAAGATATAGCAGTCAATGGACAAATAATGTCCTTGAGGTTTGGAAGCCAAAATAAGGTCCCTGTCACTACTAAGATTCAAGGGTCTAATTCTCTGCCCTTATAAGTATAGCAGAGGGCACATTTTTAGGGGAAAGACAGGGAGAAAAGTGCTGACAATCTCTCTAGAAAATTTCAAGTGAGGAAGCAAAATATAAAAAGGTAAATCAAGAATTACCATTTGAGATCCAGAAAAATGAAAATTCTTTCTAGAGAGATGCAAAGATACAATCATTTGCTCAGTGACAAGATAAAATCTCTATGGATAAGAACGAAAAATATGTTTACAGTCCTTCCATGAATAAAAAGGAAAACTACCTGGCTCAAAACTGGAAACCAAGAGAAGTCAGATGCAAACAGAAAAACAAAGAAAACACTTCAGAAAAATAACATTTATCAAAAGAAGAAACTGTGCAAAAGGCCAAGCCATAACCAGAGTGATACTAAATCACAGAAAAGAGAAACTTGGAGTCCTACAAGATGTGTTTCAGTGAAAACATCTACTGAAAATTCAAAGCAAGATAATAACAACATACAAAGAAAGAAAATAAGAACTAGGAGAAATCAAGACAATGAAGGTGCTTAGCTAAGAAGTTGAAGAGGAAAAAAAAAGTGATAATCTTTAGGTTGATGGCAAACATAAATGTCCATCAGAGTATAATTTTTGTCATAAAATTTAAACTGAGGGCGGCCTGACTGGCTTAGTCAGTGGAGCAAGTGACTCTTGATCTCAGGGTTGTGAGTTCCAACCTCACATCAAGTGTAGGGACTACTTAAAAATAAAATCTTTTTTTTTTTTTTTTGTAAGCAAATTCTGTAAGTAAAAGAAAATAAATAAAATTAGGTTCTATATGTATTTAAATATAATCAAAGTATTGGTTTTATTTGACATTTGATTACTTTATAGGCAAAATTTTAAAAAAGGAATTAAGACATCCTTTCCTTCATAAAGATGGAAGGATGTCTTAATTATTTTTTAAAAAATTTCCTCCATCTATATGGAGGAAAGGATATCTTAATTCCTTACAGTTAGCTGCTTGTTGATTCATTCTTTGTTGATAAAATACCTTCCCTTAGCTTTTCATCTTTTACCAATGGATGAAAGGAGAATGAAAAAGTAAATTGTAAACTAGTGAGGTCAGATATAAACTTGCCAAATATTCTATCACTGATTCGTTGTCAGCAACTTACAGTTTTGCAGAGATGGTTAACACTGGGCTGCTCAAAATAAAACGATTCATCAGTTTCTTTCAATCTGGAAATCCAAATTAATTATGTTCATAAAATTTTTACAGAAATCAGTACAGAACATTGTATAAATCTGAACACCATATTCATGTTTATAACATAATAAGTTCCAGCTATGAACTGTTTCCTTTATTAATTCCACTTGGGAGAAGCTGTATACATAAAGTACATTAAGGTACTTAGCATATTGTCTTTTAAACTGTCGAGGCCATTTCCTTAATATTCCCTTCAGCCTTTACAATTGAATCTTGTTTTCCTTATATAGTACACCTCATGCCCTTTGGCATAATTGCCAAAGCCATTTTCCATGGTTGATTTAATGGCCTCTTAAAACTGTCATTCTATCTCAAGAAGACATTATCCCCTTTGTTATGATATTGAACACCAACAACAAAATTGCTTTTAAGCAGTAGATTATTTTATATGTGTGTGTGTGTATACACATGTATAATTATATAATATATAAAAATATAAACAGAAAATAGTCATGTCTTTAAGCAACTGATTTTATACATACATAAATATATACATATATATCACATATATATACATATATGTGTGTGTATATGTATATATATGTGTATATGTATATATATATACCTGTGCTCTGACCTATATATAAAAGATTGAAAATAAGTAAAATCGTCCTATCATGAATTATTTTCAAGTGAGAGAATAACTATTCTACATTAATGTTTTTTACATTTCTATTCTCTACTAGTTCTATGTAATAAATAATTTCCAGGTAATATCTATAAAATTGAACATCTAAATACTGCCTGTAGTACCTTAAAAATATTTCTATCCAGATATTTTAGCAATGTGAATACACAGGTTCTGTATTAACATGGTATGTTATATATGTGTTTGCGTTACCATGAAACACATTCATTCATTGTTAATAAAAATAGTTTTTAAGAATTTTTTTCCCACAAAATTGTGCTTGGTAAATCAATGAAGTGCAAGAAAAACACAGAGTCAAACTCATTTTTATTAAATGAGGGATGTGCATAAAAGCTTATGTGATGACTAGGAAAAAAACCAAACGTAGTTTGTTGTAATTTTAAAATTTAGTGTAATCTCCTTCATGATTAGTGTTACGTTACAGACATTCTGAATTTTAGGGAGAGAATTGTTCCATAGTTGATACAAAGGAAATATACTTGATTCATATTATAAGTATATTTTTACAAGATTTTGTTGCAAAGGTCAAGATGTTAGTAATAGCAACAACATACAGGATGGATATATATATGGATGTTTATGTTGATGTTTCAGATATGGTGAATTTGAAGAAGTGTCTAAAACAGTGTACCCTCAAAGGATAAATAATTTAAAAGATTAAGGCAACTTTCCAGTTTGTTTGAATGGTGGGTAGTATTGATAGCCACACGTAAAACTAAGATTTATAGTGTTTAACTAACGTGAATATACGCAATTATTCAATATGCTATGATTTCATTAAATCTTGTGCCATTGTCAATTCATGTAGTCTCAACTCATTGTTTTGCCAACTCACAGCTTAAGACTGCTTATAAATAACAAAGATACACATTTCATATTTTAATACATACCATATAGTCACACATCTGATACAATTTACAGACAGAAAGATTTTAATGTTTTTCTATGCTTTAATACACTTCAAATGATTTCAATGACAGGGTCATTAGCTTTTAGAACTTTAGAGTAAACCATTCTGTTCTATTACAATTCAGACATTTTAAGATTTCTTAGAACTGCCAGACTTTTTTTATTCGCCTTTAAAAGTTTAAATCATTTTCTCACATTAATTTCTCAATTAAATCATTTCTCAAATTAATCAAATCATCAGTTTCTTCTAATACAATTTCAGGACTGTCAAAGTTTTCGATCATAAAATCAGTGTTTCTAGGTACATATGTGTGGTTCCCGTGTAAAATCTTTCTTAATAACACTCATCTTTCCACAAGCAGAGAAACCTTTTGTTTCCTACTTTTCATGACAATCATAAAGTATAATAATTATATGGTATACAATGTGTATATTGTACATAGACAATATACATATGTACATTATACATATGCATTTTAATATATTATTTTAAATTACCATTTGCTTAAAGGACATTTCATAGGATGGTGGAACTGATACAATGACATTTATTTTTTTCTTAGGATAGGTTGACTAAATCCTTCTGTAGTACATTACTTGCACAATTATGGCTTTGAAGAGAAGTCACAAGTCACAAGTTCTTATGTTTTGTATCATGTTGTGGAATGTATTTTAAAATAGAGGGAAAAGTGCATGACATCATGCTTCATGGTACGGCATACGTGTATCAATCATTTCTACATATAACTATGTGGTGAATGACACAATTAAGACCTAGACTACACAATCTATAGTTATTACAAAAAGTTATATGTTATGACACAGTACTAAAAATAAAATATATTCATCTCAAATAGTGAAAATAAGATATCCGTCATGTGTTTTATGTCACATATGTTTTCTCGTTTGACCATGCCTCCTTTTTTCCCCCATTGTAAATGAAATAATGTCCAACATTTTATTAAACAATAATGACAATTTAGGCCACTAAGACCTAAAAAAGAGGAAAAGACGATTATCATGTCATTAACTGCACACACTCCTGATACGTTCAATCCATGGTAAAAATATAAAAATAAAAGACAAATAAATATAAATATCTTCTCAGTAATTGAAAAATCAAAAGCCCAACTGTACCTTATTACAAATACGGTCTTCAATATACCTAAATGCTGTATCTTCAATAGGTACACCCCCTAACTGGATATCCTGGGTATTCCTCATCAAATTGTGAGCCATCAGCTGTGACTATACTTGGCCAGGAAGATAGCAAGTTTTTTTTTTGGTGGAGGGTGGGTGTTCTCCGTAAGGGAGGGATTCAATCATACCTAGGAGCTGATCTCCCCGACCGCACGCAGCAGTCTCCAGTGGTGGCTCACCCCCACGGCTCCTAGCCCTTGGCTTATCTTCGGAGACCGTGACCTGTCTGGGCAAGAGGGAGAGGTATGGAACTGCGTCCCTTTCCCTTCATCCCTAAAGGTTGCTACCTTTCTCCCGACTCACGAAAGGGCTCACGTGTTCTCTTTGATTCGGAAAGCAGGCACTTACGAGTGAACACAGTCTGAGCAGAGGCTGAGGGTAGGGACGGCCTTCGAAGTTGCGCTCCTGGGTTGTCCGCTGCTGTGGCCCCCGCCGCGCGCGCCTAACGTTTCCTTGAACCGAATGAAACGTAGGGAAACTTAAGATCTCGGGGGGGGGGGGGGGGGGGGAGGTGGGAGGAACGGGGCGAGGGGGGGGGGGGGGAACGGGAGTGACTCCAGCCCAGTCGCCGAGCGACGGGCGATTCGGCCCGGGTACCAGGCGGGGTCTGAGGCAGTTGACGGTGGCAGGTACCACCTCGGCCGTTGCGTCCCACCCGCAGCCCACCTAGCCCCGTTCTGTCCGCGCGGTCCTCGAGCGGCCGTAGACGCTCAGATGAGCGGGAAGCGGCCCTCCCCGCCGTCTGACTCCCCGGCGCCGCCGCCTCGTGGGCGGCCAAGCACCGACACCGGCAGCACGACCTCCCCGGGGCTGAGCTGCTGCAGCCGCATGGACTCCTCGTAGGTGGGCAGGTACTTGACCTCCTCGTAGCTGGGCAGCTGCAGGAAGACCGGCGAGACTACGCGAAGCTCGTGCTCGGAGGCGCAGGAGGGGGCCGACCGCCCTCCGCCTCCCCGGCCCCCGCCTCCACTGTCCAGCAGTGAGTCCTGGGAGCCGGCAGCCGCCTCGTCGCGCATTAGCGCGGGCGAGTCGTCGTCGTCGTCGGGCGGCCCAGCGGCCCCCGGCGGCCCCGCGGCCCCCGGCGGCCCGGGCCGTGCTTGCCCGGGCCGCGCCTGACCGCGCGGGTACCTGCGTGGGCTGGGGCAGATGATGCGCTGCAGGAAGTAGCCGATGGCGAAGAGCACTAGCAGGATAAGCAGCCCCGAGAGCTTGCGGACGAACCAGCCCACGTTGTCGAGGAAGGCGTGCAGCGGCAGCTTGCAGCAGCGCACCGCTGTGGCGTTGGCCGCGTCGCAGCAGCGCTCCCGCTCGCCACACGCCAGGTCCGCGCAGCCCCCGCCGCCCCGCGAGGGCGCCACGAGCGCCAGCGTCAGCAGTAGCAGCAGCGGCAGCAGCGGCGGCGGTGCGGGCGCCACCGACAGGCCCTCGGCTGTGACCCCGGGCCCCCACATGGCCCGCTCAGACCGTTGCTAATGTCCCGGGCGGGGGTTGGGGGATCCGTCTGTCCGCGTGTCCGTCGGCCCCTCCCCGGGCGCTCCGCTGGGTCCAGCGCGCCGCCTCCCGCGCCTCGGCTACCTGCGGCCGGAGCAGTCCTCACTTGGCCACGCTTAGGCGGAAGGAGGAGCCCAAGGCGCGCAGAGGCTGCGGGAGGCGGCCTCTCCTCGCAGCCGGAGCGGCTTCCTGAGCTTCTGACCTTAACCGCGAGCGCCCAGCCTCCCGGGTAGAGCTCTGGGCGTTCGGAGCCGCCCAAGATGGCAGAGGCAGCCTGTGCGTGGCTGCCGTGGGCATCTTCGCCCTGGCCGTCCGCGCTTTTGCAAGCCCCCTTGTCACTCTCCGGGGCTGGAAGGGTTAACGCTCCGCGCTCAGCTCTGGAGCCCCCTGATCTTGATTAATTCAGCCGTCGCGCTCTTCCTTGCTAGTCGGGCGGGGGCTCTTGCTCGCGTAGGTGTCTCAGTTTTAAGTGATTGGATTTCCCCAGGAATGTTATTTAAATTGACTTGCGACTGGGATTCGCTTACCATCTTTCTTCTGATCTTTCTGATTAAAAATGGATGATGTCCATTAATGGCTAGCGCAACCCCGAAGCCGTCCCAGAGCTTGGGGGCTGGGGACGGCCGGATGGTTCTGGGCAGATCCGTGGGACTGTGAAGCTGCACTCCACAAGACCTCCCGAACATAAAGAATTCCCGGGAGAGGCTTAGGTCAAGGCACCACAGAAGTATCCCCTGGGAGGCAGGGGAACCCTCTGCTAAGGTGACTCTGGTTGACCAAAGAGAGCATAGGGGGCACGTATTTCCCCAGCGGCTCATCCGATAAGTCCCCCACTGCACCCAAGACACAAAGCATGGATTTGGGTTTCGGTGTAGAAGGAGGCCTCTTCCCTAGCGTGAAACACATCTGTGAAATGTCAAAGGGGAGTTGTAAGTGGTTGGCACCATTCCTGAGCATTGATCTGCGTATAAGGGTCTTTCTCAAGGTTATTCTTGTTTGCAAAGTTTGTCTTTAAAGGGCGTCTGTGCTCTCACTTAGCACAGGGGACGAAAGACCTGTCCTTGAAGTCACTACTCCCTAGGGATGACCCTTAGTGCACGGGAGGGAGGAGAGTTACCGCGGTTCCTGACCAGTAAGCAACTTATCTGCTGGGTGGTGGCCTCAAGAAGCGTCTTAGAGTGACACCGTGGAGAAGCCAGGAACTTGTGCTTTTATTAAGGCAGATTGAAACAGTTATCTTTTTAGGATTAGAATTTATTCATTTCTTCAACCCTTAAACACTAGGACCCCTATAGAAAAATCAAACAGGAAATTCCATAGTCAATGAGAGAAAAAAGTAAAAGCAAAGGAAAATATAGAGACAAGCAGGATTCAGATGTAGGCCAGATAAAAGCAGGTTTTTCTCAGAGTAAGTCACACTGTATCTCCCCAATAGCCTTATGAACCAAGGTTAGGGGTGGCCGTTTGATTTAAACAGGCCATTTGCCCTGCCTAAATGAAAACATTTAAAATATTTCTGCTCCTGGGAACACCTTACTTTGCCTTATACTCTAAAACAATCCTTTCTGCTTCTGGAGAAGCTTGGAAATGCCACTGCCAAGTTTCATGTGAAACTTGGTTGAGCACAGGTCCTTCTTTCTAAGCTCTCCTAAAGCCACATTTCTCTGTACCCTGGTCTATTTCTCTGTACCGAGTCATTAAAACTATTTGGTAAAGCTTGATTATCAAGGGGTTTCAAATCGTAGTCAGATAAAGGAGTGAAAATGATTCATTTTTAAACAATGAAAATTGCATTATTCTTTTATTCACTCTTCCTCTTTTTTTTTTTTTTTTTTGCCAGATTTACATCGAACATTTTCTATATTCAAGGAACTCTGCTAGATGTTTGCTGTTATGGGGGAAAAAAAAAGGATTCCTCCACTGGCATCGAGTAAACCCAGGTCTGCACTCCCATTTGCCATTAAATGGAGTGAAGGAGAGACTCCATAAAGGGCAACAAGTGGCAGTTTCCCCTTTGGTCATGACTTATTCTTACTTTCCCAGAGAAAAAAACAAATTGACAATTTTAAAGTAAGTTCAAGAATGAAGGCAGTTCATAGTTTGAGATGGGCTTTAGTTACGAAATTGAAAAAAATGTAAAGACCTGTTTGGGTCTTTATTATCTGATCTTTTAGGATTTCTGCTAGTAGTAGTAGGAACAATGACAAAAATTAAGGGGGAGTGGCGTGACTGGTGATACATAGGTGAAAATGCCTTACTTATTGTTATTTTGAAATTACTAAACAACAGCAATTGAATGGTTTAATTTCTGTCTGCCTTTAAGGAGTTAGAATTTGTTTGCATAATATTAGGACAGAGTAGAAGATCAACATAGATCTTGTATAAAATAAAACACTGGCAGAGTTAATTGTATGAAAACAAAGAAAAGGATGAGGTCTGCAAAATGAGTATGAAATGGACTTTTACTTACTTTTTTTCTTTCCAAATTGATAGCCTCAAAATACCATCCATTAAAGACCCTCTACAGAAACTGGCGCCTCTGTATTTCTTCTCTGACCTCTCAGTCTCACTTGATTCATTTTTATTTGTAATGTAATTTATCGCGTACAACCTTTCGAAGGAACAAAAAGAAACACTATAGCTTTAAAAGCTCCAGAAGAGACACGATCTTTATTACTCAGCGTCCTTATTCTTTATATTTGTTTAACACACAAATGAGTGGGGGCAGACTTGGCTCACAGATAGTTATAAATTCCAGTTAGTGAGGAAGATAGCATATAGTTCTATGTCCCACAGAATACCTGAAAGATAAAGGAAGATCGTAATGTAAAAATTAAAAGGAAACCAAATTTTGTTGAAAATTGGCACCAAATTGGGCGTAAATAAGTGTGTGCAAGAGAAAAAAAACAGACGGAAGGGGGTGGGAACTGACTTTTATCCAAAAAAAGACTGGTCTCGGAGTATAGCTTGATAGCAGTTAAGAACACTAACTTTTATCTTGCTGTAGTGCTTAAATAATATTGTTCGAAAATTTTATCCTCCTCATTTATTTACACTCGTATGAATGAATGTCAAATTAGCGCTACTTTTCAACTTTTTAAAACAGAAGAAAGTAAACAGGATGCAACAAAACTGGCCGCTGTCCTACCTGCGCTTCTGGGAACTGTCCGATAGCTTGAGAAAGATTGGGTGTTCTCATCATGTAACTTTTTGTTCTATCACGTGATACCTGGTCCAGAAGGGAGTTTCTGATGTTCACTGACAAGGAAATGTGCCTTCCAGCTTGGGAAGCAGTTGTTCTGCCCTTTTCACGTCCCTTCTTCAAAATGTCTAAACATGGGCAGTTGGGACCTTGGAAACCATCCAATCCATAAGAAATCTTTATTCAGAGCGTGCAACATATTTGCTTACTATTAACTTGTTATTAAAATTGATTTATTAACCTTCTCATTTTATGGTTTCCCTCCATTTGCAATATGTTCTCCCTGAGCAACAGTTAATTAAGGATTTTATTGTAATGCAGCATATATTTACATCAATGTGCTTCTATAGAAATAATTTGTGATCTGAAATAATCTGCTTTGACGTTCTTTTCAGATCGTATTTCTTTGATTACTTATTTAATAAATATTTAACGAGGGCCCTCTCTGAGTTAGGAGATGCTGTATTCTGTTGTGGGGATTCTATAAAGTCAAACTCTTCCCTGTCCTCACAGAGCTTACTGGGGAGGGGAGAAAGAACAACAGACACTCATCAGTTAAATTAATGAATCACTAATTCCAACAATGGTCAGTGATTATAAAGGAGTTTAGCTTGCTCACGTTTTTTACACTGGACACATGAACTGGAATGGGGGGTGGTGGAGGTGTCAGCAGGAGAGTCTTCCCTAAGAAATAGCTCCTTGAGGGGGTGCCTCAGTTGGTTAAGCATCCAACTCTTTTTTTTGAATGTTTTGTTTATTTTTGAGAGAGAGAGAGAGAGAGAGAAAGAGAGAGAGAGAGAGAGAGAGAGAGAGAGAGAAATGGAGTACGAGCAGAAGAGGGGCAGAGAGAGAGACAGGCTCCAGGCTCTGAGCTGTCAGCATAGAGCCCGACATGGGGCACAAACTCATGAACCAGGAGATCATGACCTGAGCCGAAGTCAGACGCTTAACCAGCTGAGCCACCCAGGTGCCCCAAGCATCCGACTCTTGATTTCAGCTCAGGTCATGATCCACAGTTCGTGGGTTCAAGCCCCAGGTCTGGCTCTGCGCTGACAGTGCAGAGCCTGCTTGGGATTCTTTCTCTCCCTCTCTCTCTGCCCCTCCCCTGCTCTCTCTCTCTCAAGAATAAATCAATTAAAAAAAAAAAATGGCTCTTTAAGAAAAGACAAGGTGAAGAGGAAAGGTGTGTTCCAGGCAGAGGAAACTGCATGATGACAAGTTCCCAAGGTGGGAAGACAATTCACCGTCATCTCATGCTTGGGGGCAAAACCTACATAATTTCTACCTCAACGTTGATATACTCACCTTGATTAGCTTGAAAGAGTCAAGCCGTCTCTTCCTGTTGTTCAATTTTTAAATCATATCTGGTTCTCTGCAGGGTCTGTAACAGGTTGTGTGATTATAGTTACTTCTGTAGTCCGAACAGTTTCTTCTTGCACCAGGAAAGTTCCAGCAATGTTTCCTATCCTCTCCACCTCCACACCCCTGACTTGGAATGAGGTTTGGATTTCCTTTCAACTCTATGAGTTGGCAGCTTGCTGACAAAAGCGCTTCTTCAAGCCAAATGCTTGAAGCAGGAGAAAAGTCAAAGTGAGATGTTTGTATCTTTTGTTCAAATTAGATGCACAAGGAAATAGAAATCTTTCTCCCAGGCTTGAAATTGGAAACAAAATGTTGAGTACTTTCAAGGCCTTATGAAGATACTAACATCTACATTTGTATTTGATCTTTCAGCTTTTCAGAGCATTTCCGTGTGCATTGTTTTGTTTTCTCCTCACTACATTCCTGTGTGATGGGCTGAAGTTATTCTTATCCCTTTTCCAGGTGAAGAGAGGTTAGAGCCAGAGCAAAGGGGTGGCTGCGCTGAAAGTGGAATCCAGGGCTCCTCGAAGAGGGTGAGTAAGCATCTTACTCCCTCACTGACTTGGGCATGGCTCAGGGGCCTCTGTGGGGGAGGCACTTGTCATCTCTCTGACAATCCCTGCTGCAATGAGAGACCAGCCAATTTATAAGGAAAATGAGGGTTGAACTGGATTGTGTTCTAGACCATGAATACAAGACTCTTCTGAGGAAATAATTTCTGTCACTTTTTTGGCCATTTTCGGTAACACATTAATAATGGTTTAGACCTCTCTCTCTGCCCCTCCCCCGTGCATGCTCTGTCTCTCTCTGTCCCAAAAATAAATAAACGTTGAAAAAAAAAATTTAAAAAAAAAATAATAATAATGGTTTAGATAATAAGACAGGCCAGCCATTTTTGTATGCATTTCTGTAAACAAAAAAGAAATTCCCCTCTTTCACTGTGTTCCATTCTCTATACATGAACTAAGCCGTCCGGTGCTCATCAATAATGCTAAGTTATATGCTTGAAAAAGTAAGGCTATACTGGGTTCTGAAACACAAAATGACTATACAATGTTATTTATGAGTGGTGTAGCCTTCTAAATTTAAATTTTGCTTTATAGCAATTTATCAATTTCTCATGGCAAGTTTTCTCTCTCTCTCTCTCTCTCTCTCTCTCTCTTTTTGCTGGAGATATAAAAACTAAACCGCAAATATTATGAGATATATTTAGTGAAGCCAGAAGGTCTGAAATTAGAATTCCAGTTATATCAGCTGAATGAATTCATTCTCACTCATTCTTTTTTTAAATGGTCAGATTGTTGAAGTTAGAATATATTTGTCAGTAGGTTGATGTACCAGTCAAATGCTCACTTTGGCAGAAAAATCATATAGCATGAAATGAATAAGGTGAAATATTTTTACACTCCATTATTTTAACTTGAAACTAGTAATATACCCTGTGCCTCCCTTTAATTATGAGGAAATATTGGTTGTTAATGCTTTCTTCTGAATATTCTCTGCACACCTGGATCGAATGTGAAGTGCTTGTTCTTGCTCAGCACCTTGCCTGTGACTTTATAGCTACAGGGCAGCCGGACTAGTGTCTCTGCCTCTGAGCTAGCAACTAATCCCTGGATAGGGCTGTGGAACATGTACCCAGCGTCCTGCTTCTAACGTTAAATGACACGGACAATGGTGTTCCAAGACACTTGCCTTTAAAGGCTGTCAATATAGACCAAACGTTCAAGTTGTGAGTTAACAATTTCCATTGTAGATGTACCTGACTATGAATTTTAAAAGGGCCTTTTTGAGTATGATCTTAATCTTCCTTTTCATTTCTATTTTCCACCCCTTCCCTTCCTGCACTCTTTACTTCAATAAGTGACTGCCTGATTCGGCTCTCCAACTCCCTGCTTTAGAGATGTTGTCCCTTCCCTTTGGCTGTGCCCTCCACCAGGAATTTTCTTTTCCCATCTCTGCAGGTCAAAATCAAATCAGATGCAACTCCAATGTCACTTACCCTCCATAATTTATACTACTCATCCCCAAGTCCACCTTCCTTATTTAGAAGTTGTTTCTTTTTTCTAGGAATCCCCTTAACACCATCTCCCATTTGTGGCAATTCTCATTTTCTACCTCATGCTTCGGGAGGTTGTGTTCATATCTTAATCTTCAGGTTTCTAGAAATCAGTTCACAGTAGTAGGCGTTGTGTCTGTGCCTCTGTAGAACAGTGGTTTCCCATTTTTCTGTGTACTGGCACCCTTTTGACAACTTTGCAGGGCTCACCTGAAGGGTTCCCTTGCACCCACGTTACCTCCCCACTCATGGCTGTGTTTTTGTTTGAATGCAACTCCTCCCGGTCTGCCTGTGTTCTATTCAAAATTCATGAGGCAAATTTCTCAAATGTTCCTGTAAGCAAGCCATCTTTCTATAGTCCTGATTTGCTGTTGGGTCACTCTTCTAACCTCCTGCAGGAAGGTTTATCCTGCTGCACACAAGTCACAGGACCCACTCTGTTCACCATTCCATGGGATAGACACCACCATACAGGTGTGGGGCTCAGATAGGACAGCATGAATTGATTAGAGTTGGGAGCACATCCATGAAGAGCTTCCAGAACTCCAAAGGGCCATGGCCACACCATGCAGGAGACTGCCTTGGCAACTTGGACACAATAGATACTGAATGCATTTTTATGGAATTAATTTACCTAAGTTTATGAACCTGTTTATATTTTCAACATGTACCCCTCTCCTAAGAAACTATTCCCTGGTTTTTCTGAAGCTGTTATTTACTGGCCATTTGCCTCCTGAGGGGCGCATATGCTCCAGCTACTGGAAGACAGAATTTCACTTTTATACTGTTAACACCTGGGCCAGTCTTGGGCATTTTTGCTTTAGATCCATTTCTCACCCTTCACAGCTCTGTCCTGTATCATAGAAGGTCTGATCCCTAGAGGGTATCGGAATTCTGGCAGTGTTCAGCCAGTGGAAGATTGGAGAGGGGTAAAGGGAGAAGCTTGAGTGGGAGCCCTGGAGCTCTTTGATGGCTCCCTTCATGGCTCCCATGGTCAGGTTTGCTGTAGGTAATGCCAGCCCCCAGGCTCCTTCCTTCCCATTGTTGCTAATCTCTGGACTGCTTCACACTTTCCTGGGGGTTTCTTGTTCTTTCTGTGTAACCAGTTTCTTGTATTTAATTTAATTCCCTCTGTTTTAAATACTCAGAATGATTTCTTTTTCTGGTTGGACCTTGATTGATACAGTGGCCTTGAACCATCTTCTACAGCTCTCGGGATGCAGTGATAACAAATGACATGATTCCTCTGATTCTATAGATTGAAGGGAGTAGTATTTCCCCCTCTGTTGCCTAAGACTAGTCCCATTTCTCCCACCCATCTACATGGAAAAGTTGGCCTCAGTTGCTAGTTGGCCTCAGTTGTTTACTGCACAGTAGACAGTGTTAGTACTGTTCTGTGACCTTGAGCACTGAATCTCTGAGTGTGTATTTCCCCATCTGTAGAATAAAGGATGTAATACCTACCTTACAGAGTGGTTATGAAGATTAAATGAATGGATATATATAAAGTGCTTAGAATACTGCTTGGCACATAGTGAGGTCTATGTAAGTGTTAGCTATTTTTATTTAACCAAAAAGAGTGCATTATCTTTTCTTGCCTGTTAGTTTGATTTTGAAAATGGTGAAGTACAAAGCTAATTTGTCTTAGGGCTATCATGATTTTATTAGATTTGTAACTTGTCTTCCTGAAACAGCCAAAGACAAATGGAACCCATTAACTTTGTAGAATTTAATATTTGGCCCTGAGCTTTATCATTGGCAATGCTATAAGAATTAGCCACATAAATTTGTTACTGCATTTGGAAAATGGCTGGAGGCATTATGTCTCCAATGAAATTCTCCCTTTGAATGATTACTTTTAGAATTCAGCTCAAAAAAGCCTTGTTTTCCTTATAGACTGGACCTGTTAAAACTTTCTTCTTTTTCATCATGGTTAATTATGTAAATGGCCAAGAATCCCTTTTTGCTTTGGTTGCTGGACAGCTCAGAACTAAATTTAAAGTTTAGTGACATTTGTGCTGGTCCCTCCTCTTTTCTCCCCCATATTTATGTTTTTTCTTTATTATAGCCTTGATTTTCTAATTCAATTTATTTTTTGTTTTGAGTCTTATTCATATTTTGCCATTTATATTTATGTAATAAGTTACAACAAATCTTTCTGGAGTAAGTTGTGATGTAAATAAATAATGCCAAATTTGTAGGGTCTTTAGAGTATGCTGCGAGCTTTTCAGTGTTACTCTGCATCACCAAGTTCCTTTAGGATGTAATCTCAGTGTAAATCTCTTGGGGCACCTGGGTGGCTCAGTTGTTTGAGCATCCGACTTTAGCTCAGGTCATGATCTCAAAGTCCCTGAGTTCAAGCCCCGTGTAGGCTCTGTGCTGATAGCTCAGAGCCTGGAGCCTGCTTTGGATTCTATGTCTCTCTCTCTCTCTCCCCCTCCCCTGCTCGTGCTCTCTCTCTCTCTCTCAGTCTCTCAAAAATAAACAAACATTAAAATTTTTTTAAAAAATTAAAAAAAATAAAAAAGATTATACTCTTAGCTATAATATGTCTTGGGAAGTTCACATGGTTGGTCACCTGCCCCAGACGTTTTTATTTCAGAATCAATTATAATAGCCTTTACCAAAGTCTCACAGAGGATAAGTTCTATGGGATGTTATTGTTATTTGGAAAAATCATTTTGTGGTCAAATAAGTTTGGGAAATGTCCAGTTATAGAAAACTACATGAGCTTCACTACCGCAGGATTTGTCAGAACCTTTAATTTGTTAAGGTACATTGTGGTTCTATAAGAGGGAACGATAGAAGGTAGCATTTTCCTAACTTATGTGACCAAGGAACTCCCCCCACACTCCTTCACTGCCACTTTTTTTCTTAGCTGAAACTCCAGTTAATATTTTAAGAAGCTAGGTTTCTTCAGTATAGGCTAAATTCCCATGGACTGGGTTTTGCCAGGGTAACAAAGCAAGTACCACTTTTTCAGTAAATCCACAAGAAAATCTGAAAGGGCTGTTCGCCACTAATTAAGAGCATTCTGTAGAACCATGAACATTTTTATTTTTTAATTATTTTTTTAAAGTTTATTTATTTATTTTGAGAGAGAGAGAAAGAGTGCCAGTAGGGGAGGGGCAGAAGAAGAGCAAGAGAGAGAATCCCAAGCAGGCTCCACACTGTTAGCATGGAGCCCAACACGGGGCTCAAATCCACAAACCATGAGGTCATGACCTGAGCCGAAGTCTGACACTTAACCAACGGAGCCACCCAGGCACCCCTAGAGTTGTGAAACCTGAAGATTTCTTAATTTTAAAAAGTTCATCTTGTTTTAATAATAAAATCAGATTATTCAGAAGTAAATACATATTTTTAGTACAGTCCTCACTGTTTTCATCTTCAAGTCTACTAGTCTGCACAGAAATGTAAAATCAATGACTATGTCACTAATGTGACATTTAAATTGTTCAATATCATGAGGCCATGAATTAGTCGTAGACAGAGTCAGACTAAAAATGAGTCTAAGAATAGAGTTAGGGGGATCAAGCTGTGAATGTAAGAATTTTTTAAATGACAGACTTGGGAAATAAAAGTAATTGCTTGTGAGCACTTTTCCATATATAAACCTCAAACAGAGGCACAATTTTATTAAGATTGACAAGGCTAATCTATAATTAAAGCAGTTTGGAAAGACATTTGCAGTGATTTACTTTTTCTTAAAGCTGAACAAAATGGATAGTGCTAAGTGGAACCGTCTAATAAGACAACATTCTGGCTGCCAGTCTTTGTTTGGTTCCAGAGAACACTGGCTCCAGAATTCCAGACTTCTCTGTTTATGTGGACATTTATTCCCAGAGAGTCAATGTTCCTTTTCCCACACAGTTTTCCTATCATAACCAGAATCATAATAGCTAACACTTGTTTTGTGCTTAACATTTATAAAATGCTTGCACAAACATCATCATGTTTGTTATAACAAGATGGATGAGGAAGTGTTAATAGGGACAGTTATGTGGGTGGTCAGGAGTTGAAGGTGTGGAGTCAGACAGACCTAGGTTTATCTGGCTCTACCATCAGGTCTACAGTCTTGGACAGGTCACCTAACTACCCAAAACCTCCGCTTCCTCCTCTATAAATGGAAGTAATAATAGTAAATAATAGTAATAATTTATAAGGTTATGTGAGGATTAAATGAGATAATTCAAAGTGCTTGATACATAGTAAGTGCTCAATAAATAAATTATTTTAGAGGATGTAGAAGAAAATGAGATTCGAGAGCGGTTTGTTCAAGGTCACAGAAAAAAAGAAGAGCTAAGATTTGAACTCTGATCTTGTTATTTCCAGTAGGGCTTGGAGATCCCTGCCTGCCTGGTGAACTCCCACCTAAAAAGGCCGTAGCATGTAACCTACCACAGCATCAGTAGAGAGAGTGTGCAGGGTGGTCTAAAGTACAGAGCTTAAGAATTAGGCAAGTGTGAGTTCATATCCAAGTGGTGCCATTTATTAGCTCTGTGAAATTGGGATAATGGTACCTTTTCAGGATCATTGTGAGAATCCAGTGAGATGATGTACTTAAAGTTAACTGGTACATGATAGGCTCTCGGTAGATGTTGGTCATTGCTGAGAAGTGACGTGGAGTCAGGGAGTCTCTGTATCAATCTGGACTGAACAAGAATCACCCCACTTCTTGCCCAGTAGGGTAAAGACTTAGATTTGTATTTTAATCCTTCTACCCAGATATAAAGAAAGAGATAGAAAGGCTTTCTCATCCCCATTATTTTTTAACAACCTTGTTTATAAAATTTATCTGCATAATCCAAAATAAAATATTAAAGCTCCTTAATAGGCTCTTAAGAGTAACATTTTGGCAAGCTCTTCCGAGCATGTTTACTGCATCTTGGTTTGTAGTTACAGTAAGTCAATATATACTTCTAGATATAATTGGAAATTTACACTTAAATGTTAGATGCTTAAAAGAACATCAGAGAATGGATATTCAGATAATGCCCCACTGATGTTTGATATTAACTACTGTTGATTAGGAGTAATATAACCATTTAGGTGTAACAGAAATGAATTCTGTGAGCTTGGCGAGGAGGGCAAGGAGCAGAAGCAGAGGCAAGGGGGCGAGGGGGGCGGTCAGCTCTACCAAGGAGGAGAAATGTGAGCTGGAGCTGGAAGGAGGAGTAGGGGCAGGAAAAGACATAATAATGCAAATGTGGACAACAGATCTTATAGTCCAAACAATGGAATAAATGCACGTGTAATGGATTGAATGTTTGTGTCACCTCAGAATTAATATTTTGAAATCCCAACCCCAAATGTGAAAATATTAAGAGATGAGACCTTTAAGAGGTGATTTGGTCATGAGGGTGAAGCCCTCATGAATGGAATTAGTGTTCTTATGAAAGGGTCCCCAGAGAGCTCCCTTACTCCTTCTCTCATGTGAGTAAGAAATGAGAAGTTGGCAGTCTGCCACCCCATAGAGGGTCCTCATCCCGACTGTGCTGGCACCCTGATCTTGGATTTCCCAGCCTCCAGAACTATGAGAAATAAATCTCTGTTGTCTATAAGCCAGTCTATGGTACTTTGTTATAATAGCCCAAACTGTCTAAGATTGCAAGGGCCTGAGAATACATACAAACTATAAAATTGAATAGGTCATTGAGTTCTCACTTGGTCTATGGCAATAACCGTATATCCCTGTCTCTTGCCTCCCCTCTCCACCCCCCACCCACCAGTATAAAAGTAGGGCATCCAAATTTTTTCGACTTTGTGGCAGATTGTATTTTCCAAAGATAACTGTACTGATGTGTGTGTGTGTGTGTGTGTGTGTGCGTGTGTATTCCATCTCATGTGCTCTTGCAATGTGACATTAACATGCCTCCCTAAAGAGCTGGAGTTTATGGTTCCTTCCTTTGAACCAATAGGATATAGAGAAGTGACTCAGGATAACTTCCAAGGCTAGGTCATAAAAGGTAATACGGTCCTCTCTCTTGGGACACTTGCCCTTAGAACCATGTTGTGAGAAACTCAGGCCACATGGAGAGGCCTCATGTGGATTCTCCAGATGACAGCCCAAGCTAGGCCCCCAGCCAACAGCCAGCATCAACCACCAGACATGTGAATGAATGAATCTTCTGATGATTCCAGCTTCCTGCCTTTTAGTCTGCCAGCCGAGGCTGTGGACACTGAGAAACAAAGCCAAGCCAGCCTTCTGTGCCCCATTTGAATTCCTGGAACTGAATTCTTATTGTTGTTCTAAGCCTGTAAGTTTTGGGGTGATTTACTACACAGCCATAGTAATCAGAGCAAATGTCTCTCCCCAGTTATTTCTGTGAATCCTTGGGGGCGTTTCAAATGTGTCTCATAAACAGTCTTCTCATGCTGTTCATCTTTGTTTCCATGCAATGGTTGCTGCTGAAGAAGCCATGCAAGGTACAATGCCTCACTACTGTCACTATTGTAAGGACCCTGGTATGATTAGAGCCAGGTTAGTCTCATTTGGAAAACTTCCTGTGTAACTGGGGAATCTTGATAGTTTTTGAAATAAGCTGAAAGACCATTACCTATGCCTTAATTTAGTAGTTTAGGCATATGCATATAAGTGCTGTTCTGTGTCCTTTTAAATACATAATTGGCTGCTTGCTCAAGTGGGGTAGGAGGATTCAGTTGCAGTGGGAGGGTGAATCCATTCGGAGACAAACACTGCCCTTTTGGCTGGTGCCTATTCGGTGCTGGGATCTCAGCCTGCACGCTCCACAGTCCCATCAGTAGGGACCCTCCAGAGAAACTCTAGAGGGTGTGGTTTGGGAGAAAAGAGGAGCCAGAAGAGCTGGTATGTGTTTTAGCAAGAAGAGCCGGGAGATCTACTACCATTTCTGTAGTATATTGGTTCAAAGGGGAAGCACTTAGAATCTTGTTTGACTGCAAGTAATGGAAAACCTGAAGCAATGGTGGCTTAAATTAATACGTGTTTTCATTTTTTTCTCATGTAAAGGAAATCCAGAGGGAGGCAGCATGGAGCTGGTATGCGGTTCATTTTGTTGCCCTACGGTTGTAATATATCACCTCCACCTCCAGATGTGATGACATCTGAGTTTCAGGCAGGAAGAAGAAAGGACAAAATATTTTTAAAAAGACATACACAAATAAAGAAAAAAATTATATTCTAGCTATCTGCTATTGCCTTAGGGAGCTTTCCTAGAAGCTTTACCTAAACAATTGTGTTTACACCATATTAGCTAGGATGAGTTGTGTACCCAGCCCCTAGAGGCAAGGGATCTGGGATATGTAGTTTAGTAGTTGGGCACATTCTAAACCTAACTAAACCACAACTAGGGGTCTGGTGGTAAAAAAAAAAAAAAAAAAAAAAATGGGGTGTCTAGGGCACTTGTGTGGCTCAGTCAGTTAAGCATCTGACTTTGGCTCAGGTCATGATCTGGCAGTTCACCACTTTGAGCCCCACGTTGGGCTCTGTGCTGACAGCTCAGAGCCTGGAGCCTGCTTCAGATTCTGTGTCTCCTCCTCTCTCTGATCCTCCTCCCACCTTCTCTCTCTCTCAAAAATAAATAAATATTAAAAAAATTAAAGGGGCACCTGGGGGGCTCAGTCGATTAAGCGTCCAACTCTTGGTTTCAGCTCAGGTCATGATCTCATGGTTTTGTGGGTTTGAGCCCCCCATCGGGGTTTGTGCTGGCAATGTAGAGCCTGCTTGGGATTCTCTGTCTCCTTCTCTCTCTACCCCTCCACACTCTCTCTGTCTTTCGCAAAATAAATAAATAAACTTAAAAGAATAAAAAAAAAATAGTGTCTCTCACAAGGAGTTTGGATTTTCCCCAGTGTGGCATATTCCTGGAAAGATTTTTGAGAAACTATATGCTATGCTAGAAAAAAACACTAGCTTTGGAGTCAGAAGGATTCAGGGCAGACACTAATTTAAAAAGTGCACATAAAGTGTCCAGTACAGCACCTGGACATAGGACACTTGCAAAAGCAATAGTTCCTCTCTCTTCCTCACAAGGGCCTCCAAAGGATCTTAGCTAGAGCCTTCAGAGTCAGGAACAATTAGTCTCTGCCAAGTTCCTGGACTCTTTTGCACAAATAGGGAGTAAACCTCCTAATCATATTTTCAGCCAGAATGAGAGCCCCAGGGAATCTGAATTCTTCAGGGCCAGGAGAGACAAATAGAACTCATGCAGCAGGATTGCAGACCTCAGGGCACTGACCTCTCTGTAAGCCCTCTCCTGAAGACGTCCAGGACTGTGTAGGCATATTGGGGGTGCTTAATGAACAGTTCTGTGTTCAAAGAGGTGCTTAACTTAGATGGTTAGCCATAGGATGTGGACCGCATGGAAAACAGGGTAAGAGTTGTCAGTTGGTGGCAGGCTTAAAGGCTTTGAGGAGTTTCTTACTGTGACAGTGGAAGCCATTTACATCAAGACACAATGAGTTGGATGCTCACAAATAAAGAGGGAGAGAGTCAGAAACAAGAAGACCCCACAGATGCCATTTCCGCAGTCTAGACACCCGTGAAATAAGAGCTGTGGCTGTAGAACCATTTAAGGCTAGGATAGACAGGCACTCCCAAAATCTTAGTGGACGATAGAAGTTTACTTGTAGCCATTAGACAGTTCAAAACAGGTCCTGATTGGAGCAATTCTCCTTCAAGCAGTGCTTTGGGAAGCCAGGCTGCATTCATGTTAGGGTCCTTCACCAGCATTTTATCTGCTAAACTGTCTACAGCCACTGGAGAGGGACGAACAAGGAGGATCCTGTGTGGGTGGTGTTTGGGGGTCAGTTCCAGAAACGATGCACATTCCATTGACTTGGAATCAGTCACAAGACTACATCTTACTCCAGGAGAGGCTGGAAAGTATAATCCAGCTATGTACACTGGATTGACAGGGGGAAATGGAGTTAGTGAACAGCTAACCCGTGCCTGCCATGGAGATGATGAATAATGAAACCTTAAAGCCTGAGTGGATTTTTAAAGTCCCTTATCCCCCTTATCTTGAATTTTGTTCCATTGCAAATCAAGGCAACAAGCTTTACAGACACTATGCTAGACTTTGTGGGAGATCCAAAAAAGAAATCAATCTCCTTTGCCCTTGTCCTTCCCCCCGCTCCCGTCCTAAAGGAATGCAGGCTGTGTGTATGGCTGGGGAGAGGGAACAAGAGGAAGGGGCAGATGTGTGTATAATGGAAGGTGAGGCAGACAGACAGATGATTGCTTAGGGACAGGCATTTCAGAGGCATTTAATTCAAGTGTTAGTGGTATATGTAAGTGTGAAGATGGTACTGTAAAGCCAGTAGCAGTTGGTAATTATTAGCTTTGGACAAGTGGTTCTTAAAGTGTGATCCCTGGATCAGCAGCATCAGGCTCATTTGGAGACGTGCTAGAACTGCAAATTCTCAGGCCCTATCCCAGCTCTACTGAATGAGAAACTTCAGGGTAGGCTTTAGCAATCTGTGTTTTGTCAAAACCTCCAGGTGATTCTAACACATAAAGTTTGAGCAACGTTGCTTTCCAGTGTATCAGCTCTGTAGGTTATTTGCTTGTTTGTTTGTTTGTTTTGATGTTCAGACCTGTAAGATATCCTAGACCATGGGGGCCCCTGGCTGACTCAGTTGGTGGGGCATGTGACTCTTGATCTCAGGGCTGTAAATTCAAGCCCAGTGTTGGGTGTGGAGATTAATTAAAAATAAAATCTTAAAAAAAAAAAGATATTCTAGACAATGAAGGTTTCACCTATTCTTCCCGTGTTTATTCCAATGTTGTAAGATTATTTCATAATCAAGTATCAATAACTTTTGAAACCCAAGGAAATTATATAAAGTTATATGGATTGTACTTCCAACAGCTTCCAAACTGTTACTGGTTAATAGTATGGCAATCTTTGGCATCCCAAAGGCATTTAAATCTAAAGACCGGTGCTTAATTGCACGGCTGGTCCTTGATGGTGTTGTACACCCACCATTTCATTTTGGAAGTGGAGTTTTTATTAACCATGGCTCATAAATTCCTGACTGCACTCAATATCAGTGGTACCAGGGAAACAAACAACCGTCCATCATCTTTGGTCACTGTTTGAGGTCGGAATGGCTCATTTGTCCAGTGGATCTCACTGCACATCATACCCTCATCCAAATTTATTGTCAGAGCAGAAGTCAGATGGCAGTGTCATGAGGGGTGCTGAACCTCCAGGAAGAGGTGCTGACAGTGATGCCAGATAAGAGAAAGTGGTAGCTTCTCTGAGACACAGGAAGTCCTGAGAACCTTGCTTCTCAATCCTGCCTCTGCCACCACTGACTCTGAGGCCCTCTTAGTTTCTAGTTTTGTAAAACAAAAGAGGTGGATTCGTTCGATGGGTCTTAACTTCTTTGGAGCCATGGTCTCCTTGGGAATTTCTGGAAGCCCTCTGGGGTACATCTACTCCACAATCAAGCCCTAGATTCGATGGTCTCTCTGAGGCATTCCAGACCCAGTCTTGTGCAAAGTTCTGATCCTTCCATGAAATATGTAGAAAGGAAAAGTCCATTATTTAAATTCTGGAGAAGGAATTAAGAAATGTTGCCATCCTTCACAACTCTGTGGCGGTTTAAGTCACACGCTGTAAAGATCACCTTTAATCTAGTTTAACTAATCTAGTTCATGAAATAACTGTCATCTGGTAAAAATGTTTGGTCTCAGGATAGAGAAATGAGAAACTCATTGTCAGCCTCCAGATGGGAAAAAAAGTCAAGAGTTCATACTTTATTTATGAAGTAAAAATAAAAGCCTTATGTGTTCTTTAAGTTTGTTTTCATTTTTTATTTTCAATAATGCTAGACAGGAGGCAGCCAATCAGAACTGGAGAGCTCTTTGGTAGTAATTATGCTTCATCTGCTAATTTCTAAGCAGGAAAAATATGATTAAAATGAGTTTCCGCACAGCTGTTGATTAGGCATAATGGCAAAGTAATCATCATAAAGCTAATAATCAAAGTGGAGCTAACATTTGGAAAGTTATTGTTGAGTAACCAGAAGGCTGTAAAAGCCAAAAACAATATCCAGCTAACTATAAAAGGATACCCCCCCCTCCACACACACTTTTTTTGTCTGCAATACAACATCAATTAAACAGAGCAAACGAAAACCAGTTAATTACATCAATTTTGAGGTCAACTTTCAACAGCTCAAACCCCCATGATAAACAAACCACAATATTGAAAGCTCTTTTGAAAAATCAATAAACAAATGGCCATCATACTAGGAAAAACTGCAACACATTTAACAACACGTCAATAAATTCTAAACAAGCATTGTACTTTGATTAGTTCAAACCCCCTGTTGCCTGCCCTGCCTGCCCCTAATATGCATTCCCGGTCCACTCAGGAAAGTGTGCCTGTGGCCTGGTGGTACTACAGTCAGACAGCTGTTACAGACCTCCACTGAGTCATTCTTTGTAACTGTACAGCTCCCCCTGGAAAGCAGAGATTAATGAGCTCACAAGGGGGACAACACATCACTTAAGATCTTGGTGATGATAACAAGGAGCTATTCAGGATGCTTGACAACAGAACCACTTTCTTATATTTGTTATCCAGAATTCCAAAGTCAGTGGCATTAATAGAAAGTTGAGCGAATGTGGAGGTATTCCAAATAGAGTAGGAGCAAATGGGGTTCTTGGCTTGTCTTTCATTGGGATCCTGATTGAAGACCATTGGACAAGATCTGTTAGGATTCTAACCACAAGCCATTGGAAATCACTGGAGAGTCAAAGGTGAATGAAGATGAATATATATGGGAGAGGGGTGGTTAGATGCCCAGTGGCAGAGAAAATTGTGATCCAAGGGCAGATATATATTTGGTGTCTCAACATCCTTTGTTGTTTTCTCTCTACTTTTGCTCTCTTACTTTTTTTCTTTTAATACATTAAATTCCTTAGAATTATCTCCTACCACCCTTGGTGGAAGCACTGGATTTCCTCTGCCAAATGATCTAGGATATTTCCCATGATGTCAGATTACTCTAGGCAAATTTTCTCGGCATAACCACCACTACCTACGCTCCAACATTCTTCTTTTTATTTTTCGTTTAAAAGTAAATGTGCACTTTCAGGGGCACCTGGGTGGCTCAGTCGGTTAAGCGTCTGACTTCAGCTCGGGTCATGATCTCGCAGTTTGTGGGTTAGAGTCCCACGTTGGGCTCTGTGTTGACAGCTCAGAGTCTGGAGCCTGCTTCGGATTCTGTGTCTCCCTCTCCCTCTCTGCTCCTCCCCTGCTCGCACCCTCTGTCTCTGTCTCCCTCTCTCTCGCTCTCAAAAATAAACATTAAAAAAAATTTTTTTTTAAATACATAAATGTGCACTTTCAAAAGCCACTGAGTCCCATACTCTGGCCAACCGCTGCTTTGAGACCATCCAGATGCTCTGCCATGTGATTTTATATTTCAATAAAAGAAGGCTGAATATAGATTTCAAAATTATCTCTTTTCCCATCATAAAAGCATGTCAACTCATTAATCTTAATTCCTTAACAAATAGCAGTCTTTTCAAGTGGATAAAATTCCATAATGTTAAAGCCAGTGCTTTACAAAGGCACCCACCACAAGACTCTACTTCCACAGAAACTCCACAAATTTCTGATATTACAAGTGTCAGTCACTTTGACAAGAGAAGAGGCATGGTCAAATATTTGAAACTGATGTTGAGATTACGGAGTTATCTAGATTTTTCCCTCCCTGGGATCACTTTGAGAAGAGGGAAGAAGATGTAGAAGTTCTGACTGGGAGAAGTATAGACAAAGGAGAAAGAAGATGGGAATTAACCACAGCGGCCACTGAATTAGCAGGGGATAGGCATGGGCTTTCTTGAATAATGTAAGTCAGTATTGTTCTTCAGTTCTGCACACAAGTTGTGGGCCTCATAGCCTTCTCTCTGTGTACAAGTGAACCCAAGAATCATGGTTCCTCGGGACTAGATCTAAGTTCAGGCCCCTCCTCATTCTTGGTTCTGGGCCAGAATGCAATTCCTACCTACCCTCTTTTTGGAGATGACTCTTCTTCCCTTCCCTTTCCTTCCCTTCCCTTCCCTTCCCTTCCCTTCCCTTCCCTTCCCTTCCCTTCCCTTCCCTTCCCTTCCCTTCCCTTCTTTCCCTTCCCTGCAGTGTGCTAGGAGGTATTCCTAGAGAATTTTGTGGGGTCTAAACAGGGAAAACTACCCCGTAGTTTTTTTCTCTACCTCCTGCACTCCTACCCCTGTATTTTAGAATATCTCTATTAATGTCACCATGTAGAATGGATTGGGGTTGACTAAGGTAAAATTACTATAATCTTGGGATGTTAAGATTACTGTTTCTACTATAAGTCTTATAGAAGCATTGGAAGCTTTGCCAAAGGATGCCCAGAGACCTCAAAACTACTTATTAAATCTTTGTTTCTCTCAATCGCCATATTTTAGGTTCTAGGTGGCTTCATTTTGACTTCTCTGAAATTCCCAAATTTCACTTGCTGTAGCCCAAATTAGACTCTCTGCCTCTTCTTCCCTTACCATCACAAGGACAAAGGTAGGAATTGATGATGCTGAAATGTAGGGGGAGACTGCAGAAACTTACTTTGATTTCGTGCAAGAAAATAACTCCATGCCCATTTTCTGTGTAAGTTGGTATTAGACAGTTAAGACAGTTTGATGGGTTGATTGGATCTCAGAAACTAGCTCCTCTTTCTCAACTTTCCGTACCTTTACTGCTTCTGGTATTCTCAGCTGAGGATCTTATTTTCTATTTTATTAGGAAAATAGAAGCCAAACTTACGAGTCTACTGACATAGGCCTGCCTTCTCTCCTGTTTCAGTAGAGGAAGTACTCTTCCTTCTTTCAATGGTCAGCCCCCACTTGGGCCCTGACTCAAGTCCCCTTTCACCTTCTCAAGGATCTTTTCCTTTTGTTTCTCCTCTCTCTCCTCTGAATCTTCAACCTGTCCTGCTCTACTAGATTACTACCATCCACAGATGCACATGTCCTTAAAAACAAAAAATCACCTCCCTCAATCTATAAATCTCTCCCATTGTTTTCCCATTTCTCTTTCTTAACACCAGCATTGAAGGTAGGAATGGCAGTAGGGTCACCTGGAGAAGGTAGTAAGAGAAGAAAACAATTTAGTAAGTAGAACAAATTAGATTTCTCACTGCACAGATGGTGGGTCCATGTCGATGAGTGTGAGCCAAGAGGGAGGACAAGTGTGTGTTCATTCATTTAACGAATATTTAGTGAGCACCTACTTTCTGCCAGATTCTCTGCTAGGTGCAGGGGTCATAAGGATGGCTAACACTTAGTCTCTTCCCTGTAAGTGTAGGAGTGTGGATGCAGAAAGGAGACTTAGAGGGCAAGTGAGGAAGTGAAGGCTGAAAGAGAAGTAACTGTCCCTACCCCCACCCTGGCAGCATAGATTCTGGGGCTAGTTATTGAGAGAGATCATATCTTTTAAGAAAGCTGCTGAGGTTTATTGAGCCTCTGTTCCATACAACTGTACTCTCAGCTCCCCACCCTTACATGCTTGAGCATACTAGGCCTTTCACCTAGCCAGCTTTGGTGAGGCAGTTTGGGATCTCATTGGTAGTTAAATATTAGCACAGTTTTTCAAGATCCATAACCTTAAGCAAGTAGCTAGGCTCCAGGTGATTCTGTCAAAGTATAAGCCCTGTGGGGAACCCTTCCACAGCAAGTAACATGGCTTTTTGCTTAAGAGTAAAAGTAGTTTAGGTGTAATGGCCACTTTTAAACTAAGCAAATTGTCTCTCACTCTGTGTCTGTGCTATAGAATTGAGACCTTGAGAAGGTGGACACTCTTTAAGACTTTCGTGTTCTGTATCATTTAAGGGTGGTGTTGGGCTGTATGCAAGAGGAGATGTGACTGACGGTGGCTGAAATAAGTAAAGGGATTAATTTATTTCATGCATCAAGGAATTCTGGGGTAGACAGTAGGACAGATACCACAGGTCATGAAGACCCCAAGGATCCAGGCCCCTTCTCTTTTCCTGCTCTGCCATCTTTACATTAGCATTTGGCTCTTATCTATTTGCTAATAATATGGCAGCTGCAGGTCCAGACATGGTGTCTGCATTACAGAAAGGAATAGAAGAAGAAAGCAATGGGCAGATGCCAAAGGATATCCCCGCCTTTAAAAAACTTTCCTGGGATCTCCACCCAGGGAATTCCACTCCTATTTCATTGGTCACAAGTTGTCACATGGGCCTCTTAGCTTCAAGGGAGTCTAAGGAGGAAATTATTTTCGTTTTCTAGCCTTTTTATAAGATGAAGAGAAGGGAAAATTGATCTATGAATGACAGAGTAACCAACAGTGTCAGGCACACACCCCGTGTAGTTTTCTCCCTGAAGCAGGGGTTCTTAGCCTAGACGTGCATTAGTATCTCCGGGGAGCTTTTAAGGGGCGCCTGGGTGGCTCAGTCGGTTAAGCGGCCGACTTCGGCTCAGGTCATGATCTCACGGTCCGTGAGTTTGAACCCCGCGTCGGGCTCTGTGCTGACAGCTCAGAGCCTGGAGCCTGTTTCAGATTCTGTGTCTCCCTCTCTCTGCCCCTCCCCTGTTCACGCTCTGTCTCTCCCTGTCTCAAAAATAAATAAAACGTTAAAAATTTTTTTTTTAATTAAAGGCCAGGCTACCCCCCAGACCAGCTAAATTAGAATCTCTGGGTGGGACCCTACATCAATCATTGTTAAAGCTTGTCGGGTGACTTCAATGTGCAGCCAATGTCTGGAATCATGGCTACATTTTTGCCTTGACTACTTGAGAAAGAATGTCCAAAACATCAATTTTGGCCTGATTCTCCTTAAGAAGAAGTGATAGATTGTAAAATGTCAGAGGGGGCAAGACCTTAGTGATCATAGAACAAAATGAATTTTCTCAAGGTCAGATATATAGTCAGTGAACAGTCTGGGGTGGGATCACCCCCATCCCCCACTCCTGCAACTAGCAGTTAGTGCCTCCACCCCCTAAGGGTCCCATTACATCCAAACAGATGCAGTGTGAACTATGTGGCAGTTTGGGAGAATTTAACCTTGATCCAATCAGCACTGAAGGTTGAGAACAGGTGACCTTGGGCTGCAGCTGTATTTTCTCCGCTTCAGTAATGACACTCAGCCTGAAATCTAATTTGGATGAGTGTGTAATTTCGATGTGTATTTAATCCACAGCCACTTCTCGTGTAAAGAGAATGTGTAAAGAGGATGCTTAGGGGCTTGAATTATTAAGGCTTTCTCTATGCAGGCCGCCCTTACTAATCTGCTCTCAGCACTGTTCCCTGGGTGTGCAACTGCCAAAATGCCCCCGAGTAAATGCCCCTCATTCATCTGGAGTTTTGTCTTCCAAAGCCATGCAGCTGATCTGTTTGAACCTCTGGTGATGTTGATTAAATACAGCATTTTCTAGGCTATTGGCATTGGAGACATCCATCCATGCTGAAGCTTAGGGAGGTGGAGTGACTGGCCTAAGGTCACCTAACCTATTAGTTGCAGCATTGGGATAATAGCATCAGCCTTTACGAAAACATTAGTTGGATGTTTTCATACAGCAGAGACCTAACAAATGTGACCAAAGTTACATTAACATCTAATTATTGCCCTCCAACTTTTCAGCGTAAATCTTTAAATAATTCACGACCCCAAACACACCCATCTTTCTGGATAACTCAGCTAGTGGAGAGAAAAGCAAATACATATTTCTATACGCATTTCCTGAATCGGTCACTGGTACTGCTCAGTGACACTGGAAGCCCCTGCCAGCACCTAGTACATGCCTGACCCATGTAGATTTGCTCTAGCTATTTGTTGGTTTGAATTGATCCCGGCAAGCCCTGTGCTTTGCTACTCATTGTTTAGAATGCCTCTGCAGAACTACGTTATTACCAGCCATTACACTGAGAGCAAAGCAATGAGAAATCAACTATCTTTGGGATTTATGTGAAAAAGACTTGTAGTAGCTGGAAGCCATACATAGACTGACGAGTGTTTTACGGTAATGTGCTCTCAGGTTCAATTTCTTAAGTTCTCTAGGTGACGCAAAATGATTGATTCTGAAAATGAACACTGAAGAAATAAATTGATTCCTTTCAAGTAAGCGGACCATTAATTCTTGACCTTAAAATCTCTAAAATGTTTTAAAAGGAGTTGACTTAGCAGTTACTGCATTTTATGAAATTAACTCTTTTTTCTTCTTTTGTTAATATATTATCTTAGCAGGGCTTATCCACAAGCCCCATAGTTTCTAGAAAAATAGGATGGAGCTATATGCCACACGTGCAACACTGGTTGAAGGAAGGCCTAGTAGGAGGAATAAAATCCATGGAAAAACTCAAAGCTGCCTTCTAGGCCACCTTCGAAATTGGAGGGTTATTTTGGCTACAGTTCTAGCCAAACTCCTCTTCAGCAATCTCCTCTTCAGCAATCCCCAAGGAAGTTTGATTTGACCCACCATGGCATAAGCTCGTTGCTTGGGTTGTACATATCCAGACTGAGAGGGTTGGTTGGCTTTACTCTTTGTGGAAACTTCCCCCAGTGGCCACTGCAGAAGCTTTGGTGTAGGGGCTTAAACGTTATTCATTCATTTATACATTTATTTGGCTAATGTTTAATGGTTGTCTGCTGTATGTTAGTGGGCCTGCTCCTAACATTTGTCAGGCTCTGGATGAGAGAATAATTGGAGGCCCACATGCCATATGTCTAAATTTTAAGTTACAAATCAAAATAACACACTGTTCAATAATATACCCTTATAATGACCGGGAAGACCAGGTTCAAATGTATCATTCTAGGGCTCCTTGGAGTTCTGCATCAAAGCTCCGTTGCATGGAGAGCTTCCTCACCATCCTCCAGCCTCTAGCCCTCAACTGGAAACCTCCCCCTTTCCCCCACCATCCTGTCCTGTTTGCCTAGGGGTCTGAGGAGCCTCAGCTGCATATGCTTCCCCTTGGCCACTCCTCAGGCTTCAGGGTCTCACAGCAGTGGAGTGATCCGCCCTCGGGAAGATAAGGCGCACACAAGCCCTGGAAGCGGTTTGGGGCCACGTGGCCAGGGAATTCTCACCCTGGAGCACCCACAGTCTGGTCTCGAAGGGCAGGCAGTGGCTCTGGGTGGGCTTGGCCCTGTGGGGAGGGCACAGCTTCAAGGGCCCAATGCAGGTCCTCTGGGCACTGGTTCAGGGCCCAGTGCAAGGGTCGTAGCTGCTGAGTCTGAGGATGGTGCTATGTGCCAAGTGCCGGGAGGCAGCGGTGAACACAGTTCCTGAGGCTCCTTGTCTAAATGAAGGAGACAAAAATAAACAAAATGACTGAGGTAAGGAATATGAAGGCATTGGGCTGGATGATGAGATGCGGAATGACTGGTGAATAATGCTCCTTTGGAGTAACCAGGGAAGACTTCTTAGAGGCAGTGACAGGTACACTGAAGTGGCATCTACTCCCAATGGTACGAAAGCGCCTTCTAAGCCAAGGGATCACAGAGAGTACAAAGGCCCAGAGGCAGGGAAAGGGCTAGTTTGTCTGAGGAACAGGAAGGTAGCCAGGGGTGGTGGCAGCGGGAAGTGAGCTGTGTTTTTCGAGGTCAGCAAGGGCTATGACATGCCTCCTTTTTTTTTTTTTTAAATTTTTTTTTTTCAACGTTTATTTATTTTTGGGACAGAGAGAGACAGAGCATGAACGGGGGAGGGGCAGAGAGAGAGGGAGACACAGAACCGGAAACAGGCTCCAGGCTCTGAGCCATCAGCCCAGAGCCTGACGCGGGGCTTGAACTCCCGGACCGCGAGATCGTGACCTGGCTGAAGTCGGACGCTTAACCGACTGCGCCACCCAGGCGCCCCATGACATGCCTCCTTATAGGAGAGCGACATGGCCCAAGACTTAGAAAAACAACAGCTGGAGGCTTGGGTTTTCTGCTTAATCATTGGCTGCCCCTGAGCAAAGCCTATCTATCCCCTGGCCTTTGTCACTTTAACTGTAAACTCAAGATGCCTTGTAACTATCTTGTCTCCCTCCGAGCACTGCAGGAAGACCAGATGGGATGCTGCTGCTCCAGATATTAGACACTAAGTAAGCAGTGATGAGCAAGGATAAGCTTGCCTGAGCTGTTTCAGGGGCTGTTGCTGGGAAATGTTTGATAGTCACAGGGAGTGTCTTGTTGGGCTTAAATGGGGGATTGGTTTTCAGGCAGACTCCAGGCCACCCCCCTATCTCCCCTCCTGGAGGGGCTTTGAAGCCTGCCTCTTATACTGTGTGTCCTGGGAGAGAGAGGATGCCCTGCAGGCCACGGAGCCAGGACAGTCTGGACAAAGTGGCTCTTCTGCAGTCCTTCCTCTCCTGTCGACAAGGAAAACCCAACCTCCTTCAGAACATTCCCTGGCCAGGAGCTTAAGCAATGACTAAGACTCAGCTCCCCGGGGCTCTGGACCAGACGTCAACAACAGGCTTGGCACAAGGGCAGTGTGGGCCCCCCAAACACTGACTGGCCAGGACCAGCACTGAGACTGTTAGCCCAACTCCTCCTGGCTAAGGGTGCTGCTTAGTAAGGGGAACCAGAGATCGACAGCAGATCCTTGTTTCTTTTATAGGCCATTGTCTATACTTTGCCTTGCAAGTTATCTATTATCAGTACAGACTGTGAGCTCAGGCATTTCCAAAAGATCCTTCTGCCATCTCTACAAGGTCTCAAGTTAAAGACTCCCTTGTGGTGTTGTGTAATAGTAATGATTTCAACAATAACAATAGCTACCGTTTGTTGACCACTTACTACACGCCAGGACCCCCACTAAACACTAATCTCACAACCACCCTATGAGGGAGGCACTCCTTATCATCCCACTTCCAAGATTTATTATCTCATTTTGCAGAGGAAGTGGAAACTTAAAGAGATTGACTAACTTCCTCAAGGTCATACACCTGGGATTTGACTTAAGTTTGACTGAACGTAACACTTACTCACAGTGCTATAAAACCACCACCACCATTATTTTTTTTTTTATTTAAAAAAAAAATTTTTTTTTAATGTTTATTTATTTTTGAGACAGAGAGAGACAGAGCATAAACGGGGGAGGGTCAGAGAGAGGGAGACACAGAATCTGAAACAGGCTCCAGGCTCTGAGCTGTCAGCACAGAGCCCGACGCGGGGCTCGAACTCACAGACCGTGAGATCATGACCTGAGCCGAAGTCGGCCGCTTAACCGACTGAGCCACCCAGGCGCCCCACCACCACCATTATTAATAACAACGTTATCACCAACATCAACCTCACCTTTTTAGCAGAGTTTTGCATATTAAATTATTTAATCTGTATAACAACCCCATGATATAGATATTATTGTCCCCATTTTGCAGATAAGGAACCTTAGGTACAAAAATTTAAATAAATTAAGTCTCATTGCTTAGAGATAGACAGTTTTTACAATAAACATCTGTCACCAGAGGGATCAGCAAAGGCTGGGTGAGATGAAGCATCTTATCCAAGGTCACACAACCAGTAAGCAGCAAAGAGGAGACTAAATCTGAGGTTTATTTGTCTCTAGACTTGAGTCACCTTGACAAAGAGCTCCCATCCATATTCTAGTACCCAGAGTGGGAAAACCTGGTTGGGGGTGCCAGAGTCATTTTCATGGGGCTCCTTCCTGCTTGAATGTGCTGTATATGGCTCGAACACTTGGGCAACTGAGGGTTCTATGGTCATTGCCCAGGCCCCCTTTGTGGGGCCTGTTTTAACAAATATCACCCATGGACAGAGGAGGAGAGAAGAAAGGAAAGCCCAGAAGCTGAATGATTAACAAACTAGATAATTTGACTAATTCAGAACTGTCACTTTTTGAGAACTATCAGGCAAGAGCCTCCTGCTGGTTACAATATCAAAACTGATAGTTGAACCTTTGGGCTGATTGTAACTCAATTCCAGTGCTTGGGCAAAATCATCTTTAAAAAAATTTTTTTTTTCCGAAGGGAAGAGACAAACCTAGCATTTTCCCCTAGCAAATGTGAACAATTGAGATTGTATGACTAAAGATTTTGGCCCATTAATGATAGTAATGATTCCACTTTACCTTAAGGTGAATGTTCCACTTTACCTTAAGGTGATAGTTAAAATGGACGGCATGGGGGTGAATAGAGACCATTTGTTCCCTTCCTTAATGCCATAGGTTTAGAGTAATTAAGTGTATATGACATGCCAACCCTTGAGTTAGGCAGTGAAAACCCACGTCCGAATGTGGTTTATGTTCCTGTGGGGGAGTAGATGTCAACCAAGTACCACACAAGTGACTTTCAAAATTTCAATAGTCATAAGAGCTAAGCAGGACACCTGTGTTTCTGAGGGGCACCTTCTATAGAATGGAAGACCAGGAATGACAGTCTGTTGAGATGAAGGAATAAAGGGAATTGGCAAGAGGTGGGAGGTAGGGGGAGGGCGCAAGTTGGCTGGGGCCATGTTTGCAGAGGCCCTGAGACAAGAACTTGGAGTGTGGAGGACAGAGAGAAGGATGGTGTAGTCAGAATGAAGGGAGCAGTGGGGCCAAGGCCTGGAGTTAAGTAAGGGGCATGTAAGGCAGGTTAAGGATCTTTACTTTGAGGCTCATAGTAAAGCCAGAAGTGCAGAGAAGTGTGATCAGCAGGACCCATCACATACAGAGGCAGACCAGGTGAGATTTTGGGAGATTGGGACATCTCCAGTTCTCTTTCTTCAACTCCCCTTCCTCCCAATGTCTGAAATCTCACCATTAATTGCAGAGAGTAATTACTCTCCCACAATCCCCTGTTGGGGTGCAGGAAGTATTCCAGTACCCCTGGGAGGAGGGGAGGGCTGCCAGTTCTGAAGTGATGGTAGCTAAGGCCGAGGGAAGCTTTGAGAGCAGACCCCACGGTGCTTGTAGAAAGCAGGTGGCACTGGGTGGGTATCTCATCGTGGAGGGGAAGCTGGAACAGCAAGGGAGGGGCAGGGTTTTGGGCCTACTGTTTTCCTCCAGAGCGGCCTTGACTGACAGCTGCACTAATTGTGGATTCCATTGCTGATACGTTATCCATATGGCTGAATTGATAATGCTTTGGCAGCTAAATGTTTTATGACTAAAGATTCCCATGGTGAAGGCAACCAATTAGGGACCATGACGGAGAATCCGTGGGAGCATACTCTACTGCTCTCCTCGTGGCACGGCTGTGTGTGGCTTCTGTGTCTGTCCTGGGCACCCCCTTCTCCCCGCCCTGCTCTCAGCACTGAAGGAAATCTCCTGCCAGCCTGCACCTCACACCACCCCCCAACAACCTGCTTCTTCCAGGGCGTGGTCTTTCATGCGGCTCCTCTCCCTTCCTGCCCCTTGAAGCCCCCTTCAGGCATGCTCATTCCTGAAACCATTGCCAGCCAAAAGGGCTTTATTTACAATAAACCCCCCTTTACCCCAAACTCATAACATTCCTATGTTAGTATCTGAGAGTTGTGGCACTGAGGTGTCATTCATTCATTCACTCATTTATTCTAACAAATAACATTCATTCAATGCCCACTATATCTATTTAAGCTAAATATGCATCCACCCCATTACTCATCATTTCACTCCTGGGTGTTTATGTTTATAGAAACACATGATGGGAATGTTTATGGCAGCTTTATTGTTAATTGCCCAACATTGAAAACAAACTCAGATGACCATCAAGGTGAACGATTACACCAATTATAGTATATTCATACAGTGGAATATCACTCAGCAATCGGAAGGAACAAACTACTGATAACATGCAGCATCATGGATGAATCTTAAAGACATGTTGAGCACAGTAAGTCAGAGAGGAGAGATTACACACAGTATGATTCTATGCAGAAGTTCAAACACAGATGGAACAAATATGTGGTTTTAAATGTCAGAATGCTGGTTGCCTCTGGCAGAGGCAGTGATTGACTGGGAAGGAGAAAGGGAAGTCTTTTGGAGTGATATGCTTTTTAAAAACCTTGACCCAGGAAGTGCTTCCACGGGTATATCCATATGTAAGAATTCATCAAATTGTACACTTGAAATCTGTGCACTTTGCCATAGATAAGTTAGGCCTCAGTTTTTTAAAAATGTCCATCAAGGCACTGTGCAGCAAGCTAAGCCCAGCTGTTTCAGGATGACATTGCTGAGAAGAGTCAATGGCTTGGGTGGGGGGGTGGTCTGGAGAGTGGCTCCTCTTTGAGGGTCCCTAAGGAAAACAGGCTGTCTGTCCTCTGGCAGCTGTGCTAACTCTGGGGCCATGGGTTCTCAAAGGGACAGAGGATAGTTGTTGAGGCAGAAAGAAGATGTGTCTTGTGTTCACTGCTGAGGGTCTGCAGGGGGAACTTATCTGGCATGGAATGGAGGGTGACCAGAGGGGAAAGTGGGAGTTCTCTCTCTGAGTGGGAAAGAACCTCGCTTCCTACAGGAGTGGGAAGACCTGATCAGCCATGGACAGGCGAGGCACAGCAACCCACGGAGGAGGGTAGGAAGGAGGAAGGAGGTCACCTTACCAGGAAGATGACATAGAGAGGAGCAAACAGCAAAAAGCAACTCTTTTATTTTTGGATGTATACAGACGTGATTCCACTTACATCTCATAAGTCTGGGACATGGGATATGTTAGCCCTGCTTTACAAATAGGAAACTGAGAGCTCAGGGACTTCTCTTTATGTGCTGAAGGTCCCTCGGCATTTGCCCCAGGGCCATGAGACCCAGTACTCACACCCTACCCACTGCAGTCTCTGCCCCAGAGTCAATAAAGTGTGTAACCAGTTTGATTGCTGGTTATTCAACCCATGGGGGTGCATACATAAAATAGCTTTGTTTTTCTAAAATCTGTTCCCAGCAATGCTCTGCGGCTGGATTGAGGGCTCTCTTTCATGTCATCTCAGTCCACTTCTGTAACTCTGCATTATTTCAGTTATTAAAATAGTGAGATCCAGTTAAAATTCAGTTCTGCTTGTTTTAGAACTTCAACCTCATATTTAATTCAAATCTTTCCTCCTTTCCTAAGTCCAGGCTAACCCCGTGGCTCCAGGGGCCTGGAGTGTGGATGGGGTAGGGGTCTGCTGCCTTCTCTGCCCACCTCCTCTTGCCGTGTGTCTTCAGAGAGGGAAGACTGTCTCCTTAAGCAAGAGTCTGCACTGAAGTTTGGTCCCCTTCCTGATTGCTGTCACCACTGATCCAGTTTCCCTGTCGGCAGCCTCTTCCCCTACTCCCCACCATGGCATTTGATCCATGGCTTTGGTGGCACCTCCAAGACAATGCCTTTCCCTAGGCTCCTCAGCTGTGCAGGTCTCTTTACTCCAAGCTCAGCAATCTGGTAACCATCTAGCCCCAACATTCTCCTCCTAGACTCCAAAAGTGGTGCCTGAGGGCTTGGGTCAGAGCCCTCTTTTATCTCTCTGAGACCTGGGAATGTGAGAAGTATGCTTGCACCCCTCCCACGGCCCCATCTACCATGTCACCTCTCCCCAGTGCACCTTGTCCAATTTGCATGCACTTGGGTAGGAGCCCAGTAACCAAGCAAATAGCCAAACAAAGGACAAGACATCAGTCTCCCTTTCTGGAATAAAACCCAAATTTTATGAGCAAGTCTTTTGGGGACCTCCTTTCTAAACTTCAGTGTTTAATCAGGAATCCTTAAGGAACAAAACAGCACCCACTTTCTCTCCCCTCTAGGATGGTGGGGGAAAAGTGTCTTATTCTCATACAGTTCTCCCTCCAAAGGCAACCTCCTCCTCCTCACTCCCAAGCCTCCTGTCCATTGTATCTCCATGATGAAAGCCCGAGCCAGTTCAGCTACTCGGGGTGTCTCTTGTCTTAGAAGGGAGCTTTCTTTGAGCTAAGTCCTAGAGAATTTAGTAATTTTACCAATGAGGCCTCTACTTGAGGGGTTATCACTAAACTACCAGGTAAGCTCCAGGGGCAGGAAAATATTTCAGTCCAAATTCTCACCAGCTCATGGTCACAAGCTTGCCACTGTAAGCCCTCTATATGGGAGCCTATGTTCCTTTCTGAGGTAGTAAACTACTCATCATACTACCTGGCTTAGGAAATGTCAGCCCTCTAGGACATTTGTCCTGTCAGAAAAGTCCTTCCAGACCCACTCTACCTTGCCCTAGGGCAATGACTGACAGAGTTAGTCAAGGTAGGGGTGATGGGTGCTTTCTGTTTGGGAACTGCTGGCAGGGAGGTAAGGATCAGTGTTTTGTTATTCATTCGTTGGGACTCATGAAACAGTTGTGGGTATTATTGCCCCCGACTTAGTGGCATAAAACAATGACCATTTTGTTATGCTCAAGAGATTCTGTGGGCCAAGAATGTGAAATGGGTACAATGCAGATGGATTTATTCTGCTTCACCTGTCTGGGCCCTCAGTTGGGGAGATTAGAAGGCTGGGTGGTCTGAAGCTCCCACTCACATGTCCGATGCCTCAATGGGAGTACAGAAGACTATAACTGCCAGTGGGGCATCTACATGCCTCGCCTCCGTTGGCTTGCACATCCTTACAGCATGGCAGTCTCCGAGAAGCTGGACTTCTTACATGGTGGGTTAGCTCCAAGTGTGAGTCACTTACCTTCCCAAGTCACAAGCCTTCCCAGATTCAAGGGGTGATGAATATGAGAAGGAGCTATTGTCGTGGTCAACTTTGGAAAGTGCAACCTATCCTAGGAGCCCACATGTCCTCTCCAGCCTTTGGCCTCTGAGATTCCAATGGTGGCAGGCAAAAGAACCCTTCATCTCCAGACAGATGCATATCCACTAAAAGCACCAAGGATGGGATCACTATACCATGGAAATATCACTTCATTCTAGTGAGTGAGTGATTACTGAGATGCTTTAGAGTGGCAAAAATAGGAATTATTGTCCAGGCTTGTTCTTGTTTTCCAAGTGTTCAATGCTCACAGAAGGGAAGATTTCCCACAGACTAGTTGTTGCAATGCCCCCCCCCCCCATAAGCTTCACTTCAAAGATGAAGGCATCTGAGGGCAAATTTATAATTTTGTGACTCTCCTTTGCCAAAAGGGCAAAGAACCCTCAGAACATTATTTTGAATGTCTCCAGTGGGATGGCAAATGCCTAAATCTCCTGGTGCCCTTGCATGTGGTGATCAGGAGGGGGCCATCCATGAGGGTCTGTGGAGCTAGGGCTAAAGCAGAACTTTTCCCTTTGAATCGTGGAGTTGCCAAAACTAGAAAGTGACATTAAGCCAGAGAAGAGATGAGGTCCAGGCAACCACATAGGGTTCCAGACTAGAGGGAAAAACTATGAATCAAAGTTGTGATTGAGCCTGGCGTCTGAGGGATAAAGAGGAATGAGTTGGGGAGGAAATGGAGGAAAGGTCTAGAATTGTGCTGTCCAATATGGTAACTGTTAGCCACATGTGACTACTTAAATTTGAATTAGTGGGGTGCCTGGATGGTGCAGTCAGTTAAGCCTCCAACTCTTGATTTCAGCTCAGGTCATGATCTCGCGGTTCGTGAATGACCACATTCAACTGGCTTGTTGTGTAACCATGCATGAGACTCCTAGCCACTCTGGGCTTCATTTCTTTAGTTGTAAAATGAAGAGTCAGACTGAAGACCATCCCAGCTCTTCCTGTGTGTCTATAGTTTGGATGTTTAAACTCTGTTATTATCTTTATTAAAAGAACTTTCCTGTCATGCCTCAGAGTTGCCATGAAAGCAGAAAATAAACAGGGAGAGCAAATGGGCTTCACCTCATGAGCCAGATTTGATTAGTTGGGAGAACATGCTTAGAAAACTCCATTGGAGGGTGTTTGAATGGCTCAGTCAGTTAAGCATCCAACTTTGGCTCAGGTCATGATCTCACAGTTCGTGGGTTTGAGCCCAGCATCGGGTTCTGTGCTGGCAGCTCAGAGCCTAGAGCCTGCTTCAGATTCTGTGTCCCCACCCCCCACCCCCCACCCCTGCCTCTCCCCTGCTTGCACTCTGTCTTTGTCTCTCGAAAATAAAAAAACGATAACAATTTTTTTTTTTTTCTAAAGAAAGAAAACTCCATTGGGAAGAGTTTGGAGGCCCTATCCAAGTTTGGATGATTAGTAATGTCTGCCACAAGGATGGATCGGTGGAGGTTTATAAACTGCCTCCCCCAACACCCATTCTAAACACATTCTCCCTTGGTCATGTCTACTATAAGTACTGAAGAACCTAAACATTTCCTTTCCTAGCTTTCCTTGCAGTGAGGGGTAGCCTGTAACTCAGTTCCTGTCTGGATATGTGTTTGCAGCCACTTTGTGACCAGGAGAAAGCTAAGAGAATCACAGAGGTGCTGCCTCTGACTTTGTGGGGCTGCTAAACCACTGCCAGCAGCTGCCTGTCTCCAGACATCTTCTGTTAGGTGAGAAAAATACATGCCCGACCCCAGTCATTTCAGCCCTCAAAGCTTGGGATTTCTATTACTGCTGGCTGAATGCTTTCCTTAATACATCCCAGATCACACATCTGCTTTTCCAGGGCAAATATAAATCTCTTTGCTAAACTTTCAGTGCTCTTCTTTCTCATTTCACTTCCTATTCTTGAGGGGTGTTCCAATTCCTCCTTTCTGTGGGATTTTGAATTTATGATTCTGTGGTTGCTGATGCTCCGGAGACTCAGTCTAATTTAATATTTGGTGAATATTAAAGCCCTGTTTATGGAAAGAGCACTGACCAGAATGTCAGGAGGTGCAGGTTCCTGTCCCAGCACTGCCACTCACTGTGTGTACTCAGGCAAGTCACTTGGCCACTCTGGACCTCAGTTGCACATCTGTAAAATGAAGGGCTGGATTAGGGCATCTCCAAGGTCTCTTTTAGCTCTAACTCCTATGGATGCTGATGGAAATGGACACACACACACATTTGTTTTTCCTTTTGTTTCAAGCTGATCACTGGATATCTGGCATATTTTGACATCAGTAAGCTTCAATAAATATACATTGTCAGAATCCACTCTTGTTAGTGAAGTATAGCTCTTTCTTCATGCTGAGGCAAGTGTTTTTTGGCAAGGAGTAACCAAGGAGTCTTGGGATGAGACAATCCTTGGATCGGACACAGGGTTCCATCTCAGAACTGTTATTCTGACATTTCTGCTTGCTCTGTTCTGCCCTTTGCTTGCCTGATATTTGATATTTAAACTATCCCATAACCTGGGTTTGGGAACCTCCCTCATGTTTTGAATATCTGCACCCTGGATTTGTCCTGCTCCACTCTCTGACTCCCTCTTCATTTTTTCACCTCTGATAACCCCTCCCCTTTCCTTAGTGCTCACCATTTCTCAACCTCAAATCTGCAGGATGAGCCCTGTTCTAACCACAGTCCCCAGAACAGATGGAAACAATGGTATTGCCCATATATAGAGGCCAAGATCTGTGTCTACGAACGCTCCCTCAAATTCTTCAGTATTAGGAGCTCCAGTCCCCTCCTTGTTAATAAGCAAGCATGGGGGTCCTGGTAATGTAATCCTCCTCAACCGGGTTCTCAGAGGTGGCTAGCCATATGCAACCTGATCTATTAAGTAACTGCCTTGTAAATACACAGCAGCCAAGGGAAGTCCTTTCTAACTATGCTTCCTGTGGACTTTGAAATTTAAGTTCTGTTAGGTACACAGCTGATCCCAGCAATATGATAACGTTCCCTAGCAATCTCTTCAGCATTCATGTGATTCAAGCACTCAGGCACCTTGGTTCCACATCTGAGGTATGGGATGGAATACTTACCTCCTGACTTTTAAACAACTATCAGCTGTCCCCAAGCACATTTCAATTTCTTTTTAATACTTATTAATTTTTGAGAGACAGAGATAGGCAGAGCATGAGCAGGGGAGGGGGAGAGAGAGAGAGAGGGAGACACAGAATCTGAAGCAGGCTCCAGGCTCTGAGCTGTTTGTTAGCACAGAGCTTGATGTGGGCTCGAACTCACAAACTGGGAGACCATGACCTGAGCTGAAGTTGGAGGCTCAACTGACTGGGCCACCCAGGTGCCCCATCCCATGCACATTTCAATTTGCCCACTTGTTGCTAGCCAAGGAGGAGAACTGAGTTAAGGGAGCCATAGAACAGCCCTAATGCATAAGTCAGTTTATCTTGTTAACAAAATGCATTTTGGTGATCATAAATCTACTTGGCAGTCAAAGGATCACAGACTTTGGGAGATTTTCCATCTTCCTGGGGAGTGTGAAGGAGACCTTGCCTCAGAATCAGATCTGTTAGTCCTTGCGCTAGTCTTGTGGGCCTTCTCTCAAAATTACCTGCCTTGGCTTTCAGACCTTCAGTGCCCGATTTCCCTTTAAGCTATAAATTAACTTCCTGGCTTTCTGATCTCTTCTGTTACCTGGCCTTTAATGACAGTATCCTCTTTTAAGCTTGTGTATTTTTATCTCTGATCTCTTGCATGGTGTGGCTCTGATAATTTATATTTTCATACTATTGCCTATTTTTTTCTTCATTTCTAACATTTCTCTGGAGTAGTCCTGCTCACTATAACCCTTACTTAAGATAAAAGCCATGTACAATGATATGTATGTGTACATCTACATGTAAATATTTAATAGCAGACTACTGAGATAACTCTGGTTATCTCAGAGACTGGTTAACTTTTCAGAATACGGTGTAAACTCTCACATTAACTCAAACACAAGGTAATCAGCTTTCTTTTGGCTTAGATCAGCTAAATCAGTCGTGAAGAATAAAAAACCCACAAAAAACCAGAAGTCCATTCACACGTTAAGGAGTCCTCCTCAGCTGTCCTTTTACCCCCTTCCCTGCAGCCTTCTCAGAACATCTGTATGGAAGAGGTAGAGGTTTTTTATTTATACTGAGCATGATTATTAGAATAACTCCTGTCAAGTCTTCAAATGGATGCTTAAGTCTTTCTAAATATATCTGATGGAAACTTAAAAAATTAGATCGCAGTTACATGGTTGGCCCTTGAGATTCACATTCTATAAAGGCAGATATTCAAAGACGAGGGGAATTTCTTTCTGGCTTGGAACCTCCCATCTCTGACTCTGAAACCATTTGAGAAGCAAGATGACTCTGCAAGTTGGAACCAAACAAAAGGGATGTGAAACATTCTGCTGCGACCAAGTATTTCCTTTTAAGCTACAAAGAAAGGCAGATTCAGCACTTACACCAGATTGTGAGACTTTTCCTTCTCAGATTAGGTGCTTTCTTCTAACAAGTTAGACAAGGTCCAAAAGCAAGCTAAATTAATTAATGTCATTAAATCTTGAAAGATACTGCAACAAAAGCATATCAATGTCATGGATATTGTCAGTTTCCAGGTTCTGGCCTTGGGCATACTATTGAATGTCTTTATTAATGTGTGTGTATAAGAATATTAATGATTATTTGAACCTAATAGTATTTTCTTTGTCATACAATTACTGGTTAATGTTTAAAATAACAAATGTGTCTTCACACCTAGCTGCAAAAAATAGCGAAAATCCACCCCAATCCAGAGAAATAACCAAATGACAGTTCAAGTTGCTCTTCCTAATACATGATATATATTAAGAACCGTATGTCTTGAGTCACTGAAATGTATAAAACCAATTATTACATTTGTAAGCCTGGAAAAAATTCAGGACAACAACCTGATGTAATAATAGTAATAACAAAGCGTTTATTTTGCAATGAATAGGTTTTCCGAACCAGAGTTTTAAGCAGTCACATTTCTCAGGCGGCAGTAATGCTATTGCCATGGATTTTCCGGAGAACATTTCACTTCGTCGTTATTTATAACTTAGCTCAGCCTCTTTCTATTATTTGTATTTAAATATAGAGAGAAATCTTTTCCCATTCCTCCTTCTCTGGATTTTTCTTTTCAACACCCACACAAATCCATGAGTCATAAATGAGACTATAAAAATGAATGGTCCCTGTCGCACAAGAACACTCTTTGGCCACCCATATGAATTTAGATGATATAATTGTCAGGGTAAGTTCAAACTGCAAATGAAACAATGTCTATGTGAATTCCATTCACAAAACCCAGAAACTGGGAAGTTGAAAGATTGTCTGTATGTTCTAATACAAAAAACAGATTTTATACACACACAAACATACCATTTCTGATTCTAATCTTAGCTCTCTGCTTCCTGATTGATTAGGTAATCTATGACCATCTGTGAGGCAGACATAACAATGTCTGTCTTGCCTCCTCCATGGGGTTGTCAAGATGCTCGAATGCAATAAAATACGTAAAAGTGACTTTACGAACTATAACGTGCCATTGTAATTTTAAGGTGTGTTTATTACTGTTTTCTTCAGCTAAATTAATTGTATAGGCAGAAGAATGACTAGGTAGTGGAGTGAATTGACAGGAAGATTATGAATTTGTCCGCTACTACAAACATATTTAATGCTAAACTTAGTCCCCAAGGATCTGATAATGAATTTGGTCCTGTAACACAAAAAGACATAATTGATCACCATAAGTCAAGTCCAATTCAACCTGAAGGATCCAATGATGAGTAAGTAACAAATGTCCAGTACAGAGAGATCTATTGCTTCTATAGATGAACTCAATTTACTTACATTCCAAGAGTGAGCTGCCCCTGCAAAACTCCGTCTCAATGATTGTGCATCTTATAAAATCTTACAAATGTTATTCCATCAATCTTCATAATAATATCTCTGTTTTCAAGATGGAGAAACTGAAGTCTTCAAATAACTTTCTTATTAATCCATGTATTAAAATTTGATTAGAGTTCTTATTGTATGTCATTATTATTGTATTTGGACAGAAGTTGTTAGAGTATTTAAAATACATTTTGTTATGGTTTATCAAATGTAGGGGTAAAGGTGTAAAACATGAAAAATTTTTTCAGTGGATGATAACATACATGGTAAATATTATAACAGTACTAAAGAATATGTACTGAAAAGTTAGCGGCCCTAACAGGGCAAACTCCCAAATACTGAGTTCCCTTTCTTATAAGAACATACTTTTACTAATCTGATGTATCTATGCTTAGATATATTATTTTAAAAATAAAATACAAAGGGTAGCATACCAAGTATGCTGTTCCACATTTTTCTTTACCTAACAATACATGTTGGAGGTAGTTCCATACCAATGCCTATAGATTTTGCTCCATATTTTTAATAGCTACATGTTTGGATGTATACTAATTTAACTAGTTCCCTATTTATGAATAATATTTTACTGCTACCAACAAGGCTGAAATCCTGTACATACATTTATCTGCATATTTTAAAAGAATGAATTAATATCCTCAGATTTCATAAAATATAAATACTTTACAAAATAAAATAGAAATAAAGAATCATCCCTAATTATTTTTAAGACTGGCAAAACCTCTGAATTGCTTTTAAGCCAAATGAGAAAAACAGGATTGAATGCCATAGTTTAAAGAAATTTGACCCCATACTCAGTAACACTTGGATGTCACATCTGACCACCCAAAAGTAAATTATTCTGCAGCCAAGTTAAGTGAAACTAGTGTTCAGACAATTGTGAACTTCTCATAAAAAGTAAACAAACCAAAGTTATCTTCAGCAAGCAGAAGGGAAGTGTGTGAGAAGATAATAGCTTTGCTAAATGAAAAAAAAATGGGATTTTGTTATTTGGACTTGCCTCTGGGGCTTTTCTGTGGCAAGTCTCAAGACATAATATAATTTCACAAAAATGATACGAAGTGTGTCATTTTGTGGTTCAAACACTAGCAGGAATGTGAAGTTAAATCTGGCAACCTTACAGTTGCAAGGCACTCTTGCGTTTCTTAAAGCAACTTTATTGAGATGTGATTTACATACTGTAAAATCTACTCAAAGTGAACATTTTAATGACTGTTAGTAAATTTAGTGAGTGTGTGACCATCACCATAATCCAGTTTTAGACCATTTTCATCACCTCAGCAAGATCTCTTGTGCCTGCTTACGGTTCATTTCCATCCCACCCCAGCCCTAGGCAGCCATTAATCTTTTGCCTGTCCTTAGAGATCTATTTTAGACATTTAATATAAATGGAATTATAGTGTGGTGTGGTCTTTTGTGACTGGCTTCTTTCACTTACCATAATGTTTTTGAGGTTGATTCCTGCTGTAACCTTCCTTATTAGTATTTTGGTTCCTTTTTATTGCTGAATAGTATTCCATGGTATAAATGTACACACACATTTTGTGGATCTGTGGTTCCTGCATGGTTAAGAGAAGAATAATGGATTTTGCCTATTGTGGGTTCTGGTCCTCATTTGTAAAGACAGCATGTCTCTGCATGTCTGTTTTCAGGCTGTGCCATTTGCTAGTGGAAAGAAAGCATTAAGAAAACCTGGGTTTGCTTTGGGGAAGTAGACTCAGGGTAATTTTTATTCTTATTTCCAAACTGTCTGTCTATTTATGAAAGCCTTAATTGGGAATGTTGGCTTGGGAGAGGCTTTCCTTTATAGAGGGCCTGCTGAGGACTGAGAAGAAAACATATCCTTCTAATTTTTTTTTATTTTTCTAATTTTTAAAAACTAAAGTTTTGTACCTATAATGCAGCATCAAAACTATTGGAACAATGCCGTATTAGAAAATGGTACACCCCCATTTTAGAAACTATTTAAATCATATTTTTATCTACTTTAATTTTATCAATTTATTCCCTTTCCCTTCTTTCGCTTAATAGTCATGAACTCCGCTCAGTGTGAGAGTAGGAAGGAAGCAAGAGTAGCCAATAAGAAAAAGAACAATGGTAAAATTTATGCCTGTATATTCAAAGAGAATTAAAATGAGGTGCGGGCTGCACTCAAGTCCTCAGACTTCTCCAGTTGAAAAAAAATTTTTTTTTAATGTTTATCTATTTTTGAGAGAGAAAGACAGACCGCAAGCAGGGTAGGGGCAGAGAGAGAGAGGGAGACAGAATCTGAAGCAGGCCCCAGGCTCTGAGCTGTCAGCACAGAGCCTGATGCAAGGCTTGAACCCACGAACCATGAGATCATGACCTGAACTGAAGTCGGATGCTCAACTGACTGAGCCACCCAGACACCCCAAGACTTCTCCATATTGAGCCCTGACACTGAAGTTGGAGTTGAGAAGTGGTAAATTTTATTCCTGTTTTTGTCACTCAATCACAAAGGAATTATGAAGAATTTACATAATGATTTTGCATCTCATTTTTTGCCTTTGTGAAACAAACATTTGCCATCTGAGAGGCCCTGGTGGTGGCCTTTTTAGCTTCCAGGGGAGGGGGGGTAAAGTCCTCAGATGAGACTGGCTGTCAGGGGAGGGGCTGCTTTCCCAGTGCCCCCATTCTCCTCACTGCGTATCGGGACTACTTTGGTGGTGGTCCAGCCGACATAGTGATGGAATGGAGAGGGGACCGTACCATGTGCCTATAGGCCGGAGACCCTCCAGAGCATTGTCACCACACCCATATGGGCCCCATGCCCCTCTGTAAGATCTGGGGAAAGCTGGGCTGACCAATGATTCCCCTCATCCATGGCTTGATTCAGAGACTCAGTTTCCTTTGCATTTTCTTCATTGTTCACCTGCTATTAGTCTTTCTTCTTTGATGGATGCATTGTTTATCTGACTTTTCGGGAAGGGGCATATTTGCCTAAAAATGAATTGTACTCATTATTATACCACCTAATTCTAGGATGACCCTCTTTGCTAGTGAACATGGCACTGGCCCCAGTGGGTCATTCTGGGGTCTGGTCCTGCTGTGTCTCTTCCTAAGGGCCTCCTCTTGAAAAACCCGTTTCCCAGAGTTTCTGGATGGAGCAGATACACAATGTGGCATAAAATGGATGCGAAAGACTCTGAAATTGGTGCCTCAGTGTAAAAAAGTCAGCTACTTTAGTGATTATTTATCTTATCTCTGTTGCTTTTATGGCTCTGTAGTTTCCGAGGCCTGATGGGAAGGCTGGAGTTCTCTAAAGATGAATTGCACTTAACGTCTCTCGTTTTTTTCCACAGCCAAACCGGTGTGATTTCATCAGGATCCTAATTCCTTTCATTGGCTTAACAGCCACATTTCCTACCATGGATAGAGACAAGGGGGATGGGTGTTTTTTATGGATTTTTCCCTTTGGCCATATTTCCAAGTTGTAATGCCGCTTACACTTTTGTTAGAGTTCTCTCAAGGAAGGTTTCTAACGACCCTGCTTGCCAGTGTCCTGTTGGCAAAAGGATGTGTTGAGAGCCAGCCAGTCATAAAACTCTGCTGCCAGGAAATGAGGCAGCAGCTCACAGACTGAGAGATTAGAGCCGCGCTCCAGGCTGTATTCTTCCCTGCTCCACTTCTGATGGACTTTGCCATTTCTGCTTATTTAAACATGTATTGTTTTCTTCTCATACCAGAAGTGAATAGGTGCTTGTAAATAATTCAAACAATCCAGAAATGTATAATTTAGGAAGTCAAAAGTCATCTGTAACTCCTTCCTCATAACTACCGCGAAGGGTTTGTTGAGCATTGCTCCAGGTTTTAAGGCGTATATACTAACATATGCATTCGTTTTTAAAAGTGGAATCAAATTAGACACACGGTTCTATACCTTGCTGTTTCACTTCACATTACAGATGAAAACTTTTTATCTTTAAATTGACCTCAACTGTGTTGAAAGCTGTGGACATACTACACTTTAGTTAGGCCCCTACTGAAGGATATGTGGGTGGCTTCTAATATTTCAATATTATAAAATGTACCGCAATGACAATTTTTGTTTATATTTCTTTGCAGGCCTGGGTAAGTGTTTGGCTGGATAAGTCCCTAGACATTTCTGCCTATTCTCGAATAATGTTAAATTTTTAACTGCAAAAAGGACAAAGTGTGTTGCATTTTATTATTGGAGTAATGACTGGTGAGCGAAGGCAGTTTGTTCAAACTAAAGCATGTGAATGAAATGTGTGGATCATTTTCCACATTTCTTGCCAGCTCTCGTGGTTGTGAAAAACATAACAACTCCTAACCCCACTGGCTTACTTCCTGGATTCCTTGTTAAATAGAGAAATGGGGGGCACCTGGGTGGCTCAGACAGTTGGGCATCTGGCTTTGGCTCAGGTCATGATCTTGCGGTTCATGAGTTTTAGCCCCGCGTCAGGCTCTGTGCTGACAGCTCAGAGCCTGGAGGCTGCTTCGGATTCTGTATCTCCCTCTCTCTCTGCCTCTCCCTGGCTTGCTCTCTCTTTCTCTCTCTCTCTCTCTCAAAAATAAATAAAATTAAAAATTTTTTTAAAAAGGGAAATGGATCTGGGATAATAGATTGATCTGGTTCTGGAACTGGTGTGATGCCATTAATTATTAGAGAGTCAGTACAGCCCAGCAGAGGAGAGGCAAAGCTCTAAGGCCATCCTGACTCATCTCACGTCTCTGCTCTACTGCTTGCCTGCCTTGCTGATCGTGTTTTTAGAACTAGAAGCAGTGATAATGTCTACTTCATAAGATGCTGTGGGGATTCAGTGAATTAATATCTACTAAGCACTTAGAGCTATACTGGACATAATCGTAAGTACTCAGTACGTGGTAACTATCAATATATTTGAAACCAAAAATGACCATTTATTGACCACATAGTCTGTTCCACACATGGGGTAGGCACTTCAGTTAGACTGTCTACTTTAATCCTCACAAAACTCTGCAAGCTGGGTATGACCATCCCTATTTGCAGATGAGAAACTGAGACTAAAAGTTTAAATAATCTGCTCGTTTCTGTCCACTAGTCAATAAAGATGCTGCCTCTCTCTGGTAGATGAGAACACTCCTTGCATGTAGTGTGTTTAAGAAATCTACGGCTTGTGTATGAGAGTGGCCGGAAAGGATTCCACATGAAATTCTTCAGAACCAACCAATAGTATATTCAGAGACAGGATCTGAAACCGTGGTCTCCCTACAGTAGCTGTGGATTAAGAGTGGCATCAATACACCTTAGCCACAAGTATTTGTAAGAAAACTCCATTTGTGTCTGATGTTGGTACAGACACAAATATTTTTATGTTGGTAAAAATAAGTTTTATGAAGTGAAAGCACAAGCCATATATGTCGACTGTTTTTGTTCCTGTTGTTTCTTCAGGCTGAACTGACATCCTTTCTCTCTCTCAGAATCCTCTGCTTCACTTTCTTGTCTTTGACAGTCAGCAGATACCCCCTGCTCTGAGAAGCCTCATCATTGAGAAGGTGCTGCTTGTCCCTAAAAGTTCCGCGCTCTCATGAAGCAACAGTTCAGGTGATGGTGTTTGCGCTCTGTGGTGTGATTCACGCAACTGTCTTCCATCTTTGGACTTGATCGACTTGAGGAAAGAGCCCATTACTTACCATGTCTTTTTCATTCAACATATTTTTTTTTTTTTTTGTTAAGCTTCTACTAAATGCTAGTCCATTTGTGCACTAGATTCTATCCCCTTCTATATGTTCAGGACTTTGCTCTTGCAATTGTCTTTTTTCTCTCTCATACCTGGATCACTCTCATCAGCACCCAAGCATGTGGTAGATAGTATCTCTCATGTTACCAAAAAAGGGTCTTGCATCAAGTTTGCCTCTATCTGTAGCCCCATTTCTCTATTCTGTTTTGTGAAATGCCCCTTAGAAGACATGCTTGTGCTGATGTCTTACTTCCTGACCTCCCAGTCCCTTTATAATCCATTCCAGTTCAATTATTCTTCCATCGCCATCATTCCCTGTGACCCCTCTGGTGAAGTCACCAATGGCTGCCTCTTGGTCAGTTCTTGACCCTCCTGTTCTGTGACCTCTCAGTCTCATTGGGCACGGCCCTACCACTTCTTCCTTCGTGAAAGATTTCTCTGAATTTTTACAAGTCCATCTACTTTCTTATCAAAAAGTTTTCTTTTTTATAAAAATTATACATGTCCCATCTTTTCACATTGGTTCCCTGCTTTCCCACAGTTCGCATAACATTCATCTTTATATTCTTTTTGGTCCTAGAGCACAACGTCTAGTATGAGGAAGATCTTTTTTTCTTTTTTTTAATGCTTATTTATTTTTGAGAGAGAGAGAGAGAGAGCAGGGGAGAGGCAGAGAAGAGGGAGACAGAGAATCTGAAGCAGGCTCTGCACTGTCAGCACAAAGCCCAATGTGGGGCTCAAACCCATGATCTGTGAGACCAGAACATGAGCTGAAGTCACACACACAACTGACTGAGCCACCCAACTGCCTCTTGTATGAGGAAGATCTTATGAATTTATATGGAGTTACTTCATATATACATTAAAAATGCAGATGTATTTAAAAATTGTTTTAATTGAAAAAAATTTTAAAATGTATTTAAAATTGTTCCATCAAGAGTGTAGGAGCAAATAGAGTGGAGGAAAAAGGAATGAAGAAAGATTTCTCTAAGTATACCTTTTCTGTAGTTTTAACTTTTGAATTTCCTAAATGTTTTACATATTCAAAAAATAAACAAGTGTATAATAAACAAACCCTAAGATTATATCATTTTTTTAATTTGAGAGAGAGAGAGCATGGGGGAGAGGGGCGGAGAGAGAGAGAGAGAGAAAAAATCTTAAGCAGGCTCCATGCTCACCATAGAGCCCAAGGTGGGGCTTGATCCCACAACCCTGAGATCATGACCTGAGCTGAAACCGAAAGTCAAACACTCAACAGACTGAGGCAGCCAGCCAGCCAAGCTCCCCAATAAACCCTAAGATTATATAAAAAACAGAAACAACTGAATATAAGTGTATAACAAATGAATAGCTTGGGAAAGAAAAAATAAATTCAACTAACTTTTTTTTTCCCAACGTTTATTTATTTTTGGGACAGAGAGAGACAGAGCATGAACAGGGGAGGGGCAGAGAGAGAGGGAGACACAGAATCGGAAACAGGCTCCAGGCTCTGAGCCATCAGCCCAGAGCCCGACGCGGGGCTCGAACTCCCGGACCGCGAGATCGTGACCTGGCTGAAGTCGGACGCTTAACCGACTGCGCCACCCAGGCGCCCCTCAACTAACTTTTGAACACAGCACTCTTCATATTTTTTAGTGGGGTATATTCTGAGAACAAAAGGAATGGCAAAGACATTTTAGACTTACAGTAGATTTGTGGTAAGTAGTGGTATTGGTGATGTAATTTTGAAACAATTTTGTGTATATTACGAGTTAGATCAGATTAATGAATACGGGTGCCTGGCTGGTTCACTCGGTAGAGCATGCAGCTCTTGATCTCAGGGTGGTGAGTTCAAACCCCATGATGGGTGTAAACACATACTTAAAAAAAAAAAAAAAGAATTAATGAATACACTAGTATTTTTATGAGTCAGAGTTTTCACCATGTGTAAGAGAGAGACACAAACATGGAATGGGGGGAGGCTAAGGGAAAACCTTCTGCTGCTGGATTTGAATGGGAAATAATAAATAAATCTGTGTGTTTAGAAACAAGGACATGCACTTGCAGAAATGAACACACCTAGAGCTCAGATGATGATTTCTGAATACTATTCCTCCTGAAAAGGAACAGGGTACTTTGGGGAAATGTGTGATTCCATGTCAAGGACAGAGAAAATACGACATCAGTCTGGAAAATTCTGTTGTGTCAGAAAGTAAGAAAATGCTCAAAGACTGATGAGGTCATGTCAAAAACCACAGCTTGACGGGTGTCCCACAGGCCAAATCTGACAATATAAGCATCAAAAAGAATAATGGCAGTAGTGGATGGTAATGATTGAATACAGAAATTTATAAGGGCATTATGATAATAAATAAATAAGAAAGAGAAAGAGGACGAGGAAGAAAAAGGTTTCTTTACAGTAGAATGCCAGATAATAAATTTAAAACCAATTATAAAATCATTTTGCAAACCGTGATTTAATAATTGTGTGAAAGGGTGTTGGGAAACAGAATGTAGACATGGTCTCACAATATCACCACAGATTACTTATTAATTCCAAAGGGAATAAGTATCTCTATGAGAGATCTGGCCAACAACCTTAACCAAATGATCAAACATAGTCCAGGGAATAGTGAAGAACCCGGAATTAAACCCAGCCTTACGTTCTGACTGATATGGGGCAACAAGAAGTACACAGTGTTGCCTACAGAATGTTCTTGCCAAAAATGTTTAGTCTGGATGTAATCAGAAGGAAAAATTGGACTAATCCAGAACATGAGACCTTCCACAAGACAGCTGGCCTCTTAAAGAAAAGCAATATCTTGAAAAGCAAAAATAAGGCAGGGAGACTCTTCTAGAATAAACGAGTCTGGAGAGACTTGGCAGTTAAAGAGACTGCTGTAAATGTTTTTTCAGAGACAATTGGGGAAATTCGAATATGGACTATATGTTAGATATATTATTGAATTAAAATTAATTTTCTGTGAGGAAGGGGAAATAAAGAGTTGCTTCCTTTTGCAAGATGAAAAAGTTTTGGAGATCTGTTGCCCAACAATGTGCATATAGTCAACACTACTGAACTGTGCACTTAAAAATGGTTGAGATGGCAAATTTTATGTTATGTATCTCTTACTACAATTGAAAAACCATTTTAAATCCTTAAATGGCCTACATAAGGACATATATAAGGAAATACATGTTGAAATACTTAGGAATCAAATGTCAGGCTATCTGCAACTTTTCTTTCAAGTGGTTTAGCAGGGAAAAAAGTGTGGGTGTTGTGGTTATGTGTGTTGAAAGATGAGTAAGCAGCAAAATGTTAACAAATGTTGAATCTAGATGATGGGTATACAGATGTTTGTTATTCTCCTCTGTCCGCTTTTCTATAAATTTGAAAATGTCCAACTAAATATTTGGAAAAAAACAAGGCAGTTTTTTCAAACTGCATCCTGTTTTAATTTGCATTTCTTTTGTAAGTCAGGTTGAATATCTTTCCTCATGTTGACACACTAATTCTCATTTTAGTTACATGACAGGTCTGATATGACCCTTTATTCTTCAGTGGGGTCTTAATTATTTCTTACCTACTTACATAAGCACTTTATAGATATAGACATTAAAAACTCTGAGCCATATTACTACAAATATCTTTTTCTCGGGCTATTTTTCTTTAATGTTGGAGATCCTGGGTCTCTCTGCACTTTTCCCTGAGTAATCTTACCTAGTCCCAAAGCTATATGGGTCATCTATATGCTAATGATTTCTAAATTTAGATCTATAACCATGACCTCCCTCATGTTTTCCAGCACACATGTTTTCCAGTAGTTTCTTACTACCACTCCTGGCTAAAAGAAACCAAGGTTCCTTGGTTTCTCCAAGGTTCCTTGGAGAAATGGCTGATTCAATGGAAAAAGTAGGGAAAGCCTAGAAAATCTTGTATCCAAAAGCAAGGAAGGGTTTGGAAATCTGGGGCACCTGGGTGGCTCAGTCTGTTGGGTGGCAGACTTCGGCTCAGGTCATGATCTCACAGCTCGTGGGTTTGAGCCCTACATTGGTCTCTGTGCTGACAGCTCAGAGCCTGGATCCTGCTTCAGATCCTGTGTCCCCCTCTCTCTCTGCCCCTTCCCTGCTCATGCTCTGTCTCTCTCTCTCTCTCTCTCTCTCTATCAAAAATAAATAAACATTAAAAAAAAAAAAGAACAATGGAAATTTGTTGAAAAGACACAGGAGCCATTTTGAAGGGGTTTCCAATGGCCAATTCCAGGACAATTAGAGCATCAAGTATATAATGATAGTAATGGAATAAAATAACAATACATGAGCCTACATGATACAAATCAGGAATCGGCCTTTCCTATAAAGGGCCTGATTATAAATATTTTAGGCTTGATGAGTCATGCAATCTCTGACACAACTGTTCAATTCTGCAACTACAGCATAAAAGGAGCCATAGACAATACATAAATGAATGAATGGCTGTGTTCCAATAAAACTTTATTTACAAAAATAGACAGCAAGTTGGATATGGCCCATGGGTCACAGTTTGCCTACCTCTGCATCTAAATAAACAAATGAATAAATAAGCAGGGAGAAGAGAAAGCTCTTCATCACAATAGAATGTCAACTAATAAACACAGAGGGAGTAATGGAGTTAAAATCTCAATGTGGCCACCATCATAGTAATTATTATTATTTTTTTAAACTTAATTATTTAAATTCAAGTTAGTTAACATATAGTGTAGTCTTGGTTTCAGGAGTAGAACCTAGTGATTGATCACTTATTTATAACATGTAGTGCTCATCCCAACAAGTGCCCTCCTTAATGCCCATCACCCATTTAGCCCATCCTCCCACCTACCGCCCCTTTATCAAATTCCAGTATTTAAGAGTCTCTTATGGTTTGCCTCCCTGTTTTTATCTTACTTTTCTTTCCCTTCCCCTATGTTCATCCATCACAGTAATTATTAATTCAGGCAAGAAACATCAATAGATGCTAAAGATAGTGCCTTAAAGAAAGATGAGGAATAGATTATTTAAATAGTTGCAGAGTAGTTCCATATAAAATTAATCACAAAGAAGAGAGAGTATCTTTACAGTGAGAAATCTGTGGTACTATCTTAATCAACATTAATATCACAAGTAATAGGATACATGGACATCATTTGCCACCTGATAGAATGCATTGAGGAAAACACAGCATCACTCCTGTGATATTCCTGCCAAAGATTTATAATTTGGGGGTAAACATGAGGAAACATTAGACAAATCCAAGAGAAGGACACTAAGAGTGAGTTTGAGGGATTTGGGGGTTGATTGAGGAAAAAGATATGCTCACAGGGTGTCATAGCACACAAGCTTATTGGATAACATGTTGACAGATTTTCATGTAGGGGAAGTCCCTCACAGAATGACACTGTCCACAGGCTACCCTGTGGCCACTATCTAGAGGGGGAGGAGGACAAGGGAACTCTGGGGAAGAGAGGGGGGCTTAGTGTCTAGGTGATGCTGCATGATTGGGTACCACTGGGCCAGAAAGCTCTGAAGAACAGCAGTGGTCTGGGGTCTTTTATATCTACAGAGTTCATCTTATTTATGACTGGAAGATGTTGGGTGTAATTTCACAGGGTATGCAAAGTAGGCAGAGTCCAATAGCTAAGACCCCGCTTATTTGGGGCTATGTTGAAAAGAACTGGATGTATTAAAATTTGAATTTGGTGTCAGTGAGCTTTTGAAGTTCCAGCCTTCTGTGTCCTTGAAACATAGGACATGTGGTGGAAAGTTTCAGGAATTTTACCAGGGCCAGTCTTAGAGATGGACACTGCTTTTGGAGTAGAGGAAGATTAGAGTGGTGGAAAAACTTTGGTTGGAAAAAAACACATTAACTTCCTTACAGATAGCATGCATACGATAGACTGGTGTGTGACAAAGTATTTTCGTATGCACAGAACACGCATTTTCTGACTTCTCTTCAAGTTCCAATTTTTCGTCACAAAAGTACTTATGAATTAGTGTGGGTTGCAGCAGTTGCTCAGAGTAGCAGAACATTTTTCAACTTCATATAATTCATATTACTCTTAAATTTGTATACATATATATTTATTTGTGTGTATATATGTGTATTTGTATACATGTATGTAAAACTTTAGGTTTAAAATACACGAAACATGATATTGATTCCCTGCAGTGGCAGCTAGATGTATTTGAATGCTAGCATCGCAAATTATGATTTAAAAAATATTAAATAATATTTCATTGGTTCTTCAAAAAATTAAATAAAATGTAGTATCATTCAGATCTTATTATCTAAAAATTGATATTTGTTAACTATAATTTGCATGTAGCCTTATAGGTACCTTGCATGTACCTTTAATAGGTAATTAATGAGAATGATTTATTTGCAGTAATATGAAAAAGAATTTTGATTTTTTGTGTTTTACATTTACTTCACATTTTGATGAAAATATGTTCAAATTTTGGCTACTTTGAATATAGTGACATTTTATTTTTTAATTCATTAAGTCTTTACTGTTGATGGAAAATGAATTATATGAACTCTTAAGTATTAAACACAATTAGTGATTTAGCTAAAATAAAGTCACAAATAAACTTTATGGAATAAACATATAATACCCTACAAATTAACTCTTTACTTTATTCATCCAAATATCTGTGGCACATCCACAGAACCTCCAGACTTATGCAATAATAATTAAATTCAGTTATCTTTGATGCTTGGCCAATTTTCAGTCATATTAAAAACATAGCTTTACACATATATATTTTTATCCTGTCATTGTGGCGTTTTATTTGTCAAGGTTGGTAGATAGAATATATCTTATTTTATAGTTGTCATCTTAAATTATAAATTCTCATTATTTAGACAGCGATATATGAGCTGCCATTTGTAATATTGATCCATGCTCCATAATTGCTAGGGTCTAGCCTGGGTGGAGGAACACTTTGTATTCCATTGACGTTAGGCAAACAAAGAATAAAGAGCATTAGTTTGGTGGGGCAGTGATTTACTTAAGGTTCAATTTGTGTATGTTCTGTCTCTTGTTATGATAAATTATAATTCTGATCTCTAACATTTTCTGAGAAGGTTAAGAAAATCTTTAAGGTATTCAGCTAGACTACGAAAGGTTTTTATGAATCTCCCAGCAATATAACCTTTAACCATGAGCCTGTGGTATCCACAAAGCTTGTAAAACACGCTTGTTGGAGAAGATGGTATTTATTAGACTATACGTGAACACTGAGTTGCTCACTTGAGCTGTACACAAACTCACTACTGTGGTGCTGATGTGGGCAAGAGAAAAAAATTAAATTTTCTTACAACTTACGCCCCATTTATTCAATTGTCTTGAAGTTGACGTTTTGCCAAGGGCAAAAGGGAATCTTAGCTTAACATTGTCCTAACCTCTAGGATCCTGTAAGTCTTGTTTAACACATAAAAATTCCTTCGGCGCCTTCTTTTATGCCTACCCACCAAATTATGTTAGCAATCATCCTCCAAGCATATGGCCCACTGATACACATCTGAAGGGTCTCGTGACTGAGGTTTTACTAGATAGTAATAAATGACCTTTTCCTAACAATAGCTTGTCCCCTCAAGGTCCTGAAAACCTTGCTTCCAAAATTCCTTAGAGAATTAACGCTACCCTTAACACCCTGCCAACTTGAAAGTATATAATCAGCTAGTCCTCAACCCCAATGCAGCTCTTTCTCCCCACGGGTCCTGTCCCCGTGCTTTAATAAAACATCTTGCACCCAAGACATCTCAAGAATTCTTTCTTGACCTTTCGTTTGGAACTCCAACATTTCCACATCAGTGCCATTTCCTGAAAAAGAAGACATTAGAAGAAGCATTGGTCTGGGGAAGAATGAGTTGTTAAAGTGAAGTAAATTCATTTTGTCCTTTTTGAGTTTAGGACATATGAAAGTCTAATAGATGGCTGCTTATCTTAAGCTTATGTAGGGAGTCTGAGCTGGAGATTTAGATTTAGAACTCATCTGTATTCAAGAGGTGAAGACTAGGGGCTTGTGCAGGGTGAGGGTGGGAAAGGGGGGGTGCGGAGGGGGGGAAAGAGAAGAAGTCCCAGGCTGAAGCCCTGAGGGCAACTCTGAGAGGTAAAGGAATGGGTAAAAGAGGAGCCAACAAAGGAGGCCAAGAAAACACAGTCAAAAGAGAAAGAAACCCAGGGAAACAGTGTTGCAGAAGCCAAAGAAGAGGAGTTTCGTGAAGGAATGATCAGTCATTTTGGCTGTTAACTTGTGCCAAGGAGAATGGGGGCTGAAAATAAGCCACTGCATTTGTTAAGTGGGAGGGAATGAGGGGAGTTGAGAAGAGGTAGTTTCAAAGGGTTGGTGGAAACAGAAGCAAGATTGTAATGGGCTGAATGGTGAAGGTGTTAATAAGTGGTAAATTGCTTTTTAAGAGGGTGACAATGAAATGGAGAAAGCCTGAGTATGGAGCACAACAAGGGAGTGAGGAGACTCCTTTCTCTTCCTCCCTCCCTTCCTTCTTTCCTTCTTAGGATGAGGAAGCTTTAAGCAAGAGTACAGAGTGGAGAAGAAAGATACAAGAGGGAATACAATCGATGCCTTGAAATTCTGAAAGAGGCAGGAGGGATGAAATCAAGAAAGCTAGGGGAGTTATTTACCTGACAAATTGAGAAATGTCTTCTTTTGAGGCAGGAAGCAGAAGCAGAAAGGATGATTAAAGATATGTTTGGAGATACAGAGGATGAAAGCAGAGGCTCGTTCCCAGGGGGTGTTAGGAAGAAATGTTAGAAGCTGGCCTATTCCCTAGCCATCCTTGCAACCAGGATATAGGGACATGTGGTGGGTGTTGCCCATCAGACACACCTCTTGGCCCTTCTCTTAGACCCAGGCCCAGCCCCTCCCCCAACCTTGTGCCTCAGAGCGCCCACATTTTGGAGTGCCTTACTCAAAATTTTCTAAGTCCCCCTTTGTTACCTGTCACTGGTCAGGGCTGGCAGTGCTGTTCAGGAATGGTGTCCTGAGCCTGGACTTGAAACTACGTAGGCTCCATCTCTGCTTCTTTCCCTTGGAGGTATTTTCAACCTTTTCCTTCATGACTGCAGTTGATGAAATTCTGGGAGGCGCCATTAGCAGCAGGAGCAGTGGTTCTAATGCAGTGTCCGTGAAGAATGGACATGGGGTCAGTGGCAGAGTCTGCAGAGTTGTTGTCAGCAGCTAAGGCAGTGGGGTCTCTGGACTTAGTATAGCTTTGGGTGTTGCAGGGCTGGCTTCGTGGGCATGTGGGCTATATAGTCACAAGTGGCTGCACTTAAAAGGGCCCCACACTTGGTTCAATACTTGGCCATTGCTGTCTTAAAACTCTTAATAATTGTGAACAAGGGATCGGCAAATTATGTAACTGGACCTAGAGCATTGATCGTACTGAAAATTTGACTGTTGATCCTGACTAATCTAAACCTACTCCTTCAGCCAAATCTGGAAGTTTGGTATTACTTAATACTAATCGTGTGCCAGTAAACATTTAACAACCAGTTCTTTGAGTAAAAACAAACAAACAAACAAACAAGTCACCTGCCTTATAGTGTTTGCCAATTCCCATGGAATAAATGTACTCACCATTGCTGAGTTCAAGCTACCAACATGATATCCCTGAACATGGAAGTGGAAAGAGATATACAATCGTATTGCTCTATGGTATTTCTATCATACAGATATGATACATGTAATGACTTCAAAAGTATAGATGTTAATATCATGTAAAATAATTAGGAGGTGTTGTGTTTTGAGTTGAGCTTTGACCTTTGTTCTTGATATAAGTTATTTCATTGTAAGTTGATATAATTTTTTAAAAATTATTTTGGTTAAGTTTATTTATTTATTTTGAGAGTGCACAATCCAAGTGGGGGAGGGACAGAGAGAGAGAGGGAGGGAGAGAGAGAATCCCAAGCAGGCTCCATGCTATCAGTGCACAGCCTGACGCGGGGCTCAATCCTACGAATTATGAGATCATGACCTGAATGGAAATCAAGTTGGTCACTTAACCAACTGAGCCACCCAGGCTCCCCTGTATAATCTAATTTTTAAATAATGGCTGTGATTAATACCTGGCTCACAAAATTCCTGAAATTCTCCTTTTAATGAATTACTTTTCATTTTAAGCCACCCAGACTTGGTTTCTGCTGCTTGCAGCTAAGAACCTTGTGTGACAGGAGCAAGAATGATCAAATTCATGTGCAGGGGATAGCTAGGGAATTACCTCACTTGAAACAGGAAATAGGTGGCAAATCAGGGAGCTGACATCTTGAACCATGAGATCACATAGTTCTTGACCTGTTTATGATCCCATGGAGATAGGACTGGCCAATGGAGACTGGGCGGGAATTCTCACTGAGTGAGAGCAGTCTCAATGTCATCCGTGTATTATGTGATTATGTGTTAAATTCCAGGGTTCACACTGTAACTGCTTCAGAACTTTGGAGATAGGAGAGGCCAGTCCTTTGGTAGGACAGTCAAGAAAAGTTTAAGAGAAGAAATTGGATTTGAGCTGGCTTTGAAAGAGGGGCAAGGTTTGATAAATCTTGGCTTCCATTTGTAAATGTGGGAACATCTTGAAACCCAGCTGCTCTGAAAAAGCATACTCTTGTTAACTAATAAGCATTTTTTTTTTTTTTTTTGGCATAGAAACCTCAGGAATATAAAAATATGGGCAAGGAAATTTGGAGAAATCCAAATTTATTCTTTCCTATGAAGTCCCTGTTATATCAGCCAAATAATCTCAGTTAAGAATTTCTGATCCCAGGGGCGCCTGGGTGGCTCAGTCCGACTCTTGATCTCAGTTCAGGTCTTGATCTCAGGGTTGTGAGTTGAAGCCCCACACTGGGCTCCATGCTGGGTGTAAAACCTGCTTTAAAAAAAAAATAATTTCTGACCCCAAATGATAAAATCTTCTTGTGCAGCTGTGCTATGAAGCAGGTCTGTGTTATTCAGATGAAATAGGGTATATGAAAGTGCTGAAGAAGACCATCAACAGATAAAAGACCATGGTCACAGTCATCAGCGTTAAATTCCAATAACAGTCATCAGTGTTAAATTCCAATGTTAAATTCCATTGTGTCCCTCTGCCCATTCATATATTGAAGCTTGAATTCCCAATGTAACTGTATTTGGAGACCGGGCTTTTAGGAGGTAATTAGGATTAAATGAGGTCATAAGGATGGGGTCCTAATCCAATAATATCGGAGGCCTTATAAGAAGAGGAAGAGAGGGTATCTCCCTCTCCCCATACACACATGCTGAGGAAAGACCACATGACACATGGAGAAAAGGCAGCAGTCTGCAAGCCAGGAAGAGAGCCCTTATCAGAACCCAACCCAACCCTGATCTCAGATGTCCAGACTCCAGAACCGTGAGAGAATACATTTCTGTTGTTTCAACCACCCAGTCTGTGGTATGTTGTTCATATGCAAACCAACCAATCCAGAGCCCATATCTTCAACCATCTCCTTCATCTAATCTTCACCCCCCCACCCAATACCTCCTCGGTCCTGAACCACCCCAAGCCAGGTACCAGACAACTAGGGACCACCTCCTTAGCCTCCCATATGTTTGCATATGAAAGGTACACTTGGAGGCAAGCTGTTTACTATCTCTAGGAATTCACTAGTCCTGGGAGGTGCAGTCTCTCAAAGATTAACAAGACCCCACAGTGTCAAAGCCACTCCCATCATTATTCAAACTATCCAATCCTAACCTTGCTCAGTGAATCTACCCTACCTTACCCATTCCTTCCAATGAAACCATAGTAAAGCCTCTGGCCTGTGGGTTCCTCTCATTGCTCCTGCTCCTGACTAGCCCTGGTGCTTCCCCCATGTGACCCGACTACTTCAGCATGCCCCCTCCTCTTGGGAATTGAAAGTGATAAATTCTTCTGCCCAGGAAGTTGTCTCTGTGTCTATTGTATTACTATACCTGATTAAAACAAATCTCAGATACATTTTAAAACAGGAGGTAATCAGGAAAATCATGCACTTATATATGAAGGAGACAGAGTCTCCTGGCAGATCTCTCCCTTTTACTTGTCGGAGAGTTGGCCTTTGTGTTCTGTTAAGGCCTTCAACTAATTCAGCGAGGCCCACACACATTAGGAAGATCAATCTGCTTCACTCAATCTACCTAGTCAAATGTTCATCTCATCTGGAAACACCCCCACAGACATATCCAAAATGATGTTTGACCAAATATCTGGCCATCTCCTGGCCCAATCATAAAACTAAATCCCATAAAACTAAGCATCACATTTATGGGTGGTGTCAAAGCATAAAAAAAACAAAACAAAACAAAACAAAACAAAACAAAAAAACCCCACCCATAAATGTGATGCTTAGTTTTATGGGATTTAGTTTTATGATTGGGCCAGGAGATGGCCAGATATTTGGTCAAACATCATTTTGGATATGTCTGTGGGGGTGTTTCCAGATGAGATGAACATTTGACTAGGTAGATTGAGTGAAGCAGATTGATCTTCCTAATGTGTGTGGGCCTCGCTGAATTAGTTGAAGGCCTTAACAGAACACAAAGGCCAACTCTCCGACAAGTAAAAGGGATTTCCTCTGGTCTGACTGCCTTTGAGCTGGGATATTTGGTATTTTCCTGCCTTCACACTCAAACTGAAATCAGCCCTTCCTGGGTGTCGAGCTTGCCGGCTGTCAGACTGGAACTACACCATCAGTTTTTTGGTGGTGTCTCCACCTTGCAGACTGCAGATCTTGGAACTTGTCAGCTTCAATAATCATGTGATCCAATTCTTTACAATAAATTTCTTTCCTCTGTATCCTTGGTGGTCTCTGTTGCTGGTTGTCTGCTCAGGACAAGCCCTAAGCTGATACATGCAGAGGAGCAACTAGCCCCGTTGAGTCTTCTGGGCACGATGCTGGCACATGCTTGAAGCCTCTGGTTTAGCCATTTGCCTCTGGTTTTGAAGTCCCAAAACACTGTGGCTTTTGTCCCAATCCCAGCTTCTGTCAGGATTGTGGCAAACCTGTGCTCTGAGTCAATCAGATGTACTATGTAGATATGAGCAAGAGTGAGAATGTATTGGCTTAATATCCTAGAATGCTATTTGCCTTTTGGGTCCTTTCTCCTTCAGCTGTGGGTATGTTGAAGGGTAGGCACACATAGTCAAAAGGGTAAGCTGGTGTTGTGAGCAACTTGTTCCCTAAGTTTGCAAAAGGCAGGTACTTACTTGGATATTAACTGTGGAAAAACATTGTCTGAAGTCTCTGGAGAGAGAAATGTCTAAAAGAATGAACAGATACATTACCTGAGACTATTCTTAATGGAGCAAGGTATTTATTTGGGCCAGTTGGAGTGCTTAAAGTCAAAATGAAATTATGGCCAGACCACACTGATGGCCTCTTGCCAAATCACACCTCAGGCAGGGATCCTGCTTTTCCGGAATATGCCAGTTTGCTAAGGTCACCTGTTTCAGTAGAAAGCAGGAAAAGGATGTAGTGGCAGCATACATGAACCTTAACTTATGAAGTTCCGGTTTAAATCTCTGATGGGGAAGGAAAACTATTTATTGTTCCTCTAGATGTACCAGATTTTAAAAAGAAATAAGTGGAAAGGAAATGATTTATTTTCTGTTTATAGTTTGTGTAATGGACATCTGTTTTTATTTACTCACTCAGGTTCCACTCCCTCCCATTCACCTTCATTTCTTTGGAGTTTCCATTGAATGCATCCCCAGAGAGACCGTAATGAGGTCCCCTGTTCTCCCTGGCCAAGGATGGCGGTGGCGGTTAGTCAGTCAGGCAGACTCTCCTTCACCCATGTTGTGAAAAATGCAGCGGGGTAGGGGACAGATAGAGCTGGGGTGGGAGTACAGTCTAAAATAGGATGGTCAAGAATGACCTCCCTGAGATTTAAGCTTTGCCTGAGGCTCTGTCTCCAAGTAAACCCTGTCCCACCCACCCACTCTTTCCCATCTCAGTTGATGGCATCTGCGTCCTTTCAGTTGTGCAGGCAGAAAGCAAACAAACAAATAAAAATGAACAACAGTGGGGCACCTGTGTAGCTCAATCAACCAATTGAGCTCAATCAATGTCTAACTCTTGATTTAGGCTGAGGTCATGATCTCACAATTTCGTGAGTTCAAGTCCCGAGTTGGGCTTGAGTTTCTCTCTCTCCCTCTCTCTCTCTGCCCCTCCCCCACTTGTTCTCTCTAAATAAATAAATAAATAAATAAATAAATAAATAAATAAATAAACATTTTTTTAAAAAAGGAACAGCAGCTTGGAATAATCCCTCTCATTTGCTCACACCCCACATTTAATCAGTTACCATATCCTGTTTACCTTTAAAATATATCTGGAATCAGACCATTCTTCAGCATCCGCACAGCTACCAGACTGACCCAGGCCACCACCATCTCTTGCCTGTATTATTGCAAAGGCCTCTTAGATGGTCTCCTTGCTCCTTCCCTTGTTCCCTGTAGTCTATTCTCAACACCACAGCCAGAGTAACCACTACACATAGAAATCCACTAATGTCACTCCTTTCTCAAACCCTTCTGATGGCTCCCCGTCACTTGGAGAAAGGGCAGTCTTTACCATGGCCTACAAAACCCTAAATGTTGGCTACTCTCATGAACACATCTTTGGTAACGTTCTCCTTCATTCACTCTTCTTAGAGCTGCCTGGCCTTCTTTTATTCCTCAGGCCTTCATGCACTTTTAAGCCTCAGGGCCCTTGCACATGCTGTTCCTAACTTCTGGGTTACTCTTCTCCCAGGTATTGTATGGCTCACCCACTCAACTCCTTGAAGTCTTATGTGTTTTCTCTAGACTTGTTCAGCTGTACAGGCACAGAAAGAGTAGACACAGTTGAGATTGATCATGGAATTTAAACTGGGTAAACAGACAAGTGGGAGCTATGGAACCATTAAGAGGTAATAGGACAGATGGATTATCAGTCTAGCTGAGGTACCAGAAAGAGTGAAATGGAAAGATGAGGGGAGGGGTCAGAGACTAGACTAGGGAGGTTGTGGCTGTTGCTAATTACATGACTAGAATATGTCTCTGGATATGAGTAGCCAAAGTAGGGGGGAGGGCAGGAGCACTGGATGAGAAGAAAGAAACTGAGAGGCCAGCTTTGGGAGGATCATCTGAGAAAATACTGAAATCATCAAGAATTAAGGCAGGAGCAGAGTTGGAGAGAGTGACATGGAACCAGGTCTGAGGGCATGTCCTAGAGCTGGTAGATGACAGAACGAGGAGACAGAACAGGTCCCACCTGGTGACCTGAGACCCAAAGATGCAGGCAGCTGCAGATAGTGAAGAAGGAGGGAGGTGAGAGAAGCCACCTCCCTCCGCCCGGGGGCACAGCTGTGAGAAGGAGAGTAGTTGCTGGGAAAGAGGGCTGTAGGGGAGCAGTGTCCTCAGGGGCCAGCAGGGTTCCCAGAGAGCAAGGTGAAGGCTGCCCCTAGAGAAGAGGCTGGGACTGTGGGAGGTTCTGCTGGTGACTGCGAGTTTCCTGAAGGCTTCAGGAGTTTGGCAATGGTGGGCCAGGGCCGCAAAGAGCGGGGGAAAGGAAGGTGACCTGGAGTCCTGGGTGCTTGTGGAAGCCACGTAAACAGGGATAAAGGACATAATGAGATGAGCAATGGTGCTAAACCTAAGTTCTTTCCACTAGTTGAAACTTGAGAAAAAGATTTTTAAAAATTTTACAGCTTGCATGAGTCAGCAAATCAACTAGTAGACTGCTATTATGAACAAAAATAACTTTTTAAAGTTTGCCTTTTTAAGACTATAAAAATGTGTGCTCAAGCTAAAAAATAACTCAAATAATTTAGAAAAACATGAGTCAAAAAGTAAGACTTGCCCCTCCCTCTCCCAGTTCTACTCTGAGTGGTAAGTACTATTAACAGTTTCTCAGGCCTCCTTTCAGGCATTTTCTATGCACATGAAAGCATATACAACATGTAGCTTTTATTTTATTTTATTTTATTTTATTTTATTTTATTTTATTTATTTTATTTTAATTTTATTTTATTTTTATAAAGCATTTTTTAATGTTCATTAAAAAATTTTTTTCCAATGTTTATTTATTTTTGAGACAGAAAGAGACAGAGCATGAACAGGGAAGGGTCAGAGACAGAGGGAGACACAGAATCTGAAGCTGGCTCCAGGCTCGAGCTGTCAGCACAGAGCCGGATGTGGGGCTTGAACTCACGGACTGTGAGATCATGACCTGAGCCGAAGTCCAACGCTCAACCGACTGAGCCATCCAGGTGCCCCTTAGAAAAAAAAATTTAAATGTTTGCTTATTTTTGAGAGGGGGCGGGGAAGGGCAGAGAGAGAAGGAGACACAGAATCAGAAGCGGGCTCTGGGCTCTGAGCTGTCAGCACAGAGCCTAATGCAGGGCTTGAACCCACAAATCAACTGATCATGACCTAAGCCGAAGTTGGACACCCAACCAACTGAGCCACCCAGATTCCCCAATGTGTATTCATTTTTGAGAGAGAGAAAAAGACGCAGCGTGAGTGGTGAGGGGCAGAGAGAGACAGAGACACAGAATCTAAAGGAGGCTCCAGGCTCTGAGCTGTCAGCACAGAGCCTGACAGAAGGCTCAAATTCACAAACCATGAGATCATAGCCTGGGCCGAAGTAGGACACTTAACCAACCAAGCCACCCAGGCACCCCCAACATGTAGTTTTCAAATGAATAGATGGGAGCATTACTGCTTTACAGCTTGGTTTCATTCCTTAGCAATACACTTGATAACGTTTTTCATACATAGGTAAATTTTATCATTCAGCTGCATACTATTTTATTCTACACAATCTGTGTAACCAGTCCCCTAATGCTGGACATGTAGGAGATGTCCAGTTTCTGGTGTTTTGTTTTGTTTTGTTTTGTGCCTTATAAACAATTGCTTCCATGAACATCCTTGAACATAAATCTTTGTTTTACTTCCAGTTTTGTTTGAAATTACAGAATAGCTACAATACATAACTATGTGCACACTACTGGGACTAAATACATGTTAATGTTTTACCATAATTGCTTTAAATCAACTTTACTAGGCATCCCCACCTTGCTCTTCAAAGAAGTTGTGCTCATTTATACTCTCACCAGCGATTATAAGCATTCCCATTTCCGCACATCTTTAGCAACACATGGTATTTTCAGACTTTGGTCTTGAGAGTCTGCTAGGTAGGAAATGGTATTGCATTGCTTTATTTTCATTTTCCTGAGTTTCAGAACCTCCTAATGTTTCTTGGTCACTTGTATTTCCTTCTTTATGAATAACCTGCCCTTCAAAACTGTCCTGATTCTTCTTGGTAATCTGCTCTTCCAAAAGGATGTAGGGTCAATTTGCCAAGTTTTGTAAAAAACCTTTGTTGAGATTTGTAGCTATAGCTCTTTGCAGTCACACCTTACCCCCCCTTTTTTCAGCAATTGCTCTAGAGATTATACTATATGGCCATAACTTTGCACAGCTTTTCTAGAGTCTACTCTGCAGCAGGATCTCATAGAATGGGTGAGCGAAGACTGGAGCTACATAGGCTTGGATGAGAGCTCAGCTCTAGCACGCACTAGCTCTATGGCCTTGGCCAACTAAACTTGTGTATTACCTATTCATAGGGCTGTTGTAAGGATTCAAGTGCCTAGTATAGAGCCTGTTACATAGTACCCAGTAAATATTTGAGAAAGACCATTTTGATTCCTACTCCAGTAGAGGCATAATGATACCCATCTTCATCCTTTTGACGTTATCTAAGGAATATACAGACCTAACAATTCTAAATTGATTTCTCTTTTTGATTCATCCTAGAAACTTACAAAACAGGGTGTTTGTGATAGTTATCTACCAATAAAGAACTATCCCCACCTGCTGGCCATACTCACAAATTAAAAATAAAGGTCGGTCCAAATGTGGTTGTTGAGGAAGTCTTTCCTTTTGTAGCTACTGTGACTTGTAGCAATCTTTTCACCCCAGTTTTTCTTGCTTACATACTCCCACACACTCTCCGACAAACTAGCATCTCAACACGCAGTGCTGGCTAATTGTTGACACATTTATTTAGTTGAGGCAAACATTTCTTTTCAGTTTGGAATTTAGATGCAACCTGGACATGTTTTCCTTCTTGCTGGCTTGGTTGTTTCATAGAGTTGGCCTTCCAAGTCCTGAATCTTTACCCTAAGAAGAGGATTACACCTAATATTTTTTCTCTTTTCCTTCTTAAGATTCATGAAGTAACCCTCAGAAACAATAGGTGTGGTATATAACTAACACACATTGTATTACTAACTACCATCAATGTTAAACAGGAAAGAAAATCTCTCTCTCTCTCTCTTTTTTTTTTTTTTTTAAGTTTATTTATTTATTTGGGGGCGGGAGGATGAGAGAGAGAGAGAGAGAGAGAGAGAGAGAGAGAGAGAATCTGAAGCAGGCTCCATGTGCCAGCTCAGAGCCCTATGCAGGCTCACTCCCAGGAACCATGAAATCATGACCTGAGCAGAAATCAAGAGTCAGACCTTAACCAACTAAGCCACCCAGGCACCCCGAAAGAAAATATCTCTTAATTGGCCATTATATTTTTAATTGGTTGAAGATGCCATAAGAAGAGCTGATAAATGAGCTGCTGGGGAGAATTCTAGTTAAGTTCTCCTTGGAACAAAGCCACTTCATACTGAATCAGGAAGGCCAAGCTAGGAATTGGCATTTGAATCTGGAACCTTCTGAGATCAATACATTTCATCAGAGCTTTCCTTGAGGTACAGGAAAGTGGCCATTCAGACTCTGCACTCTAGGGGCTTCCATTGCTGTGGGTCACAGGGGGCTGGCTTAGTGCAGGGGCTCAGGAGGAGGAGCAAAGAGCCGCCCCAGCAGCTGATGTTCAGAACGACCTGAGATCCTGCCTTTGGGGTTTCTAGGTAATCAGTGTCAGCTGATCTGCCCTCTTCGCCTTCTTGTAGCAAGGCAACGCTGGACTCATTCTGAACAGACTGGGAGGGCACCACCTTCCTTGGTCATCCAGGAAAATACCATTTCCCATTTCCCACACTCACATTCACTGTGGCCTCACTGCGTGTGTACTCCCAAGGGACTCCTTTCTGAGGAGTCCCTCTCATGTCCTCATTATCACTCTCACCTCCAATCACAGCCTTCTCCTGACACCTACCAACCCTGTCACAAGCTCCTCTCCGACCTCTCCCAAGTCCCTCTGCTATTCCCTTGCCAACCCGCTGTATATCTTTCTGCTCTATCCCACCCTCTGTACCTCCATGGTCAACCCTTCCCTCCTTCCTTCCCTCTGCAGGGTCTCTTTCCCATGCATCTGTAGTATGTTCAGGCTGCTTTTTATGACACATCCTAACTTTCTATTACTTCTTTTCCCTCTATGATATTATAATACTTCGATCAAGTTTCTAACATAGCTCACATCACAGCATCCCATCATTTATGGGTCTGTATCCTTCTAGTCCAGACTGAGGTATCCTAGATAGCAGGGTCTTCCTCATTGTATCCCCATCTCCAAGTATAGCCCCTGGCACATAGTAAGCATTCAGTTTGCTGAATGGATGAGTAGTTCTGTTATTTCAAATCGTACTTGTTGACCAAGTTTGCTCTGGTGTTTATTTTCCCCCTATTTCATCCATGTCTAAAGACCCTTTAAACTTTTTCATTTCAAAGTACTTTTAGACTTTCAAAAAAGTTGTAAAACCAGTACCAAAAAATTCCCATACACTCTTCAATTACATTCCCCAAATGTTACATAACCACAATAGATCTTATATAATCATAGTACAATGTTCCAAATGAGGAAACAAATATTGATAGTATACAATTAATCTACAGACCTTATTCAAATTTTGCCAATTGTCCCATTAATGCCCTTTTTTTTCTGAATCTAGGATCATAGTGACACTAGGTTGCCATATCTCCTTAATCTCCTTTCATCTGGGACAATTCCTCAGTCTTTCTTTGTCTTTCACGACCTTAAAATGTTGAAGGGCACTGGCCAGTTATTTTGTAGGATGATCTGCAAAGTGCGTTTGTGTAATGTTTCCTCCTGCTTACCTTTGGGATTTAAATTTTTCCAAGAATCCCCTTCTTGGTGTATCATATCAGAGGGTGCGTGAGGCGCGTGTGCCATTGCTGATGCTATAAACTTTGATCACTTGGCTAAGGTGGTTCTGGTGGGTTTCTCCACTCTAAGGCTTTTGTTTGTCCTTTGTAATTAGTAAGTTTCATGTAGGAAAATGTAAATATGCTGGTTCTCATTATACTATTGTCCGTTCACTGATTTTAGTGTCCTTTGATGATTCTGAACTACCATAATCATTATTGTGGTATTTTACAAATGGTACTTTCTATTTCCAAAGTTTTAAGTAGGACTAGGTAAAATGGTTTGCCTGTAATGAATCCTCCAGTACCTAACCCCAGAAATGACTCTAAAGCATTCTCCAAGTCAGCTTGAACATTTAACAGAGCAGTTGGAGCCATTGATCTCTGCACAGCTTTGGTCTATGGACTGTTCCTTTCTCTTTTCTCTACCCACGCCCCCCCGCCCTTCAAATCTCCTATTTGTAGATACAAATAGGCTGTCCTGATGGGTGGTAGTGTTCCTGATGAGACACCAAGGAGGGCTATCACAAGTAAATTGATCACAACTTAATTATTAATTCATGCCCCTAAAGTACATACTGTGAAGATTAATGCTCTAGGCCAAAAGATCCTTGGCTCATTTTTAGAACCACTGTCTTAAAGGACAGCAGCATAGACTAATATCAAGGTAGCATATAATAAACCAAGACCTACGGTCTTTGAGAGAAATACTTCCCAATTCATCCTGAGCTGTGTCATGAAATTGATGACCTTGGGGATCTTTGCTAAAACATCCAGCCAGAGTTACTGAGTTTGGGGGAGGAACTGAAGTTTGCATGAAATTGAGAAGCACTAACACTGTGGACCTTTCACAGTATGCCCGTTAGGTTCCATTAGTTCCTTAAATATAGCATGTTTATTATCTAGAAAAAAAAAAATCAGAACCATAGACAGTGTCTGAGGAGAGAAAATCTTTCTTTTCCATGTGTGTGAGAGTTAGTGTTCAGTGTGACCAAACTTAGGCTAATTATTCTCTAGCTAGAGAGGTCAAGGTGGTGCAGATCTATGAACTTTTACAGGACTGCAAAGACCTTTTGTACAGACCACCAAATATTGTTGGTTGCATGAAGACTCATTGGGATAAACAGGGAAGTGGGCACTGGGATTTCCGGTTGGGATTGAAATGAAGACAAAGATAATGGCTACCTCAGGACCTGGGGTCTTTAAGCCAGTGGAGAGAGTGGAGAACTCCATTGAAGCAAGAGACAATCAAAAATATGGCCCCATTTCTAGATGTAGTTCCAGGGTCAGTGAAGGAATGTCTTCATTAAAATCCCCCTGTCCTTCATGCCAAGGAATTATAAAGGGGAGTAAACAAGACCACAAAGCCAGAGTTTGGCTGAAAGACATGTGGCACTTGGGGGACCAGTTATCCCTCTGGCTTTCTTCTGTGTGAGAGCACTGTTGGCAGCAGCTAAGGATGGTGTGTGTCATCTGGAACCCATGGATGATGTGGCAGGGGCTGGCAGCAGCCCCAGGGTGACATTTATGGAAATCAGGAAGAGTTAGATTCAGTCACAAATGGGGTAGAGACTGGAAATTAATTCCTGCTGTGATTAGAACCCATGTCTGTGATTTCCCCCCGCAACTGGTACAGCCCAGAGAAACAAAAGTTACATTCATGAATAAATTAAAAGCAAGAGCTATTTCTTCGGTTTTGGAATTCCTTAATACCAATCATGGTATCTTTTGAAATCTGGAAGAAAAAAATAATCTTCCCTAGGGTGGGAACAGAAAAATCTTTATGTTCAAGTGGCAGTCCCGAGTGAATTTTTCAGAACCCTTTAAGAATGAACGGCTGAAATACTCTGCTGTGGCACAAAAGCTGTTTGTCATGAGAATCATATTCTAAACAGAGGCCTTCTTTAGAGCCACAGGACTGAGTTTAGTCCTTGGTAACTCATACATCCCTCTGGTCAGCAGTTAAAGATGCCCTTTCTGAGAAGAGTTATGTCCAAAGGGATGGCACTGTCTAGGAATGAAGCTGTCTTTCCCTTGTTTCCTAATCAGGTCTCTGGGACAATTGTCTTATTTCACAGCCCTGAGCTGCAAGCTGACAGGGTCCCTTTAAGACTTGGCTTTGCCCAGCTGGGTTCTCCGAAAGAGAGGCCACAGGGGATACTTGGACATACATATCACTGCTGGGCACAGAGAACTTGAAATAAGCAGGGCACAGATGGGATACTTGGCTGGGCACTTGTAGTGGGGGGAGGAGGATGAAGAAGTCATATCCTCATCCATCACCGAGCACTGTAGGCTCGGGGGCACAATTCTGCACAAAAGCCGTATCCCAGAGAATTGATTGGTGGGGATTCTCGCAGTGCTGCAGGGAAACGTTTCGCTCAGGACCTGTGTGAATTTTAGCAGTCAGATCTGTCTACAGACCTGGCCTCACCTTGGGGCTACTTGATTTGGAAAGGCACTTGAAGAGCACTCAGAGACCTGGGATGCAAGGAGGGGTAGTGAATGAGCCCCTGTTGAGGCCATTTTTATTAGTTGTATTAATATTATTGTTTCCTGTGTAGGAACCATTAGTTACACAATCCCAAAAGATCCATTCTCTTCTGGAATGCCCTGGGAGCACATCAGGAAGAGAAGATAGGGCTAAATAGCCTTTCACTGAATGTCATTCATTCATCCATTCAACTAATCATGCTGTTGTTCAATGAGTATTCATCCAGGGCCTAGTAAGTAGTAAGCTCTGTACTAGGTGCCAAGAATGACAGCAGTGAACAAGACAGATCAGGCTCCTGCCCTTGGGGAATGTTTCAATAAGATACATTCTAGATATTAAGTGTTATAAATGAAGTAAGAGAGGTTAGTTAATTCAATAGAAAGTGCTTGGAGCTTAGGGGGTGTACCTGGGTGGCTCAGTCGGTTGAGTGTCCAACTCTTGATGTTAGCTCAGGTCATGATCCCAGGGCTGTGGGATCGAGCATCACATAGGGCTCTGCACTGACAGCTTGGAGCCTGCTTGGAATTCTCCCCCTCCCTCTCTCTCTCTCTCTCTCTGCCCCTCCCCACTCTCCCACATGCCTGCACATGGGCATGCACAAGTCCTCTCTCTCTCTTTCTCAAAATAAGGGTATACAAGGCTCTGCGCCCTCCCCTGTGTCCCCATTTCAAACCAGTATGTCTCCCTCCCCTTATCAATTTTGCACATTCAAATTCTGTGTATGGTTTCGCCTCTCAAAAGCTTCAAAGTTGTGGCAGATGAAAGATGGCCAGAAGTTCTTTCACTTCCCCATCAAGAAGTGGAGTTTATTTACCCTGCTTTCAATCTAGGCTACTCCTGTGACTGCTTTGACCAAAGAATGTGGCAGAGCCTTTGAGAGGACTGGCAGCTTCCACTTCTCCTTTGACAAGTGGGCTCTTGGGGCCTCAGCTACCATCTAAGAAGCCCTCCTCTGCTGAAGAGACCATGTGGCAATAAGCCAAGGAACCAGCCAAAGAGGAGACCTGAGGCACGGACATATGCTTCCAGCTGAGCTGCTCCAGCCAGCCCCCAGCCCTCTGAGCCATCCTAGGGCACATGAAGATGCTGTCTCAGACACTCTGTCTCCAGCAGACATCACGTGGAGCAGAGACCAGCCAATACCACTTGCCTTGATGTGGACCTTGAATTGTGTTCAAAATAAAACGCCATTTTATTTACTGGTAGTTTGTAACACAGCAATAGAACACTGAAGCAAAGCTTTAAACAAAGAGTTTGAAAACTACTCCACCAAGCAAAATCAGTGGTCTTACAAAGAACTCAGAGAGCTTATATCTCACGACTAAGGGAGTTAGTGGAGCGTAATGGACAGGGCAAGAACTTTGGGGTAAGATGGTCTTGAGATCGAATCGTGTTGTAATTTTGATTCTTTGCTTCTTCATTTCTAAAATGCAAATAACGATACATGCCTTGGAGACTTAAAGTCAGACACTCTGTGTTAAGACCTTGGCACATGATAAGAGCTCAAAAAATTGTAACTATTGTGCGGTCGTCAGGGCCCTTCCCATGGGGGCTTACAGCAGGCTGCTGGGTTGGGAAGCCTACCCGGTGTGGCCAATGCCCTGTCCCTGCCAGAGTCCGTGTGAAATCACAGTGTATATGGCAGCAGGAGCAGGGGGGTAACCTGAGATGACTGGCAGATTCCCTTATATGTTAAGGTGTTATGTGGACACAGTCTTTCAACACTGAATCGGTATTGATAACATTTTTTTCCTTTCAGTTTTCCTTTTATCCTTCTGCTAAAGTCAAAGCATGAGTGGTACTATGGCTTTAACATCTCTCTCTTACACTTGCTAACCTACCTTCCTGCCTTTTTTGGTTTCATTTTAGCAGAGAGAGCATCATGAAACATAGAACCTTATGTGTAGAGTGTTCGGCAGGCTGCAATATCTAAGACTAACATTGCTTGATATCATTGTTCAGTTTCATTGTACTTAGTTCTCGGCCCATTACTAGCTTCCTTTCCACCCCACACAACCTTGACATGAAGATTTCCTTGGAGATAAAGGGAAAGAGGTAAGTCAGTTTAAAGCGAGTGAGATAAGAAATGGCACATGTGGTACAAGATGTGGCATGAAGGTACACAGGCAACTGACACAAAGGCCACCGCAGCAAATGTCCCCACATTTGTCTGCGGGCCCTGCTCTGGGTTGTCCCAGTCAGGCAAAGCTGACAAACCCACTGCATGGATGTGCTATCCCTCTGTGGCCCCTGAGGCTTGTGCTCGCCATAGTCTGCCAAACCCAGAGGGGTCAGCCTGGGATGGCAGGAGGGATGCCAGCTTCATGGTTAACGCTCTAACACACAGCTCCTAGAGTGCAGGCATTGGCTTCTCGGTATCGGAGCCCTGTGTTGAGAGCCATGCCTGCCCGTGAGCCACCGCAGCTGCCCGGGACTCCTGCCCGGGCAGTTCTGTCAGCTCAGCTCTCTCTGACCTTCCCCTTGTCTGCAGCTCTTGCCTCCCTAATGCGCTCAGCACTTTTCACTGTTCTGTGATAGTCTCAAAGGGCATGGAGATGAGAGCTTTGCTGAAAATGTGCATCTTCTGCAGAAAAGGGCCACAGAACACTTAGAGAGGAAAAGGACAAAAGGATCAAAGTGGTTTTGGAACAGAAGAGGGAAGGAGGGACTATAAAATTTGAATGAAGTGCCTGGAAAAAAAAAAAAAAAAAAAAAAGGCAGGAGAAGGGAGATGGCTTTGTTCGGTATTTAGAGCTAAGAAGGGAGACAGGACAAGAACAAGGATGGAAACCTTCAAATTAAGGGCTGCTTAAAAACTAGAAATGTTGCTGTCACTCTAATCTAAGCACTGAAACCTACTGCAGTGTTGATGTCGAAGTGAATGTGATTGTTAGCACTTTTGTCAGTGACAGGGTGTATCTCCATGCTTTCTCTTCCCAGGTGTCTGCTCTCTGTTACCTGCGGGGTCACACGGTCTAAAACAGTGCTCTCCCTCTAGCTCTGATCCACTGCATTTTTCTTCAACGCATCTCTACATGGAGTGTTACATGGTCATTTATATACTATCATTCTTTCCCCATTAGATAGTAACTTCACAAAGGCAGGGACTGTGCCTGTCACTTTGTAGCCCCAGTTCTCCTGGCATGGAGGAGGCAGCCAGTAAATACAATTTGGGAGAATGAATTCAACCATTTAAGGTTTATGAAGCCCCTAATGTGTGCTATAGACAATACTGGCAATAAAAGATAAGTCAGGTATGAATTTTTCCCTTGAGAAACTAATAACTGTAATAGTTTTAGAGAAGGATTTATTCTCTGCTTGGTACTTTATACTGTGTTATTTTATCTTTGATAACTAAGGGTGATATTTAATGTAAACATATTTAGCAACATGTATTCTAGACACGGACCTATCTAAGTACCATGAACTGGAACTCAGACATATTAAATAACGTTGCAAAGGTCTGAGACCCAGGAAATGGCAGAGTCAGAATTTGAATGAAGGTGTGGCTGACTACAGTGCACATTCTCCTAATCCCACTGTAGGAGTACCTGTTGTTCTACTCATAAATATGTATAGGGCACCTACTGTGTGCACAAAAAAATAAAACCATCTCCACCATCAGAGAATTATAGATCTCATAGGAAGGCTGAGGACTTTGAGTCCAGAAAGCCCCTGGCATGGCCAGCTGGCCTCTTCTCCCTCTACCATTTTGGCTCTAACAGGTGGTAGGGGCAAAGTCCAAACAAACAGAAAGATGGGAGAAAGGCAGAGGCGGAGGGGGAGTGCTGGGCAAACAGGCGGCACGGAGGGCGTTTACAGAAGCCCAGGGAACAAGCAGAGAGAGCCTGGGTCCTTGCACAGCTGCTGTGGTCCAAAGGGCCAGCTCCCTGCTCACCCTTCTAAGTGGTGTCAGCTTTGGGGGTGGCTGGCCTGGGCCAGCAGCAGGCAGAATTCTCCCTGGAGGTGATTTCACTGGCCCAGCAGCAAAATTGGAATTTCATCTTGGGTGATGGCTGATACAAACAATACCACCGCGCTCACAGAGAAACTGGGACCGGAGCTGCTGGCTACAGCGCTTGTGCCACGTGTAGGGGTAGTTAAGGCACACCAAGTGTGCAGCTGCAGGCTTCCTTGTCGTTCCTGGTACAGGAAATGAGCTGCTTCTCATATGCACTCCTCTCTTCTGCCACAGCGTTCTGGGCGGCACATTTTCAAGTTCGTAGCTGCAAGCTGGAGGACAGCCTCCTGACTCATGCCCAACTTTACCTGGCAGCAGCAGCAACAGCAATGGGTTTTTATTAGGTTGAACCACTGAGATTTCAGGTTGGTTTGTTGCAGCGGCCCCCTGTTAATTGCTGTACGTATTCGTCTCCCTAATGCACTCTGCATTTCTTGCTGAATGTGTACTAATCACTGGTAATCGTATCTGTCATACCCTTGCAGTATTAGCAGTGTTTGACTTCACCTTCTGTGGGCTTGGCTTGTGGCACAATTTTATCCTGGAGTTGCTTGTGAGAAAGTAAAGATAGAATTAAATCTGTGCTTCTGTCCCCTCAGTGATGTGGCACAAAACTACTCAGTAGCTTCTAGTAACATATACCTAGAAACTCTAAATATGATCTGGGTAAGTAGGTAGCTAATTTCATATTTTTTGTATATGCTACAAAAAGGAGAATGTTACAAGAAAAGAATGAGGCTCCAGACAATCAATGAACTTGGCCATGGTCACATGGCCACTGAGCAGTGGAGCTGGGGTTCTAACCCAGGGAATTCTGATTCCAAAGGTCATTCCATAGTGCCCTGCTGCCCTGACAAGTTGTTCCTATTTAACTAACTATGGGAGACAGTCTACAAAAGGAGAATACTCGGTTATTAACCTCAAGGAGATTAGAGGCCAGGTGAGATCACTAGGTAAACCAAGGTAAAAAAGTTAAAAGGCAATATTAAAAAGCACCAGTATGAATGTAACAGATGTGAAATACTGCAGGCATCCAGACAAGGGGGGAAATAGAGGCATGAGTGTCTGTGAGTACCAGGCTTCCCAAAGCTTAGAGAGTTGAATGAGGCCAAGAAGGATGAATAAACTATGGAGCAAGAGGAGGAAGGAAAGTTCCGTGTGAGACAGAACACCTTTGCAGGGCCTGGAAGGGGACCCAGTCTGGGGCATTCAGGGATCACAGGGAAAACCAATCTGCTCTGTGGAGATGAGTGGGGTAGAGGTCTTGGGACAGGAGGCCATGAAAGGCCTGATTGAGGAGTTTGGACTTGACTCTGAGGAAGGGCAGAACCAAGGGAAAGGAAGGAATCAGTTGTTTGAGGAAGCAGGTAATCTGAGGAAGATTTTAGAATGTCGAATTTTCTTTACAGATGGAATTGGTCTCAGGCAGTTAAAGGCACAGGGATTTGGCTCAGGAAAGGTGACAATCTAGAAGGTCAATTTAGAAGACACGCCATGGTTGCAGTTAGTTCTTCATCCCGACCAGCAGGCCATCTTTTAATAACTTTCCATCTCTAACTTTGAATAAGAATCATACTCATGTACTATTTCTATTCTGTGGACTAAAGATCAAACAGAGCTGTCCTCTGGCCCTTGGCTCAAAGTCACTTTCTCTGGCCTCAGTTACTTCATCTACAAAATGACAGTGAGTGCCTAGTAGTCAGATGTGGTGACTATGAGCTCTTAATTTATGTCCTACTTTTCATAAAGTCATTCTCTCCTCCAACTCCCCCCCCCCCCCCCCCCCCCCCCGCCTTTTTTTCTTGGAGATTGTCTTGGGATATGTGATCAGCTTTCCTCTCTGGGGTCTTTGGTTGGAGGGAACATAAGCCGTCTGATATGTTTCTTATGGGACCTAACTCCCTGTTCTTGTGTTTTGGTCAAAGCCTCATGTCTCAAGGAATGAAGTTCTTCTCTTCAAGTGAAGCATGTGAAGATCCTGGTAGACATCAGTGTTCAAAAATTATCTCTTTGAAATACACACTCAAATATTTACGTATGAAATTATAGGACATCTGGAAAGTGGATAAGCTATAGATGAAACCAGATTGACGAGAACCTGATCATCGTTGAAACTGAGTGATGGAATGTGGGGTTTCATTAAACTATCCTTTTTTTTTTTTTTTTTTTTTTTTTGAGAGACAGAGAGAGAAAGAGAGAATGCAGGGGAGGGACAGAGGGAGAGAGAATCCCAAGCAGGCTCTGCACTGTCATCCCAGAGCCCCCTGTAGGGGTTCAGTCTCATGAACCATGAGATCATGACCTGAACTGAAATCAAGAGCCAGATGCTTAACCGACTGAGCCACCCAGGTGCCCCCTGACTACTTTTGTAAATTTTTTAAACGTTTCCATTAATAAAAATTTAAAAAGGGAAACACACACACTTCTTTGTTTCATGCTGCAGCATCCAGAAAGCCAAACTGTTGAGTAGACACAGGGAGTATCCCAAAGCCATCTTGAGGATCCTGAGATGTGGGAAAACAGTAAAGTTGATACAACAAAATAATTTACTGTAGAGTCTCTCTGAGGACACTGGCCTTGGATGACTTGTTGACAAGAGCATCTCCATTTATTGTTTGCTGTTATTTTTCTGCCTGCAGTAAGACTCCACCTTCCACTTGTCTTTTCCTTCCCATTTTTTTTTCTTTTCTTTTCTTTTCTTTTTTTTTTTTTTTTTTTTGTAAGTTAACTTTCTCCCATGGGCAGAGGGAACTGCTCTTTCAGGAACTATAAAAAAAAAAAAAAAATGACAGAGCCCTCCAAAGCAGCAGTTTTCTTTTCTTTTCTTTCTTTTTTTTTTTTTTTAAAAAAAAAAACACAACTCAGAGTAAGAAATACACTTTTTATTATCACATACAAATGCAACTGACATGTAAGTTTCACAGAATAACACCCTTTACTCAGTGCGGTATGTTCTGAAATTTTCTGTTCTGTTCCATTCTAGTGCATTCTCTTCCAAAATTTTAAAAGACTGTTGTGATCCACTAAATTGATTTCAGGATCACTAATGGGTTGCAGCCTGCAGTTAAAAAACTTTGGTTAATGGAAAGATACATTGGGCAGGAAACTTAACATTCAAAACATCTGGCCTAGAGTTGAAGTCACAGGCAGCTGGATCTCATTTGTATCTGACAGTAGAAAAAATTTCCACACTTTCTTTAAGTGGGTGGAAGGTCAGATCTACAACGCTAGCCAAGGATTGACTAAAGTATTAAATTTCAGGAGATGTGTTAATTAATGGGCCCATCAACAGGGAGTAATCTCAAGTCATAGGCTTAAGATGGGACTTTTGTTGAACTGGGCTCAGCCACACGCCATCTTGTAGTTTTATGTAGTTTTATAGTGGCCCCATTATTTACACTCCACTATGGCTGTTTCTCAGCAGAAACACCAGGCAATGGCATGAAGTCATGCATGTTCTTTGGAACTAGACAGACCTGAATTGAGACCCCATAAACTCCTAACCACATGACTTCAGACAGCTCACTTAACCTCTCTGAATCTCAGTTTTTTATCATCAGAATGGGATAATACTATGGTAGTAAATGAGATAAAATAGAGTATCTAGCCAGAGTCAGACATGAGGGCAGACCTTCCACAAATGTTGTTAACCTCTTTTTCTACTAGCACAGAGGCAATGGAAAGTTTCCTTCAAAGACTGCTCAACTTAGTGCCCTATATGACAGGTCTGTCACTTCCGCTTTGCCCAAAGGTTTGTGGAGGGGAAAGAAAAGCAGAACACTCATACAGAAATAAGTATGGAGTGCCGGCTAACCAAGAGAGAAGCCAGGTTAAATGACCTTAGGGACCATCATTCACCAGCTTTAGGTCTCCAGTTCTTCAGGGAACTGCTATGTTTTTCTAAAACTTTTGGCTGGTGTTTCTTAAAGATACTTAGCTTCCTGGACACCAACTCAGACCCACTGATTCATAACCATCCCAACCCAGTGTCTAGTAATTCACCAAGTCCTTCCAAATCATCTTCCAAAATATCTTTCCTAACCATTCATTGTTTCCTCTTCATTGTCCTACCTCTTCACCTGTCAACTAGACTCCTGTCTTCTAGTCTTGCTTGTTCTCCATCTGGTCTCTACTCTGCAGCCCGAGAGATGGTTTTACAGTGCAAAAATGACGTGGAGAATGTTGTGCAAAACTTCCACTGATTTCTCTATGCTTTTTGAACAAATTACAAACCCCTGACATGTCTGTCCCCAAGGCTCATCTTGACCTGGTAAACCTTTGCACCTTCTTTTTTGATCGCTCTCCCCAGCCTCTGGACCACCAATTCAGGAGTGGCAGGGACAGCGTCTCTCCTGATGTTGATGTGGACTGACACCCAGCACATGGCCTGGTGCAAACCAGGCACTGAATAAAAGAGCAGTTGATGAACACAATGAAAAAACTTTTCCATAAAATTATGGCAAATGACCTATTTTCTGGACAAAATAACTTCCACATCCTATCACAAAGTATCTCTTGAAGTCCCTGTCATATTGTCTGCTGGTTGATGAGGGAGTAAATCAATTGTCCTATAATTCGCATCATTTTCTATTTTGGTACAAGAATAATTTCAAGGATTTTTTTGGGATTTTGGAGAACAAATATAGGGCGCCTTTCCTAAACTCCTCAAGATACCCTAAGTGATTTCTGGTAGTTTCTCATTGTTTCTAAAACCTTGTCTTGCACAGACACAATGGCTAAAGATTTCCCTTGGTAGGGAGAATGTCATACATTACGGTTTTCACTTCCATTTAACCAGATTAAGTATTTAAGTACTTTGTGCTCTGATTAGAGGTGTCGGTATATGAAGTGCTCCTTGAACAAAAGTTATGGGTAGTCAAATGTAATTTAATTGACTAATGTTCCATATTAAGGCAAAACCACTTCACTTAAATAATTAGCTTGAAGTGGTTACAGTAGCAGAGTTAACAGATTTGCTTTTATTTCATCTTTGCTACTGGCATTAGCCAACAACAGGACTCTGGCAACATGCTGTTCCACGGAACATTCAGTTCAGCAATCTAGGGTTCCAAGCCATGCTAGTACTGCCCAGCTGCCTCCCTAAGAAGGCATCAAAGAGCAGTAATGACTGGATCAAGTTTTCCCTTATGGTTTGTTCAAAAGATTGAATAAGCATTCAAAATGGAGCATTCTGGAGAGAATATGGGCAGTTTCTGTAAGCGTAGTGGTGCCTACTGGAACAGTCATTCACGGATCTTTCTAGATAGTGATTCCCAAACTGCTACTGATTTAGGATGCTACAGAGTCATTGGGGTAACAGCTACAAGTGAGACCAGCAAACTTAGGATTCAGTGTAGGCAAAGGAACACTGTAAAACGATGGCTTAAACAAAAGTTTATCCAGAGGCAGAGGATTTGTATCGGTTCAGTAGGTAAAGATGTCATGAGGGCGCTCAGCTCCTTTCTCTTTCCAGACTGCTATCCTTAGTATGTTGGCTTTCTCCTTGGACTAGTCATCTCATGGTCATAAACTGCAGTCCCAGCCAGGCATCAGCATTCCAGGTAGCAAAAGGGAGGACGAGGCAGGCAAATCACTGTGTCCCCTTTTCCAACAAGGCTTTTCCAACCCTTCTACACAGCGGACATCTGCTTGGATCTCATCGACTAGAACAGGGTCACATGCACCCCCACCCTGGCTCTGGGGAGGCGGGGACATGGGGCAACAAGACTTTCTCATTTGCCCTAGACTCAACCCTACCAGAAAAAATTTCCCCTTTTACTCCCTCCTTTGAGTAAACAAATATTTTATAATACTCTTTTATCCAGAGAAGCAGTAAATAGACCATATAACCAGTCTAGATGCATAATCTCAGAATGATGTCCTAAATGTAACATAAAAATAAGAAATAAGAGGAAAGTAATTTGTAATAAAATATATGCATTTCAATATATAATTGCCTCTGTAGGCCTCCATTAGGAGACGTAATGTCATAGTCAGATGTTGTACCTATTTGTAAGGAATAATTGAGAAGAAAAGAGAAAAAAGATCAAAAGATGTTCCATACAAGAAGTACAGGAAGATGAAAGAGCAGAGAGTTAAATGCTCACTAGAATAAAAACCAGTGTAAGTGGTAACAAACCAGACTTGTTTGCCGGGGATAAAAGAAAGAGGGAGAAAACCCTTAATTGTCCAGGCAAATTACAGGCTGTTGTAGTGGAGACAGTGAAGACAATGATATTCTCTCAAGTGAGCTGAGTACCATTGCTAAGTGCAGTGTCAAAAATAATTGTTATGATGTGGGACAGGAAAGTGGGGAAGTACCACAGAAAACCCATCTCCTATTTTGAAGATTTAATGCATGTCAAGACAAACATTCCAGCCTTGAGGACCTAAAAACAAAACAAAACAAGATAAGACAAAACAAAATAAAACAAAAACCCTTGGAGGCCTTGTGCTTTAATAAGCAATGAAACAGAAAATGTTCTAGAAAAAAATCATGATAGAAGAGGCTCTAGAGAAGGTGTTTGGAACTATTCTGGTGAGAGGATCAAAATAAAGTTGAAAAACAATAGGTAACCCCTAAAAGAATAAATGTCATTGTTCTCACAACATAGATTTCTTGTCATTGTGCTAAACAAAAAAATTTGTAATATGGGACGACGAACATGAAATTATCTTGAAAACTTTTAATAATGCATTTAACTCAGATTTCTGTGTTTCATGCATCTCCCCTTATGTAATAACCTTTGATCGTGTTAACAGAGACTGTGTCACAGTCACATAATTACATGTGATAGCTACAGTGTTGGGGTGTGGCAACTCCGACACAGGGAGCAACGCCCAGCAGTGATGTAATTTTCTGTAATAGTGAATAGCTCCCGGTAAATTTCAAAACATGGCGCAAACATAACAAAGTGTAGCACAATCTTTCCTCAATTCATGCAATAGCTGTACTTCCGGAAAATTTCAGCGTTTGTTAAAGCGATGAAATGTGTATTTTGTGTTTACGTGTAAAATGGAATCAGATCATGAGGCGCAGATGACGGTTTTCTCATCTACACAAATTCCCAGTGGGCAGTAGAAGGATGTGCAGGGCCAGCTCCACGCACCTCTGCCGCATGTTGCAGGGCTCCCAGCCCCCTTGGCCCGTTGTCTGCTGCCCATCAATCCTTGTGACATTTACATCCCATTCCACGCTGCCCCACCCCCCGCTCCCCCCCCCACCACACACTTCCAAAGCACCCTCTGGTGTGGTCAGCCACCTTCCTGGACAACCACGGGCTTAGGTGAATCAATCATGGGCCACCTTGGGCTGCATGAAATCAGGGTTCTCTAGGCAAAGCGGAAGGGGAACAGACACTGGGCAGGCAAAGAGCGATGTCTTGTCTGGCACAGGGGGTGGAAGAGAGCCCAAGCAGTTCCCCTATAAAGCCCCTTATCATGGAATCAGAGAAGTTGGCGGGGGGGGGGGGGGGGGGGGGGAGTCAGAGGCCTAACAGGGGTGGGGGGAGCAAGCCAGGGTAAAGCATGAAATCTCATCCCCACCAGTGCCTGGCACAATGAGAGGCATCTTCAGCACTCACTCCTAGCTCCCCATAGGAGCAGACAGCATCAGTATGAAGCGGGTCCGACCGAGGGCAGTGGTGGCTGAGGCAGGAGAAGATGACCCCCGTGAACCTCTGGCTGCACAGCAACACTCGAGAGGGAACTTCTGCACAGGGCGGCACTACTACAGATCTGCCAGCAGCTGGGGGGCCCCACCTAATTCCCTCTTGCAAGCAGACCTCTAATCTGACAAAAGCAGAACTACAGAAAATCTGAAATTGTTTTCCTTACTTGGCCTGTGGGATTTTAACCAGGGACCCACATGGTTGCTGTTAGAATAGATCTCATGACCCTATACTGGACACATAGGGACAGCCCATCTATATGGAGAAAAATCACCAGACATATTAAAAGATTTGGCGGGGGGCGGGACGCCCGGGTGCTCAGTAAGTTAAACGTTCAACTTCTGTTCAGGTTATTATCTCATGGTTCGTGAGTTCCAGCTCTGCGTCAGGCTCTGTGCTGACAGCTCAGAGCCTGGAGCCTACTTCCGATTCTGTGTCTCCCTTTCTCTCTGCCCCTCCCCTGCTCCTGCTCTGTCTCTTTCTGTCTCTCTCAAAAATAAATAAACATAAAAAAATTTTTTTTAATTAAAATAAAACGGACTTTTTTTTTTTTTTTTTTTTTTTTTTTTTTTTTAAGACAAGAGACCTAATCTGAGAAATCAGAGCAAAAATGTTCCCTTCTGAAAGTATTACTTCCAGCCCAGTAGGAAACCTTAAACCATCTCTAATTTGTGCCTCGGGGAGTTTAAGGGCACACTGCACCAAAAGACACAGGAGCAGGTGGACAGGAAAAGGGAACGATGGATGCAGGAATACTATTTAAGACAGAGTAGCCACATCTGGCAATGCATGGAAGCCAGTGGACACAGCTGGTACTAAATTAGGGCACAAAGACCACTGAGACGTTTTCTCATAGTTGAATAGAGACAAAAGTGAGGCAGAGGAGAGAGAAAACATGATGCACAAATCCAGTGGATCCAAATATATAGAGACTTCCACAATGAGAAAACAGCAGATGTAGTGATTAAATCTGAGTGGAAAGTTACTGTTCTTTTCTTCATACTTTTTGGTTTGCTTTCATTTCCTTCAAATGTTCATGGAATGTGCTACTTAGAAACTCAGAAAACCATAAACTACAACAAGCACACAATTCCGGCAAGAAAATCTGTTTAGCGGCTTTTCTTCATCTTTTGTAGAGAAAATCTTCTAGGTCTAGAAAGGATCTCAGGCTGAAGGCCGGGAATAAACAAGCATGGCTGTCATTTTCAACCAAAGGAGAGCATCAGCTGGGAGAGAGTATCGTACATTCATTGGTTTGCTTCCAGATTCCTGTCACATCTGGGGAAAAGCAGAGCCAGTTCTGCTGCCTGGGGTCCTCCTCCCAAGCAGACTTTGTCTCAGTCGATGTATGATCTCCCTCATCTCATGGATGGGAGCTCCTGGCAAGAGGGGAGCCAAACTTGTAGTGTTTAATTCTGGAATCCTCTTGCATAACTGCGGCTAGAGCCAGGAGTCTGGGGCCGTGAGCTCATGTGGCTGATGAGGGAAAGGTTGGAGGTGTGATGCCAGGATGAGTCTGTGACTTTTGTGCAATAGAAGCTCCAGACCTACTGTCCTTGGGAAGCCCTGACTTCAGTGGCTGGTCATCAGGTATTCTGGCCCCTAGACTGGGGCTCAGGGCAACTCTCCCAAGTGATAAAACAGCTTGAATCACTTGCTCTTCCAGGCCTGTAAGGAAAAGGAAGCGTCCTTTACTGCAGGACTGTCTAGTAGTTCACAGTTTTCTTTTAAGTGCATTTAAGGGGACATTTGATTTTCTCCTGGTTATCAACAAGAACAGCATTACGCACTTAAGTACTCCCTTGCACTTCCCAAATGAGCGTTTGCTCTATGGAAGGCTGACCCTTAGAGGTCGCAGAGAGATTGATATTTTCAAGTGAATGGATTTTTTCACACTTTTCATGTATTGGATAAATACATACTTGGATGTGTTTTTCATACTTGGATATGAATCCAATCAGTAACAATTTCAGTCTTTGTCTTCAGCATAAGCTTAGGCATATCCTAACAGAGTTGAAAATACTGGCATGGTGCAAAGTCCAAGAGTCCTTATTGTGCCCTCACCCTTAAAAATAATTAGTCTGTGTATAGAATTCTGTCCATTGACTGATGACTGGATATTCAAAATATGGCATATACATAAAATGGACTATTATTTGGCAGTGAAAAGAAATGAAGTACTTCTATATGCTACAATATTGCTTGAGACCTTAAAAACATGCTAAGTGAAAGAAGCCAGCAACAAAGGACCACATATTGTAGGATACCATTTAGATGAAATGTCAGAATAGGCAAATCTGTAAAGACAGAGGGTGAGTTGCCTAGGGATGAAGGTAAAGAGATTGAGGAGGTATGGCTGAGGCTGTGGGTTATCTCCTTAAGGCTAATGAAGTGTTTCAAAATTGATTGTGGTGATGAGTGCCTAACTGTGCAAACACATTAAAAGCCATTGGATTGTACCTTTATGAATGGTTGAATTGTGTGGCATATGAATGGTATCTCAATAAAGCCGTTAAAAAAAAAAAAAAAAAAAAAAAAAAGAAAGGCAACCACAGGCAAGTCCCTCTTTTCCAGGCATGTGCTTATACTCCGGGCACTGCTTTTATCTCCTCTCTGCGGCTCTCAGATTCCTGGCTTCATGCTTCTGTCTTTGATGCTTCCCTCTTGTTGTCCTATTTGGAATCTCCTTTTTTTTTTATTGAGCCCAGCTTTTCAGTTGGCTCTGAAGCTCTGCTTGTTCTCTTAATTTTGGCGACTCTGCCAGCCTTGGGTGAGAAATCCCACTTCCTTCTCCAGCCCCTTGAAACCTCATCAGCAGGCTGCCTGTGATCTCGCATAAGGGACAGGGAATTCAACAGAGATGGACTCACGCCCTCTTCCTCAGTGGCTTTCCCTTGCACAAAGGAACTAGATTATTTATCATCACTGCCACCACCTTCTGTGAGCATTGCGCTTTCCAAAACAGCGTTCCCACTCACTATTGTACATTCCCGCTCACGATTATACTCATTATTGTTCAGCAATCCTGTAAAGTGGATACGGTGGGTATTATCATCCCTGTTTTACAGATGAGGAAATTGAGCCTCAAGAGGTTAACTGCCGTGCTCCAAGTCACATATTGGATCACACAACTCAGATCTTCTGATTCTAGCTCCAGTATTATTATTATTATTTTAAGTTTATTTATTTATTTTGAGAGAGAGTGAACAGGAGCAGGGGAGGGCAGAGAGAGAAGGAGAGAGAGAATCTCAAGCAGGCTCTGCACTGTCAGCGCAGAGCCCAACACAGGGCTCTCGGATTATGAGCTGAGCCAAAACCAAGAGTCAGACACTTAACCGACCGAGCCACCCAAGTGCCCCAAGCTCCAGTATTCTTTCCATTGATTCGGGACTACCCAGCAAGAAATCCCGCTTTAGGATAAATCCTTTTACTCCATATAAATTCGTTTCTTTGATTGCTACCCTTTCACTGTGTTGATTGAGCAACTACTATGTGTCAGATAATGCTAAATACTAGAGATACACTTGAGGAAGAAGATAAGGCCCCACCCTACAGACTATCCGACAAGGTAGACCTGCCTACTTCTTTTTTTTTTTTTTTTTTTAATTTTTTTTTTTCAACGTTTATTTATTTTTGGGACAGAGAGAGACAGAGCATGAACGGGGGAGGGGCAGAGAGAGAGGGAGACACAGAATCGGAAACAGGCTCCAGGCTCTGAGCCATCAGCCCAGAGCCCGACGCGGGGCTCGAACTCACGGACTGCGAGATCGTGACCTGGCTGAAGTCGGACGCTTAACCGACTGCGCCACCCAGGCGCCCCAAGACCTGCCTACTTCTTATCTGTGCTCAGATAGTGTCTGCACTACCTCTAGGCTCTGGCCCACCATCCCCCACTACTGCTACTACTATGACTTCTTTGTCTTCTCCACCAGGTCAATGACTACCTAACCTTTGAAGACTTGCTCCCTAGGATAACACAACTTCCTGATAGTACATAACCTCTAGAGAGCTTTCTCAACTTTCCTTTGGTGTCACATGTAGCTTTTAAGTATAGGCAAGGGGCAACCTGGATGGCTCAGTTGGTTAAGTGTCTGACTTTGGGGGTGCCTGGGTGGCTCAGTCAGTTAAGCGGCCAACTTCGGCTCAGGTCCTGATCTCACAGTTTGTGAGTTCAAGCCCCGCATTAGGCTCTGTGCTGACAGCTTAGAGCCTGGGACCTGCTTCGGGTTCTGTGTCTCCCTCTCTCTCTTCCCCTCCTCTGTTCACACTCCGTCTCTCAAAAAAATGAATACAGATTTTAAAAAATTAAAAAAATAATAAAGGCAATGATGACCTGAGTAGGTCCCTCCTCACGCAGAGGAAAATAAATTATCCTCTAAGCCCAAAGGGGCTCAGAGAAGAGGTGTACAAAGTCACCTTAAAGATATAGAGTGGCTCCCAGGTAGCCCAACTGCTGAAAACTTGATCAAATGTACTAAATTTTCTAAAGAAAGAAAGCATCATTAAGAGGGGGTTGGTTGGTTATGGAAATTAGAGAAAGGATAATCCCTGAAGCAAAAGCTGTTGGTGCCTATTCAAACACCATCCTGGGAAAGGAGTGCCCAGCCAGTGTGTGACACAGGAATGACTATTGTAGAAATGGTCTAATGGGCCACCCAAATTTGCTGGGACCACGCCCTTGAGTCATGTACCTCCTGCCCTTGCTCTGATGCCATGCTGCCAGATAAACACCAGCTAACCTATCTTTCCTGTCCTCTACGGAAGAATGGCCTACTTGAGATGTGCATCTGATCTATTTCTCACTGGAAAGAGTCAATGAGCATGTGGCTCCTGTGACCATGAGTCTGCCTTCAGGCAAGTCTGGGACCCTCCTAAGATTTAGTAAGGCCTGGGGCAAGACCCACCAAGGCCTGGGGCAAGACCCTGGACCATTGTAAATCGCCAAGGAAAAGGGCAACCTGGGTCCGGGTGAGTGACAAACCCACTTTCTTCAAACCCCTGAACCTAACAACAAACACTGGTTGGTTGGTGCATTCCCCTGGGAGGAAGACCTGGAGAAAAATCAAGCTTTGCCCTTGCTCTCCAGAGGCTTAAGCATCTCTGTGATTTTAGTTGCTATTGATGTTGCTATTGTTTCAGTAAAGCCACAGGGTCAAGGCTATGACCCTTGACAAGGTAACCTGGAACGATAGTCATTTGAACAAGCCTGCATTTTCAAATATAGTTAGTCACAATCATAGTTGGTGGGCAATGTCTTTACTCATTATTTGGTGATATTTGGTTCCATTTTCAAATGGATTTCTGAATCCATTGCAAAGCTCCAAATTCTGGAAGTTCAACAAGAGGCCACCTGCAGAGATGGATTGTCCACAGCAGTCCCTGTTTTGCTGGCATATGGCTCACCTATGCAGGGGTAGGATACAGTTGTTTTGTTTTGATTATTTATGTATTTATTTATTTATTTAAAAATTTTTTAATGTTTATTTATTTTATTTATTTATTTTTTTAATATATGAAATTTATTGTCAAATTGGTTTCCATACAACACCCAGTGCTCATCCCAAAAGATGCCTTCTGTAATGCCCATCACCTACCCTTCCCTCCCTCCCACCCGCACCCCCCCCCCCCCCCCATCAACCCTCAGTTTGTTCTCAGTTTTTAAGAGTCTCTTATGCTTTGGCTCTCTCCCAATCTAACCTCATTTTTTTTTTCCTTCTCCTCCCCCATGGGTTTCTGTTAAGTTTCTCAGGATCCACATAAAAGTGAAAACATATGGTATCTGTCTTTCTCTGCATGGCTTATTTCACTTAGCATCACACTCTCCAGTTCCATCCACATTGCTACAAAGGGCCGTATTTCATTCTTTCTCATTGCCACATAGTACTCCATTGTGTATATAAACCACAATTTCTTTATCCATTCATCAGTTGATGGACATTTAGCCTCTTTCCACAATTTGACTATTGTTGAGAGTGCTGCTATAAACATTGGGGTACAAGTGCCCCTATGCATCAGTACTCCTGTATCCCTTGGGTAAATTCCTAGCAGTGCTACTGCTGGGTCATAAGGTAGGTCTATTTTTAATTTTTTGAGGAACCTCCACACTGTTTTCCAGAGTGGCTGTACCAGTTTGCATTCCCACCAACAGTGCAAGAGGGTTCCCATTTCTCCACATCCTCTCCAGCATCTATAGTCTCCTGATTTGTTCATTTTGGCCACTCTGACTGGTGTGAGGTGTTATCTGAGTGTGGTTTTGATTTGTATTTCCCTGATGAGGAGCGACATTGAGCATCTTTTCATGTGCCTGTTGGGCATCTGGATGTCTTCTTTAGAGAAGTGTCTATTCATGTTTTCTGCCCATTTCTTCACTGGATTATTTGTTTTTCGGGTGTGGAGTTTGGTGAGCTCTTTATAGATTTTGGATACTAGCCCTTTGTCTGATATGTCATTTGCAAATATCTTTTCCCATTCCGTTGGTTGCCTTTTAGTTTTGTTGATTGTTTCCTTTGCTGTGCAGAAGCTTTTTATCTTCATGAGGTCCCAATAGTTCATTTTTGCTTTTAATTCCCTTGCCTTTGGGGATGTGTCAAGTAAGAAATTGCTGCGGCTGAGGTCAGAGAGGTCTTTTCCTGCTTTCTCCTCTAGTGTTTTGATGGTTTCCTGTCTCACATTCAGGTCCTTTAACCATTTTGAGTTTATTTTTGTGAATGGTGTAAGAAAGTGGTCTAGTTTCATTCTTCTGCATGTTGCTGTCCAGCTCTCCCAGCACCATTTGTTAAAGAGACTGTCTTTTTTCCATTGGATATTCTTTCCTGCTTTGTCAAAGATGAGTTGGCCATACGTTTGTGGGTCTAGTTCTGGGGTTTCTATTCTATTCCACTGGTCTATGTGTCTGTTTTTGTGCCAATTTTTTTATTTATTTTTGAGAGAGAGACAGAACATGAGCAGGTGATGGGCACAGAGAAAGAGGGAGGCACAGAATTCAAAGCAGGCTCCAGGCTCTGAGCTGTCAGCACAGAGCCCAACACAGGGCTCAAATTCACAAACTGTAAGATTATGACCTGAGCCAAAGTTGGACGCTTAGCCAACTGAGCCACCCAGGCACCCCAAGTTTTTTTTTTTTAAATGGAGGTTTTAAGAGGTGCCTGAGTGGTTCAGTCAGTTCGGTGTCTGACTTTGGCTCAGGTCATGATCATGACCTCACAGTTCTTGAGTTTGAGCCCCATGTTGGGCTCTCAGCTGTCAGCACAGAGCCCTCTTCAGATCCTCTGTCCCCCTCACTCTCTGCCCCTTCTCCGCTTGTGCACATGCACTTACTCTCTCACTCTCAAAAATAAATTAAAATATTAAAAATTATTTAAATGGGGGTTTTATGGTGCTTTAGCCAAATTTTATTACTTATTTGACCTTGTGTGTTTTGTACACATTCATTTATACTGTGAAACCTCAGTTATTATAAGAAGAAATACCTAGTTCGGTCCATGGCGACTGTTATTGGTCACCTTGAGCAATAAATTGACCTTTCGATGACAGAGCTCTGTGCAGATGCAGAAAGGCTTACTGTTGTGGCTGGGAGTTAATGTTAAATAATGAGTTACTTACATTAAGTTCTCTTCTAATTTAAGAAAGAAGAATCACATTTGGTAACATAATCGTACAAGGGGCATCTATGTTTCTAGGGACAGACAAAATTGGGAAGAACTGTGAAGACTGAAGGAAACTTGAGAATTTTCTATACTTTATACTGTGTTCTAGGAGGGAAAAAATAGTATCAGGTTGAGGTAAATTAGCTTAATTCCGATGTCTGGAATGTGGTCACTGGTAGACTCTTCCTTCCATTTGTCGACTAATTGAATATAGATCCCATTAAAAGACATTGGATTCATTTTTCATTTGAATGAAAGGAGCTCAATTTCCTACCAGAGCTAGCCTGTTAAGAATACCTAGCACACAACATGCTTGAAATCTGCCATTGAAACCCCAAGGGATACCAAGTTTCATGTGACAGATACAGGCACACACACAAGATGAGTTACACTTTAAAATATTTACATTATGAAACTTATTAGTTGTTAGGTCCTTGCATTTATCCTATTGTGAATTAGAAGCCCTCTGAGCATGAAAGTCTAATTTAAGAGCTCCCCTTTTCCCTCCTAGCAAGTGGCTTAGGTTTATGAACATGCTAAGGTAATAAACAGTCTAAGGGATGATTGTTAGATTCCAAACAGCTGGAGATTTTGGCAAAAAAAAAAATAATAATAATTAAAAGTGTATTCTAACAAAGAAAGTGAGAGGTTAAGATTTTCATTAGGAGTTTATTATCCTAGTATAAACATTGGCAAACTTGAATTTTAGTCTGAAACAAAACCCTTATGAATTACTCTATCGCTTGCCATTCTGTGTCATTTAGTCTTCTATTTTTATACAATATTTATGTCTTAGTAAAAGAAAAAAATGATATAGTTCCTTCATTTTTCCATGAGGTCCAAATGTATGTCTTTTTATTTTCAGTTTTTTAAGAGAGAGAGAGAGAATGAGAGAGTGTGAGTTCGGGAGGTGCAGAGGGAAAGAAAGAGAGAGAATCTCAAGCAGGCTCCATGCTCAGCTCAGAGTCTGATGTGGGGCTCAATCCCGTGACCCTGGGATCATGACCTGAGCTGAAATCAAGAGTTGGATGCTCAACTAACTGAGCTACCCAGGCACCCATATGTCTTTTTTTTTTTTTTTTTAACATCTGTCACAAAAAGGTCTGATGTGTCTGACTCAGACACATATCAAGTCCTCCTGGCTCCCCTTTGATCACACACATTAAAGAGTTTCTACTCTATACTGCCTGCTGAGATCTCACGTAGTCCCACAGCCCTATTCTTTACTTTGCTTCCGGCTGAGTCATCCAAATCCATCTACTCAGTGCAAAGAATCTCTGGATGTCATATGCAGCAACTCGGTAGAGTCATAGAATTCAGCTAGGCAGCATAACATACCAGTCTGAAATGTTCCACACATTGTCCCAGCTCTAATCTGTGGGGGAAGACAGGCCTTTTAACCTGAGGGCTGAGTGGCAACTTCTGGTCCAAATCCAAAGTACTTGTCTGCAACCCCCTGACACCTATGCCCGTGTCCCACACCTGTGTCTTGAACTTCTGGGTCTTCAGAGTTTTCCCAGACTGAACCTTCACTTCTCTCAGTTCTTGGACTTCTTAGTTTTGTCTCTCAGAAGTCTTTGCCACGCTTTATCTCAACCTTCACAAATAAGATCTTGGGAACCCTGCTATATGTTAAGATGGAGAGAAGAAAGAATAGCCCTTTTGGGCTCAGAAGTACTGGCAGATGTAGCCTTCCTTCTTTTTTCATCCCAAGAAAAGGAAGAAAAGAGAGTTTGTGGGTGGGTAGGCATTTTGGAAAAGTGAAATTATTATGAAAGCTAGGGAAGCATTTTTGGTGATCCATTTGGAGTCTTCTTGGCAAAAGATCATGGGAGATTGTTATTGCATGGGGAGCTTGGGGATGTCTCTGACTGGTGGCTCAGACGGGAAGAAGCCAAGAACAGGCTCCTTAGGTCCTGGACTCCAGAAATAAAGAGAGCCTCCTCGTTTCCTTCTAAATGGCCTCCCCCACTCCCTAAGCCTAGAGGAGGGGCAAGGATCCCAGGAAAAGCCAGGCCCTGGGTCTTCCTATGGGTTTTATTTTTCAGGATCCTGTGTTACATGCAGTGCTAGAGAGAAAGAAATCCTAAGCAGCTTAAGGGAGGAAAAGTTTTCCCTGACCCTCCTGGGGTTCCTGGCCAGGTCTGAAAATTGAACTGACAAAGGCAGATTAACAGGAGAAAAGCATACATATTTATTTAATATAGGTTTTTATGGGACACAGCAACCTTCATAAGGAAATGAAGATCCAAAGAAACAGTTAGACTTGAGTATTTTTATGATACATTTGATGAAGAGCAAACAGTCACATAAAAATATAACAGTCTAGGAGTATGAGGTAATTGTAATGAACTGGAAGAAACTTAGCAAGGCCTGTTTGTCAGGATTCTTCTCAGTGTCCCTATGTCTTTAGAGATGCTGCTGCTCCTTTTCTCCCAGGATAGAGAAAACACTTGTGGGAGGGTTTGAGGACCTGTTTCAGGGAAGAAAGGCAATGGGGGGTAGGGGGATGAGGTGGAGTGGAGGTACTGTCAGATTGGCCTTCCTGCTTCTGCCGTTTTCTCAAACTCCTTCAGCTTAAAATATTCAACATGCCAAGGTGCTATATTTTGGGGTAGCATATTCTGAACCCCAGCAGCAGTGATGACTTTTGTTGCCCAATGGTCTGCAGAATTATCAATTCTGTTATCAATTATCAATCTTAATGCCAGCCCCAGCTGCCTACAGACTCCCTCAACCCCCTGACCTCCTGAGGGGACTTTATTTTGGACTTTTCACTTCCATTCAATATGGGTGTTACTACCATTCCCACAGGGCCTGTCAGGAAACACTATCAGGAGACCCCAAGTTCTCTGTGGCCATGGCATGGCCATGGCAGCCTGCAGGGGTTCATCACTTCATTCTAGCTGTTCTCATTAGGCCGTGGCCATTAGAGACTCCCCTAGGAAGAAACTCTTCTGATTTTCCATTTAGCTTGACCTCATGTTTGTGGGGCCCCTTCTGCACCCCTGAAGCTGTCAGGGTACACATATGAATCATCTGAGAGCATTCAGTCATGACAGCTCTTCAACCACTTTTCTCCTCACTGAGCAGGCAAATTAGTTTTACGTTAAAGTTAATAGCATTTATGCTTCAGTTCCTTCAGATGTGTGTGTAACTGCTGAGGCACCAGAGATATAATAGATAGCGCATTCCAATGTGCAAGCTTCCAAAGTATTTAGCAGAAAAGTGTTATAGACCCTTGAACTCTTTGCCCACATCAAGGGCATATAAAGGATTGAAGGGAGGAGAGGCAAGAGAGAGATGGGGAAGTGGATTTTTGCAAAAAATATCATGGGTTCGCTGGGAGTCTGATCATAGCCAATGGGCAAGGAATGCCCCTCTCTCAAACCTAATGCAAAGTCCCCCAGGAGAGTCAGATGAGGGTCTCCACAGTTGGGTCATAGTAATCTGAGGTCAATTCTGGCCTGGGAAGTAAACCTCAGTGTTGAGGTCTGTTGGGACCGGATGTTACTTGCAGACTTTGTGAGGCTAGGAGCACATATATCCTGTGCACCAAATGTAGGTCATAACACAACAAAGAGCTGGCATAAGCTTCTCTTAGGTTCTACCCCAGAGATCCACACATGGGCAGACAGAGCTGATAGAAGATAAAGGTCTGCCTAGATTCCTAGGGGCTGGAATCCTAGATCAGGTACCAGTGCAATAAAATGGAATTCACCTAGGGCAACATAGCTGCAAAATGGATAATCTGTTTTCTTTTGAGGGGGAGCAGAGCCTTCCAAGGAACCCACAAAATGAGAAAACTTGGAGCCAGCAAATGACAGAATCGGTCAATTCAGAACTTTCTGGTGACCCTCAGACCCTGGAGATGTAAGAAACCACAGCAGGGAAAATGGAAGAGGCAGAAATCAGCAGAGTAGGAACAAGAGAGAGACAGCAAGCACAGCCTCTTCCCCAAACTGAGTCTTCCTGTTTGCAGCTGGCCCTGGGCGCCACATACCCACGAGGAACAGTTCACTTATAAACCACGGTTGAAGTTTTGAACTTTAATTTGGCTTAGACATACTAAATGCTGAATTTGAGACTAGGTTGGTGACTTAAGAAGTGTACAGAGGAGTCATAGGACCTGCCTGACTTTTTATACCAGGGCAGGGTGAGAACTAGTGCCACAAGATAAGCAAAATTAAACTGCTATCTGACAACATTCCAGAAGTCCCATTTCTTCAGTGTGCCGGTAACGTATGTTTATGGCTTCTTTCATGTAGTCAGTATACGTTTGTTGAGTTGTATCTAGCACCAGGGATGCAGAGGTGAACTAACCAGTGTCCCTGACTCTGAGGAACTTCGTCTCATCAGAGACTAAGTGGACGTGGTCTTTGCAGTAAGATTCAGAGTCTTGAGTCACTTACCACTACCTCTTCTAAGCAGTCTCACATAATGCCAAATCAGACAGGCAACCCACAAAGCCTCACTCTCCCCAAAGTTCTCGGGTACACCCTAGCTCAAGAATGAGCCATCACGGGACACACCTCTAGTCATCATTGTCTGATTCTGTGACTTATCATGAGTGACCTCTCTACTTGCTGTGTTATACTCTCCCAGTGGGAGGTCACTGTCAACCCAATTCATCCAAGGTGAAGTGGATGGATGCCTGTCACCACCCATGGAGAGTTATTTATATAAATGTCAGGTCTGAAAGCTGAGCAGTGACAGTATCTGGACATCAAGATAGCCACATGTACTGCCCTGAGAGGCAGGAATTAAAAAGAAAGATGCATGCAAAGCCTTATATTAAAGAGAAAAGAAGAACTGGATGTGGGTAAGAAGACTGATCAGAAGAAAGGCATGCCACAGACCAATGTGTCTTTGGGGCAGTTTCTTTAGAGACTAAAGTCGTAGCAGCTCGGCTGAGCTTGAGAGAGCTGAGCTGCTGGATGCCTGGATAGCCCGTTAAAGCAAAACGGAAGCAATGGTCAAGCCAGTGTCACTTACTGCAATAGTAGAAGCAAGAGTATAAACCATAGAAAGTGCCAAGTCCCTGATGATCCATTTTTTTTCCCGTGGAACAGTGCATCAGTTGAAGGGCAGGTGAATCAGCACAGGTGCGGCACATTAGAAGGGTCATGTCACTGCTGAGGAGCCCCAGGTAAAATGTCTGGGCGGTTTTGTGGACCTGAGGGCGGAGTCGGGGAACCCTGTAAGGAGGAAAGAGGTAGGAGTGGAAAAGCATTGAGTACTGAGCCAGAATGAACAAGTGTCTTTACAGTTCTCCAGTTCTTTGATAAGCAGACTTCCAAATGGAGGCCCCTGTGCTAGGAATGCAGTTGTGCATAAGAGCAAGGCTGGCCAGGGATGGCAGCTTCCCCCATATGGCCTGCCAGGGAAAGCCTTTATAGTTGCCTATGTTGGGCTTGAAAAATCACACATAGAATTTGGCCTGGAGCTGGACTCTGCAAGAGTATCTAGACAATGTCTCTTAAAAAGATGTTCATGCTACAGTGGCTATGTCTTCTACAAAGAGTGAGAGACATGCTCCCAAAGAAGGAGATTTTAAACCTGAAATGCTTTCTTCCTGGGGTGTCACTGGGGCAATCAGCCCCTTTTCAGATCTGGCTTTGTTAAGGAAGTTGTGGGCTGTTGCCGGTGTGGAGACTCAGGCAGCCAGGAAATCCTCTGTGGAAGCATGTGCCTCCCTTCCTTTGACCAATTCCCCTCCCTCCAGAGACCAAAGCACCAGCGATGCCAGAACTCCAGACTTGGATTTATAGGTGGTGCCTGAATTATAGTTAGCAAAGGTGAGGGTCCTTTTTTTTTTAATTAAAAAAAATTTTTTTTAATGTTTATTTATTTTTGAGAGAGACAGAGTGTAAGCCAGAGAGGGGCCGAGAGAGAGGGAGACACAGAATCCAAAGCAGGCTCCAGGCTCCAGGCTGTCAGCACAGCCCGACACGGGGCTCTAACCCACGAACTATGGGATCATGACCTGAACCAAAGTCGAACACATAGCCGACTGAACCACCCAGGCACCCCAGTGAGGGTCCTTTTAACTGAACAATTGTCAACTAGGTGGATTTCCATGTTAGGGAATAGGGTGGTTAAAGATGGCTCTGGAGTCAGAATGTGTGATTTATAATCCCAGCTCTGCTAATTACTAACAATGTAGTTGGGTTCATCACATAAATTCTCTGAGCCCTAGTTTTCTCATCTATATGAGAGGCATCTCAACAGTATCTGCCTTATGTAGTTGTTATAGTAAATTGAGTGAAATAACACATGTGAAGTGTTTGGCTATAATACGTGCCCAATGGCAGTTATAGATATGGGTTTACTTGGCTGTCTGGGGGAGAGGGACAGCAGAGAGGACAGGGTTAGAGAGTGTGAGTGATGGGCACTTTCACTCTTTCTCAGCTTCCTGGATATTACTCCTGAATCTAGAAGCTCAGTTCCCGGAGAGACAAGGACCTTTCCAGAAATACCCAAAAGGTGTTGGAAATACCTAAAAGGTATTGGAGGAACTTCAGCTCCCTACTCAAATCCCATTCAAAGAGTATTAAACATAAGGCACTCAGGTTGAAGAACTATTTTAAATCTCTCTCTCAAATATAAATAAACATTAAAAAGTTAAAAAATAAATAAGTGCACAGTCCAATAAGTTTTGACAGATTTGACACACTTGTAAGACTACTGCCACAATTAAGATAAAAGAGTATTTCCTCACCTACAAAGGTTTCCATATGCCTCTTTGCAATCTATTCTCTCTTCATCCCTGTGTCCAGGCAACCATTGCTTTACTTTCACTATAGATTAGTTTGCATTGTTTAGAATTTTATATACTTGGAATTATACAGGGCCGCCTGGGTGGCTCAGTCGGTTAAGCGTTTGACTTCGACTCAGGTTATGGTCTTACGGCTGGTGAGTTCGAGCCCCGCGTCGGGCTCTGTGCTGACAGCTCAGAGCCTGGAGCCTGTTTCAGATTCTGTGTCTCCCTCTGTCTCTGCCCCTCCCCTGTTCATGCTCTGTCTCTCTCTGTCTCAAAAATAAATACTTGGAATTATACAGCATAAACTCTTTTGTGTTTGGCTTCTTTCATTCAACATGATGATTTTGAGATTAATCCTTGTTGCATATATCAGTAGTTCATCCCTTTTTTACTGATCCCTTGTATGGATATATACCATATTTTGTTTATCCATACACCTGCTGATGGACAGTTGGGTTCTTTACAATCAGTGGCTATTTTGAATAAAACTGCTAAGACCATTTGTGTATAAATCCTTGTGTGGACATTTGATTTCATTTCTCTTCATAAATATCTAGGAGTTGAATGACTGGGTTATAAGGTAAGAGTATGTTTCTTAAGAAATTGCCAAATTATATTCCAAAATAGCTGTACCATTGTTCATCTCCAACAGAGATGAAAACTAGAGTTCCAGTTGCTCTATGTTTTTGCCAATATTTTGGATTGTCAGTCTTCTTATTTTTGGCTATATCTAGTATATCTCATTGTCGTTTTTATTTGCTTTGCCCTAATGACTAATGATGTTGAACATTTTTTCCATGTGCTTAAGCCTTTGGTACATCTTCTTTTGTGAAATGTTTGCTTGTCCATAATATTTTGAGTTAAAAATTATGCTTTGAACAGTAATATCAAAGTATCAATGACCATACAAAATGACAACTTTGAGATATCCCTTCTCTAAATTCCCAACATGCCTTTCTTGTTTATGCTGCTTCTAGAGACTCAACTTTAGAGTGAAGCTAACACTACTTCACTATTTCATCCTCCATATATTTCGCTGGTTACTCCTTATGGTCTTTTTCATATGTCTACATTGAATTAGCTTGCCTATTAATGAAATAATGTTTTGTTTTATTAATTTCACAGATGGATTACATATCTATTCTCTTCAAATTGAGCATTTGTACAAAATGGAAGTTTACAACCCGTGTTTCAGTGAATCTGTTTAAAGTTCAGAAATTCTATAACCAGATTTCATTTTATTTTTATCTTTATGGAGGATGATTATAAGATGGGATGGAAGGAATTGAGAAAGGCAGGAAATGATTAGAGAAACATTTCAGTTTGAAATTGTAATTTTATGCTCAGAGGGCCTCCTGTTAGTTCTTGGCACTGCTTTGCTAGAGATTTAGGTGCAATTACTCATCACGATGCTCTAGAGAAAAACTCAACAGCCAAGGGATCGAGAATAGCCAAGAAACAGGACACGTGCATTCAGCCAGGCTGCCCTGGTGAGCAAAAGCCAGTTTGAATCCCTGAAGAGTCTGGGGGTAGGGGCAAGGAAAACTGAGGGACTATTAAAGAAACACGATCAGCAAGATGGGATAAATTGAGGGGCTTACTGAGAAGAATTACTAAGGGAGAAAAGTTCCAGCCAAGAAAACAGTAGGAACTTGACAAATGTGGCTGACGGGGGGAGGGCAGAATTGTTCTGCTAACGATGATGTATAGCCAACCAAGTGTTGGCAGGATTATGCATTCCAAATAGTTCCAGATTAACATTACAGATGGGAGAGGAGTGTTTATCACAATTTTGTGTGAATAGATACAGGGCTGAGAAAATTAAGCATGAGAAAATTAAGCACAGAAAAATGTAGGAGGAATATCAGGGCAGGAAGAAAAGAACTTTCCAAACTTGTTGGGCTCTGGACTAGCCTTCCAAACGTGCAGTGGTGAAGACTCAGGAATTCAACATTCCAGGTGTTAGATACCTTCTCCTTGGGCCCCTGGTGACTTATGACAATTGCCCTGGGCTGTCTCTGCTATGTTAGCAGAGCTGGTGAAACTTTGGCTAGCCCAGCATCCAGAATTTGCTTCAGTAAACCACGATTCTTCCAAAATATGCAGTCTGTGGGACTGTTAGTCATGTCTCCCCACCTCCACACCAAGAGGTGTGCATGCATGTGACCCTACTTGTAGATCAGTTAGACTCCTGGTCACACTTACTGAGCTCTTGCTAGTTGCCAGAAACGATTCTTTTTTGTTGTTTGTTTTTAATTAAGGTATAATTGACAAATAACATTATATTAGTTTCAGGTGTACAGCATAATGATTCAATATTTGTATATATTGAGAAATGGTCACCACAATAAATCTAGTTAACGTCCATCACCACACATAGTTATAGAATTTTTTTTCTTGTAATGAGATTTTTAAGATTTACTCTCTCAGCAACTTTCAAATATAGAATACAGTATTATGAACTATATTTGCCACACCATAAATTACATCTCCATGACTTATTTATTTTATAACTGGAAGTTTGTAACATTTGACTTCCTTCACCCATTTTGCCCACCCCCTACCTCTAGCAGCCATCAATCTGTTCTCTGTATCTATGAGCTTGGACTCTTTGTTGTTGTTGTTGTTGTTGTAAAATCCATGTATAAGTAAGACCAGAGAGTATTTGTCTGTATCTAACTCATTTCACTTAGCATAATGCCCTCAAGGTCCATCCATTTTTGTTGAAAATGGTGAGATTTCATTCTTTTTTATGGCTGAGTAGTATTCCATTCTGTGTATGTATCACATGTATATCTATCATATCTTTTTTATCCATTCATCCATCAATAGACACTTAGGTTGTTTCCATATCTTGGCTATTGTAAATAATACTGCAGTGAACATGGGGGTACAGATATCTTTTTGAGTTAGTGCTTCTTTTTTTTTTTTTTTTTTTTAAGTAGGCTCTATGCCCAACATGGGGCTTAAACACACAACCCCAAGATCAAGAGTTGTATGCTCTACCGACTGAGCCAGCCCGGTGCCCCTGAGTTAGTGTTTTTGTTTTTTTCACCAGGAACTATTCTTAAGGGTTCACATATATTAACTCATTTAATTCTCAGAACATCTCCATGAGGCAGGTACATTTTACAGATGAGCAAACTGAGGAAAAGAGAGTTAAATGACTTGCTCAGGATACATAGTTAGGAAGAGATTTGAACTTGGCAGTCAGTTCTTGCTGGCTGCAGAAAACACAGGGAGAAAGATATTTCAGCGTTTCCAGCTTCTAAAGTAAAGACAGGCAGGAAAAGAAGGGGGTGGGAGATGTTGAATGAGTCACCTACAATGTCTGCCAAATCTGGTTACTTTTTGTTTTTTTTTCCTCTGTTATTAACTGTTTCTTCCTGCCTGTCATAGCTTTACACATGATTCAAACACATCTCCAGTGTCAGACTCATTGCTTCACACACCCACATCTTTTAAAAGACTTGCAATTTCATTTTGAAATTGATTGCATTGTAGTGTTCATAGTCGCAGATGTCATCTGAAAATGGCAGATACATTTACAGTCTCTGACAGCTGAAGACAGACTGACCACAGTCTTTGACTGATAACTGGTATGGATACTAGAGTGCTTGGGGAGGGATATTTGAGTAAGGGATGATGTCAGCAAATGGGCATCTCAGCGTATTTTCTATACCATATTTGCTTTCTTACATAAGCTGGTATCCTAGGTTCCTGAACAGTGAATACTAGGAGCACAAGAACTCACTGAATATAGCACCAATGTAACTTAATACTTTCTTCCCTCCCCAGTGCTATGTCTGCCTTAAGGAGGATGGATATTCAAAGAATGTGGGGAACCTTAACAATGACAACAAGAAAAGTCTATAGGCTTGAGGCCCACTGAGCTCCCAGGCTCATCCACTCCTCAGTCCTCCTGGTTTCCCTTCTGTCTCCCTGTCAGCATCCTTACCTACAGCTTTCCTTAACCCTCTGCTGCTGTGGCACAGAACCTGACCGCCATTGCAGCCCCACTGCTGACTTACCTGTTGATGCTGGTATCTGCTGAGCCACTGGAGTGCTCTCTCAAGGTGAAGAACGTCTCCTTACATGATGTTTCACAACTCATTTTATAAAATACTAGAATAGTGACATCACTCCCTCAGTCTCCTGTGACGATTCCCTGGAGAGGCTGAGACAACTTGTCTCTGGGCAGCTTTGGGAGAATTTTGGGTAGGACCAGACAGCATCTTATCCTCTATTAAAGATAATTAAAATTAAAATCATGGCAGGGGTGCCTTTGATGAAGTTCTGGGGTGATGGTGGGGTGCTCTGGAGCCAACGGCCAAGAAGGAATTCTTGAAGATGTCTTTGGTGCAAAAAAATTATTTTATGAAAGCACAGGGACAGGACCTATAGGCAGAAAGAGGTGTCCTGGGGTTGTGATGGGTAACTGATTATACATCCTCAGGTTTGGAAGAGGTTAGGGATAGAGTTAAGTCCCTAAGGTATTTGGGAAGCAAGGTTTCCAGGACCTTCAGGGGCTAGTTGTTTTTGGAAAATGCCATTTATTACCGTCTAGTAAAGCCTTAGTCATGAGACACTTTCAGATGTATATCAGGCGGCCATAAGCTTGGAGTATGATTGCCAGTATATATCTTGGGGCAGTTGAGATAAAGGGAGTTTCCAAAGGAATTTTTATATGTTAAAATAGACTTACAGGATCCTGGGAGGTCAGTATAACCTTAAGCTAAGATTCTCTTTTGCCCCTAGCAAAGTGTCATCATGAAGGCAGCTGAGCTCCTAGAGGGAGGTCACTCTGCCAGTTTCAAGGACTTGTCAATGGGCTGTAGGCAGTAAGGAAATTTAGTTTTTCATTTGCCTTAGTTTCCCACATCACCATGGCAAGCACTTAAACCCTTTTCCTTTGTTCTTGAGTAGCCAGGAGTATCTGAGGAATATCATATATATTCCACTTGGGTGCGTGTGTGTGTGTGTGTGGGGGGGTGCTTTTAGCCTGTACTTTGCCCTCCACTTGCCCCATGCTCCCTCATCACCTTGTTGGCTCAGTCAGTTATGTGTCCGACTCTTGATTTTGGTTCAGGTCATGATCTCACACTTTGTGAGATCAAGCACCAAGTCAGTCTCTGTGTTGACAGCATTGAGCCTGCTTGGGATTCTCCCTCTCTCTCTCTCTCTCTCTCTTCCTTCCCCACTCGAAGAGTGTACACTATCTCTCAAAAATAAATAAACTTAAAAAAATTAAAATCATGGCAAACACACACACACATATAGTTCTTTCTTGAACAACGTGGGTTTGAGCTGCTTGGGTCCACTTATACATGTGATGAGGGAGCATAAGGCAGGTTGAGCATCAAGCACAAGCTAGCACAAGCCCCCACCTGCCAGTCCAGGTGGGATATGTGTGATATTCCTCAGGCACTCCTGGCTGCTCAAGAACAAAGGAAAGGGAAGGAAGAAAACAAATGGTTAACTGACAGAGATCACAGTCATACAGAACATGAGTGCCCATCAGTTTACAAATATCTTAGTAAATTACAAGAAAAAGGCAATCTTATCAATAGCCTGATCTCCAGAAACCTATAGACTCAGTTTCCTGGAGCCCTAATATCACCGTCCCCTCCATAGTGATGTGGGGAACAAATGCAAGAAGGAAATGGCAGGTAAAATTAAATTTCCTTTTAACCTGCAGCCCCTGGACAAATACATGAGGCAAATACAGAGTATATTTGTCTTAATGTTAATGCCTTACTAGGGGGAAAACAACCTTAGGTTGACAACAGCAAGGCCTCCAGTATTTTAGGAGGCCTCTTTCACATATCAAAGTCCCTCTGGAGGCCTCCCTCCCTTTTGTCTTTATCCACCCCCCCTCCATAGGGTATAACCAGCCACTCTTCACAACCCCAGTGCAGCTCTTTCTGCCCACAGATCTTGTCCCCGTCCTTTAATAAGATCCCCTTTTTGCATCAAAGACATCTTTGAGAATTCTTTCTGTTGTGATGTCCAGACCCGCCCCCCACTACCATTCCAAAACCTCATCACGTGGATTTTTTTCAATAAATAGAGTACTGTAAATGTAATTGTATTGTCTCTTCCTTATGATTTTCTTTCTTTCTCTAAAATTTTTTAATGTTTATTTTATTTTCGAGAGAGAGAGAGAGAACATGAGCGGGGGAGGGACAGAAAGAGAGAAGGAGACAAAGAACCCAAAGCAGGATCCAGGCTCTGGACCATCAGCACAGAGCCCAAAACGGCTCAAACCCACAAACTGCAAGATCATGACCTGAGCTGAAGTCAGTGCTTAACTGACTGAGCCACCCAGGCACCCCCTTATGATTTTCTTAATAACATTCTTTTCTAGGGGCGCCTGGGTGGCTCAGTCGGTTAAGCGTCTGACTTCAACTCAGGTCACGATCTCGAGGTCCGTGAGTTCGAGCCCCGCGTCGGGCTCTGGGCTGATGGCTCAGAGCCTGGAGCCTGCTTCCGATTCTGTGTCTCCCTCTCTCTGCTCCTCCCCCGTTCATGCTCTGTCTCTCTCTCTGTCTCAAAAATAAATAAACGTTAAAAAAAAAATTAAAAAAAAAAAACATTCTTTTCTCTACTTACTTTATTTTTAGAATAACATAGGTAATACACATAACATACAAAATATGTGTCGCTCAACTGTTATCATAAGGCTTCTGGTAAACAGTAAAGTTTTGGTGCGAGTCAAAAGTTACACATGGAATTTTGTATTAGTGGCCCTAACCCCCGGGTTGTTCAAGGGTCAATTGTATATATATATATGTTAAAGATTTAATTTTACTTATTAACCAATGAAGGAATCAGGCAGGCATTATACTCTAAGAACAGATGTATTTATAGATCAGAAATATTGAAATTCATATGTAAACGGAAGCAAACTGGTTTTTCCATGGGGGGGGGGGGATCAACTGGACCTCTATCAGTCAGGAGAAAATTTACATGTTCATGAGAATCATTTTGCATTACTATCAACCACTTACAACTGAAAAGTTTCCAAAATAGCCCAAAGACAACTAAGAGATTAGAATCAGATAACCTGAGGCTGTGCTCTGTCAGTTCCTGGTTTTCCAGGAAGCAGGATGCTCTTTCTACAACCCTCACAGCATCTCTCTCCCTTGATGGCCAGCAAATTCCATGTACCATTCACATTGGGGCAGCCTTAATGCCAGGGTTCCTGGGATTAACATAAGCTCCAACATTGTTTTTTTTTTTCCTGTTTCTCTTGGGGCCACTTGTTCCTTATGTAAACAGTGCTCCTGGAGGTCTGCCAGAACTCTAATATGGGTATAGAGATCAGGACTCCTCTGGGACGCTAGCTGTTGAGTCAGAAGCTTTGTTTGTATTGCTCTATTGGGGGAGGGTGTGGCTTGAGGATTGGTGGGGGAAAACTGCTGGAAAGACACGTTGGGACCAAGATGTGAAGCATCTTCTGTGCCACACTACAGGTTTTGGTCTTGACCCTAAAGGCAGTGGAGAATAGCCATAGTCTTATAATAGATCAGTGTGATGATAATGGCTTGGTTTTGATTAGATAACTGGAGGTGGCATGAAGGACACACCATAGTGAGGAAACCAAAGATAATTCAGGGGGTGGGAGGGGTGAGATGAAATGGAGGTGGTAAGTCTTAGCTTATGGAATTGTCTTGAGTGAACAGAAATGACTTTTAGAGAATTTTCTGCTCATCACAAAGACCTACCTTCCACTCTTGTCTTCATTTTATCTCCAAATTTGTCCTGCTCTCCCTTCCTGCCTTCTTGAAGCTTCCCTTTCTTCATCAGCCCCTAAGTTAGGAGAACACTTGGCCCACCAACCTCTGTCCAACACTGTGTCTCAGTCATGTCTGAAATGCTTAACAGGATTCATGCTTTGTGCAAAGGTCCTATACAGTTTTCAGGAACCAGGGTGTCAAAGGCAAATGAACCTGAACAAGGAAGGTAAGGAAATTGATTTTACTCAGAATTGCAATAAGAAGAGCTTCTAGATGTCAAAATCAGAGTGTCTCTGCAGAAAGGTTTCCCCTAAGACTTTTGTAGGGAGAAGCAGACAAGTTATAGATGGAGTGATCTTACAGTTGGAGTTGCTTCCTTCATCAGGAGAAGCCCCAGTCAGCCAGCTGATCAAAAAAAAAAAAAAAAAAAAAAAATTTATATCTGTGTCTAGTTAGTTGCTTTTTTTTTTTTTTTTTTTTTTTGTAGGAGTGGTGGTATAGGGGTCAAGGGCAATCTGCCTCAAGATGGGCCACTTTGGCATACAGATTATGCTCAGCTGAAAACAATAAAGATCCAAAAGACTCAGGAAGAAACTCTTTGCTCCCTTACAATTGCCTAGAAGAATTTGGATAGAGGACCTGCTCCAGGAAGAGAACTATGACCATAGAGAACTCCATTATGTGACACGAACCAGGTATGGTGATGGAGAGAAACCCTGCAAGGCCTGTTTCATCAAAGTCCTCTATGTCCCATTGCTTCTGAGTGGCCCAGCAAGCACTCATTTACCAAGCATTTACTCTTTTTCATTATCCTGTAAATTGTATTCCTTCCCTTTGAAGTCCCAGACCCCTGCCCCCTTCTCCTTAGTTCCGAGTGTCTTTGGAATTTCCATGTCTGTGTGGATTCCCCATACATACAAAATTAAGTTAGATTTTCTCCTGTTAATCTGTCTCATGTCAATTTGATTCTTAGTCCAGCGTAAAGGACCTTGAAGGGCAGGGGAAATTCTTCCTCTCCTATTGGGAGGGGTCAATTCATCCAATCATGTTTGAGACTATTTAAAGAGACAACAAGCCCAAAATGAAGTCACTTGTGTAAGACCACATCACCAAACTAAGGCTTCATACCTAACCTAACTGCAGTTTCAGCCTTTCCCAGGAAAATAATCTTAACAAGTCAGTTTGGAATTTCCTGGTCAGCACTAATGAGGAAACCCGCCTGATAGACCACTGCTATCCCCAAAGGAAGGTGACCTTGCCTAAAGCAATCCATTTTTTACTAGTAACATCCTTGACCTGACCCCTGCTGCCAATAAAATCTCCCATTTTGTACAGCTTTTTGGGGTAATTTTCTATTTGCTTGATGGGATGCTGCCCAATTCATGAATCATTGAATAAAACCTATTAGATCTTCAAATTTACTCAGTTGAGTTTTGTCTTTTAACAAGACAAAGAGGGGCGCCTGGGTGGCACAGTCGGTTAAGCGCCCGACTTCAGCCAGGTCACGATCTCGCGGTCCGTGAGTTCGAGCCCCGCATCAGGCTCTGGGCTGACGGCTCAGAGCCTGGAGCCTATTTCCGATTCTGTGTCTCCCTCTCTCTCTGCCCCTCCCCTGTTCATGCTCTGTCTCTCTCTGTCCCAAAAATAAATAAACGTTGAAAAAAAAAATTAAAAAAAAAAAAAAAACAAGACAAAGAATAGGAATTCGGAGGGTCTGTGTCTGGCCCTTTCATGGTAAACAAGGGGGTATTGCAAGTCTTTCCAAAGGGAAAGGGGTAGGTCTTTACAGGATTCCTTTCTAGTAACACAAAAAGGTGGAGGATTTCAGAAAACAAAAGGTTGGGAAGATTAATCCTCTCTGTTTTCCAGAAGAACAGGGACCAGGTAAAGTTCAATGCTGTCAGTGATTATGGATTTATAGAGAAATCAAATCTCCAATCTTAGTGTAAAGAAATCACACATTACGGGGCGCCTGGGTGGCGCAGTCGGTTGAGCGTCCGACTTCAGCCAGGTCACGGTCTCACAGTCTGTGAGTTCGAGCCCCGCATCGGGCTCTGGGCTGATGGCTCAGAGCCTGGAGCCTGTTTCCGATTCTGTGTCTCCCTCTCTCTCTGCCCCTCCCCCGTTCATGCTCTGTCTCTCTCTGTCCCAAAAATAAATAAACGTTGAAAAAAAAAAAAAAAAAAAAAAAAGAAATCACACATTACATCCAAAAAGAAGTTGAAGTGCTGATATCCTGACCCCTAGTATTGCAACTCACTCTTTTTTACAGAGGTTAGGAAATCCAAAGCCTCTCAGTATCACGCAAGTCTCATTAACGAATGGGTGGGAGTGAGCACTGATATAACCTGGCTAGCATGTGTCCCACCAAAGGGGGGAAATGCTCCTGAGCTCCCAATTCCCATGTTGGGAATAGGGGCCCAATGTTGAAAGACATTGTTTTCTTAATTTCAACAAGGGTTTCTGATTATCTGCTTGTTTATATTTCTATAAAGACATTTATTTAGACAAAATATCTAAAAATCTAGGGGCGCCTGGGTGGCTCAGTCGGTTAAGCGGCCGACTTCGGCTCAGGTCATGATCTCATGGTCTGTGAGTTCGAGCCCCGCGTCGGGCTCTGTGCTGACAGCTCAGAGCCTGGAGCCTGTTTCGGATTCTGTGTCTCCCTCTCTCTGACCCTCCCCCATTCATGCTCTGTCTCTCTCTCTCTCAAAAATAAATAAACGTTAAAAAAATTAAAAAAAAAAATCTGATGGAAAACCAATTATTTTAATTGAAGTATAGTTGACATACAACATTATATTAGCTTTAGGTGTGATAGGGAAAAATTATGTTATAAGATGGCCAACAGGACTGACAGGAGAATTCCAGTCCCTGCCGGAGGACTCCGCTTCAGGCTCTTCTTACTGCCCCACTTGCCACGTGCCCCAAATCACTACTAATGCGGATGTAACAGACTATAAATTGTTCCTTCTGCTTATGCTGGGGGCTCAGACCTCTGGGGAGTGATCTCCTCTGAGCCCGCCCGTGTGAAATTAATCTCCTGCCTTCCAAGATCTGCCAGTGCCACTTGGTTCTTCCACTGGGTGATCCAGACCAGGTTCCATAACAGGTGTACAACATAGTGATTTGACATTTATACACATTAGGAAGTGCTCACTGTGATATGTGCTGTTACCATCTGTCATACAACGTTATTATAATATCAGTGACTGTATTCCCTCTGCTGTACTTTTCATCCCTGTGACTTAACTGATTTTCTAACTGCAAGTTTGTACCTCAGTCCCCTTCACCTTTTACCCATCTTCCCACCTCAATCCCCTCTGGCAACCACCAGTTTGTTCTTTGTTTTTACGAGTCTGTTTCTATTTGATTTGTTTGTTTTGTTTTTTGGATTCCACATATAAATGAAATCATATGGTATTTGTCTTTCTGTGTCTGTTTTATTTCACTTAGTATAAGTGAAAGTTCCCTTAGGGCCATCCATGTTGTGGCAAGTGGCAAGATTTTCAAATAAAATCTCCTAATTTAAGAGTTGAAAGCATAATAAATTCCAGGAAAACACATCAGGAAAATGACAGACCATCAAGTTTGCAACCTCCCTTGTGGAGGTCACCCAGTTACAAACTCACTTGATCTTACTTTACTTTGTGTAACCACCCACAAAGGAGAGCACAGCAGCAATGACTGCAGGTTCTGCAGAGGGGTTGACGGATGGCTTGGGGTTACCCAGCTGGTAAGTAGCCTCCTTGAGTTGGAAGCCAGCTCTCCATGACTGTGCCTGCTCTTGCTGGGTATCACACATGGTCCCTTGCAGTCCAATCCCAAGTCCCCTCCTCTTCTATTAATAGAAAAATGGGAAGGGGGTGGGTGTTACATGGCATAGCCATCATTTTCTCTTCCAATTCTAAAATTCTGGGCACCTCCTCTAATTCTGTTTGCAACTCCACTGAGCAATTTAGTAGGCTTGTAAGTTACATCCTAACTCACTCATTTTAGAAAATAAATGTTTCATTATTTACTCTCAAGCTGGTCATCTGTTTCTTCAGAAGCTTCTGTCTCCCCGTGTGCAGAATCTGAAATGACAATCAGGATCTTAAGAGAGATGAAGGTGAAGAATAGACCAAAAAAGGAATAATTATTTTATTGGTCAGCTGACCAAGGAGCAGGACAAAAAATCAGTTATGAATAACAATGACTTTTAACTCATTGAGTTAACTTGATTCTTATGATCAAGATAAAACTCAGATTGAAGATGTCTAGAGATAGGATACATTTTAATTTCCAGAAAGTCCCCTTCAGCCATCACATAGGTTAACAGCTTCCCAGATAGTTATCTTATTTATCTGGCTTTTAAAAATATCAGCCGCAACGAGAGATCCTCAAAAAAGATGGCCTTTTAAAAAGTACATTTCACCAATTGGGAACTTCTTTTTTTAAGATTTTATTTTTAAGTAATCTCCCCCTTCAATGTGGGGCTCGAACTTACCATTCAGATCAAGAGTCACACCATTCAAGCCAGCTAAGCGCCCCAAGTGGGAGCTTCTTGTATTCTCTAGGGCCCTGTCAGAACTTTTAGAGTTAATTGATGGGACAAGATAATGACATGAGCTCAAATGATTTCTGTTTTCTCTTTACCTCGCTTTGCAAGGAGAATTTTATTTTTCCATCCTGTGTGAACAAAAGACTTTAACTTTGAGAATCTGGGAAGATAGCCAAGAAATGTCACCCTCTGAAAAACAAAAACTGTGGGAATAAAAAGAATGACATTAACTGACTCCTGAGGAAATAACACATTTAAATGATGATGGTTAAGTGGGAAGCATTCCACCAGAGCAAAGTTTCTCAAAGTGAATTGTAAATAGAAACCTACTAGAAAGAGTTGCATGGCTGAATCATTTCTGCAAGTATTGGATTAAATAATGTTGAAACACTTTCATTGTTGTAGGATTTCTCAGAACCTTTAATGTATTGATACATTGTGAACTCTTTTTAAAAAAAATTTGTTTTAAATGTTTGTTTATTTTTGAGAGAGGGGCAGAACGCAAGTGAGGGAGAGGCAGAGAATCGGAAGCAGGCTCCAGCCTCTAAGCTGTCAGCACAGAGCCAGAGGCGGGGCTCAAACTCACAGATAGCGAGATCATGACCTGAGACGAAGTTGGACGCTTAATGGATTGGGCCACCCAGGTGCCCATACATTGTGAACTTCTAAGAGAAGCTTTAGTATGTAGTATTATCTAAAAGTGTTTTACACTGGAATCATTTTTTTGTAGACAAATCTACTGGGGTATTTTCTTAATTTCAACAAGGGATTCTGATTATCTGCTTGTATATATTTCTATAAATAAGTTTCTTTATAAAATAAATACTTATGCAAGTAAGTCTATACAAAAAGTTATTTATACAAATGAATTGTAGCATGTCTCAATCTGTGCTGTGCTTTCAGTTTGAGAAGGAAAGTTGAAAAAGAGAATTGGATAAGAGGCAGAATTTGTGCCAGGCCAACTAGTTGTTTCTCTGTAGTGGGTGGGTGCTAGTTTATAAGGGCCTCCATAACAAAGTACCACAGACTGGGCAGCTTAAAGAACAGAAATCCATTTTTTCCTAGTTCTGGAAGCTAGAAGTCCAAGACCAAGGTATGAGTAGGGCTGATTTCTTCTTCCTTGGCTTGCAGATGGCCTCCTTCTCCCTGTGTCCTCATGTGGTCCTCCCTCTGCGCTTGTTTGTGTACTCATCTGCTCCTTTTATAAAGACACCAGGCATATTGGAACGCAGCCCACCCTAATCACTTCCTTGTACCTTACTTACCTCTTTACAGGCCTCCCTCCGAATATAGTCACACTCTGAAGTACTGAGGGTTAGGACTTCAACATGTGAATTTTGAGGGGACACAATTCAGCTCATACCAGTGGACCAGGAATATAAATTACCAAGAGCTGGCTACATATTCCATTGAGACTGTAGCATTCTTTGCACCCCATCCCAGTCCTCTTTGAGCTGGCTTTTGAACCTGAGATGAATCCCAGAGGATGTTCCAATTGGGAGGAACCAGCCTCACAGCCAGACATAGTCTCTTGGATCATTATATTTCCCAAGAAACTTAATACATTAGCCTGCTGGTTTATGAGCTAATCTCTTGAAAGTCTGATCAAGATGATTCAGTTTCCCTGGACCTGATCACACCTAACTGGATGGATAAATGTGTTTTTTAAACTAACAGAGCTGGGGGCCAGATATTGCCCCTGCTGTGCCTCTAGCAGGAGAGCCAAGAAAAAGGAATGATCTCTGACTGAGGGTCAACTATGCAGCAGGGACTATGTATCATAACACCTCACATGTCCTGAACTGCATTGGGCATTTTACATTACCATCATCTCATCTATTGCTTGCAACATCTCCTTGAGATAAAGGTACTATTATCACCTCTAGATTAAAGACAAGGAAATTGAATTCTAAAGAAGATACTCATTAGTCATACAAATAGGAAATAATTTGAAGCCTCCAATGCTCTTAGCTACAACCCCACGTATAGTTTATTGATGTCACTTGATTTTAGGGGGAGCAAAAACTGTTCCTCTATCATCTTGTGTTCTGTAACTAGGGCCTATGATTTAAACTGACAAAAAACACCTCCGATTAACAGGAGAAAACATTTTTAACCTTTATTTATTTATTTTGAGAGAGAGAATGAGCAGGGAGGGGCAGAGAAAGAGGGAGAGAGAGAGAATCCTAAGCAGGCTCCACGCTCAGTATGAAGCCTGCCATGGATCTTGATCCCACGAACCATGAGATCATGACCCGAGCCAAAATCAAGAGTTGGATGTTCAGCTGACTGAGCCACCCAGGAGCCCCTTATTAATATTTTTATAGGCATGGGGACTTCACAGGAAAGAAGTGAAAACCCAAAGAAATGGTTAGATTTGGGGGTTTATATATTATTTTAACAAAGAACGATAAATTGTGGCAGAGTGATTAGATAAAGGAAAATGGTGTTGGGGCTCCAAAGGACAGTAAGGTGTGGGAAGTTGACTAGGAAATGTGTGGTAGATAAGAGTTGTTTAGTAAGATTTGCTATGCTGACTCCAACTCCAGGTATCCTCTCCAATGATAAAGCTGGTTCTCTTCCTAGTATGGGAGAGAGGAACACCTTTACAAATGGAAATTCGTGTCACTTCTGTGAAGGGGAATTTACGCCCTGCTTTTAGGCAGAAAGGGGGAGGGCAGAGAACTTCTCCTATGTCTGCTCTTTCTCTCAATTGCCTTCAGCTTAAAATAATAAAAGTAATCCTTATGCCAAAATTGGCATACTTTGGGATGAAATATTTGGATCTCCTTCAGTTCCTACGATCTTTAGAGATAAGGAAGGAAAATGAAGGCTAGAGTTGTCCAGGGTTATAAAGTTAATAAGCAGAAACTAGACTGTAAGCTGATCTTTCCGACTTCTGAAGTACCAGTATACGTACTATATAACCAGAATTTTTTATTTTATTTTATTTTTTTTTTAATTTTTTTTCAACGTTTATTTATTTTTGGAGCAGAGAGAGACAGAGCATGAACGGGGGAGGGGCAGAGAGAGAGAGGGAGACACAGAATCGGAAACAGGCTCCAGGCTCTGAGCCATCAGGCCAGAGCCCGACGCGGGGCTCGAACTCACGGATGGCGAGATCGTGACCTGGCTGAAGTCGGACGCCTAACCGACTGCGCCACCCAGGCGCCCCTAACCAGAATTTTTTAAATAAATGTTTTGTTTCAGAACAGTTTTAGATTTACAAAATAAAATTGCAAAGATTGTATAGAGAGTTCTCATATACTCTGTACCTAGGTTCCCCTCTTATGAACATCTTACATTAGTGTGATTTGTTACAAATGACAAACCAATATTGATACATTATTTTTTTTAAGTTTTTAAAAAAAGTTTATTTATTTATTTTGAGAGAGAGAGAGAGTCAGGGAGGGGCAGAGAGTGAGGGAGAGAGAGAATCCCAAGCAGGCTCTGTGCCACCATCACAGAACCTGATGTGGGGCTTGAACTCATGAACCATGAGACCATGACCTAAGCCAAAACCAAGAGTCAGACCCTTAACTGACTGAGACACTCAGGCACCTCTAGGTAGGTTATTATTGTTATTAACTAAAGTCCATACTTTATTCAGATTTCCTTAGTTTTTATCTAATGTCTTTTTTTTTTCTGTTCAATGATCCCATCCAGGATGCCACATTGCGATTGGTATCATGTCTCCTTAGACTCCACTTGGCTGTATCAGTCTCTCAGACTTCGCTTGTTTTTGATGGCCTGGACAGTTTTTAAGAGTACAGGTCAAGTATTTTGTAGAATGTCTCTGAGTTGGGATTTGTCTGATATTTTCTTTGCGATTAGACTGGGGTTATGTTTTGGGAAAAGGCCACAGAGAAAGCATCATTTTCATCACATCATATCAGAAGTATGTACTATCAACATGACTTATCACTGTTGATGTATGTCAGGCTTCTGCAAATAAAGATAATTTTTTAACTGCCTTTTCCTCCTGGGTATCAATTCATTCTCACATTTCTGTACAGCAGCAGTCTCCAATCCTGTGCTTTTACGAGAACTCTACTGTGCAGCTGGCTGTACCATGTAGAAACTGCATGTCATTCTGTTACTAAGGGGAGGGACTTGTTCTTGCTTTTGTCCTTTGTGGGCGAGTTTTTGTGCTTGCATGTGCATGTGTGTGCACGTGTGTACGTGTGTACGTGTGTGTGTGTGTGTGTGTGTGTGTGTGTGGAGGGGGTAGGTGGCTTGTTGGTGGTTTGTTAATTCACCTAAGGACTCTGCTGACCAGAATCTAAGAGTTCTAAGAAGGCTCCAGACCAGTGTTGGAGCAGTAACAAGCTGAGGGGACTTAGCAAGTGACCATGCTGGGGCTTTAAGGGGAGATGTGAAGTTTAGAAAGAAAAAAACTTCCGTGGGTTTGTGAAATAAGGTGGAGGAGACAGATTCTGTGAGTTCCAAGTCCCCTTCTCACTCTGAAACCAGGGATCTGGGGTCAGAGGGCAGGAAAATAAGGTAGGTTCTCTTTTCCTGTATCAACTTTATTTCTTTAGTAGTTCATTACAAGCTAAAGCATTAAAAAGAATCCTGATTCCTAGTCCCTGGAGGTATTTCTTTGGCTGGAGTCTCTGGTTTAATGAAGATGTAAACATTCTTGTGGGAACAGATCCCAGCTCGTTACTTCGCCCACACTTGCTTCCACGAAGAAGCTCAGCCCCGCTTCTTCTCACTCAGCCTCTGCTGTGTTTCTACATCTTTCTTGCTCCTTCGCATACAGCTGTGGTGAGAGACTTAAAAGGTTTATTATTTATCCTCCAGGAGCAGTTTTCTAAATTGAGGTGGAAACACACCTGGTACATAATCCCCTTTCTGGCCAAAGCTGTTCCCATTTCTGAATTTATTTTAGGGTCAAAATCAAAGTCTGAAAATTTTCATTCTCTCTTTGTGAACCTGAGGCAAAATCACAGTTCACTTTTTTTGTGTGTGTCCTTGGTCACTTGCCACAAAACAAAACCTTGAGGAATGCATGCCTTTTGTTTTTTAAAGTTTCTGTAATTAAACCCTATATGCTGGCTCAGTCACACTAAATATTTCCTGTATACTGTTGCAATATTTCCTTTTTCAACCAAGTACCCCAACACTCTCCTATATAACTATTAACTTTTCTAAGTTCACAACTTGCCCATTTGTCATGGACACCAAATATGCCACATTTTGCCTCCAGATAGAAAAGGAAAAATCTAGGAAAATGTCATCATGCCCCAGTTTGTCTTGCACTCATTTCCCCTCCTTGGAAATGGAGAATTAAGGTTATTCTTCTATCAATTTTTCCTTGTTTTTCTGTAGCCCCATTTAAGAAAAAAACCTTTTATTTTGTGTGTTGTCAATTCCTCTGGGTTCACTTACATCAGCTTTGGCTGAGTTGATGTTTAAAACATTTTCAGAGGGGTAAATAATTTATTTGAAAGCTAGTGGAGAAAGGCACTTAGAAAAATTAAACCAAGTGATTGAATCTGAAAGAAAAGATGTTAGTGGGAACCAAATAGTTTAAAAAAGAGGGAGGGATCTTCCTTTCAAAAACAAAAGTAAATGTCATCTAAGTGTTACTTTCAAACATATTTTTTTTTCATGGATCTTGTTTGAAGATTTACATCAATATAGATGTAAATACGTCGAATAAGCAAACATGTCTTTAAAATATTGGCTTAAAGATATTCTTCTAAGCTTTGATGCTATCTTGTGACATGTTTATATATTGCCATTGTGAATGGATTTACTAGGTCTTTAAATAATTAAATACCTTTCATGTGCAATTTGTATAAGTTCTCTGGGATTTTGCAAACCTATCCTGGACTTTTTCTTATATATGTATGTATGTATGTATTTTAAGTGGACTTCACGCCTTGCACAGAGCCCAACTCGGAGCCCAAACTCATGACCCTGAGATCAAGATCTGAGCCAAGCTGAAGAGTCAGATGCTTAATCAACTTGAGCCACCCAGGCTCCCCTCTAATTTGTTTTTATTCTAGACCCCCCATATCTTACTCTACTTAAATCATATATAGAACTGTCTCTCATCTTGGGTTCTCATCTTGGTCTCTAGGGAGAATTCACACAAACCTGGACAAGAACCTAGTTGCCCCACAGCTGTTTTTGTGTAACACTGGATCTTTTTGGCACCAGAGGAAGCATCATGCAGGAAACATTTGTGAAAATGTGATTGTGAAATCATGGTAAGAGTAGCAACATTAACATAAATCAGAAGAAAAGGAAAAAAGTACCCATAAACCTCCCATCCACCGCCATAAATCCAACTACTTTCATTTTTGCTCATGGCTTTTTCTATCTGTGTAAGCATGGACACATAAACAATGGAAAAGTTGATGGGCTCTCCAACGTATGTTTGCATTTCTCTGAGATCAGACCAAAGTAATGAGAGTTGTTATTTCCAGATGCTCAAGCAATTACCCCAAATGATTTCGCTTTGAACTTTCTAAAGAGATAAAAATGCTTTTTGCATTCTCTACCAAAAGCGAAATGTCACAGTGTTTTATTCTCAACCTAGCTACTTACTATCCCCCCAAAATGTATTTTAAAGTTCTTTCAAAACATATATTCCAAAAGTTTCAAGTCTTTTTTCTTTCTTTTATTAGAAGCTGATGAGTGTCTTCAAAAATAATAGCGTACTGGAGGCTTTGTCTTACAGTGTGCAGCTCTGAGTTTGGATTTTTTAGGCATTTATTTTTAAATCTAATTATGTCTTCCATTGATCTGCCCCTAGGGCCTAACAGATGAAAGTGACAATAAATACCTTAAAATCCAGAATTTAATTTTTTCTTTATTGTTTGAAAGCCTTACTCTCCCTCATAATTGGAGTTAATACAGTGTATTTGCGTTTTATTATCCTTACACATATGGCTAAGCAACTTTATCAAACCCACAAGGCTTTTGAGTAATGTGAGCCTCCGTGATTCCCTCAGGTTCTTTTTGGCGCCATCAATATTTCATTGTTTACCATTTGCTTCATGGTTTGGCACGTTTCCTATCCTCCCAACTCAGTAAAACTGTAGTTCTAGCAGCAGCTTTGGGGAATGAGGCAGGTGAGGTTGTTTGGGGCCTTCTGAAACGGAGGCACCGGAAAAGGAGTCTAAACCTAAAGGTGTAAAATGAACCTTTCGGACTCTGTGGGCCACAAAAGAGTGCTTTGAGAGGTGGAGTTGAAATACAGGAGACCATGCATTTTATGAAAAGAATCTTCCCTGATTCACTTGGAACCTCAGTGTTTCTGACATAAAACTGTGACCCTTAGAAAATCAAACTGCACGAAAATATGTTTAAGAATTTATAAGAATGCTCCTGACATGGACTCTAAAACAATAAGTGAGTTTAATTGGAAACTAGTTTTATACATTTACAGGGTACATTTCTTTGGCTATTAGCCCAATAAAAAGTGAGATTTTTATTCTGAAATTGCCTTGGGCATCCAGTAAAAGTGTCTTTAATTATCACTGACTTGGATGGCTTTTGTTGCTATGCACTACACAGTAGGCCTTGATGGGCTACCTTTCATGCTGGTCATCCTCTGAATATAGCTCCTATTGTCATCCTCTGAATGTCATCCTCTGACATTGTCATCCTCTGAATATAGCTATTGTCATCCTCTGAATATAGCTCCTCATTAAGAGCAAATTCAGCTTGTCCTTTTCTATTTTAAACTATTTTTTAAGCTTATTTATTTATTTTGAGAGAGAGAGAGAGAGAGAGAGAGAGCCCACGCCAAAGCAGGCTCTTTGCTGTCAGCTCAGAGCCCGATGTGGGACTCGATCCTACAAACCGTAAGATCATGACCTGAGCTGAGATTAAGAGTCAGACACTTAACCAACTGAGTGCCCCAGGCACCCCTCAGCTTGTCCTCTGATGCCTAAACTAATACCTATCTGCCGTAAGGCCCTTTTCTGTCTGAGGGTCAATGTGTGAATCCACCATGCATATTGTCATTGTATACTAATGGCCTGGGTGTTGTTAGGACACATGTTTTATGCTCAGGAACACTGAGTCCCCCATACTGGGGTGAGATACATGGTTGTCACGCCTAGATGTAGTTTAGTCTAAGTCTGCCATCAGGACCACCATAGCCTTCGTCATCTTGCTGTGAGGCTGTTCCCGAGGGGAACTCAGCTCTAGCACGTGATGCCCACTGCTTTATTCCCCAGAAAGCCATCGTCTTTTCCTATTCTGTTTAATACCTTGCCACCCACAAAAACAAGGATAGTATGTATTTGTGCACAGTATACTGTGGCATATTGGGTATGCCACTGCTGTATTTTGACCCTTATAACTGGAGACCTTCATAAGCATTTGATCATCAAGGTTTACACAGTAATCACTTGGCCAGAAGCTGTACACTACACAATTCAGTGGCCCAGTAGAAAGTATTTCTTGGAAATTCCTAACTTAATCACATTCTTTGATAGTAGATGCAACCTGAAAAATAAGAGCCGAAAGGTGTGGGAACATTACTAGAGTCCTATCTGGTTCTTAATACTTGGTTCAGTTCATTATATATCAGGTGACTAAAATGTCACTCAGAGCAATACCACTCTGATCTGCAGATTCCACTTGTCCTTATCAGATTCCAAAAGCAGAGATGGTCTTTGGCAAATGTAAGGCTTTACCCTTTCAGTCTCCTGATATAACTATGCTAGAAGACAATATCCTTCTGTTGCTCTGAGCATCACTAGGGCATCAGTGCAATGTTGGATTTCTTCTGTTGCATAACACATTTATTCATTCCTTTACCCCTAGCTACTATTTCTCCTTCTCTCCATGTGTCAGTGATTTGTTGCCCAAACTTGCCCACCATGTGAAGGGATGTTAGGTTCAACTACTGTGCTGGTCCAGAGTGCTTCCCCCTCAATCCACTCCTGTTCTACACAGTGGGGTTACACAGGGACAGAACTACTGGATTTTGTAGAACATTGAGGAGCACAGCCGCATGCATGGTCAGTATGAATTTTGTCAGATAGACTGAAGGCACGATGCAACCCATAGGCCCTTAGTAATTGTGGCATACAGATTTAATGGTATAGTTAGAGTTTCTTAGCAAGGATCATCCGTACTTCCTCCTGCTTTTGGTACCCACGGGTGCAGTCCTGGTCCCTGAATAACCACCATCAGTTAGGAAAAAAGAAAAGTTGAGGTGATGTGGGAATAATTGTATAGTCATACTAGCATCCTCCCCATCCCTTGTCCCCCAAGTCCTCCAGAGAAGCAGAAGAATCTAATGAGTGGAGACCCCTCCTTGACTCCTCACACACTGATTGTGAGCACACACTCATGAAGGTGTGTGAATCAGCCTTTCATGCCTTTATCTCCCCAGTTTTGGACAGTACATGATCAATTGCCCCAGCTGACTCTATGAAACCACTACTCTGAGGATGATAATCAACACGACGTGTCCATTTGTGTGAAATCAGTTTGCCTACGCTTAGACGCTATGGGCTGTAAGGGGCATTCTTTGGTCTGAAGAAATGTAACTCAGAGGTCCAAATTGGTATAGTTCTTCTGATCTGACCCTTTTATGGTTTTGAGCATTTGTGTTACCATGGGTATGCAAAGCGCAGTCCAAATTATGTGTCTATTCCATCAGGACCAATTATAGCCTCCCGGCACTACTGGCAGTGACCCAGTGTAGTCTACTGGCTAGCTGTGCACGGGAGTCTTCTCCCTGGGAATATGCCCCACAGCCACCTGTAGTTTCTGTCTTCCTACCTGGCAGACAGGACAGTTCTGGTTGGCATTTTGTACCTCTGAGGGTGCCAGAGGAATATGTTGATGATCAGCCCATCTCTGTGTTGCTGCAGGTTCCCACCTTGGAACCACGTGAATGCATCAAGATAACCACTTGCTGATTCCAATCACCTTCGAATCTGAGAAAGAGATTCTTCTAATGGGCATTGACATGTCCTATTTAATGCACCCCTTAAATTTCCATAGGGCCGTGTCCCATATGGATATCCACTTAATAATCTAATTTTTCATTGTCCATGTTAATCTGCCTGACCTTATGGCCGAGCCATTGGCCACTGCCCATGAGCCAGACACACTCTGACTTTAGGGTTCTCGTTGTTGTTCAATTCTTCCAATACTGCAAGGAAAATAGATGTAATCGAGCCCACTGCACAGACTGGCTCTCACCTCCTTCAATTATAGTTTTTCATCAGCTGGTTATGGTGCACAGTCTTCCAAACAGGATGTTGCTTGTACTTTAGAACTGCCAACCTTGAACCACGCAGTTTTTCTAGGTCAGTCAAGAGACGCTCGTATGACATCACCAATGTGTCAATAGGATCTGGCAGCTCTTCAGACAATTCCAAAGCTGGCCCTCTAGAAACAGGGCTACCCATCCCTGAGGACAATGAGAACCTCCTTTCATTCCTTCTGGAGCACGTTCTTGAATTAACCATTTCCATTTTATTATGGAGCTCTTCTTGATACTGATTTCCTTATTGGAAAGTTTTCTGACATTGCCCGAGATAATATGCATGTTTCAGGTTTCAAGGTTATTTTATGTCCCTCAGTCACAGAGTCAGTTTCAATTAACGCTCGGTCATAGCAGACCAGTAATTGTCTTTCGTGTGGCATGTACTGTGCTGCTGCACCTGGAAATTTTCTGGCCCCCAATTCCAGCAGTCACCCCTGGGTGGTATTTGTGGTCTATCGCCATAAGCTCTAGTCTGTGTTAAGTGTGAGTTTGCAGATACTTCCAAAATCATATCTGAGTGTGAATCATAAGGGCCCCATATTGATCAGCCCATCACTTTTGGCTACTGTTAAGTCTCCCGTTCAAATACAGCCTTCTTTCAGGTAGTTTCACGATAGGAGCAAGCAGGGCTCCCAAACGTGGAATCTGTGCCCTCCAAACCCAAGCACTGCAACAGGCACTGTGCTCCTCACTTAGTCCCAGGGGTAGGCCATGACACTGGTGGTTTTTAGTTGTCTGTGGAATGTCAGATGTGGCTCCTTCCCACGTTACTCCTAACAATGTCACGGTTTTGGGTGGGCTCTGGGATCTCTGCTGGATTTGTCAACCAGCATCTGTTAGTGATGTATGCCACTATTGCACTTACGTGGTCTTGGCTTGTTCCTCTGTTTCTAACACTATCGTATCATCAATGTAGTGTATTATCAAACCAAATTATGGCAGTAAGCTAGTGAATTCAAATAATCCTGTGACAATGCATATGGAATCCTTCTCATATGAAAGCAAAACTGTGGTTGGCTCTTTTCTGAGATCGTGATCAAGAAAAAAGCATTTGCAAGAATAATCAAGGAGTACCAATATCTTCGGCTTGTATTTTTTGCAGTGTTGAAATCATACCGGGGATTGCTAATGCTATAGGTGATACTACTTTATTCAAGCCTTGATAATCTACTCTTTGTCTCTATGAGCATATCTCTTTCTCATGGGGCACACAGTGCTAGCATAGAAGTGTCATTAATTAAAGTGGAAATCTCTTCCGTCCACTAGGTATCCAATACTGTGTCAAATTAACAACTATTTGGGCACCAGCAAATCTATAGGCTCTCATTTAGCATGTCTAATTAATAATAGCTAAAGGGCACACTGACATGCCTTCAGTTTTACAATACAAGATATCGGAAGTGTTCCCCAGTCAGACATAATACCCATCTCAGTAATACATTCAGGTAGAGGAGTCACAGCTATCTCACACAAAATCTGTTCAATCTAATTTTCATCCAAAATTTCACCTTACTCCCATCACTGTTGCATCTCCATATGATCCCAAGCTAATTGTGGCCTCCTTCAGGACCTCACCAGTAGGTTTTGAAATTATGCATTGGGATCCTGCATCAAGGAGTCCCAGAAAAAGTTTTGTTCACCCCCTGGTCATTTTAGCCACACATGTGCACATGGCGTTGGGTCCTCAGCTAGGGATCAGGCCAAGACACCCTGGTGCTTTTATCGGTCTTCATCCTGATTAATTTCCACGAGTGATATGATGTCATGTTTTTCATTGTCATCTTTGCCTTCCAGCTTTTAAATTTCTCCCAAACTAAGGTAAATAGAGTGGATTTGTTTAGAGCCCTTTAATGTTGGGGACAGCGGGAGTTGCTATCAATCCACTCAGCCTCCCATCGTGGTGGATTGAGATCTGTGTTTCAACCTCATCAGTGTCCTCCATGTTAATTTTATTTCCTAATAACTATTTAAAGACTCTACCCTGCTGGGACTACTCCCTTGACTACCCTCTTTTTCCCCATTCCTTTGTGAATGGATCTAATTTTCTTAGACTACAGGAAAACTGAGAAAACAATTCTGATATGGTTTATTAGACTGTTGCTTGACTTTGCAACAATATGTTTATATGGGGTGTCTATGCAAAAGGGGCTCCCTTAAATCACAGCATTTGCTATGACCTGGGTAAGGGGCCTATTAAGCGGATGAACATCCTGATCATCATAAAGCTAATTTAACATGAATTGCATATGCAGCCTATGAGCTGCCTCATTTGGGCAGCTCCATCAGGCATTTAGGGATGGGAACTACCAACTTACCTTCTCAGGGTAAACAAACTTTACAGTAGCTTTTGGCCCATCTACCAGGCTAGCTGTCCCTTTTTGTCCCTGTGTGTTTGGATCACGTACCGCCATGTTTGATTATTCAATGGTTAAGTTGTGGGTGCTGCATCAACCAAACATGCTCTTGTACTCTGCCGTATTCAAAATCAAGACACTGTTCCTCAGTTAGTCATTCTTACAATCTACTGCAGTAAAAGTTCTTCAGGAAGCTGATGATATCAATCTACAAAATGAGACCACTCCTCACACTATGTCCTCTGGTTTAGTAGTTTCTTGGTTTTGCACACCCTTAACACCCCCTTCCCTCCACCATTTGGACTGCTTTCTCCATAGCTTTGACCAGCCAGATTTGAGTATGGCACAGCACTAGGATTTGCCACAATGTTCCTTTTTACTTTTACTTTAGTTATTCCAGATAAAAATAGCCAAGGGATAGTATATTAAACTTCTTTCTTGTCACTTTGCCTTTTTTTTTTTTTTTTCTGTACCCAGAGAGCCACCTCTTTGGGAATTTGGTCTATCATTTCTAAATTCCATTGGTAACTTTTACCTCCAGTAACTGACAGCAGTGTAGCTTCTATCTCATTTCCATTCTGAGGATGAGACAAAGGTCAGAGAGGTTAGGTTGCTTGCCTAAGGTCACACAGCAAAAGAATAACAGCCAGTATCTGAAACCAGCCAGTATTGAAACTTCATGGCCGTGCCCTTAACCTTTAGCAGAACTTCCTCCTGTGAAGAGATTCTAAACCTTAAAAGCTAGAAGCTTATATTCCATGGGGCATGTCTTACATTCTTCCAGAGGGATTCCCTCTTTCCAACCAATCTCTTTTTCTCCTCTTTTTGCAGTGGGCGGTCCACTCAATCTTGCGCAACTTCAGATGTGTGTTGGGGAACAGGAACATCGTCTGGGCTATCTTTGGGCCTCTTCTGTTTCCACCCCAGGGTCTCTGCTGGGCAGGAAGTGGCAGTTTAAATAGACCAGTGGTTTTTAAACTTAGCTGCAGGTTGGATTTATTTGGGGGAAATTTAAAAAATGCTAATGCCCAGTCCCACCCTGAAGAGTCTGATTCAATTGGTTGATTTCTGTCGTCGTTTATTCAGGCTGCTAAATAGAATGCCATAGACTGGGTGGCTATCTTCTGTTCTTTCTAAAGAACAGAAATCTATTTTTTACTGTTCTGAAGCCTGGGAAGTCCAAGATCAAGACACCAGAAGATTTGGTGTGTGGTGAGAGCCTGCTTCCTGATTTATAGACAGCTGTGTTTTTGCTGTGTCCTCACATGGTGGAAAGGGTACAGTAGCTCTCTGGGACCTCTTTCATTAAGGGCACTAATCCCGTTTATGAGGGCTCCAACCTTATGACTTAATCATCTCCCCAAGACCCCATTCCCATACCATCACACTGGGGACAAGGCTTCAGCATAGGAATTTGGGGGTCATACATTCATCCTCTAGCAGTTTTTTGTGGGTTGAATGATTGCTCCCAAAAGGATATGTTTACTTCCCAGAAACTGTGAATGTAACCTCATTTGGAAACGGGTCTTTGCAGATGTAACTAAGTTAAGGATATTGAGCTGAGATCATCCTAGATTATCCCAGTTGGCCCTAAATCCAATGATAAATGCCCTTACAAGAGACACCAGGGGAGAGACACATGGAGAAGAGGAGAAGGCCGTGGGAGGATGGAGTAGAGATTGCATCCATGTGCCACAAGCCAGGGAACACCTTGAGGCACCAGAAGCTGGAAAAGACAAGGAAGAATTCTCCCCTAGAGCCTTCAGAGGAAGCACAGCCCTGCTGATACTTCGATTTCAAACCTCTAGCCTCCAGCAATGTGAGAGAAGAAATTTCTGTTGTGTGAGCCACCGCGCTTGTGGTAATTTGTTTGTCGGTCACAGGAAACTAACACAGGTGGGGTGTGGCCTGGGCATTGTGTATATTTTTAAGAGTTCCCTGGGTGATTCTGATGTGCAGCCAGGGCTGGGAACCACTGGAATAGGGCGTTTCGAAAGTGTCTCTCCTGGCAGTTTTCCTCAGCTTAGGGCTTAAATGCTTTCTGCAATATAGGATGTCTTCTTAATTACATTTTATTATCTTTTAGCGAAGTATATATTTGATGCACTGTGGGAGCAACCAGGGTATATGGAATTTATAGTAAGGAAATAAAAAGATTTATGTACACATATTTTGGTATCTCTTTCTCTCTCTCTCTTTTTTTTTTTTTTTTTAAACGTATCTATTTATCTTGAGGGAGAGAGAGAGAGAGTGAGCAGGATGAGGACAGAAAGAGAGAGAATCCCAAGCAGGCTCTGCACTGTCAGTGCAGAGCCCAATGCAGGGCTTGGAGACCACCCAGGTACTCCTGTATCTTCTTTTTTTTTTTTTACAGTTTATTTATTTTGAGCGAGAGAGCGGGTGGGCACAAGTGGGTGAGGGGCAGAGAGAGAGGGGAAAGAAAGAATCCCAAGCAGGCTCTGTGCTGACAGCACAGAGCCCCACTCGGGGCTCCATCTCATGAATCGTGAGATCATGACCTGAGCTGAGATCAAGAGTTGGATGCTTAACTGACTGAGCCACCCAGGTGTCCCTTGTATTTGCATCTGAAGTACACACCCCTGTGCCCAGAATTTTTTTCCTCCGAGGCCGTTTGGGCTGTATCTGCAGTGTTTGTTGCTTCTTTGTTGTTTTCATGAGTTATCCTGCCCCTTTATTCTCCTGCCTTCCTGACCTCCTCCTGCTGCCTGTCTCTGGGCAGTTTATTCTAGGGCTCCTCAGCACCTCTGGCCTGAGGAAGAAGAAAGGACTATGCCAGGTGCGTACCTGCAGCTTCTCTGCAGGGCTGAGGAAATGTATGGGCCAGGAGGAAATGGCCACTGGGAGGTTTCTGGTGTTTTGTCCTGTCTCCATATCGCTGCACAGGGAAATACTGTTTCTGATGTAAATTCACCTTTTGATATAAACCTTGAGAAAGAAGGTCTTGGGGAATGATAGGGGTACTTGTATTCAGGTACAGAGACTTGGTTACTCTTTTAAGGACTTGGGAATAATTGAACTGACAGTTTGAGAGCTTCCAGGAGGTTGGGGTTCAATACAAGTTTAATAGTCTCCAAAGCCTATGATTTCTCCACCATACCCTGTCTCTTCAACAATATATATGTATGTGTAAAAATATATATACTGATACTGATGTACTTATATATGTACTCACGTATATATATGTATTTATAGAGATATGTATTTATATGTATATACATTCCACAATGTGGATGACCCTTAAAAACATTATGTAAATTGAAAGAAGCCAGACATAAAAGAATACATAATGTATGATTCTATTTATATAAAATGTCCAGAAAAGGCAAATTTGTAAAGACAGAAAGTAGACTGGTGGTTGCCTGGAATTGGAGGTGAGACTGGGTATTAACTGTGATTAGACAAGAGGGATCTTCTTGGAGTGTTAGAAATGTTCTAATGGATGAAAATGTGATGGTTGCACAACCTGTAAGTTTACTAAAAATCATGGAATTGTACACTTAAATCACTTTACAATATGTAAATTATAGCTCCATAAACGTGTGTGTGTGTGTATACACTTTAACCCTGTTACTATCTGAGTGCATGTTAAATTGTGTAATCCCTAGTATAACATGCTTGTGGCAAAGCCTCATTTTCTCTGAAGGGCACCTGTCTAATCCTGTGAGGTCAAGAGGGCAACACCTACTAGAGTAATCCCCGGCCCAGTGAGTTTTTCTCACTAGGTCTTCAGGTTAGTCCAGGGCCTTTCTCCTGCCAGATAGTTTGGAAAAGTGACACTGGTTTTCTCTCCTTTCAGCAACCATGCTAGGATATATACAACAGTTTTATTATAGTCATCCACAAGAAAATCATTAAAGCCATGTTACTCTATAGACTCTATGTAAGGTCTTGGTTTTACCTCCCATATCAGTCAGGATGAACTGGGTTATGCTGCAGTAACAAAAGACATCCAAATCACAATGGCTTAAAAGAACAATAGTTTTTTAAAAAATATTATTATTTTTAAATATTTATTTTTTTGGAGAGACTGACAGAGCACAAGTTGGAGAGGGGAAGAGAGAGAGGGAGACACAGAATCTGAAGCAGACTCCAGGCTCTGAGCTCTTAGCACAGGGCCCCATGCGGGGCTCGAACCCATGAATCGTGAGATCATAACCTGAGCCAAAGTCATACACAACTGACTGAGCCACCCAAGTGCCCCAAGAGCAATAGTTTATCACACACAGTACATGACTTTGAGGGTTGGTGGGGGGCTTTGCTCCATGTCATTCTTAGGGATTCAGGTTGACAAAGTTTCTACCATGTAAGACATTGCCAGTGAGGAAGAAAAGATGGAGAATTACACATACTGGTTCTTAAATGCTTTTACCCAGAAGTCACAAGCATCTTTTCCAAAGTCACATGACATCACCTCACTTCAAAAGAGCAGAGAAGCATAAACCTCCCTCCTATTGGGAAATAGAGGGGAACAGGAAGAGGGTGCTCAATAATGCCTGTCACACCCACTTTCACCAGAAGAGGCATCACACTGGTAAGCACTCACAAGCTGCCCTCTGCTGGATGAGGGTGACCATCTGTCCTGTTTTGCCTGAGGGGTTTCTTCAGAATGAGGCACATTTAGTGCTAAAACTGGGAGAGTTTCAGGCCAGTTGAGATAGTTGGTCAGCCTAGTTTGTTTTTGCCTTGGGTTGCACATCATGGGCATGGAGAATGGGGGGATCTCTTTGCCCATGAATACTCCTTTCAGAAAATTTGAAAGTGCTAGTCCAGGTCCTGGAGTAACCCGGCAAACCCTTTTGAGCCTTTTAATTAAAAATTGAGGTTACTATAGAGACTGCTTTAAAAGTTCTCACTGGTGCCTAGCTCTGAGAGAGAATCTGAGTACTTGTCTCCTCTGGCAGGTTCTGGGAATTTCCCTTGCTCACTCCAAAGCCATCACTGAGTTAGTCTATCCCATCCTGAGGGGGTTACCTACAGCTGATGAAGCTTGAGACTTAGAGCCTTTCACTTACATGAGGCCCTTTGCATGGTCAATGTGGTTTTGTAAAATTTCTGAAGTAAGATATGTTTGTATTCTTTCTCTAAAAAAGGGCTTCCCAAATTATATACCCTTCAGCCCTCACAAAACCTGAATTGATTCCAGATTGCACCAGAACATGTCCACTGTGCTCCTCATGACTCAGATTGCAAAAGGGCATGACTTTCCTCAGGGAAACCTTCCCCATCTTCCCGTGTTGCTTTTTCTCCCTATTGTGCATTTTCAGAGCACCATGTACCTCCTATTCATAATCCTGGAGTTGCAATTTTAACATTGACTTGTGCAATTATGTGATTAAAGTCTATCTCTGCTAAGTGATTGCCCACTCCAGGAAGGCAGGGCCCACTTGTCACTGTATCTCCACTGTATCTCCAGCACCTACCAGGATGTTTGGTACATAGTCAATAAATGTTTCATAAAAATAGTGTCAGAACACTGTGCATACTGCACGTATAAAATTTATCTTAGTTAAGTTTGTTTTGAAGAATTTGTTGTACGCTTACAAATAATTGGAGACAAATGCAAGTTTTATAAAACAGAGGCTGAATGTCATTGTTCTAGGCTACTATCTAGATATTGTGTCTAGATATATCTAGATAATGCAGGTTAGCACACATACAGCTCTAGTGTGGTCATCATTTCTATTGGGGGAAATTAAACCCCAGTTGTCCAAGAATCTGAAACTATCTCATTTTAATATTCCATACAGTTCCCAGCATTCCTTGAAATATAGGTAGGAAAAAGCTCAGCAACAATACAAAACCTAGCAAAATAATCCTTGTTATATGTTGACACTATAATTCAAGTTTTTCAGTCACTATACAATTCTCCTCTTTGTGGCTCCACTCTAGTATTTCAATTATATAATCCTTTTGAGTATTAGTAGTAGTTAACATTTATTGAGCACTTAATTTGTCCTGGGCCCTGAGCTAGTTACTTTACATGCACTAGCTAAATCCTAACAATATGCTTATGATACTACTATCCTAATTTTACAAAGAACAAAACTGAGGCTCAGAGAGGATAAGTAACTTGTCCAAGGTCACAGAGTGCTTAAGCTCAAGGAGGAAGAGACTACTGGTTATCCTAATAGTCCTTCATTCTTCCTTCCTTTCTTTCTTTGTCCTTCTTTCTTTCTTTATTAGTGAAATCTCTAAATTTTAGTTGAGTGCATGGCAGCCCAGTATAAAGTCTGAATTCCCCAGTTCCCTTGGATCCAGCCATAAGACTAAGTTCCGACCAATGGCACAGGGCAGAATTCATTCATGAAAGGAAGGGGCCTATGCTTTTGTTCTTTCTTCCTTCCCCACTGGATGGAAAGTAGACTTGGTGGTAGAAGTGGGAAAAACTATCTTGATGGTTATTGGCAATCTGATTCACTGGATTTGAAGCCAAGTCTGTTTGATGCTAGAGCCTGTGCTAAGTTGGGCTTTCCAATGTCTTTCAAAGGCAACTGTGTATATGAGAATTTCACAGAACTCATAGGTAACCTGCTCTTAGGAAGAAGAAAGGCTTTGGCAATGAACCTATATGGGCATGGTTATAGACTGCAATGCTTAATTATCTGTAGAATGGGAATGATGATAGTAGCTACCTCACAGGGCAGATGCAAGGTCTAAGCAAGACAATACATGTGAAAGAGCCTAACTCAAACACAATTGCCTGTAAAAAGGTAGTAAAAATTAGTGATGATGATGATGATGATGATGATTATCCAACCCTATAATCAACTGTATAATGTTGATAACATTGTTGATAGTACCAAAGGTGATTTGAGATAATATATTAAAAATGTTTAGCATAGTTATGGGACACCTGGTTGGCTTAGTGGGTAGAACATGTAACTCTTGGTCTTGGGGTTGTGAGTTTGAGCCTTACATTGGGGGTAGAGATTACTTAATAAATAAAAGTTTTGGGGGCACCTGCGTGGCTCATTCGGTTAAGCGTCTGACTTTGGCTCAGGTCATGATCTCCCGGTTCATAGGTTCGAGCCCCATGTCGGGCTCTGTGCTGAGAGCTCAGAGCCTGGAGCCTGCTTCAGATTCTGTGTCTCCCTCTCTCTCTGCCCTTCTCTTGCTTGTGCTCTGCCTCCCTCGCTCGCTCTCTCTCAAAAATAAACATTAAAAATATTTTTTTAATTTAAAAAGTTTTTTTTTTTTAATTTTTTTTTTTTAACGTTTTTATTTATTTTTGGTACAGAGAGAGACAGAGCATGAACGGGGGAGGGGCAGAGAGAGAGGGAGACACAGAATCGGAAACAGGCTCCAGGCTCTGAGCCATCAGCCCAGAGCCCGACGCGGGGCTCGAACTCCCGGACCGCGAGATCGTGACCTGGCTGAAGTCGGCCGCTCAACCGACTGCGCCACCCAGGCGCCCCTAATTTAAAAAGTTTTAAAAAAATTATTTAAAGAACGTTTAGCCCAATCTTCTGCATATAGTAGGCACACCAGAATGGCAATTATTATTGGCATATATAATTATTATATATGTATAAATACATATATATTCAGAATAGTAAAGAACCCTTCTCTCCCCAAAAAAGGCAAATAAATGAATGTGAATAAAATTATTTCAGTTTAGGTGGGATAATGATAGCATTGATTATCATATATTTGCACAGCAGGGACTTCATAATAGTTAAAAAAAAAAATAATAATAATAATCTTTTCTCCACTGCTGTAGCCAAAAACTTATTTCCTTGGGCAGGCTTTGTCAAACACATTTGACCTTGAGGCCTCACCCAATTAACAACCCTGTTGAAAAGTCTTTCCCTTGGTGTAACATCAATGACAAAGAAAGAACTGGAGTTAGTGGAATTCATAACAGACAATGAAGGAGCCATAGGGTGTGGCCTACTGTTAAAAAAGAGATAAAAGTAAACTATTGTGTCTTTCTAGAGAAAAAATAGAAAAGGCTCATTATTTGAGACACTCAAAATAAACATTGATTTTGAGAACAGAACACCTGAAATCTGGTCTAATCATTGTCCTGGTCCTTTAGCTAGCTGCCTTTGTACCTTCTAGAATTGGACACAAGACCTTGTAGAAGAACTTACAAAGTATGAGGACAAGGAACTAATAATTGAATTGGTGGTCATGTTAGTTCTTCAAAAATAGTTCAAAAGAAACATTTAACATTTTCTCAGTTACTTTTCTGCAGATGACTCTAAACGATGAAACAATTTTAGCTTAGTCTGTTCTTCTATCTGGGCTCCTATGGTATTTTTTATGGCTCATTAATATTCACACCACCACTGATGTGAATTATTAACTTTTCCTGGTAATAGTTTTAGCATACTACAGGGAGAGAAAGGGGACTGCTGATTCTGGGACCAGCAAAATCATGGTGGGTGATTCAATTCACCTAGAAGTATATTTGTGGAGTGGTACTGGAGAGATAAGGAACACCTTTAACTGGAATAACACATTGAACTTTCAATTTACTTTCACATGCATGAATTCATTTGACTGTGGTTACAGGTTACAGTACTCAAAGCTTGAAGGTTTGTGGGTCACTTTGTGTCTCTCTTTTCCAAGCTATTAAATGGAGATAACACTATTTTCCTTACCTATGACACAGAGCTGTTTTGTGGCTCAAATGAAAACATATGTGTAGGAATGCTTTGCAAACTGTAGAGCTCTGTGTAAATAGAAACCATCATACTAAAATAATATGAAAGATGAGGGAACAGAGGCTGTGAGATGTTCCTGGACTTGCTAAAGGTGACCGTGCACGTAATGGCAGAGCTGGGCTCCACCATTCCTCAAAAAAAAATATGTAGGGAGTGGAGGTCTGCCGTTCTTTGTGGCCACCTGGCAACCGAACCTCCTTGCTTATGTTTTGAAGACTCCCTCCCCTTCAGGGACACAGCCCTCCGGTCATTACTTAAACTGCAAATGCTGCTCCTTTTCCTGGCCTCCCCTAAGCTGGGGGGTAGGCTGTCACCTGGGCCCCAGCAAGCTTCTCCATCTGCCTCATGCCTGGGCTTGGAAGCTAGAAGAAAAAGGGTCTGGGCCCACATGGGCTCCAAAGGTGAATGAAGCCTGCTGCCAGTGGTAGCTTTCCAGGCTGCTGCCCTCAATGAGCCCTTTTGGGGAGTGATTTGGGTGTTGTTCCAGACAGCAATATTCCAAACATGGTTCTCTGGCCCTCCTGAAGAGTCTGTGAACTATCCAGTATCTTGAAAGCAGTGCTTCTCAAAACTGCGCATGTTTACAATCCCAAGAAGGATGTATGAAAATGTAGATTGGAACTCAGTAGGTCTGGGTGGGCCTGGGATTCTGCATTTCTAACAAGTTTCCAGGTGATGCTGATGCTGCTGGCCTCTGGATCCCACGTTGTGTGGCAAGGCTGTACTAAATTTGTTTTCAGCTCAAACTGACACCCTGACCTACACGTACAGATTCTGTAAAAAATAAAATGGGGAGGAAGGATTTATACATAAAATGATACTGAAACACACTAAAAGGAAGATTTCCAGTTTTTCTGGAATTACAATTATCCTATTGTCTTCTAAAAAAAACCCCAAGTGATATCTAATTTTAGAAATTAAGGTGAGTTATAAACTCAAAATGGATGAAAGACCTAAATGTAAGACAGGAAGCCATCAAAATCCTCAGGGAGAAAGCAGGCAAAAAGCTCTTTGACCTCAGCTGCAGCAACTTCTTACTCAACACATCTCTGGAGGCAAGAGAAACGAAAGCAAAAATGAACTATTGGGACCTCATCAAGATAAAAATCTTCTGCACAGCGAAGGAAACAATCAGCAAAACTAAAAGGCAACTGACAGAATGGGAGAAGATATTTGCAAATGACATATCAGATAAAGGGTTAGTATCCAAAATCTACAAAGAATGTATCAAACTCAACACATAAAAACCCAATGAAGAAATGGGCAGAAGACATGAATAGACACTTTTCCAAAGAAGACATCCAGATGGCTACAGACACATGAAAAAATGCTCAACATCACTCATCATCAGGGAAATACAAATCGAAACCACAATGAGATACCACCTCACACCAGTCAGAATGGCTAATATTAACTACTCAGGTGATAACAGATGTTGGCGAGGATGTGGAAAAAGAGGAACTCTTTTGCACTGCTGGTAGGAATGCAAACTGGTGCAGCCACTCTGGAAAACAGTGTGGAGATTCCTCAAAAAATTAAAAATATAACTGACTTACAACCCAGCAATTGCACTACTAGGTATTTATCCAAAGTATACAGGTGTGCTGTTTTGAAGGGGCACATGCATCCCAATGTTTATAGCAGCGCTATCGATAATAGCCAAATCATGGAAAGAGCCCAAATGTCCATCGACAGATGAATGGATAAAGAAGATGTGGTATCTATATCTATATCTATATCTATATCTATATCTATATCTATATCTGTATCTGTATCTGTATCTATGTCTATATCTATATCTACATCTATATCTATGTCTACATCTATGTGTATATACATATATATATGTATATATATATATCTGAGTATTACTCAGCAATCAAAAAGAATTAAATCTTGCCATTTGCAACAACATGGATGGAACTAGAGTGTATTATACTAAGAGAAATTAACCAGGCAGAAAAAGATAAATATTGTATGATTTCACTCATAGATGGAATTTAAGATACAAAACAGATGAACATATGGGAAGGGAAGCAAAAATAATATAAAAACAGGGCGGGGGACAAAACATAAGAGACCCTTAAATACAGAGAACAAACTGAGGGGTGCTGGAGGGTTGTGGGTGGGGGATGGGCTAAATGGGCAAGAGGCATTAAGGAGGACACTTGTTGGGATGAGCACTGGGAGTTATATGTAAGGGATGAATCACTGGAATCTACTCCTGAAATCATTACTCTACTATATGCTACCTAACTTGGATGTAAATTAAAAAAAAAAAAAAAAGAAGAAGCTCAAAGTCAATGAGAGAGGGACAAGAGCTTGTCTGTACCTCTTAAAGATATCCACAAGTACACAGTGGACCAAGTGTGCAATCTCCCTGGGCGTATCAGAGGGGTCATATTTTCCTTACTTTGAAATCCGAACTGGTTATTCTAAAAGGGAAAATCATTGCTGAGTGAGGAAGAAGCTAATACAGAGTTGTGAAGGTGTAAAAAAAAAAAAAAAGACATTAAGGTGAGTTAAAATAGTGTTGAGCAATGTTTTACTGTTCTGTAACAGCCCTAGAATTAATTGGAGACACAGTGATGTATCTGTCATAAAACTAGATCTGGAAATCACACTTTGAGTAGTTACTTCTTCAGGTGCATGATTAGAATGGGGGTGTAAGTGGTTGTAGGAGGGAAGAATGGTAACTTCCTAGCTGAAGTTAACTTTCCTTAAATCCCTTCTCACACACTTTCTGTCTCTAAGTAAATGAAACAAAGAGATAAAGGCTAACTGGATAAAGGCAGAAACAGATTAGTGCTCACCAAAATATAAGAACATTTGTTGACAATAGAAGCCTAAAGACTCGTGTCTGAGTCAGCTTGGGCGGCCATAAGAAAATACCACAGCCTGGGTGGCTTAAACAGCAGACATTTATTTCTCACAGTTCTGGAGGCTGGGAAAGTCCAAGGTAACAGCAGATTGGGTGAGAGTTCTCTTCCTAGCTTGCAGATAGTCATTTTTGCTATTTCCTCACAAGATGTAAAGGGAACTCTGGTGTCTTCCTCTTCTTATGAGGACACTTCTCTCATTCTGGGGGGGCCTCATGTAAATCTAATTACCTCCTAAAAACCCTACGTTTATTACCACCACATCAGGGGGTAGGATTTCTACATCTGAATTTTGTGTGTGGATGGGGGACACAAACATGAAGTCCATTACAACTAAATAAAGATTCTTCTAGATAAATGATTTAACTTGAATGCTGGAAGTCTGTCAGTTTTGGGGAAAGGTCCCTGTTGCGGTATGTTTCACTGGAATGAACATGTACCATGGTGAGTTCTGACTGACAGCAGAGCAGTGGCCAACACCCTTCTCCGTGGGAACCTAGAGGACTGCATGTTTTGTCATTTGGAGGAAAGATTCAAAGCAAGCCCTAAGAGGCCATGAAAGGTACCTTCAGCAAAAAATTTGATGCCCTCACTTTAGAAAACAAACATTGCGAACCCCAAGGTATCGATGGCCTTCAGAAAAAAAACCAAGAGTTGTTTGAATATATAATTAAAGATTTCCACTGGCTAATGTCAGCAGCCAAAGAACTTCTTAGTGTTGATATCTTGGCCACATCTGCTTTTCCAGGCCTGATACAGAAGACAAGAGCCTATGACACAGAGAAACCAGATATGGAGAGAAAACTGAGTAGTCTTTGCCATATTTAAATCAGGAAATGGCTGGTCTTCTCCTATTCACAGCTTCAATAAGTGATTCTCACCCCGATATTACAATATTTAAGGAATTCTCCAAGATGTCTTCAGGAAATTCTCGCTCTTCAAATCTCTCTCCACTAATACTCTATACTCCAAAAATTAAGATAAATAAACTTACTGTCTAATCTAAAAGCCTGCATGACTCACATACAAGTTTCATGTAGTATCTTTAGTATCCAAATGAGATAAACAAAATTATATAAATCAAACAAATAGAAATATAAATATATTAAAAAAATAAATATATAAATAGCAGAATTTGTTCTTCAGATGGACAGACCTTTGAGATATACTGTAGAGTAAAAACAAACTGAAAAACAGCGCACATATCACCCAATTTTTGAGACAAATGCATAAAAATGGTATTTTCTATAACATATACAAAGATTTGGGGAAAATGGTCTGGAATGAACACTGCCAACTGGGATGAGTACTTACTTGAGGAAAGGGTTAAACAACCTCCACAAAATACAGAGAATCCAAGCATGTGCTTTAACAACAGGGGTTCCCAAGGACAACTTCCATTTGGACCTCAGAGAAGACACACCTGTGTTGGGGAAAATAATAAACAAATACATTTAAATAAAAGGGGATGGAAAAGTAATCACTTCATCCCATTGCTGTCCTCTCCCATTCAAATGATGCCTTGGCCTCCACTTCCTATGGCAAAGAGAAACCAAAACTAGAGCAAATTGAAGTGAATGCAAGCGATTTAGTTCTTGGCCAGGGCTTCCTAATCATTTGCAGGACTCAGGGCTGCAGTACTAATGAATATCAATATGTAATATGTCCAAATATTTAGAAGGTATAAAGCAAGTTAGCACACTGTTAAATGTTCTGTCTTCCTGGGGTGCCTGGGTGGCTCAGTTGGTTAAGCATCCGACTTTGGCTCAGGTCATGATCTCGCGGTCCTTGAGTTCGAGCTCCGCGTTGGGCTCTGTGCTGACAGCTCGGAGCCTGGAGCCTGCTTCACATTCTGTGTCTCCCTCTCTCTCTGCCCCTCCCCCATTCATGCTCTGTCTCCCTCTCAAAAATGAATAAACATTAAAAAATTTTAAAAAGAAATATATTCTGTCTTCCTGACTTGACAGATATTCCTGTAAAATGACATTGAAGGTCAGGTAAAGTTAGCCTTCTCGGAGTCCAACACCAGTATAAGACAGCATTAGGTGAGCTGGCTCAGAGTCCATAGGCCACCCTCTTGTTTTTCCACTGCTTGCTTTGTCCACATGGTGAGGGGCTTTGTACACATAAGTGGACCACTTAGCTCCCATGTGGACCACCCAAGCTCCATCCATATCCCTTTAAGCAGCTGTCTTTGGTGTCCCCTTGCCCTGGCATGTGCATTCTGGTGGTATATTCCACCCATAGAAAGTTGGACTTGGGGAAAAGGCCTATGTAGGGCCTAGAAGTGGGCTTAATGCCGTTTGGACAGGGAACTCAGGGTCTCTCGTCCCTTGAGTTTGGTCTACAAGTTGGGGTGGGGGAGGAACAGTCTCCAGAAGGACACATCCCTTGGGCCTCACTGACTGCTCCTCCTGTGGAAGGTGCAAATAGGGGAGGGCCATGGTAGGGCCCTCTGAAGCAAGTTCCCAGGGCTGGCATTGGCCTAAGGTCAGTATTATTCTTTGCTTAGGGAACTCTTGGGTTCAGGTCCTGAGGAGTTAAGGGATTTCAGGGGTCATTTTGACTACATTATACATCCAAGTCAGTGAATTAGCCTCATTTTTCCCACTTTGTACAAAACATGGATAGTTAAAAATATGAACAACACATCAAAGACTTTCTCCTCTATAGTCAGTCAGAGAAAGACAGGTATCATATGTTTTCACTCATATGTGGAACTTGAGAAACTTAACATAAGACCATGGGGGAAGGGAAGGGGAAAAAATAGTTTTCAACAGAGAGGGAGGCAAACCATAAGAGACTCTTAAATACAGAGAACAAACTGAGGGTTGATGGGGGGAGGGGGGCAGGGGAGTGGGGAAAATGGGTGATGGGCATTGAGGAGGGCACTTGTTGGGATGAGCACTGGGTGTTGTATGTAAGCAATGAATCATGGGAATCTACCCCCAAAACCAAGAGCACAATGTATATACTGTATGTTAGGCAACTTGACAATAAATTATATTATATTAAAAAAAAAAAAAAAAGGCTTTCTCTGTGAGAGATGCCCAGGACTGGAACAGAGACTGATTGATGAAACCAGACTCACCTCTTTCATTTCGTCATCTTATTTCACTGGCATAGCAGGCAGAATTGGTCTCTGTCCCTCTTTTGCAGACCAAGGAAGGATGAACTTACCCAAGTTGAAGTGCAGATGAGTGACTCTACTGCACTAACCATAGGATCTTGTTTCCTGTTTGTATTAGTTATTGCTGGATAATAAATTCCCCCCAAATTTATCAGCTTAAAACAACAAACACTTATTATTTCATAGTTTGTGTGGGTCAGGAATTTGGAAGTGGCTTAGCAGTCATGAAAAGATTCAACTGGGGTGAAGGATCCACTTCCAAGCTCACTCACATGGTTGTTTTCAGTCTCCAGTGCCTTACAGGCTTGGATCAAGAGTTTCAGTTCTTGGGGCGCCTGGATGGCTCGGTTGGTTAAGTGTCTGACCTCGGCTCAGGTCATGATCTCACGGTTCGTGGGTTAGAGCCCTACATCCACATTTCTGCTGACAGTGCAGAGCCTGCTTTGGATCCTCTGTCTCCCTCTCTCTTTGCCCTTCCCTGGCTCTCTCTCTCAAAAACAAATAAACATTAAAAGAAGAAAAAAAGGGTTTCCGTTCTCTGGGCCTCAGTTGCTTATCATACCATGTAGGCCTCCTGGAAACCAAAGAGGGAGAATTTCAGGAAGGGGAAAATAGTCAAGTGAGTCAATGGCATATGGAAAAGGGTACCTCAGATCTAGCATCTGTAAGGTAACTGGTGACCTTAGCAAGAGTAGGGAGTGGGTCAAAAACGATGTTACAATTGGTTGAGAAGTGAACGGGAAGAAGGGAAAAGGAGATAGGGCCAGGAGATCCCAAACTAGGGTCTGGTGTTGGGTTGAGCCACCTGGGGAGCCTATAAAAAATATGCGCATTTCTTGTAGTTAATTATAATGTATTATATATTTGATTCAAATATTATATATTTGAAAACTGCTAAGAGAGTAGATCTTAAAGTGTCTTATCACAAGAAAAAAATTTGTAACTATGTGTGGTGATGGATGTTAACTAGGCTTATCGTGGTGATCATTTCACAATATATACAAATATCAAATCATTACATTGTATGCCTGAAATCAATACAATTTTATATAACAATTATATCTTAAAAAATACCAGTTCCTAGATACCGCCCCCCCCCCCCCTGCTTTTTGGGAGGTAGGCAAGGAAGCTGAGGTTGAGAAAAGTTAAATAACTTGCTCAAATTCCCATAGCTAGAAGAGGGCAGAGCTGGGGTTAGAGCTCAGGCATATCTGGAAGCCAAAGTTTGTGTGGGTAAGCAACATACTAGCCTGGTTCCCCACAAGCCCGTGTGAACATGAACAAGCTCTCCACTAACAGCTGGTAGCCCTGTGTGAGTTCCAGTTATATGATCTATAAGAAGGTAGCTTATATGTAAAGAGAGTATAATATTTACCTTGTGCTGTTACTGCAATGATTAAATAAGATAATTTGTTTTTAACATCCTTTTGCCAGAGACTACTTGGAATCTACCTATAGTTATACAAGCTGGATTACTCACTGCAGTGAGGGAAATGCACACCATGGGAAACCTTGGAGGTGTCTCAGTGAGAGGGTGTGAGAAAATATTATTAAAGGATTTGGGCTTTTATTAACTGACTAGGGGGCAGGCTTAAGAAAGCAGGGGTAGTTCTATGAATATGTATCTTCATAAATGTTATCCATAGAGAGGGCAGACTAGAGTGAGGCTAAGGCTGTGACTGGCCAAGAAGCAGCAGTCATTTTTATTAGCCAGGATAGCTACGTTTGGTATTTTGTGGCTTGGACAATGTTCACATTTTGTCTGTGTTCAGACAAGATTACATAGTGGTCTTGTTCTTGTCTTGATCCATCATGGTCACAGAGAGGCCAGACCTGATGTTGATGTTCTGTGAAATTGTTTATGTTCAACAAAGAGAACACCAAGGCCCAATAACAGTGCCCCAGGTCAGTTCTTTCTTAGAATATATAACTACCTACTATGGTGTTGGATTCATGGGTGCTCCACCTGTAGGGGCTAGGACTTTCATTGTACTCACCCACACTGCCAGCACAGGACCTTTGAGTCACAGTGAGGCAGGTGGGGGGCTGAGACTTTTGGAGGAATCTAAAAGACAGAGGTCTCTTCAAGCTGCAATGAGCCATTTCCCCCAGCTTCAGGCATTGCATGAGGCCATTTCCATGAGGTCAGGGGTATTTCAGTCTGTGGAGAATTCCAGAAACAACAAAGAGAAGGCTGCAAGTTACACGGCCCATCCTGGATTCTGCCTTTGCCGCCTTCCTGAATAACCCTGTAGTGAGCACTACTGAGAGCCAGACCTGGGCTAGAGGCTGTGACACCCACCACTTTATGTAAGACAGATGAGCAACCATGCTGAAAAATGGAATGAAAGAGAACAGTGTGGTGAGGGTCACCAACAGTCTAAGCAGTGGTTCCCACACTTTCCTGAGCTTTGGAATCACGTGGGAAATTTAAAACTATTGATGCCTGAGTCCCACTTCACCGAATTAATTGGTGCGGGATACTACTTGGGGCATTGCGATTTAAAACAAAACAAAACAAAACAACAACAACAAAAAAAAACTCCCTTGGTGATTTAATGCATTGCAAAGTTTGGGAACCGCTGATTTAATCCATACACCTTCACGGTTGGGGCGGGGGACGGGTCACGCAGCTGTTAATCGGATGAAAGCTGTGGCACCTCACTCCAGGCACCTGTACTTTGGATACAAAACTTGACCTAGAATTTCAGGGGGTTATAGATCTTAAGAAGCAAATCGGGGAACACCTTGGGCGGGTATCTCGTGGTCCCCAGTGAAAATTCCCAGATACAGGAGCAGCTAACCCTAATCATGGTGCCATGAATTCTCTTATCCCTCCAGAAAGAATGGCCCTTGTCTTTCTCCTTCACAGAAGCCTCAGCTTAGTCTCATCAAGCCGAGTTCCCTTAGGGCAAGGGCGCCGACAAGCAGCAAAGGCTAGGAGGATTTGCGCACGTGTGCGAGTGTGCACGCTGGTGTGCACGCTGGTGTGCACGCGCGGGCCGCTGGCAAGCGTGCGTTTCCGTTACCGGAGCCCCGGCAGCCTCAGACTGCGGCTGCAGCTGCGGATGCGCGCCCGGCACCCCCTCCCAGTCAGTCCCCTCCCCCGGTGGCTCTCGCTCGCCCTCTTCCCTCCCCCCGCAGCGTCGGCAGCCTCGGAGTGTGCCGGGCAGCGCTCAGCACGCGAGCCCCTCCTGCAGCCGCCCCGGCTTGCACTGAGCGCGGAGCCTGGAGCGCGCGTGGCGCCCCCTCCCAGCGGCAGAGCGACGATGAGCCGCGGCGTGGGGGTCGTGGAGAGCAGGTGAGCGCATCTGCGGAGGTCGGGGGATTCGGAAGGAGAAAGGGCAGAGCGGAATGGGGGCCGGCTGGGCCCAACAACGACGCGTTGCAACAGAAGCTCTGCCCCCTAGAGCACCCCCACCCCTCCCGGGCCGCTGTCCTTGCCCTTGCGGGGGAGGGGGCGAGGGCTCCACTCCCGTCCAGGCACCCCCGCTCCGGCCACACAAACAAAGCGCACTTCGGTGGCGCCGCCTGCCCCGCGCGGGCACAGAGCATGGGGGGAGCGTTGGCTCCCCCCATGCTCTACCCCAACCCTCTATTCCTGGCCGGGGGTCTGGGTGCACTGCACCGCACCTGCGTAAGGCAGACGGCGACGGGGTCGCGCGCAGGTGCCCGCGCGAGAGGCGGCGGCGCGCAGCTCCGGAGGCCCCGCGCTCCAGGCCCGGAGGCGGGGCCTACAGGCGGCGCTGCAGCTCCCTGCTGCCGCGTTTTCCCCGGCACCTAGCTACTCGGCGCTGCGGCGGTGTCAGGTGGGCCCGATTTATTCACATCCTCTTGGTGGAGGCAGCTGCGGGAGGCCTGCGGGTGCGGAGGAGGGCAGGTGGCGCTGCAGCGCCCCCTTGCTCCCCGCGGGCGGATTCGCGCTCTTCCCGCCTCCGCGGGTGACTCTCCGCCCCCCGAGGTTGGGTTTCTGCTGTCCTCATCTGCCCCTAGCTTCTGGGCTTCCGCTCTCGGGAGCCCCTGCACCCTCTGCACCTGGAGGAGGACTTGGGCGGTCGCTCCGGGCGCATGTCCGAGGTTTTGCTGAGCAGTCTGCGGTTGGGCTCCCTAGCTTTAAAATGGCTTGAATCGAGGGCAGGATTAGTTCCCTTAACGCCCCCCTTTGCCCTTGTATGGAAGCTCTACCCCCCGGCAGGCAGTCCATCATGCCCAATGTGGCACTAAAACAATGCCTCACGCACAGAAGGCTCAAATCAGTATAAGCCTGAAGGATTTCTATTATTGTAAAGGTAGCCAGTGCCTCTGTTTGTCACCAGCGTTCCACAGACCTTTAAAAGCAGCTGCTTTTTACATGGGAATGTTTATTAAGAGCTAGTTTTGGGACGCTCTAACGGTATTGTGGTCGTGTTCTCCAGAGTTACTGTCATCTGCAAAAGGAGGCTTTTAGCATTGGATGTAGTGTTTCAGTAAGGCATGTGATGGGCGGTTTGTGAAATATATACTTTAGGTAATCCTCTCAATTGCAGTTAAGTGCTTGCAGGAAGTGACCCCAAGTAGGCAGAAACGCTCAGCAAAGATTCAGCCTGCAGAAAATTTTCTTTTAGGACAGTCACTGCTGCACAACAAAGTTTCTGCACGAAGAGCTAGAGCAAGGAGAGACTGCCAAGGTTTAAAGTGTCCACGACTTCACTTTTTTTGTGAATCATTAAACATTAGGCCCAGTTTCTCACAGGGTGGAGAGAGGTTTGTTTTTCTGCCACTGTCCTTTCTTTAAAACACTGTTGCAATCAGCAAGGCAGCCCGGAAAAGTCTGTGTGCAGATAGGTTTTACTATTTGATTTCTTGACGTAAGGTTCATGAATAAAACCACAGTGGGACACAGACTGAGTCCACATTGAACATCAAAAACGCTTCTTTAGAGGGCTTCACCCAACAGTAAGTCTTGGGAATAATTGTTAAAGAGAACTTTTGAATTAAATTATGGCTAAAAATAAAGTCCCCCCCCCCCAAAAAAAAAAACAATAAAGAGAGGAAGTGAAATGAAATATAGTATGTGAAATTAACACAGTTATTTACACAAACAGAGCTAACTGAACTTTTCTGCTGGCCACCCAGAAATACTAGCCCTTCCTGGTATTTCTGTGAGATATGGACCCGCCCCACCTCTTTCCATGAAAACCTGTTAGTTCACCATCTCTGATCTTTCTGGCCTCTCAAAGAGATTGTTGCTAACGTGTCATTTTCATGTTTCAGTATGGCAACAAAGTCGGTATAATTCTGTATCAGACAAGGGTGAGGTGCAAATTGTCTCTGTAAACTTATGTAAAGCACCCTACAGATGATGGCTATTGTTGCTTGTAATTTTTAGTAGCTGCACAGGATTCCATTCTCACATTTTTGGCATTGTAAGCTGTTTGTTATAGATTGTTAAATACTGAGGAATAGAGAATCTCTATGTCTACCATATTCTTTCATTTCTTTGTCAGTGAACTTTTTTTTTTTCAGTGCAAATTATATGCCAAACCATGTGTTGGATGCTGGGGATGTGGAATCCTTGGCTATACACATCCCCAAACTCACACTTTTTGTTTCTTGTCAGTTCCCAGACTTGTAAATAAATTACAGCAGAGCAGTGCAATAACCCCATTAATCCAGGTGTATATCAGATGTTGTTGGCTCAGGGAGGGGAACAGAGAAGTGATTCCTTCTCCAGGGCTGACTCATGGGAATTCCCCTACCGCATACATCGTCAGCTCAGGCAAGCTGTCCTTCTTGTCCACCCCGGGCACTTACGATTTCTTTCTCTTTTCTCTTCCGCCTACCCTCCTTGTCTTCTCACTGTTAGAAATGTTCTAGCTTGGTTCCAGTCCTTTTCTCTGCTGGCCCCACTTCCCTTTGGAGTATATTATGCAAAGTTCTCATTGATAGTTATAAGAAGGAAGAAGGGAATAAACCTCAAAACTGTTCCCCCCAATTCCTGTCACCCCATAGCTGCCTTTTAGGCCATATCCCCAATGCAGTTTAGCATTGCTTTACCTTGCTCTCCCACCAGCCGGGGTCATCCTCCATTCACAACTGTGGCCTGTAAAGCTGAAGTTCTAAATACTTTACTTTTCCTTTCCGAAGATGATGAATCCTTTGTGTGTGTGTGGGTGCGTGGGTGGGTGGGTGCGTGTACACAATCATGTAGAAAACACAAGCTTCTTAAGTGACATATCACAAAGTGAACACGTCTATGTAAACACAACCCAGGTCAAGAACTAAAACATGGCACCCCAAAGCCCCTCTCACTCTCCAGTCTCTCATAGTCGTATTTCTCCTCCCTAAAGGAAAGAGAGATTAATTTTGCTTGTTTGTAAACTTTATAAACATAGAATCATACGGCATATAATCTTCATGCCTGGCTTATTTTGTGTGACACTACATTTGTGGGAGTGATCCACATTGTTGTGTGTAAGTAGTTCCTTCCTTTTCATTGTTTACAGTATTCCATTTTACGATTGTATCGTGTTTTTTGATCCATTCTACTCTTGATGAGCATGGTAGTTTCCGGTTGTTGCCTACTACAGAAAATGTGCAATCAATCCTTCAGCCTTTCGATACCCAAAGGCCTACCAGTTTCACCATTATTTTTTCCTTTTGGAGTAACCTAAAAAGGGATAGGGGTAGGTGAAGGAGCCGGCTGGGTGAGCCAGCCCTGTGGATTTTTCATCTTTGCTAGCACTAAGTACCTTTGGAGGGACTGAAGACTGTGTTCTCATTCAGTGACCTAAACATAGAAGAAAAAAAAACCCGTGGGATGGCTTCTTTCGTGAGTGAGCTGATTGGAAGTGGTGATCTTTGGAAAAAAAAGAAGAAAAGAAACTAGGTCATGATGGGAAACCAGCTTGGTTTGGGAAGTAACCCCAAAGGGATGGACAGCTGGTGGCCCAGGGTACCCACATCTCTCCTGCCCTCCTCTCTCTACCTTCCCTCTGTTGAGTCTCTCATTTACCCCAGGGCTAGTCGTGGAGGGCTTGCCTCAGAGGAGGTCTTTCTGTCCTGGCTTGTATGGAGGGGGACTGTTGGCTTCTAGAGCACAGTTCTGAATGAAGGCAGTTTCCCTGGAGTGTGCTTTAAGAATAAGTAACCCCCCTGGAAGGTTTTTGTCACCTAGTACTACAAGGCCTTGGGCTTGGCTGGCTCTTGTGGTCTGGGGGACTGAGGTTTTCTTTAGAGAGAGTCTTAGGCTTCTGGGCTCAATACAAGCAGTGTGTGAACCTGCAAGTTGTCAGGGGGTCGGTTCTGACAAGTTGAGGCAAGTCCCCATGTGAGATGCTGAGGACAGTGGGTTCGGGGACCTGTACTATTGACTTCTTCCTCTGCTTTCAAGTTTTAAATCTTCCCAGGGTGGAAATGCAGAGACTACTCAGCAGACTGAATAATTGCCATTTTGCATCCTGGCAGTTGCTATCAGTTTGGTTATAGAGTTAGGATTTGTCCACCTCCCTGACCTTCCTCATCTCCTGCTTCTCTCCCTCTGACCACACTTGCTCTCCCCCTGTTCCTGGACCTTGATCAACTCCTTCCTGTCTCAGACAGGAGCTGCCCCCACTACTCCCATTTCTTCCCTCTTGTCCATTTCTGCTTGTCCTTTGTGGCCCAGCTTATATGTCACTTCCCCAGGGAGCCCTCCCCAATTCCTCAATCTTAGAGGAGCTCTCTTGTCATTCTCTCAAAGCACTTCTTGTCTCAGATACAGGAAGTCAGGCTTCCCCATCAGGCTGATGGGTTTTGTCGCTTTGTTTACTCGTATCTGGCACATACTCCACATGTGTTAGTTGAATGAGTGAATTGATGAGAAAACCAAGACCTGAGACAAGTTGGGAGATTGTCTCTGCTTATAACTTGTTGTGTGATTTTGGTTATTTATCCACGTACCCTCTCCTAGGTTCCCATCTCCTCTTGTAAAATGATGCATTGGATTGGAAGGTCTTGTGGGTTCCTTTCATTTGCAGCTTTTTCTGAGCCTAACAACTAGAGGATTCTGTTTGTGGGGAGGCAGCACTCTTTGAAAATGCAAGATGGCCTTAGCATCACGGTTTAATTGGCTGTTTTGTTAGTCACATGCTTGTGATCTTAGCATCAGAGCTCAGTTCTTCCTGTTCTCATAGCCTGCTCTGGGCTAACCTATAGCTTATGTTTGTTTTTATTTTGCTCTTCTGGCATCATATACATATGTATTTGTTTTCTGATTAGTCTTTCTTCTCCATTAGGGTGCTCCATGGGGACAAAGTTCATGTGTCTTGTGTTACTTTTATATCCCCTCTGCCTAACACAGCACCTGTCGTACGGTAAATAGTTAGATGTTTGTTAATTTGAGTTGATGAAAAAGAGATCTGTATTACAGAGAATATTGATTACATTGGGGTTATTCCCTGGGAAATATAGTTATTTCATGATTAACTCTAGTTTGTGGCTAACATAAACTCTTTTCCACTTTCCTTAACCCATTTGCTTATAGGTTTTACTTTGCTTTTTATGGTCCGTTTTCTAGAAGGTTAATAGGGGCTGAAAGGGGTAAGATACTGGTTGGTTTCATTCTGGTGAAAAGTTAGTTAGAGGAGGATTTGGGGCTTATTATGGATTTAATTATACCAAAAAAGTCTTTCCTATATTTGAAAATTACCTTCACAGGCAGTAGGAACCTTAGTAGGAAGAGAGACTGGTGCTGTCATCTGCTTGGCAGAATTTTTTGCTTTTGGTTGTAAAAAGGTATTGATAAAAGCTTGGGCTCTGCAATCAGATGGACCCAGATTCTTGGGTAAGTTACTCAAGATCTCTGAGTGTTATTTCCTCACCTGTGAAATGGAGATAATGCTAGTCCAGTGACCGGCACTTGAAAGATTGTCGTGATGATTAAATAAGCTCTGATCGACGCATGCCAAGTCTTTGGCTGAATTTCCAGTACACGGTAAACATCTAATAAATACAGGCCATTGTCATATTAAGGTTTTATTTTTACCTTAAGGATTGTTAAAAGAAATTAAGTGGAGAATTATTACTTCTTGAGCCAGATTTGGGTGAAATCATTCCGATGCCTGATATCAACCTGTCCAGGCGGCACAGAGTCAAGCCGGGTGCTGAGGCTGGAGAACGGCCTTCCTCAGAGGTTAGGATTCTTGAATTCTAGTTGCATCTCACCCTTCACCAGCCGGTGCCGGCTCAGCCAAGTGACTCAATACCTCCCGAGCGGCAGTGTCCTCATCCGCAGGTGGGGATGGCAGTACTGGCCCTGCTTCCTGCTTCCTGGCAGAGCTGGTATGAGGAGCTGGTGCTCTCATGAGTTTGAAAGCGCTTTGGAACTTTTAAGGTAACTGCACCCATGTGAGAATTTGGTGTTGCTCTCAGGTTTCATTTCGTTGCAGCTGTGACTTAATTCCAACAATAATTGGTTTTATCCATTTGCACATATTTTACTATTTTATTTTATCTTTAAAGATTTATTTATTTTTGAGAGAGGATGAGCTGGGGAGGGGCAGAGAGTGAGGGGGACAGAAGATGCGAAGCGGGCTCTGTGCCAACAGCAGCAAGCCCAATGTGGGGCTCGAACTTAAACTCATGAAACATGAAACATGACCTGAGCCGGAGCTGGACGCTTAACTGACTGAGCCACGTGGGTGGCCACACATATTTTAATATTATCCACATTTCCCAACTAATATCATTGAATATCAGCCCTTTGAGGTTTCAAGCCTGTTCTTTCAGTCCTGTAGCAGCTCGGGGATTTTACTGTGCCAAGATGCAGGGTGTTTTTGTTTGTTTCCCACCCTCCTGTAAGGGAAAGGGGCTGTACTAATCCTGGGAAGCTCATAGGTATGAGGCAGCATTTATATTTGATGTTGATGTTGGAACTGCAATAAAATTTTACCTAATAATAATGATTAAGTCCAGATCAAAATTTAAGGAGCTTTAAATGCTAAGTAAATGTCTATGCTCCTTTCCAACTTATCTTCAGTCCCTGAATTATACTGAGAATATATGGAATGGGTGCTATCTCTCGATGGTTGCTGTGGTTTTACGTTAGAGCAATGCACATGGCAAAAGAGAGTGTGGGGGCCTAACATTCATGTAGTGGTAAGGAGCCCTGTGGGTCCACTAGGGTCTGCCTCCTCCACGTGGCTGGACTGGGCAGGTGCGCTGCCTTGTGGGCGGGTTCCTCCTCGTCGGGTCTAAGCCCTTCCCCCTGAGCTGCTCCCCCTGAGTGTCTGGCCACTAATCTCATCTCAGACACCACTCACTCTCATCCACTTCATGGAGAAAATAAAGGATTTTATACAGAGGCTTTCTGGGTTTTAGCAAAAGTTCTAATATCTAAGTAGATGTATATATGTCTGGAAACAGAGATAAGCAGCTGTAGAAAGGGGAAAATGAAAGCGCCAGTGAAGAGGAAAGCATGGTTTTGTTGAGGACACAGAAGTGGGTTTTAACCAGGCATATTTTGTGCAATATGAATGGCTAACTTTCAATCCATGTTCTCATAATTATTTTCAAATTAAAAAGCATAGCGACTGCATTATAAGAGGCATGAGTCTAGAGGAAAAAAGATGTAACTGTTGACTTGTTCTTTTATGCGTCTCACTAAAGACCATATTTTAGCCATTCTTAGTTTCTTGAAGCATTTCCCAATTACAGGATCACCACCACCGCCCGACCTTTTGAGCAGGAGTTGAGGATTAAAAAATGAGAGGATTTAAGTCTGAAAATGAGAATGTGTGTATCTCCTAGAGTCGTGGAATTTGGGAAATAGCAAATACTTGGGGAAGCTTACCAGTGTAAAATCTTGAGTCGAGGAGGTTTACAACGTCTGGGATCCCAAATAACTTGGGGGTGAAGAGGAGGGAAGGGAAAGCGGTTGGTCTGCTACTGCTTTAGCCGTTGTCACCCTCAGTTTACCACCAGGGTTGAGGGTTGGGGGTGGAGTGGTGGGCAGTGACGGAAGGCCTGGTAGCAGGCAAGTACATGGGCTTAGAAGTTCTAATGGCCTAGAGTCAAGTGCTGCTTTTCTAGCTGTTAGCTCTGTGGCCCTGAGGGAGTTAAGTAACCTGTCTGAGCCTCACTCTCTGCATTTGTAAAATGGCCTTCACAGGCTTATTGGGGTGATTAAATGAGAAAATAAAGATTTTAAACACTCTAAGTGCAAATAGCATCATTGTTTTCTTCAGAATCATCAAAGATTCTGATTCAGTGGGCCCAGAAAAACTGTTTTTGGAAGTCACCTCCCATAGTTCTAATGTTCCTCAGACCATACTTCGAGAAGTGCTCTTCTTAAAGGATGAGTAGGAGTTTTGACATCAAGGGGAGAGCAGGGTGTCATTTACATGCACTCACAACTCCAGGGGGTGACCTAACATCATAGCACATGTCCATGGAGCACCCAGAGTTGGGGTACATGACTTGGAAGGCCAGAGGCAGTGACCCTGTGTGGGGGGATAATGATAGAGTGAGATGTGTGTGTGCGTGTGTGTGTGTGTGTGTGTATGTGTGTGTGTGTTAGCCAGGGTGTGCTTGGGACACTGAAGATCTTTCACTCTGGGGGACCACTTAGGGTGGGAGACCAGGGAGCAGGGTGGAGGTCCTTGTGTGCTCTGCTAAGGAACTTAGGCTTTAGCCACAAAGCAGTGAGAAGCACAGAAGGGTGTAAACAAGGACATGATTAGACCTCACTGATGGTCACATGATGGGTAAGCCAAGAGAGTGAGACTGTAGTTATATATAATATTTATGAGGAAATTACAATCAGCTAACCAGGTGGTGAGAATCAATGAGAGAGAGAGAGAGAGAGAGTGCCCCAGTGAGTGAGTACACATGAACTGAGATAGAGACAGTGTGTGTTGAGGAGGGGGCAGATTGGAGAGATATATAGAGGGAGGCTCAGGAGGACAAGGACTAGCTGTCCGATGAGGAAAAGGGGGCAGGAGCTGGTGCTGGCTGGTTCCAGGTGGGTGATCCAGGGATGGAATTCTCTGCAAAGGCAGATCAGGAGGAGCAGGTTTTCATGAAGAGGGAAAGCAACGATTAGTTAAGTGCTGACCGTATTTAATTTAAAGTGCTGAAGTGACCACCAGGTCCCAGGCACCTAAAACTCCAAGGAGAGGCCTGGGAAGGAGGTGCAGAATTAGGATCTGAAATGTTGGCATGAAGGTGAGCCCCGAGGCAGTGTGAGGAGTGGGAAGAGGAGGGTGCACAGATGTGCTTCCGGGTTACGTCGATGCTCCAGAGGCTGGAGCAGATGGGGCCAGAGGATGAAGCACACAGAGAAGAGAGGTCACTGCAACAGGGGAGGTGGGAAGTGGTGGCAGACCAGGTAAGAAGGTACGTGGAAGCTGTGGAGAAGCCTGTCACCTTGGTCTAATGAGACAGTGGTCACTAAGGACTGAGGAGGCCCACTGGGTCTTTTGGGCAGGAGTCACTGGTAATGTGGGAGAGCAGCAGCCAGGTGGCTTTGAGTCTAGGAGAAAATAGGGAGGAGAGTGGAGATCATGTGTTTTCTTGTGAGACTGCTGCATGTAGGGCACAGAGAGTTCAGCAGTGGTGAGGACAAAGGAGAGACCTACTTACGGGGGAGCTCTGTGCACCCTCAGTACTCAGAGTGCCATATCTGAGGGAGGAGTCCAGAGAAGCAGAGCGAGATGACCTGGGAGAAGGAGGGTGACTCACCGAACTGGATGGAGGGTCTAGAGGCCAGTGCAGGATTGGAGTTAGGATTGTGTTCCTGGAGAGGTGACAGAGGAAGGCCAGATGGCTGGGCGTGGATGGGCAATACTGTGAATCTTAAAGGTGCTGTGATGTCTCCCCAGGGTGTGACAGGACAAGAAGTCCATCAGGTGCATACCTGATAAGCTCCATTGAGTGTTTGGCATGGAGTCAGGCCATAGGTGGAGAGTGAGAGGGCCAGGAAATCTATTGGGGAAGGAGAGAGTTCTTTAATTTGCAACATTTCTGGAGAAGCATAGTATAATGATCATTTTGAAGATTTTCATAATTATTTTATGTAAAATTAGTATCCTGTTTTTAAGTTTATTCATTTATTTTGAGAAAGAGAGGGCTCAAGTGCACGAGCAGGGGAGGGGCAGGAAAGAGGGAGAGAGAGAATCCCAAACAAGCTGCATGCTCAGTACAGAGCCTGACGTGGGGCTCAACCTCACAAACCATGGGATCATGACTTGAGCTGAAATCAAGAGTCAGGTGCTTAACAAACTGAGCCACCCAGGCGCTTCTAGTATCTGTTTTTAAAAGTCTTTTTCTTTTCTTGCCCTAGTGATGATCATCACAATGCCTCTTCAGAAGAAAAAGGTATGGTACTCTAAGTCATTGTTGAGTTATTAAAAAACTTAATCTATACTGTATAAAACATTTAAAGTTTTGGAAAATGATTATTTATTGACCGCAGCCACTTTGTTCCATTCAGGCGTTCACTGGCTGTTGGCCTGCAAGCCAGCCTCCTTCCGTGGGGGTCAAGAAGAAACCGAAGAAGGAGCCAAACCACTCAAGATTGGTAGGTGGCAGTTTTAATAAGCAAGAGAACTGACTTATAAGGCTTGTCTCCGTCTGCTTGGTACTTTTAAGCTGGGCATATGTGCATTCATGCATTGAGCGTCTGTGTCAGGATGGGTACTGGTGAATCAAGGTGATAAGACACAGCCGTGGTCCTCCAGGGACCTTGGAGGACCTCCAGACCTCGGTTTGCCAGTCGGATAAATGTGATAGGGTAGATCACAGAGGAGGCATGGCTAACTTGGCAGGGTGAGGGAGACTTTCAGCAGAAGTGACTTGGGGCTAGGTCTTAATGGATCCCTGGGAAAGAGACTTCCATGCAATGGGGAGGTATCTGTGAAGGCTTGGAGGAGTGGCAATCATCCTATTTGGGGAACATTCAAATTTGGGGAGCAGGGGAGTAATTAAAATAGATTGATTCTAGCCCAGTGATTCTCAACCCTGGCTACACGTTGCAGTCGTCTGGGGACTTTAAAGATCAATACTGCTGTTCAGGCCCCACGTCAGACCAGCTAAATCAGAGGGTCTAGGGAGTGTCTGAGTCCTGGGCTTGGATGTGTTGGGAACGCTCTCCAGGTGATTCCATGGTGCAGCCAAGGTTGAAAATCACTGTTCTATGCTTCCAGCCCTGGAGGACCAAGGCCATGTCCCATCACTTGATTTCCTAGCACCTGTTCCTACACAGTCAGTGCCTCACCCTCCACTCAGGCATCCTCTCATGCAGGAACCTGCCTCCTACTCCCCCTCTACACCCACATCCAGTTAGTCACCAGCTCCTGGGGGTTGATCTGCTGAAGTAATAATGAGCATGTTTGTAAGTCTAACAACATGGTTGAAAGTGCAGGTTCCCACCAGACTGCCCAAGTTGAAATCTTAACTCCAGACTTCCTGGCCTGGAGTTGGGGGGGGGTGGGTGGGTGGGTGAAGGGGAGGATAGTATGGAGGTGGTGGTCTTGCTTAAGTGAATTAACTGGCCTCAGCTTACATCACTGGACAGTTGTGAACATTAATGTGTAAATATACGTAAAGCATTTTATGTAAGTATATGTAAAGTATATATACACAAAATGAGTAAATACATGTAAATACGTGAATATATATATTGATGTGCCTGGCACATGGAACACTCAAAGCCGCTCTTAGCTACTATCATTATTGTTCTCATCATTATTCTCAAATCTTTTCTTTCCTCCATGTAACTACTGCCAATCCTTTGTTCTGGATGGAGGGAGGGAGGATTTGAGAGTGATGCTAATAACTTTCTGTGTATGTGCTTTCTGAATCCTGATCCTGCATGGGGGCTGGGGCAGTGTCTGCAAACTGGGAGGAGGAGAGAATGCGGATTGGTAGTGGGGGCTGAATCTGGCCAACAGATTAGGCCTCGGGCACTTCTGGGGTCTGCTGGGAGAGTCAGGGTGCCCCTGGAGGTGGAGGTTGGAATCCAGTTGGGAAGCAGGTGCAGTGCCCTCTGAGGCCTCTTAAGGTGGAAAGGAGGCTGGGAATGGGGAGTGGAGGCTGGGGCGTTAGTAATTGGGGGTGTGTGGCAGAGAGGAGCTGCAGGGTGGGCGGAGGGCACGCAGAGAGGTAGGAGAGCCAGGACCAACCTCACGGGAGCGCCATGCGAGAGGGGGTGGTAGGTGTCTACCTGTGGGAGTCATTTTCTGGGGGTTCATGGTCCTTTAGGGACATCATGGAGAGGATTCCTAACTAGTGGTGGGAACAGAAGCCTGATTGCAATGGGCTGAGACACTGAGTTGGGGGTGAGGAAGTGGAAGGAGACCAAGGACACAAGGTCCCCATTCTTGGGGACCACTCTTTCCAGAAGTAGTTGCATAGTGTGGACTGAGTTTGTACTGTGCTTCAGTCAGTGGCATTTACTCTCCAGAATTCTGCACTGTTGTGTCATTGAACTTGTGCATGTGAGCTGTCCAGAGGTGCAAGTACAGGAGGAAGACAGGAGCAGTAAGGGCAAGTCAAGGCTGGGTAGGACTTGAGTGACAACCAAATAAAATGATTACTGCAGGCAAAGTGTGATTTGAGCTCCCACTTAAACAATCAAAGTATATTTTATCCATTTCCAAAGGAAAATCAGCCCCCTTTTATATGAACTGTAGTTTTGGACTCAGTAAGAATTTATTAAATTAAGAAGAAATTAGTTGAGTTCGAATCTGTTTTATAATATATATAATTACGGGGCACCAGGGTGGCTCAGTCAGTTGAGTGTACAACTCTTGATTTCAGCTCTGGTCATGATCCCTGGGTCGTGGGATCAAGCCCCTTGTCGGGCTCCATGCTGAGCATGGAGCCTGCTTGAGGTTCTCTCTCTCTCTCTTTTTCTCTCTCTCTCTCTCAAATTAAAAAAAACAATATGTAGAAATTATTTTACAGAACCAGACTTTAAAAAAATAGTTCCTATTTTTTGTTCACTGTGTACTTCCCCCGGCATATGCCTCTATTCAGGAGAGGACAGCAGTTCTGAGGACAGCAGTTCTGAGGACAGCTCTGAAAGTGAATCTGGTGAGTCACATATGTCTTTTTTAAGTTCTAGAATTCTAGTTAAACATATGAACCTTTATTTGTATTTTAAACTAATGCATACATCCCTTATATGGTGTGAGGACACATTACTAGTGTGGTTTTGTGAAGTCCTGAAAAAAAATACTTACATGGTAAATACTTTCTAGCTGGCAAGCAAAGCGGCCGAACAGGATGAGCTGAAGAAAAAGACAGGAAGTGGTTGCTATTGGCGAAAGGCAAACATTTTACCTATTCTCCCATTAGCCCGGGTTTCCTCTTGGTTGTCAAGAGAATTTGATTTAGACTTTTTTTTTTTTTTTTTTGTAGATAATGAACCAGAACCAGAAAAAACAAGTAAGTATATCCTTCCTCTGACTTTTATTTTTTGTTGTTGAAAGGAAGAAAAGGAAGGATCGCCTTTGTTACCAACTGCTTGTTCTTTATCTTTTAATATGCAAAATTAAGTTAAACATTGGGAAATTTCTGTAAGCGTTTTGCAAATTTGAGCTCCCTGCACTAACAGTATGTGGCATATGTTCTTGATCTGCGTTGACCGCAATCTACAGTGCTGCCACAAGCGGGCCTGGCTTCCTTCTGTGGTGGTCGCTGCTCACAGATTACAGCAGAGTGAACTCTTTGCTGCTGCAAATGTACCATTTGTGGTTTAGAGTCTCCTGGCATGCCATTCTAGTTATTTGTGAGCAACTTGAGTATGAAACCACTTTAGGGGCATGGATTCTAAATATAAAATACGGTTTTGGTCAAAAGTTTTGTAAGTGACTAAGCTTTTATTTTAAGTGATTTTATTTTACTGTAGGATTTTTTTCCCAGTTCTTAGACTGGGATCTGCCCATGAACACTGTAGCAAGGCAGTCAGAGGGCTCCTTTGTAATACTATTAAATAAATGAAATCACTTCACTCGGAAGTCCTGTGTAGAACCTGATTCTCTCTGCAGCTTCCCAGTGGGGAACCTGTGATAGTAACTGTAAGTTTCTTGCAATCGTGTTATGCATTGATAAGAACCTGTAATAATCTGTGTATCACCCTTGCAGAGACGTCATATGCTGATACCTATAAAGAAAAAATGTGTGCCTCAGGTCTCTATACATTATGGATGATTTTCATCCTTTAAAAATGGCAGTCAAAAGTCTAGCCTCTATAGAATGGTTTAAGATAGAAATGAAATTAGAGAGCTGTGCATTGGGATCAGGTCTCTGATGTTATCCCTGGTAATAACTGGGTAAAGGGCCATAGGGATACGGAGTCTGGAGGCAGGACGCTCAGGCTGCAGAAGCTAGGCCTGGCCCAGGGCCTCACCAGGGCAGGCAACCTAGGAGGAAGGCATTTAGAGTCGGTGAGGCTCAAGATGGGCTCAAAATTGGGTGGGAGGGTGCGGTCGTTCTCAGCAGGGTGTGTGTGGAGCAAGACACAAGCCCTGGCCCTTGGCTGGATTAGACTTCTTGCTATTCTTTGGCAGTGAAAGTGGCCTCGCATCTTCTGTGGGCTGGCTGAGGATGCTTGTCCTAGGAGTGAGCCCCAGGTCATGTGAGGGGTCCTGCCTCCCCGCAAAAGTATTCTCTTTGTTAAAAGAGAGTTTTTATCCTTCCCGTTAGAGGAGAGATCAGAGAGGTACCCACCCATTCACCTCCATTCTCAGGTCAGGTGGAAAGACTAGGTAGGCCACCTTGGAGTATTTGCTCCTCTGTGGGCTAGCAGGCAGCGCAGGCCCACTCACCCTCCTCATGAGTGGATATGCTTTCTACTCATGGGCATGAACTCTGGGGCCACCCTCGTCATATGGATTGAAGGGAAGCTGCGATTTACAAGTTGGGGAGAATTACATCACTTTTCTCTGCTTTGGCTGGGAAGACCTGGTCAGAGACTCTGTATTTGCGGGCTGGTTAGGATTCTCGAATCTCTTTCCCTTTCTCTGCTCCCAAGGCAGAAAAACATGGGGTGTGGATGAGATACAATGTAGATATACAGCCCATAAATAATTTATAATTTTATGATCCTTCATAAGATAGTAGCTGAGGAAATATGATTGGAGGATTGTGTGGTGTAGGGTTTGGGTATTTCATATCTGTAGTATTCTGAGTCCAGGACTCTGAATACTTATAGTCTCTGTTTGCCACTTTGTCTTAATGCTGTTTTTTTTTTTTAATTTTTTTTTGTGTTTTTATTTATTTTCGAGAGAGAGAGAGCGCAAACGGGTAAGGGCAGAGAGAGAGAGGGAGAGAGAGAATCTCAAGCAGGCTCTGCACTGTCAGCACAAAGCCTAATGTGGGGCTTGAACTCACAAACTGTGAGATCATGACCTGAGCTAAAGTCAGACACTCAGCTGACTGAGCTACCCAGGGGCCCCTTAATGCTTTCTTTTAAAGCTGCTTCTGTCTTATAAACCCTGGTCCCTGGATACTGCCCCAGTAGGCCAGGAATCAGGCAACTTGTGTGTCTTGGGCTGGAGTGCTCTTCTGGGGAGTGTCTGTACCTTCTGGGCATTGGTGATGGCATAGGACCTTGCATATGTGTTGAGGATCACCTTACCCATGGGGTGACCCTCCCAAAGGTTGTTCAGACCTTTAAAATATGTGACAATGTTGTTGTCTAGAATTCTTGAATTTTTTAATGAGTCCCGCTTATCACCAGAGCAAAATAATAGTTGATAATAGTTATCTAACACTTACGGAGCACTTAGGGAATGGTAATTTGTGTTCCTAAGTTTTGGGGGGTGATATTATTCTAATCCCCATTTGACAGATGTGGAAGGCAAAGCATGGGGAGACTTAGTAATATAACCACAGAGTCCAAGCTCATGCAACTAGTGGCCAGTGTAAATAATAGAAGAACTTATTGCTCTTTCTTTCTTTCTTTCTTTCTCTCCTTCTTTCTCTCTCTCTCTCTTTTCTTTCTCTGTTCCCTTTCTTAATATTATTTTTGTATTATGGAATTCTAATCATTCAGAAAAAAGTCACTGAGCACTTACCAGGCCCTAGAGATACAGTCCTCATGAAGCTCACATTCCAGCAGGGAGAGAGACAGGAAGCAGGAAACACTAAACTGTACAGTGTACCTGGTTGGGGAGATGCCCTCAAGGAAAACAAAGGGCGAAGAGTGAGTATGTCAGGCAGGCCCTCTTGCAGGGGAGTGTGTGTGTGTGTGTGTGTGTGTGTGTGTGTGTGTGTGTGTTTATGTGTTTGTCAGGAAAGCCTTTCAGATACAAGGATGTTTGAGCAGAGATCACAAGGAAGTGAGGGGAGGAGTAGCATGAACCTTTGTAAGAGGAGACATATGGGCAAAGGCCCTGAGTTAGGAGTGTGCTTTGGGGATGGAGAAATGGCAAGCAGTGACGGGAGGGCAGTAGGTGTGGGGAGGCAGGCAGGAAGTGAGGTAATGGGGAGCCAGATCATATAGGGCCTTGAGCCGTATGGAAGGAGTCTGCATGCTATATCAGAGAGTCTTACAATAGTTCCAGTTTAAATATGCTTAAAATAGGATGTTGATTCCTTTCTCCCAAGCTAATCTCTAACTCTAACAGCTTGAGGGCTGACGCCAGCCAAGCATTTATCATGGGCCACGAAGGAGTCTTCAGTGGGGCTGCAGCCCTCCAGGAGAGACACCGGCCTAGGTGAGGAGTAACTAATGAAGAGATTGCTCATGCCCCTCTTGTCTCCACAGATGGGGAGCCAGGAGAGTCTTCCACTGAGGAAGCTTCTGCTCAGGGTAAGAACCAGGCAATATGCTTACCCTGCCAGTTTCCTCTGTTTCTCTCCCATGACATGTGGGTCAGGTTTGCAGGATGGGGACAGAGCCTTCACTGCTGCATAAAAAGATCACATAAAGATTTATGTGCCAAGATGGGGTGCACTGAAGTCACATTCAAGCTAATTTTCACACCTTAGACCTGCAGTGGGATTGACAAACATGATGTGTCATGTGTCATTGGATTAACTCCTGCAAGTGTTTAAATACATGTTTAAACTCCTGTCAGTTGGGAAGCTGAAGGTGGGTACTTAAGTAGTACATGACTTACCCTGTGGATGACTTGTGCCAATACACGTGTGATGATCTCTTTCACAGTGCAAGAGTGGGAGGATAAAGACTTGCCCAAGGATCATTTACATTCAGGTATAAACTTACATCTTCCAAAATATTCTTTTAGATCTTGTTATCGCTGAGGGGCATGTACTTTTGAATTTTGTGATCTGGTCATATCACATATATTTATTAAAAAATTTATCTTTGAGGGGCACCTGGGTGGTTCAGTTAGTTGAGCATCCAACTCTTGACTTCAGCTCAGGTCATGATCTCAGGGTTGTGGGATTGAGCCCTGCGTTGGGCTCTGAACTGAGCATGGAGCCTGCTTAAGATTCTCCCTCTGCCCCTCACCCCTGCTCTCTCTAAAATAACAAAAAAATTAAATAAAATTTTATTTGAAAATGCCAATCACATTCATATAAGTAAAACCTTTTTTCTATTATTTAGAACTTAATAAAATCCAACCTTCCTGTGAACACTGTAATGCTGAAAATGTAAGCATCTTTTAATTATAAAATATGATTTCCTAGTTTGCTTTAAGAAAACAACATTTACTTATATATTACTCGCTTATGTGCATATGTGTGTATACTTTTTCTTCAGAAACAGAATGAGCAAGTGACCCCCAGGCTCCTTTCCCGGGAACAGTTTTTGTAAGTAGTTGTGAATACAGAAGACTTAATATCGTTAGTAATTTAACTTTGTACATAAAAATGACCCCAAATAGGGGAAACACGAAGCAATATCACCAATTTCACACATTTTATGTAACTACTTGGATTGTTTTCTTTGATAGTGATGCTTCTTCAAAATGTGGTAGAATTTCATTAGTGCTTTTGAATGAAATTAAAAACCTAAATAATTTTAAAAAGTCCTTTGCTGACCAAATGTTAGGCCTAAACAGGCGTTCTTATCTGTCCAATGCAGGCTAAAGTTGGACGCGGAGGGAACTTACCAGTGCACAGAAACTGGCCTGATATTTGAGGTTAACAGAAAAGTTGACATCAAGTATTGCGTTTTGTCCTGGAGCAAATACGCAGACCTGGTTGTTAAGCCCTGGATTGTTGGTGGACCCTTGTTTGATGTTAAATGTGACCCAAACTGTCTTACTTCCATTCAGTTTCCACATTCCCTCTGCTTGGGTCGTAAGTACTCGTTTTCTAAAAGTCTCATTAGTGTGTGCATGTGCGTATATAAGAGTATGTGTGCCATCCGTATACTGCCTGGAACACTAATTTACCTTCATGCTTTAACAGACCATGATGCCAATATGACGTTCAAAGTCTTACATGTTAAAAGTTCTGGGGCCTCGTTAGAATCCACTGTGGATCATTCTGCAACCCATGTCAAGTGGCATGTGAGCTCTCTTTCTCCGGTGGGACCTGTTATTCAAAGTGAAGAAACAGTATACCACCATGGGGCCGTGATTCTCTACAAAGCCATTGACCATAATCCATCCTTGTCTTTTCGAGTGTACATAGCAACCAATAATGAGTCCTTCATCAAGGTAAAGTTAATGAAAATGAAAAATAAATGTTGAATACTCTGTGTTCAAACTCTATGCCATGTTTATGTGGGTCCTGTCCCTGTTCATTTAAATGTCCCCCTACTGTGGGTCTAATTTGGCATAAGGTTCTAAGGTCAGTGCCTCGGTGTGTGCCAAGTCCTCAGGTTTATGGGGTATGGTTGTCTGTACGTGTAAATAGTGTCAAGAAGATGACAGATGGGGAAGTAGCTCTCCATAGATGAGGATGGCCCAGACAAGTAGGCCTGGCTTTGGAGAGGGTTGGCTGATGTACAGTCTAGGCCATTTATTTTCTATAGCCATGCTACTCAAAATGTGATCTGGGACCTAGGGGGCCAGGAGTGTTGACATCAGCAGGGAGCTTGGTAAAATGCAAAAGCTCTAGCCCACTCCAAACCTCTAGAATCAGAGCCTGAACTGGGCAGGATTCCCAGGTGATTTTTGTGCACATTAAGAGTTTGAGGAGCACCTGTTCTGGAACACACGGGGGAGCCATCTGAGGCCTTTGGGTCAAATGTAGGATGACTTGAGGTTTCTCTTTGCCTAAAGTTCCTCACATAAGATCCACCTCCCAGGTTAACTCATTGCAGAGGAAATTTTTGGATAAAAATTGGCCTGTGGTTCACATTCTGAGTTTTGTAGAGCAGATATTCATGAACCACTTAACTGTGTTTAAGGCAGCGAGGCCTGAGGGGAGGGGGTTTGGGTGTTCATAATGGAACCAGTTTTCCAGAATCAGGATGTGATGATTATCCCGCTTTCTGAATGCTTACATAGTTAGAGCTATGGCAGTTAGATCTCCTGTTATACCTTTAGCCATTTTCTGTACAAATCGTAATGGTTTAGAGGTGGATGGAGAACTGAAATAAATAAAGTAGACAGAAAAAACCATGACTCAAAATTGTCCTTTCAGATTTGAAATGAGAGTTTGACAGAAGTTAAGAAAATAAACATAAGATCTGTGATAAAGTGTACAAAATGATGAGTTGTAGTTTGAGTTACAGAATTTACATTGACAAGGAAGAAGAATTTCCTCTGCCCTATAAGATCCTTCTGGCTGCCCTTCAAGAGTCAGGTTGACATGAGACAGATTAACAGGAGAAAATCTAATTTAATTTTGTATGTATGGGGAATCCACACAGATGTGGAAATTCCAAAGACACTCTGGCAAAATGAGGTATATATGTCATTGTGAACTAAGGAGAAGGGGGCAGCATTCTGGGACTTCAAAGGGAAGGAATACACTTTGGAAGAAAATGAAAAAGAGTAAATGCTTAGTAAACAAGTGCTTGCTGGGCCACTCAGAAGCAATGGAACATAGAGGACTTTGATGAAACAGGCCTTGCAGGGTTCCTCTCTGTCACCATACCTGGTTCATGTCATGTAATGTAGTTTTCTCTGGTGATAGTTCTCTTCCTGGAGGAGGTCCTCTACCCAACTTCTTCTAGGCAATTGTAGGGGAGGTAAAGAGTGTTTCCTGAATCTGCTGGGTTTTGATTGCTTTTTCAAAAAATTTGTTTAAATTAATTTTTTTAAAAATTCAAGTATAATTAATATACGGTATTATATTAGTTTCAGGTGTACAATACGATTCAACAATTTTGTACATTACCCAGGGCTCTTCATGATAAGTGTACTCTTTAATCCCCTTCACCTATTTCACCTACCTACCCACCCTTGATTGCTTTTTAAATCAAAATAGCCTTCATGCCAAAGTAGTCCATCTTGGGGTAGCCTTCCCTTGGCCCCCTACAACGTGAAACTACCTATTTCCAGTGTTTTTAGGTTGTAGTGTTTGCACAGCTTTAGAAACGTAAGTTATATTGATTATAATTGGCATATATATTAAAATTTTAAAATTCTATTAAGTAATAGGTTTTTAGTTTCTTCCTAAGGTAAAATAGTCTTCCTTTAATCTTACTAAAGTTAATACTTTCAGTTGGGAAGCTAGTCTTCAAAATTGTATAAAAATAACCCCATCTAAAGTAGAATTACCATGGATTTGGAATAAATAAATAAATATATATATATATATATATATATATATATATTTTTTTTTTTTTTTTTGAGAACAAGAGAGAGCCGGTGGGGGTGGGGGGTGAGGGGGTGAGGGGGACAGAGAGAGAGGAGGAGAGAATCCTAAACAGACTTCCCACTGACTTGGGACTCGAACCCATGAACCATGAGATCATGGCCTGAGCCGAAACCAAGAGTCGAGCTCTTAACCAACTGAGCTACCCAGGCACCCCGGAATAAAGTACTACTATTTAATGAAGTTCATATTTCAGGAAAGTAAATACAAGTAATTAAAAGGGTATTATCTGTACTTCCTGGGAAGCTGGGGTGAGGGGCTGATTGTATCAACAAATGTAGAAGAAGACACCACTAGAACAATAGGGAGCATAGCATGGTTAAAAGGCAGGATGTGCTTCCTGTTGATGTTTGATTTTTACACCTTCCTGGGTTGTTTTTTTCCCTACATAGGAAGAACTCCTTGAACTTTGCCCCCAGGAAACCTAAATTTCATGTTCAGCTACTCAGCTGTTTTACAAGTGAGCCTGGGCCAAAGTTTCCTTTAACCTCTTTGGGGCATTCAAGCTATACATATAAAATCAGGGACCCCTCTGGGAGAGATGTGAAAATAAGGATGGGAACATGTCAGGTGCTGGGTAGAAACAAACTTCGAGTAAAGCAGAACTGTTGACAATAAAGTAGCTGCTCTCTGTTCACATCATCGGCATATAATCAATACGAATGTGTAACACTAGCCCTAATTTAATTTTCTCAAATCCTTCAGAAGCAAATTTTAGGTGCCATGCAGGGTGGGTGCTTTGGCTGTAGTGCTTTGGCAGAAAGATGTTTGGGGACCTAGAAGCCTGAAGTGCAGATCAAAGGTGCCTTATTCGCCTCTATGGCATTTCTTTTCAGAGCATCGTGAAAGTTTCTCCCTTGCTGTCGTTTTGTACAGGGAAATGAAGATAATGCAGGGTGGCACATGCACTGCTCGGATGCTTAGAGTCCTTACAGTTGTTGCTGATGCATTTCAAAACCAAAACCTATTTCTACCTTCAGGATATTTCCAAGTCTGTAAAGCACTCCTCCAAGAAATTCATGAAAATTGACAAGCCTCCTGTTTGCCAGAAGTTATTGCAGAATGGGAAGAAATACAGACTGATCAGCGAACCAGAAGCCGAAATTACCCCAGAGGTATATATATTTTGAAAACCACTTGGAGTAGCAGCAGGGTGTATATTTTGTAGATATGTATTCTGATGGTTTTAAAATAATGTGTTTTGTTCTCATTTTTTATTTAAAAGAAAGCAATTGTTTTGCTAAACTTGAAGCTTATTCCAGAGATGCTGTTGAATTTCAGAATTAATCTGAAAAATCGACTTATCTAATCTCTTTCCCTTTAAAAAGGTTTTAAATTTTCTCGAGTTTTTTTTTTAATTAAATTCAATGTTAGCTTCAAAGGAATAAAAACCTTAAGCTTGATTTTAAGTCACAGAGCACTGAAGGTTAATGGAAAAGAGTTGCTAACAAGGATACTGGCTTTTCTTACTGGAAGACATTTGAAAAATAGTTATGAGAACAAATTGTCACTAGGTTTCAACTATTCACTGTACACATGACATTTGTAACTGATTTTGGTTTCCTGTAAATGACTAAGTTATTTTTAAAACTTATTTTCATTATGTGCTCTGATTGTGTGCCGTACCTTATCTAACTAGACATCTGTGTGGAAATTCTTTTTGTACACCTTTTTATGTTTGTTTTATAGTTTATGAAAAGTTGAGAACAACGTTTTGATTCCATTACATTAAAATATGAAGCAAGAGAGAGCTGATCGCAGTGGCCCATGTTGCATTATTTTATTGTATTATCAGGGGCCTGGTGCCCTGGAGAATATGACCTTCCTTTCCAGTTTCAAAGGGTCTCTTTCCACCTGGTGTGTTTTGAGCCTTACAGTAGCATGGCTGAAGAAACTAATGTGCAAGGTGGGCCAGTGAGCCACTGAGTCCCACGGCCAGTCCCACGGCCCATGGCCCTGAGACCCGTCTGCCCTTGGGTCCTAATTCCACAGTCTTTCCACTGGGATCTGAGAGGTTCTCAGCCCTTGCAAGCTGATCAAGCCCTGGCAGATGCTACCTCAAGATGATCACAAGAAGCCAACTGCAGTCTTGCCTGGGAGGTGAAATTAAATGTGAAGGGCTTGCTTAGAACAGTGTGATTCTTGGCCTTTGCTGCAAAATGGAATTCCCAGGGGAGCTTTAAAAAAGTCTGTGGCCTGGGTTCCATCTCCAGAGATACTGACATAATTGGTTTGGGAGTGGCTTCGGCATCGGGCTTGTTAAAGCTCCCAGGGTGACTATAATGTGCTGCCAGGATTAAGAGCTACTAGGAGAGGGAATAGTACACATTCAGTGGGTAAATCTGTCTAGGAAAGGCCTGAGATGGTCCCCAGAGCTCTCGTTTACACAAGATGATGGTGGGAGGCCTTTAAATAGTCTAATTCTGCCACCAGTTGTGTGCTCTCTCTCAACCAAGTTTCTGGGCTATAAAATGGGGGATAATCTCCTAGTATTGCCCAAAGGATCATAGAAAGGTAATGGTTTTGGGGTTCTCTGAGAGTTGTGAAACTCTGTAAATCTAAGGTATTCTTGCTGATTTTATACCATTAATGATGTGTTTAACTGTCATTTATCGAAATTGCCTATTAAAAGTCAGTCTGGGATAAGAGCTAAGAGTGTCATGATCTTTTCCTTCAAAAGATGCCAGTATAGAAAGAGACAGACTATATTCATGTGGTATTAGCATAGAGATGGGTGTGGTGAATTTCAGGAAGGGTTCCCATGTGGTGACATTTGTTCTGGGTTTGAAGGGAGAGAGATTCACCGGGGAGGCAGCTCTCCCGGAAGAGGAAACCATAAGTGCCTAAGTGAGGTGATGGGGATGTGCAGCTGGGCTCAGGGCACCAGAATAGTTCCAGGAAATGGGAATGCAGAGGGCTTTGGGAAAAGTGGGGCCACAGGAGAGAGAGAGAGAGAGAGATCTTCGCTTTGTAGGCCTTGGTGACCTATTAAAGGTTGTGAGGATAATGCTAGTGATTTGTAATGGGAAGGGAGAGGGCAGGTTAAGATCCCTGGTTTTTAAAGGTGGTGCCTAGTACATTCCAGTGATTTTTTTTTTTTTTTTTTTTTTAAGTAGACTTCTCCCTCTAGGCTTGTGAGTCAGTCTGCAGAGGAGCAGAGGAGGTCCAGGACAGGAATCAGTCTCTGTAGTAGTTAAGAGGAGTCAGAAGGTGGGGCACCTGGGTGGCTCAGTTGGTTAAGCATCTGACTCTTGGATTTTGGCCCAGGTCACGATCTCATAGTTTGTGAGTTTGAGCCTCTCATTGGGCTCTGTGCTGATGGCGCAGAACCTGCTTGGAATTTTCTCTCTCCTTCTCTGCCCCTCCCCCACTCGTGCTCGCTCTCTCTCTCTCTCTCTCAAAATAAATAAATAAACTTAAAAAAAAAAAGAGGAGTCAGAAGGTGTGGATTCAAATTCAGTTCTACCATTTCCTAGATGTGGATTTAGGCAAGTTTATTAGCTTCTCTGAGATTCTTTATCCATAAAATAGCAAAGAAAGGGTTTGTTGGGGGAAAGGTGGTATTCAGTGACAGAGTGTGGCTAAAACACTCAGTGTAGTTCTGTCAATGTTTTAAATCAATTCCAGGCTGTGGAATGATCGAAGCAAAAGATGGTGAGGAACTTTAAAAGCACCTACAAAAGGGTGATTAGTTTGGGAACGTGAAACACTGAAACCAAGAAAAGGCTGAAAAGTTACATCTTAAGAAAAATAGGGCCAACATACTGGAAGCCTCAATGAAATAGAAAAGCAGGTTGGAGTAATGAGGGTCTAGAAGCAAGAGAATAAGAGGGTCTGTGATTAAGGAGTGGCATTTCGAGCACCAGAGTTTCAGTAAGCATTCAGGTCAGCACTAACCCTTCTAGTATTCCTTATTTGACATTTGTTATTGTCAACTAATGCAACTTTTATTTTTAAAAATCCCCCCCCCCCTTTTTTTCAAGGAAATCGAATTTGTTGACGGTTCACTTTTAAAATTGAAAAGTTACATTGAAGTGTATTTGGAGCAACCAGTGGAGTTTAAATTACTTTTGGTTGAAATGGATTCTGAGGAAATTGTATGGAAAGCAAAGCTGAGAGAATGTAAGTGTTTTTGTGTCTTGAATGAAAACTCTGGTTTGTGGGTTGGTTGGGGTGGGAAGACAAATAGAGTAATTGTCTGTTTCATTACCATAACATTTAAAAATGTGATTAAGAGACACAAAAACCCCAGCTAGGCTCTGATTCTCAGGCACCAATGTCCAGACCCCTCGGTCAGTGGGTATAGTTCAGTGAGTATGTGGAAACTTCAGGCAGTGGGTGGGCATAGCCAATAGAGTGTTGTTTTTTTTCCCCCTTACCATTCTGAGGTTTGGGTCTCAGAGAGAGAGAGAGAGATTTTTTTTTTTTTTTTTTTTTTTTTTTTTTTTGAGAGAGAGAGAGAAAGAGGTGGGGAGGGGCAGAGAGTGAGGGAGACACAGAATCTGAAGCGGGCCCCAGGCTCTGAACTGTCAGCATGGAGTCCGAAGCGGGGCTCAAACTCATGAACCACAGGATCATGACCTGAGCTGAAGTCAGATGCTTAACCGACTGAGCCCCCCGGCGCCCCATGGGTCTCAGATATTTTAATGTGAATTAGGGGTACCCTGACAAAGTCTCTCTCGTGACCTGGAGGTACATCGATATTTTGTCCGACCGCCTGTCTCGTTTGCCTCACGAGCTGGCGGCTCCTGCTGGGTGTGATCACAGCTGTGCTGTGGGAATGCATTTCCCTCTTCTGATATTTTGGTGCCGGGAAGTCCTCTGACAACCACCTTTTCAACATGCTCTCCTGCTCTGGGAGGAGTTGAAGAGGACTGCTGCTGATGTGGACCACCTCTGGGAGAGGGGAGACTCCGGGGGATACCCCAGATCTGCCTCTGGCCTCCTCCTCAGGCAGGTCTGAGCTTTAACTCCAATTCTATTGAAGGGAGTTATTAAAACAGCAGAAATGTGTATAGTGAGCACATTTTGGACCCAGAAGGGAGGCAAAACAGTGGGTTGGGAGTGAGGTCCTAGGGGTTCTAGTTCCAGCCCTAGAATTGACCAGCTGTACGTGGGAGTGTGGGCAAGTCTCCCAACCCCCTTGTGGCTGTTGTATCCTCATCTGCAAATGGCACTGAGGTCCCTCCTGCCACCGCCATGTGTTTGTAGTAGAAATTATTTTTGCATCATTTGCATTTTGGATTATGATACCTTAATTCTGTCCTGGTATATGTAATACAGTGTCATTTCAAAAAAGCAGCACAAGTTGGTAAGTGCCACTAGCTGGATTTTAACCCACTCTCCTATTAATTTCATTCTCCACAATTTTAATTTTGTTGTACAAATGTAATAACAATGAGGATCTGTTAAGAATTCTGTAAATCTCTTTATCATCTGAACAACATTTGAATCAATTTTCACCTACTTTCTTTTGTATCCACTGGGTTATGTGTAGACAAAGGAATTTGGTAACTGCTAATGGTAACAGAATGAGTGCTGCGTGTGGGTCATATATTCATGTCTTTCCAAAATACAGATTTCTGTCTGTTAGAGTCTGTATTTCTTGTCATGTTTTATACTCCAGAAATGAAACCTGATTTAAGCATTTTGGAATTCTCAGTCCTAGTTTAAGCATGAACCTTTTTGGTAGATGGGATTGATTCTTACTCTCAATATTATACTCTTTGTTTGTTTGTTTCTTTTTTTATTTATATTCAAGTTAGTTACCATACAGTGTAGTCTTAGCTTTAGGAATAGAATTCAGTGATTCATCTCTTACATAGTGACACCCAGTGCTTATCCTGAAAAGTGCCCTCCTTAATGCCTGTCACCCATTTAACCCCTCCTTCCACCCACTCCCCCCTCCAGCAACCCTCAGTTTGTTCTCTGTACTTAAGAGTCTCTATGGTTTGCCTCCTTCTCTGTTTTTATCTTATTTTTCCTTCCCTTCCCCTATGTTCATCTGTTGTGTTTCTTAAATTCCACATATGAAATCATATGATATCTGTCTTACTCTGACTTATTTCACTTAGCATAATACCTTCTAGTTCCATCCATGTCATTGCAAATTGCAAGATTTCATTCTTTTTCGTTGCCAAGTAGTATTCCATTGTATATAAACACCACATCTTCTTAATTCGTTTATCAGTTGATGGACATTTAGGTTCTTTCATAATTTGGCTATTATTGATAGTGCTGCTATAAACATTGGGGTGCATGTGCCCCGTTCAAATGAGCATTTTTGTATCCTTTGGATCAATTCCTAGTAGTGCAATTGCTGGGTTGTAGGGTAGTTCTATTTTTAATTTTTTTTTTTGCTTTTTTTTTAAAATTTTATTTTTTTAAATTTACATCCAAATTAGTTAGCATATAGTGCAACAATGATTTCAGGAGTAGATTCCTTAATGCCCCTTACCCATTTAGCCCATCCCCCCTCCCACAACCCTCCAGCAACCCTCAGTTTGTTCTCCAGATTTATGAGTCTCTTCTGTTTTGTCCCCCTCCCTATTTTTATATTATTTTTGTTTCCCTTCCCTTAGGTTCATCTGTTTTGTCTCTTAAAGTCCTCATATGAGTGAAGTCATATGAGTGAAGTCATGATTTTTGTCTTTCTCTGACTGACTAATTTCACTTAGTATAACACCCTCCATTTCCATCCACGTAGGTGCAAATGGCAAGATTTCATTCTTTTTGATTGGCGAGTAATACTCCATTGTATATATATACCACATCTTCTTTATCCATTCATCCATCGATGGGCATTTGGGCTCTTTCCATACTTTGGCTATTGTTGATAGTGCTGCTATAAACATGGGGGTGCATGTGTCCCTTTGAAACAGCACACCTGTATCCCGTGGATAAATACCTAGTAGTGCAATTGCTGGGTCGTAGGGTAGTTCTATTTTTAGTTTTTTGAGAAACCTCCATACTGTTTTCCAGAGTGGCTACAGCAGCTTGATTCCCACCAACAATGCAAAAGAGATCCTCTTTCTCCGCATCCTCGCCAACATCTATTGTTGCCTGAGTTGTTATGTTAGCCGTTCCGACAGGTGTAAGGTGGTATCTCATTGTGGCTTTGATTTGTATTTCCCTGATGATGAGTGACGTGTAGCATTTTTTCATGTGTCGGTTGAAAATCTGGATGTCTTCCTTGGAGAAGTGTCTATTCATGTCTTTTGCCCATTTCTTCACTGGATTATTTGTTTTTTGGGTGTTGAGTTTGATAATTTCTTTATAGATTTTGGATACTAACCCTTTATCTGATAGATCATTTGGAAATATCTTCTCCCATTCTGTAGGTTGCCTTTTAGTTTTGCTTATTGTTTCCTTAGCTGTGCAGAAGCTTTTTATTTTGATGAGGTCCCAGTAGTTCATTTTTGCTTTTGTTTCCCTTGCCTCTGGAGACGTGTTGAGTAAGAAGTTGCTGTGGCCAAGATCAAAGAGGTTTTTACCTGCTTTCTCCTCAGGATTTTGATGGCTTCCTGTCTTACATTTAAGTCTTTCATCGATTTTGAGTTTATTTTTGTGTCTGGTGTAAGAAAGTGGTCCAGGTTCATTTTTCTGCATGTTGCTGTCCAGTTTTCCCAGCCCCACTTGCTGAAGAGACTGTCTTTATTCCATTGGATATTCTTTCCTGCTTTGTCAAAGATTAGTTGGCCATATGTTTGTGGGTCCATTTCTGGGTTCTCTATTCTGTTCCATTGATCTGAGTGTCTGTTTTTGTGCCAGTACCATACTGTCTTGATCATTACAGCTTTGTAGTATAGCTTGAAGTCCAGGATTGTGATGCCTCCTGCTTTGGTTTTCTTTTTCAAGATTGTTTTGGCTATTGGGGTCTTTCCTGGTTCCATACAAATTTTAGGATTATTTTTTTTAGCTCTGTGAAGAATGCTGGTATTACTTTGATAGGGATTGCATTGGATATGTAGATTGCTTTGGGTAGTATCGACATTTTAACAATATTTGTTCTTCCTATCCAGGAGCATGGAATCTTTTTCTATCTTTTTGTGTCTTCTTCAATTTCTTTCATAAGCTTTCTATAGTTTTCAGTGTATAGATTTTTTACCTCTTTGGTTAGGTTTATTCCTAGGTATTTTATGGTTTTTTGTGCAACTGTAAATAGGATTGATTCCTTGATTTCTCTTTCTGTTGCTTCATTGTTGGTGTATAGGAATGCAACCAATTTCTGTGCATTGATTTTATATCCTGCAACTTTGCTGAATTCATGAATCCATTCTAGAAGTTTTTTGGTGAATCTTTTGGGTTTTCCATACAGAGTATCATGTCATCTGCGAAGAGTGAAAGTTTGACCTCCTCCTGGCCAATTTGGATGTATTTTATTTCTTTGTGTTGTGTGATTGCAGAGGCTAAGACTTCCAGTACTATGTTGAATAACAGTGGCGAGAGTGGACTTCCCTGTCTTTTTCCAGACCTTAGGGGGAAAGCTCTCAGTTTTTCCCCATTGAGGATGATATTAGCATTGGGTCGTTCAATATGGCTTTTATGATCTCGAGGTGTGATCCTTCTATCCCTACTTTCTTGAGGGTTTTTTTCAAGAAAAGATGCTGTATTTTGTCAAATGCTTTCTCTGCATCTGTTGAGAGGATCATATGGTTCTTGTCCTTTCTTTTATTAATGTGATGAATCACGTTAATTGTTTTGTGGACATTGAACCAGCCCTGCATCCCAGGTATAAATCCCGCTTGGTTGTGGTGAATAGTTTTTTTAATATATTGTTGGATCTGGTTGGCTAATATCTTGTTGAGGATTTTTGCATCCATGTTCATCAGGGAAATTGGTCTATAGTTCTCCTTTTTAGTGGAGTCTCTGTCTGGTTTTGGACAAGGTAATGCTGGCTTCATACAAAGAGTTTGGAAGTTTTCCTTCCATTTCTATTTTTTGGAACAGTTTCGAGAGAATAGGTGTGAACTCTTCCTTAAATGTTTGGTAGAATTCCCCTGGAAAGCCATCTGGTCCTGGACTCTTGTTTTTTGGCAGATTTTTTATTACTAATTCGATTTCCTTACTGGTTATGGGTCTGTTCAAATTTTCTATTTCTTCCTGTTTCAGTTTTGGTAGTGTATATGTTTCTAGGAAGTTGTCCATTTCTTCCTGATTACCCATTTTATTGGCATATAATTGCTCATAATAATTTCTTATTATTTTTATTTCTGTTGTGTTGGTTGTGATCTCTCCTCTTTCATTCTTGATTTTATTTATTTGGGTCTTTTCCTTTTTCTTCTTGATCAAACTGGCTAGTGGTTTATCAATTTTGTTCATTCTTTCAAAGAGCCAGCTTCTGGTTTCATTGATCTGTTCTACTGTTTTTTTTTTTTTTGGTTTTGATAGCATTGATTTCTGCTCTAATCTTTATTATTTCCTGTCTTCTGCTGGTTTTGGGTTTTATTTGCTGTTCTTTTTCCAGCTCCTTAAGGCATAAGGTTAGGTGGTGTATCTGAGATCTTTCTTCCTTCTTTAGGAAGACCTGGATTGCTATATACTCTCCTCTTATGACTGCCTTTGCTGCATGTCAGAAGTTTTGGGTTGTGGTGTTATCATTTTCATTGACTTCCATATACTTTTTAGTTTCCTCTTGAACTGCTTGGTTAGCCTATTCATTCTTTAGTAGGATGTTCTTTAGTCTCCAAGTATTTGTTACCTTTCCAAATTTTTTCTTGTGGTTGATTTCGAGTTTCATAGTGTTGTGGTCTGAAAATATGCACGGTATGATCTCCATCTTTTTGTACTTACTTAGGATCTATTTTTAATTTTTTGAGGAACCTCCATATTGTTTTCCAGAGTGGCCACACCAATTTGCATTCAACAGTGCAAAAGGGTTCCCCTTTCTCTGCATCCTCAGCAACATCTGTTGTTTCCTGAGTTGTTAATTTTAGCCATTCTGACAGATGTGAGGTGGTATCTCATTGTGGTTTGATTTATATTTCCCTGATGATGAGTGATGTTGAGCATTTTTCATGTGTATGTTAGCCATCTGGATGTTGTCTTTGGAAAAATGTCTGTTCATGTCTTTTCCCATTTCTTCACTGGATTATTTCTTTTTTGGGTGTTGAGTTTGGTAAGTTATTTATAGATTTTAGATAATAACTGTTTATCTGATATGTCATTTGCAAATATCTTCTCCCATTCTTTCCGTTGTCTTTTAGTTTTGTTGAGTGTTTCCTTTGCTGTGTAAAGCTTTTTATCTTAATGGGGTCCCAATAGTTCATTTTTTTTAAGTTTATTTATTTCGAGAGAGACAGAGACAGCATTGAGTGGGGGGGGGGGAGCAGGGAGGGAGAGAGAGAATCCCAAGCAGGCTATACATTGCCAGTACAGAGCGTGATGTGGGGCTTGAACTCATGAAACTGTGAGATCATGACCTGAGCCAAAACCAAGAGTCAGACGCTTAACTGACTGAGCTACCCAGGCACCCTGCCCCCCTCCAATAGTTCATTTTTGTTTTTATCTCCCTTGTCTCCAGAGACATATCAAGTAAGAAGTTGCTGTGGCTGAGGTCAGAGAGGCTGCTGCCTGTTTTCTCCTGTGGGATTTTGATTCATTCTTGTCTTACATTTAGGTGTTTCATCCATTTTGAATTTATTTTTGTGTATGTTGTAAGAAAGTGGTCCAGTTTCATTTTTCTGCATATTATTGTCCAGTTCTCCCAGCACCATTTGCTAAAGAGATTGTCTTTATTCCATTGGATAGTCTTTCCTGCTTTGTCAAAGATTAGTTGCCCGTATATTTGTGGGTCCGTTCCTGGGCTCTCTATTCTATTCCATTGTTCTACATGTCTGTTTTTGTGCCAGTGCCACACTGTCTTGATGATTACAGCTTTGTAATACAGGTTAAAGTTCGGATTATGATGCTTCCAGCTTTGGTTTTCTTTTTTCAACATTGATTTGGCTATTTGGGGTCTTTTGTGTTTCCATAAAATTTTAGGATTGTTTGTTCTATCTCTGTGAAGAATGCTGGTGTTATTTTGATAGGGATTGCATTGAATGTGTAGATTGCTTTGGATAGTATCGACATTTTAACATTTGTTCTTCCAATCCATGAGCATGGAATGTTTTTCCATTTCTTTGCGTCTCCTTCAATTTCTTTTATAAGCTTTCTATAGTTTTCAGCATACAGATCTTTTATCTCTTTGGTTAGGTTTATTCCTAGATAACTTATCATTTTTGGTGCAATTGTAAATGGCATTGATTCCTTGATATCTCTTTCTGTTGCTGCATTATTGGTGTATAGAAATAACTGATTTCTGTACATTGATTTTATATCCTGGCACTTTGCCGAATTCATGTATCAGCTCTAGCAGTTTTTTGGTGGAGTCTTCATGTTTTCCATGTAGAGTATCAAATCATCTGTGAAGAGTGAAAGTTTTGACTTTTTCTTTGACAGTTTGGATGCCTTTTATTTCTTTGTGTTGTCTGATTGCTGAGGACTTCCAACACTATGTTGAGCAACAGTGGTGAGAGTGGACATCCCTCTAGCATTCCTGATCTTAGGGGGCAAGTTCTCAGTTTTTCCCCATTGAAGATGATATTAGCTGTGGGCCTTTCATATATGGCTCTTATGATGTTAAGGTATATTCCTTCTATCCTGATACTCTTGAGGGTTTTTATCAAGAAACGATTTGCTGTATTTTGTCAAATGCTTTTTCTCCATATATTGACAGGATCATATGGTTCTTATCCTTTCTTCTATTAATGTCTTGTATCACATCGATTGATTTTTGTATATTGAACCAGCCCTGCAGCCCAGGAATGAATCTCACTTGATCACGATGAATAATTCTTTTCAATTAATTTTTTTAATGTTTTTATTTTTGAGAGAGAGAGAGAGAGAGAATGAGCAGGGGAGGGGCACAGAGAGAGAGGGACAGAGGATCTAAGTAGACTCTACTGACAGCAGCAAGCCCCATGTAGGCCGTGAACTTACAGATTGTGAGATCATGACCTGAGCTGAAATCAGCCACTCAACCAACTGAGCCACCCAGGTGCCCCATGAATAATTCTTTTAATGTACTGTTGAATTCAATTTGCTAGTATCTTGTTGAGAATTTGTTTTATTAAGTTTTTATTTATTTGTTTTGAGAGAGGGAGAGAGAGCACAATTTGAGGAGGAACAGAGAGGGAGGGGGAGAGAGAGAATCCCAAGCAGCCTCCACATGTCAGTGCAGAGCCTGATGAGGGGCTCAGATTCACGAATCTTGAGATCATGACCTAAGCCGAAATCAAGAGTCAGATGCTTAACCAACTGAGCTACCCAGGCGCCCCTTGTTGAGAGTTTTTGCATCCAGCTTCATCAGGCATATTGATCTGTAATTCTCCTTTTCAGTGGGGTCTTTGTCTGTTTTGGAATCAAGGTAATGCTGGGTTCATAGGATGACTTTGGAAGCTTTCCTTCCATTTGACTTTTTGGAGCAGTTTGAAAAGAGGATGTATTAACTCTGCTTTAAATGTCTGATAGAATTCACCTGGAAGCCATATGGCCTAGGACTCTTATTTGTTGGGAGATTTCTGATAACTGTTTCAATTTCTTTTTTTTCTTCTTTTAAATTTTTTTTAATGTTTATTTATTTTTGAGAGAGAGAGAGCATGAGCAGGGGAGGGGCAGAGAGGGTGGGAGACACAGAATCTGAAGCAGGCTCCAGGCTCTGAGCTGTCAGCACAGAGCCCAACGTGGGGCTCGAACCCACCAACTGTGAGATCATGACCTGAGCCAAAGTCAGACGCTTAACCAACTAAACCACCCAGGCACCTCCTGATTCAATTTCTTTGCTGGTTATGGGTCTGTTCAAAGTTTCTATTTATTCCCGTTTGAATTTTGGTAGTGAGTGAATGTCTAGGAATTTGTCCATTTCTTCCAGATTGTCCAGTTTGTTGGCATATAATTTTTCGTATTATTCTCTTACAATTGTATTTCTGTGGTGTTAGTTGTGATCTCTTTCATTCATGATTTTATCTGTTTAGGTCCTCTTTTCTTTGTGAGGAGTCTGGCTGGGAGTTTATCAATTTTGTTTATTCTTTCAGAAATCCAGCTCTTAGTTTCATTGATCTGTTCTGGGTTTTATTTTTAGATTCTTTATTGTTTATTTCTGTTCTAATCTTTATTATTTCCCTTCTGTTAGCTTTGGACTTTATTTGGTGCTTCTTTTCTAGCTTCTTTAGGTGTAAGGCTAGGTTGTGTATTTGGGACCTTTCTTGCTTCTTGAAATAGGCCTGAGTTGAAATGTATTTTCTTCTTAGGACTGCCTTTGAGTCATCCCAAAGGGCTTGGACTGTCATGTTTTCATTTTTACTTGCTTCCATGTATTTTTTAAATTTCTTCTTTAATTTCCTGGTTAACCATTCATTCTTTAGTAGGATGTTCTTTAACCTCCATGTATTTGGGGGCTTTCCAAATTTTTTCTTGTGGTTGATTTTAAGTTTCGTAGCATTGTGATCTGAAAATATGCATGGTGTGAAATCAACCTTTTTGTACCTGTTGAGGGCTCTTTTGTGACCCAGTATGTGATCTGTTTTGGAGAATGTTCCATGTACACTCAAGAAGAATGTGTATTCTGCTGCTTTCGGATGAAATGTTCTGAATATCTGTGTTAAGTCCCTCTCATCCAGTGTGTCATTCAGAGCTGTTGTTTGCTTGTTGATTTTCTGTTTAGATGATCTGTCCTTTGCTATAAGTGGAGTGTTGAAGTCTCCTACGATCATGGTGTTGTTATCAATGAGTTTGTTTATGTTTGTGATTAATTGATTTATATGTTTGGGTGCTTTCACATTGGGGACATAAATATTTACAACTGTTAGTTCTTCTTGATGGATAGACCCCTTAGTTATGATATAGTGCCCTTTATTTCTTGTTACAATCTTTGTTTTAAAATCTAGTTTGTCTAATATAAGTATGGATACTCCAGCTTTCTTTTGATGTCCATTAGCATGATAGATTGTTCTCCATCCCCTCACTTTCAATCTGCAGGTATCTCTTTTAGGCAACATATAGATGGATCTTGGTGGTTTTTTTTTTTTTTTTTTTTATTTTATTTTTATCCATTATGATACCATTTGCCTTTTGATTGGGGCATTTAGTCCATTTACATTCAGAGTGATTATTGAAAGATACGAATTTAGCGCCATTGTGTTATCCATGGATTTCATGTTTGTTGTGATGTTCTCTGGTCCTTTGTAATCTCTGCTGCTTCCCACTCACAGAGTCCTTAGGATCTCTTGCAGGGCTGGTTTAGCGGTCATGAGCTCCTTTAGTTTTTGTTTGTCTGGGAAAGTCTTTATCTCCCCTTCTATTCTGAATGACAGCCTTACTGGATAAAGGATTCTTGCCTGCATATTTTTCCTATTCAGCACATTGAATATTTCCTGTCACTCCCTTCTGGCCTGCCAAGTTTCAGTGGACAGGTCTGCTACTACTGTTATATGTCTACCCTTTTTTGTCCCTAGCTGCTTTCAGAATTCTCTGTCTTTGTATTTTTCCAGTTTCACTATGATATGTCATGGTGTTGACCTGTTTTTGTTGACGTTGAAGGGAGTTCGCTCTGCCTCTTGGACGTAGATGCTTGTTTCCTTCCCCAGATTAGGGAAATTCTCAGCTTTAATTTGTTCAAATAAACCTTTTGCCCCTTTCTCTCACTCTTCTTCTTCTGGGACTCCTGTGGTCCGGATATTGTTTTGTTTTATGGAATCACTTAGTTCTCTAATTCTCCCTTCGTGATCTAGTAATTTCCTCTCCCTCTTTTTTTCAGCTTCATTATTTTCCATGATTTTATCTTTTATTTCACATATTCTCTCCTCTGCTTCTTCCGTCCTCACTGTCACTGTATCTAGTTTATTTTGCATCTCAGGTACAGCATTTTTAAATTCATCCTAACTAGTTAGTCTTTGATCTCTGCAGCAAGAGTTTCCCTGGTGTCCTCTATGCTTTTTTTAAGCCAAGCTATTAGTCTTATGACTGTTATTCTAAATTCTTGTTCAGGCATATTGTTTATATCTGTTTTGAGCAATCCTCTGTGATTTCTTCTTGACCTTTCTTTTGGAGAGAATTCCTCCATTTTGTCATTTTGGCTAAGCTTCTGTCTTTTGCGTGTTTTAAAGCTTGTTATGTGTCCTGCACTTGTGAGTACTACTATATTAAAGAGGGGTCAAACACTGCCCACGTCCTGGCACTTCAGGAAGTGTTTGTAGAGTGGGTTGAGCACACTCTGTTATTGCGTATTTGGCTGCTCTATCTCGCTGGTCAGTCCTCTGCAGAGCTCCTCCTTGCTTGAGGTGGTGGAGTGTTTGAACCTTCAAACACATGTGCTTTGATTTGTTTGTTGAGGTAGCCCTTGATCCTGCCAAACTGTCTCCCTCTGCTGTGGAGATCCTTCTGTTACTCTGCAGACTGATTTCCTGGGTGTTCCAAGTGATCTGACCTCCGTACAGCTGTGTTTGAGGGATGAGGAAAATCCCGGTCCCCCTACTTGTTTGCCATCTTAACTCCCTCCTCAATATTATACTCTTAAGTTAGTAGTTGAAACAGGCCCTTTTATCTGAGCAAAAACTATTTACCTGTAAATAGTCTTAGTTGGGACTGTGGGCAGGGGGGATTGTGTTGTTTTTCTTGGTATTCATTATTTGTTCAGATAAATGAACCTGAAAAATGTTACTTTTTAGTCATCGCTAATGCCACTGTAAGAGAGGTATTTAACATGTAGCAATCTGAATACCATATTCTCTGGACTAAGAATAGATTTCTTGGTAGTTTTAAAGACCACTTTAGGGGCGCCTGGGTGGCGCAGTCGGTTAAGCGTCCGACTTCGGCCAGGTCACTATCTCGCGTCCGTGAGTTCGAGCCCCGCGTCGGGCTCTGAGCTGATGGCTCAGAGCCTGGAGCCTGTTTCCGATTCTGTGTTTCCCTCTCTCTCTGCCCCTCCCCCATTCATGCTCTGTCTCTCTCTGTCCCAAAGGTAGATAAATGTTGGAAAAAAAAAAAAAAATTAAAGACCACTTTATAAGACCTCTCATGTTGGTTTTTAAAAACATATTTAATAGTGCTCTGCATTATGGGGTGTCTGGGTGACTTGGTTGAGCATCTGACCTTGGCTTAGGTCATGATCTCACGGTTTGTGGGTTCAAGCCCTGCATCAGGCTCTGCTCTGACAGCTCAGAGCCTGGAGCCTGCTTCACAGTCTGTGTGTGTGTCTCTCTCTCTGCCCCTCCCCTACTCGTGCTCTCTCTCTCTCTCTGTCAAAAATAAACATTTTTTAAAAAACCTTATAAGATACTCTTGTTGTAAGATGTTTCTGGTCTCCACTGTATTTGGGGGGGAGGAATGGCTAAACTAATGGTTAATTGAGATTGCTCGTCACTCTTAAGGCATCTTCACTAAAGGGACCCAAAGAAGGCCTGCATGAGGCATAGACTCTTCATGGAGCAGGGATTGCATTTCAAACAGGGAAGGTGGCATAAAGTCACAATGATATGTTCAGAAGGACCTCCCCATGTATGGTGTTCCCAAAGTGCAGAATGATAATATATGAGATTGTTTTCGGTGGAGTACATATAAATACATTTAAAATAAGAAATATTTATCTTTATGTCTTCATTATCCATACCACAAGTGATACCAGTGCGGTTAGAGATGTAAAGAAATACTGAGTAAGTAACATTTCACCTGGCATATGGGTTTAGCAAAAATCGGGACAGTTGCAGTGGATGACTGGAGGGTAGGAAACATTTGCCCTGTAGGACCTGTTGAAAAGAGTACTCGTTATTTATCTCAAAAAATTGACTTAAGTCAAATTTTGTACTATTTCCAGCTGATGCGTATTATACTTTAACAGGTGACTGGGTTCAGCATGATCAGAATCAGAACATTTCGAAAAGCAGCACAAGTGGTAAGTACTAGTTAACTGGACATTAAACGAGTTTTAATCTATTCCTTTATTCCTTCTACCTACTAGAATTTTTATTTTGCTGTGCAAATGTGGCTTCATTATCTGCTGGGGCTGGGGGCTCAGTCAGTTAAGTGTCCGACTCTTAATCTTGGCTCTGGTCATGATCTCACGGTTTGGTTCGTGAGTTCGAGCCCCACATCGGGTTCTTCACTGACGGTTTGGAGCCTGCTTGGGATTCTCTCTTTCTCTACCTCTCTCTCTGCCCCTCCCCTGCTTTCTCTCTCTCAAAAATAAACTATAAAAAATTTTTTTAAAAAAAGATCTAAGTGTTCTGTAATTCTCTTAATCATCTGAACAAACTTTGAATTCATTCTCGATTTGTTCGTACCTGGATGATGATTTTTTTAAAAATCCAGATTAAGGGTGGGTAGAAAATAATATAAGGAAAGCAAATTTGTTGATTTTTTTTTTTTTTAAGGTAACAGGAGGCGAAAAATGAATAGCAGCTTATCTGATGAGGAAGTCTATGACAAAAGAATGAAGCAGGTTGATACTTCAGGTTTGTAAAAATGTCATCAGTGGCTGTAAATTATTTTCCCTGCTTCCCCCCGTTAATATTTATCCAAGCCCGTGCTGTTGGGCCAGTCTTCTGGAGCCACGTTAGTTGAGCCTGCCCTCCCAGATATCTTCCCTCTGTGTCCCAACTCCTCCTCGGGCCCGGATAAGGGTCCTCCTGGGTCTGCCCCACGCTGTTTCCAGCTTGAGTCCCCACTCCACCCCTTCACTCACTCTAAATAGAAGGGGGCACCAGGGGGAGCTCCCTTGCAGTCTATAAGGATAGGGGCCGTGAACTGTCCATCTTTACATTTTCTGTAGCAGTGACCATGGAGCCTTCTATGTAGAAGATCATGGATGCTGATTGAATGAATAAAATTGTGAATGTCCGTGTATGCCTTCATTGGTGTCATGGTCACTAGCTACATCTGGGGAAAAGAGCCTCCAGCTCAATTATTGGAGGCGAGTCTCAATTTCTTCCAAATAAATGGCATAGACCAAGGTTTGATCATTGTGAAAATACAGTAGATACTGAAAATGTTTAACAACAGTACTCCAAGGCACCAGAAGATGGAGTATGTAGCTCAAAATTCAAGCCCAGGCAGAATTTACAAACCTAAGTTTAAAAACAGACTCAAATTATATGAGACTCAAGGTCTCAAGGCTTCAAGGGCCTCATATAACTCCCTAAATTAGCTGTTTCTTCAGAATACCTTTTCTTTTACTATTGTGGTAAGATATGAATCTCTGAAAGCAGATAAGCCCTCTATAAAGTGATGTAAGATTCTCTCTACTTTCTAGAGCAGGAGACTGTGAGGACGACATGTGGATGCCTTTACTGTATATCACTACAGAAACGCATATTGTTTTTGCTAAGTAAACAGCAAAATAAATGAGGTTCTAGAATTACTTTTAAAACATAACTGGAATATAATTTTTTCTAGTTTTATTGAGATATAATTGACAAATAAAATTGTTTATATAATGTGATGACTTGATCTACTTACACATTGTAAAATATTTACCAATAAAGTCAAGTGACACATCCATCCCCCCCCCCTTTTTTTTTTTTTTTTTTTTGGTGGTGATGGTACGTAAGATCTACTGTCAGCAAATTCCAAGTATACAACATAGTATTATTAACTCTAGTCACCATGCGGTACATTAGATCCTCAGACCGTATTCATCTTATAACGGGGCCACACTTTTATATTAAATTGATATATAGGAAAAGTTTCTCTTGTTACATGCAGTTACTTTTGGCTATTTAAAATGAGCTCCGGGGGCGCCTGGGTGGCGCGGTCGGTTAAGCGTCTGACTTCAGCCAGGTCATGATCTCGCGGTCCATGAGTTCGAGCCCCGCGTCGGGCTCTGGGCTGATGGCTCAGAGCCTGGAGCCTGTTTCCGATTCTGTGTCTCCCTCTCTCTCTGCTCCTCCCCCGTTCATGCTCTGTCTCTCTCTGTCCCAAAAATAAATAAACGTTGAAAAAAAAAATTAAAAAAAAAAATTAAAAAATAAAATAAAATAAAATAAAATGAGCTCCGATAGCAAGCAGCTAGAAATAGAAATAAAATTATTAAATGCCACCTAGAAAGATTAAGGATTTCCAACCTTTTTGGAATTGACACTGTGGTATCTAAATAAGTTAATAAAGGGGCACCTGGGTGGCTCATTCAGTTAAGCGTCCGACTTCGGCTCAGGTCATGATCTCGGGGTCCCTGAGTTTGAGCCCCGCGTCAGGCTCTTTGCTGACAGCTCAGAACCTGGAGCCTGTTTCAGATTCTTCTTCTCTCTCTGACCCTCCCCCGTTCATGCTGTCTGTCTCTGTCTCAAAAATAAATAAACATTAAAAATTTTTTTTAAATAAAAAAAAAAAAAGTTAATAAAGATTTACTTCTGTTAAGGTATTTTCACAACATTCTTTGAGATACTGAGTCACTGTCCTGGTAGTTTTAGACTCAGCGTATCAGTGTGATGCTTTTTAAATATAGCCAGTACTCAGTCTTAATAGAATCACCTTGTGGTCTTGTTAGAATTTAGGTTCGGGATTGGAAGCAATAAGTTTTATGATGGTCCTGACAACTGGCAGTTTTCATAGGCTGCCTGTGCAGCTTTCGTTGCTGCCGCTGTTGAGAGCTGGGAGCAGGGTACCGCATCTCAAGAAACCACTAGAGAGCGCGGGCCATTGTTTAGACCTTTTCTTCAATCTGGAAGGGATCTGTGAAGTGGGGAAGGGTTAGTACAGAGATTAGATTCATATTAGTAAATTGTTGGCTGTAGAGTTCTGTGATCCTGAAGAAGGGGCAGAAAGTATTCTGCCTGTCACTCCCTTCTAATTTTGCCTCCAGTATTTCGTAATGCCTTTATGATCCTTGACGGAATCTAGGCAACCAGTGAGCTTTGCAACACTATTGTGCAACTAACTACAAAACATAAAAGTAGCAAATCTAGATTAGTGATAGGGCTAATATTTTTCATGGGGCCAGTAGTTTACGTTGGCAAACACATGTCCCTCCAAGATTATGATTCTGTTTCATAGAGATTAATAGACATTACAGACCATCTCATGACTTTTCTGTAAGTTGTGCTTTTTTCCGTAATGCCAGGAGATGGCGTAATAGAAATTGGGATTCAGATGTCTTGCTGTGTCTTTAGTGACCACTAAGATAGCGTTTATATGTGGCACTAACATTCAGGTAAAGGCACGAGCTGGGCGAGGGCAAAACTATGTATTTTTCTTTTTGAGCCATATAAATTATTTTTGGTGTCCGATCTTTTTATTCCAACCCAATCTGTGCTGCTTTGTAAAACAGCTTCATTCCCTGAATTACTGAATTAACATTGTGAACGTTGTACCCTGGTTTAATGTTATTGTATGAAATAGTTCCCTTTAGTCCATATAATAGTTTGGAAAGGAGAGAGTTTTGACACTTAAATATATTTTGAAGTTACAAATCAAAGATATAAGGAGAATGCATTTTCATTATAAATTGCTATAAATGATGTGTTGAGAGCAACTGCAGACTTCCTTGTCTGCTTTTAGACGGAGCGAAGACCAGAAACCTGCTAACAGACACACAGCTGATTATCCTTGCTGCGAAGTTGGGGAAGGAGTGGATGAAAATGGCCATTGCCAACTTGGAGTTGGAGAGGAGCGATATTGAAGATATCCAGGAGAAGAAAGAAGATGTTACGATCTATAACTTTAGGGTGCTGAAGAAGTGGCAAGAAAAGGAGCAGAGTAATGCCACAGCCCAGAATTTATACAACTGCTTGAAAAGCATCTCCGTTGAAGTCCAAGATGTGCTGAAAGGTGAGCAAGAAATTCTCTTAGTCGTTTTACTTCGAATCAAGCTCTGTCTTTCAAAGAGCCAGTTTCTATGATAGAATGTGTTGCTTGCTTATTTGTGAGCTTGGATTCAGAGAATTATGTTAATGTAGGGTAAGCACGCGGGCTGCCACAATCTAAGTAAAGGTGAATGGTTTGTGTGTGGGATCAGAGGAACGGTTGAGATCCCATCTCAAGTGCTGGCTGGCTTTGTGACGGAGCAAATGCTCAACCTAACTTTAAGCCTCTCTGTTCCGCTTTGGCAGATGGATGCAAAAACCCCTGTGTCCTAAGTTTATTGTAAGAATGAAAAAAGATAATGCGTGGAAAGCTCCAGGCAGGTAGTAAGGCTCTCTAAGGGGTAGTTAAAAATGTCATTATGGTACTTGGGACATTCAGCTTTCTAGGCCTCCCGTGGCACTGAAGCAGTGCCGGGGGAGGCCACTGGGTGGCACCAGTGAACCTCAAGTGGCAAAAGTGGAGCCCAGAGGAGGGCTCAAGTTTCTAGTCTCAATCCAGAAAACTGCAGGTTCCTTCCTTTGTGTGTAAGGTCGTCTTTTTTTGTGTGTATGGTTTGATCTAGCACATCAGTGAAACCAACTCTAAACTTTATTATACATTCTTACCATAGTTAACAAATGTAGTGTTACTTCTCAAAAGCCTCGGTAAGTCAGAGAGAGGTTTTTATTTGGAATTCTAGTTGGACTTTTTATTCCAAAAAGAATGTAAAAATTTGTATATGCCCCACAAGTTTGTATGAAAAGTAAAATCACTCTGTGATCACTCAGAATGCTTTTGAGATCTTGTGGGCATATCTCCCCTGTAGATTTTGGGTGCAGAAGCCTCAAGTAAATAGAATATCTAGTTTTAGTGCCAAATTTTTCATTCATATTCCTGGAAATGTTGAAATTTTGTAAATTACTAAGGCTCACATGTGGAAATCTGCTTATTTGCATATAGACGCTTCTGCCTATTGACAACAATGGCCTCTGTGCTGTGATAACCAAATAATCACAGCCTCTTCCATCAAAACAACCTTGAAAAAAATGTCTCTCACAAACTCTATAGAATGGGTTATTTTGTTTTCTGTTTGTGTCTGCTCCTGATCTCACTAGACACTTGACTTGTTGGTATGTTAGAACCATAAAGGGGTTTGTGAAATTTTTTTTTTTAGCCTTGAAAAAAATCATGAAAGCTAGCTTATTAGTCCAATTCCCTCATGAAATAGGAAAACAAAATTCTTCTGTGAGTTAAAAAAAAAACAAGCAAAAAAAGCAAAATTTACCAATATTTTGTGCCGTTTGTGGCCAGAAATTGGTGGAATTTTGTATTTTTATCAGGATGTTTTAGCATCTTGCAACTAGTCTTTAAATTACAGTGGCTTATCTTCAGCTCAGGAAAACCCAGCCACTTGGAGAAGTTCCTTTTTGAAATGGGTGGGTGATTTTTCTCTAAAAGCATGCCTCTGTCTTCCCCTAACAGTGAATCCCTGAATTTGTTTGTATTCTCTCTTTTGTTAGGTTTCTTACAGGAAAGGTGAAGTTTGGAAGATGGACTGAAAAAGGAAGCCTCAGGAACTTTTACCTGTAAAGACCAACTTCAACTGGTAATTGGGTATGGACTTGATGAGATCTTGAACTTCACAGTCTGTGGAGGCAGCTCCTTTCACTGGGGGCCATTCTGCAGCTCGCATTATTCAGGGGTAGAGAAAATGTAAAATATTTGGAAAACTTAAAAAACCTCTAGATTTAAAAAAAAATTTTGCACCTCCTACTCACACCATCCTGCCCTGCTTCCCCACCCAACATCTGTCCTTAACAAAGGTGCTTAAAAGGACTCAGTCAGGTGAGAAATGTGGTAATTTTCCTTTTGGAGTCTGTGAACTATGAAATTCATATCAAGTATTTGAAACCTTTTTAGCAACTCAGTGGTAGTGTGCTTAAACTTGCACCAATGTAGTTGAGCTTTTCTCATACTGACATTAATAATGAGAGATACCTTCCTGTTCTTTTAGCCCCCACTCAGGCATACATGCCCCTGGGTACAATGTATCTTTTTATGTGGGATGATTTCCATAGATCACATTACCAACCTGTCTGGCTAGTGGTCTGTTAAACCGTTAAACCAATCATGTTACCTTGTCCTTGAGTGATGAGAAAGGAATATAATCCAGTCCCCATCCCGTGTTGAGGTGCACGCTCAGAGGTGATCTCATCTCAGTAGGGAAGTTCAACTGGATGGATGGTCAGAGAGTCCCTTCAAATTTCATTAACCTTCCAAAATCACAAGGCCAAGCACTACATTTCTTGACTCTCAGCCTGGAATCGTTTACTTTCTGGTGGGGGGAGAGATGCTACTCAGAAATAGCCAGAGCAGGACCAAGGGAAAAATGTCATGTCTTCTTGAAGAAGACTTGCCCCAGGGAATAATGGGCCACATTGGCTCTTGTTAATTGGTGAAATGGTTTTTTGGGTATGTATAGATATTGTCACTCTCCTAGAATCATGCATGTGGCGATTAACATTTCGGATATGTTTTGTTAACTTATTTGAACTAACTATAAATTACCATTGGTCTTCTGTAGGAATTAGCTGGAGAATAAAATAAATCTCAATGAATTAATCAGAGAAATACACTTTAACTATTGTTTTGCCTGTGAAGAACAAATTCACTTTATAGGGATGAACATATTTTTAATTGTCAGGGATCCTGTGGAATTCAAGTCAGTGTCACTTTATGAGTTTTTTTTTAAATTGTACTATACACTAGGAAACACATGGAGTTTTAACATTCAGGAATGTAAAATACTTAAAGGACTTGAATTTTTAAATGTTCATTATTTTTTATAAGTTTTCCGAAGAAACACATAATTCCAGAGGTGCTTTGTATGTAAGCCGGTTTCCTAACAATTTTTCATAGTATGAATGAAAGGAAGAAAAATAAATCTGCATTTGTACAGTACTAATATGTGTCCTTTGTATTGTTATTTACTTATCATTTATTTTTCAAAGCATCTTATTTCTTGATTTCTGTTACCTTGGCCATTTGGGCATTAGTTGGTTTTGTTCCCAGCTCTCCACGTCATGGACGGGGGCTGAGTGTAAAGCAGGGCAGGCTGGTTCACCCAGGAGTTGGCGGAAATTTGGAAGAACCTACCCATCCCCTTGTTCCCTTAACTGTCCTCACTCCAGGAATGACTGAGTGTATGACTACATCCCTCCGTATCTTGTTATTGGAAGGTGCATTTTTATTTAAAACTAGGTGGGTTCCTCTTAGTTCTTCACGTGTGCATCTCTCTAAAGGGGTTTTCCTGCACATTTGAGGCTTATTTTTTAATGTTATTGAATTGCTTTAGGGGCAAATTTTCCTCCCCTGCATTGTCATGTGGAAACACATTTTCACTCCATTTCCTGAAGAGGACATCATATTTGCTGATAAGATGTCCTCAGTGAGGCCGTTGGCCCAGCCCTTTACCTGTTACTGGAGGTCCTTCTTGGGGTAAAGCAGCGTACTGCTTGCTGGAGGGTGTGATCCCAACTGGGTGACCAGGGATTTACTGCCGAGATTGTGTCTTTTCCAGCCCACATCCCGAGGTTTGAGTGTTTACGATAAGGGCTCTGTAAGCTGCTGATATTTACACAGGGGCCCTGGGGTTTATTTCTGAGCATGGGGTTCTGAGGTTTTTCCTCAGGTCCTGGGGACCTCCAGCTCTGCCCTGAAGCCTGCTGGAGGATTTAGATCCAGTCTGTTCAGGTCGTGATGTAGATTCCTGGTTAGACAAGACAGCCTGGAGTTAGTCAGACATCTTTATCCTGTGGCCGTCCATTCTTGCTGTCTGCTGGAACCTCTAGCTTGCGTTCATTTTTAGATTAGGGTATGCTCTGTGCATTTATAGGACGGTTTATGTTCAAGCAAGTTGGAAAGTCTAAGAGATGGTTTTGTTACTTAATAAAAACTTAACTGCAGGCAGGACTTGGACTAGTTTGGTGAGTTTTTAACTTTCCCTGATCTATAGAGGTCATTTGTGAGATCTTATCTGTAACCTGCATCAATAAAGCATTCAGAAGTGGAGTTTCTCCAGGAGGGGTTTACCAAGGGATTTGGAGGGGGTGTTGAGGAGCCTGGCTGGACCTGTGGCTCACTCCTGTCAGGGGCAGTGTGAGAACCAGCCGATGAGATGATTGCCTGGGCCTCTTGAAACTACCATTGAGGGGTTTGTGTGGAAGTCACGTGCAAGGGGAAGTAGACCACTCTTTGGTTCACCAGTGTGAAGTGTTGGCATATGGCTTCTAATGGATAGTGACCACATCATGCCAAACCATAGATACGTGAATTGCATAAATCAACAGGCTTATGAATTTTGGATTTTTCCCCAGTCTAAGCACGTACGATTGTTTTGAACCAAGCAAACATATGCATTTTATAATTAAAAGAGAAAAAATTTTTTTTGGTAATTGGGAATGCTATGATTTTTAAAGACAGAAGACTTTCTCTTTATTCCTAGATTAGAAAAAGAAATGAGAAACATATGGGAACCCATGAAGATTGGCCATTCTCTCGCTTTCTACCACTTTTAAGTGCCTGGGCCTGAGAACACATAGACATGAGTAACATGACATTTTTCATACTTGAGGTTCGCATGGTATAGTGAGGGGAAGCGAAGATACATAAATAACCCTGGTGATGTTTGTATGGTTATGACAACAATGTCCCTTGACTCACTGGGCCCTTAATATAACCAAAGGCAAAGGGTACAACGGTTGCACAGGCTGGAACCAGGCCTCCTGGAGTTAAATCACAACGCCTGCCACTTACTCATCATGCGGGATTATATGGTTTCTTACCTTAGTTTCCTCGTCTATAAAAAGGGGAAGGTAGGGGGCGCCTGGATGGCCCAGTCGGTTAAGTGTCCGACTTCGGCTCAGGTCATGATATCGCAGTCCGTGAGTTCGAGCCCCGCGTCGGGCTCTGTGCTGACAGCTCACAGCCTGGAGCTTGTTTCAGATTCTGTGTCTCCCTCTCTCTCTGACCCTCCCCTGTTCATGCTTTGTCTCTCTCTGTCTCAAAAATAAATAAACATTAAAAAAATTTAAAAAATAAAAATAAAAAAGATAAAAAGGGGAAGGTAGGGATGCCTGGGTGTCTCAGTTAAGTGTCTGACTTCAGCTTGGGTCATGATCTCATGGTTTGTGAGTTCGAGCCTTGAGTTGGGGTCTGTGCGGGCAGCACGAAGCCTGCTAGGGATTCTCTCTCTTTTCCTCTCTCTCTCTCTCTCTCTCTGCCCCTTCCCTGCTTGCTGTCCCTCTCTCAAAATAAATAAATAAACTTAAAAAAAAAGGGTTGGGGGGGCAGATAGTAGTTTCTCCTTGTAGGATTATTGGGGGAATTTTATACATTTTGTGGTAAACACTTAGAAACACACCTGGCATTTAGTTAGCACCCAGAAAGCATTAATATTGCTTCTTAAAAAGATTACATGAATATATTGGCTCTGATGTTATACTGATGTCCTAATTCACATTCATATATTTAAGTAAGCTCTGTGCCCAAAATGGGGCTTGAACTTATGACCCTGAGATCAAGAGTTGCATGCTCTACTGACTGAACCAACCATATGCTTCTCCACATTTGTATTTTTAATACCATATTGAAAGATAACATAAATACAACTAGAGTTTTTGACTTGTTCTCACCAAATACATTTCAACCAAAAAAATGGATACAAATCAATTTTTGAAAATGTGGTTGGTTTTTGTTTTTTTTTTATTTAAAATAGATTTCTCGGTCAGCTCAGACTGTTACACCAAAATACCACAGACTGGGTGGCTTCAACAGCAGACATTCATTTCTTACAGTTCTGGAGGCTGGGAAGTTTGAGATCAGGATGCCGGCAGATTTGGTATCTGGCGAGGGCTCTCATCCTGCTTTGTACACAGCCACCCGTCACTGTGTCCTCATGTGGGGGTCAGAGGGTCTCTCCCAGTCTCTTTTTTTTCTTTAAAATTTATTATTTTTTTTATTGATTGATTCTGAGAGAGAGAGAGAGCACATGTGCATGCAAGTGGGGAAAGGGATGGGGAGAGGGAGAGACTCACAAGAAAGCTCCCTGCTGTCAGCACAGAGCCTCACACGAGGCTTGATCCCACTAACTACGAGACCATTATTACCTCTGCCAAAAGCAAGAGTCAGATGCTTAACCAACTGAGCCACCCAGGCGCTCCTCTTCCAGTCTCTTCTTACAAAGGCACTAATCCCATCATCAGGGCTCCATGCTCCTGACCTAATTCACCTCCTAATGCCTCATCTCTAAATATCATTGCATTGGGGAGCAGGGCTTCAACATAGGATTTTTAAGGGGACACAAACATTCAGTCTGTGGCGATATTGTAACGTATTTTGTCTTAAACTAGGAAGCCACATTATGCTAGCTAGAACCGTATGTTTAGTCTTCAAACAAGGACAGCACCTGAATGGTTTGTTCAGGGTGTTATGGCAGAGGACTCACCGTTTCTGTCAGTGCTGGGCCCCAGACAAAGCTGTTCTTTCTTCCCTTTCTGTTCCTATGTTTTCTTTCCTCATTAGGGTATCTAAGGTCCTTTTGCATCACTTGAGCTGTCCAAGACAACCCTTGGACGTCTGGCCAGACTGCTCCCCAGAACTGTTCCCTTTCCCTAAAGCTCTGGGCCCTCAGTGGGACAGCTGTCAGCTGTTTTAAGTGTTCATTCTCTGATTAAGTCATTCTCAGGTGTGAGAAATACTTTCACTGTTTATTTTCTTTTAAAAATAATTTGTTAATCAAATGAATCTCTAACAGACTAGGACTGGGAAATATTTTTAGTGGGGGAACCTCGGTCTTTTTCTTTTTTTCTTTTTTTTTTTAATGTTTATTTTTGAGGGGAGGGAGGGGCACAGAGAGAGGGAGACACAGAATCTGAAGCAGGCTCCAGGCTCTGAGCTGTCAGCACAGAGCCCGACACGGGGCTCGAACCCATGAACTGTGAGATCATGACCTGAGCTGAAGTTGGATGCTTAACCGACTGAGCCACCCAGTCGCCCCTTTTTAAAATTTTTTTTAATGTTTATTTATTTTTGAGAGAGGAACCTCAGTCTTATTAAGTTACTTTGCTCCCCATCCTTTGTTGTGTGAAGGCAGGGACTTGCCCCAGACACCTGGCACACGCCTGTGATAATGCTGCGCGGGGACAGGGCATCGCTGAAATCTTTAAACAACCTTCACACTTCGAAAAAATTGACAGTGAGCATTGACTAGACGCCAGCACTGTCCTGTGCCATTTAATCCTCACAACAGCACTAAAATAGGGGCTACGGTTTTCTGACTTTCACAGATAAGAAAACAGTAGCAAAAGAGAGTTTAACTGATTTGGCCCCGTCACCAAGCCCAAAGACTAATAATTTTCAAAAATGGCTCATATTTATGGTCAGGTGCAGTGCCAGTGCTTTGCATGAGCTGTTCCATTTAACCTTCACTTTGATCCTCTGAGGTAGGTCGTACCATCACCTTCACTTCATAGAAGAGGAAACAGGAGAGGTTAAAACAACTTGGTCATGTTATACAACTTGTAAATTGTAGGCCCAGGCTTAAAAGAAAAGAGGAAAACTAACCATGTAATAAAGAAAGGAATTAGTTGTGAAGGGGTTTCTTGGGTCAGTCTTGTTTTGTTTTTTTAATGTTTATTTATTTTTGAGAGAGAAAGAGCACAAGTGGGGGAGGAACAGAGAGAGGGAGGCAGACACAGAGTTCGAAGCAGGCTCCAGGCTACAAGCTGTCAGCACAGAGCCCAACACGGGGCTCGAATCACAAAATGTGAGATCATGACCTGAGCCAAAGTCGGATGCTCAACTGACCAAGCTACCCAGGTGCCCCAAGGGCCAGTCATGTTTTTGAAGCATATGTCATGGTAATTTCTAGAACCAAAGTAGGGCTCAGTTGGTTGAGCGTCTGACTTTTGATTTCAGCTCAGGTCATGATCCCACAGTCGTGGGATACAGCCCCGAGTTGGGCTCCATTAGGAGACGGCTTAAGATTTTTTTTTTCTTTCTTCCCCTCTACCTCTGCCCCTCTCCTCCATTCACACTCTCTCTCTAAAATAAATAAAATTTTAAAAAAGAACCAAAGTAACACCTGTATTCCTCTGTACTCATCCTGTCCACAGATGGACGATCTGCTTGCCTCTCCTTGTTTCTGGGCACAGACAACCGGCCAGACAACAGACAAGTCGCCATTCCAAGTAAGGGATGGCAGCAAGTCTATGGCTCCAGCCCCATCAAGCCCTCGAGCTCTTCTAACCGTAATCAAAGCTGCTGAAACCCCAAACCCAACACTTAAAGGCAAGAAATTCCTGTTTGTGAATCCCTTGAAGGTCATTCAAATTTGTGGAGGAATCCCCAAAGAAAAGAGGAGATGTATCGGGATCTAGTTTCTGATGGTTTCTATTTGTGTATCAAGGGGGGTGAGAGTCTGAACAAATGAGTCAGTTTGCCACACAAATGAGGACCTGGGGTGGCCAATACACATCCCCTCTTGGTCCACAGGGATACCAGCTAGGATGTGAACAGGAGTCACGTGAGGAAGGGGGCGGGGCACACCAAATCTTCCCTTTCCTATGGCCTTTTTATATTAAGGAGGAAGACGATTATCGGAGTACTAAAATTACATGGTATTCTGCCAGGTGAATCTTTTAAAATTCACATGGTTTAGAGAATTAAAAAGATGGAATTTAATATTTGGATCATTAAGAGCACATCTCTTAAGCCAAAGAGAGGCAATTATCCATGTGGTTCAGGCAGAAGTTCTATATAATTTAAAGCAAATGGAGAGTTTTTCTCATTGTAATTTAGAAACAGCTTCCCCTGAGGGCCCAAAGTGTCACAAAAATTAGAATAATTTAACTAGAAGGACTCTTAATGATGTTTTTCCCAGTTGGAGGATATTATTATGTATTTGTCTAATGCACAGCATGTTATGGTTAACAGGGAAAAAACATTTTTATGTATTTTACTTTCAGATGTAGATGCTGAACAAAATATACTCTCAAAAACCGTAACTCATTCGATGGCCTTAGTATTAGAGCATATCTAGTCTAATAAGTCTCCCTTTAAGAAATTGGGGGAAGAGGTGCCTGGGTGGCTTAGTCAGTTAAGTGGCTGACTCTTGGTTTTGGCTCAGGTCATGATCTCACAGTTCATGGGATCGAGACCCGCTGTTAGTGCAGAGCCTGCTTGGGATTCTCTGTCCCTCTCTCTCTCTCGAAATAAATAAACTTAGGAAAAATAAAATAAAATAAGAGATTAGAGAAACTAGGACATGGGTAAGAATATTGTGGCATTCTTTCTAAGGGAATTTTGTTCACATTTCATTGGAGTTTTCAGTTTTCCCACAACATGTATTTTAACACTTAAAATATTCCAATTACATTAGAAAAATATGAGAATTACTTTATTCAATCATTTTATTTTTAGAAAATAAGGTATTTCTCAAATCCATTGGATAATAAATATTTTAATAAATATAACATAAATAAATATAAGTTAGCCCACATGCTTTCATGAACACAAAATTATATAAATAAGTATTTTAAAATAAATTATGCTTGGGTGTTTGTGTCTACAAACACTTAGGTACAGAAATAGCTTATAAATTCTTGCTTTTCTATTAAAGGGAAAAGAAAAACATGTTCAAGGAAGGACATTTTCCCTCTTTAGCAATTTGCTCATGAAAACTTAAAAACAACTTATCCCTCCCTAGTAAATGTGAAATAGACTTGGTCAAAGGCATCATGTGGACATAACAGTCATATCTTTCAAATTTTGGGTGGCAACTAATGTAAACAAGCATGAGAATTATTGTACTAGCTTAAGAAGGACCAGGTCAAGCCACCCACTCCCTGGTTCTTAACCCACATCCTGTGAAATATATATATATATATATATATATATATATATATATATATACACACACACACACATATATATATATATATATGTTTTTTGGTTTTTTTTTTGGTTCACATTTCTGTAAAAGTGGCTTTAAGGTTGGGAGAGACTTCAGCTTTTTAGGAAGAATTCAGATAGCTCATCATTCTATTGATGGTCACTGCACGAATTCTGAAAGCATGAAGAAGTATGCAGAGCTTGATTTTAGTTTTATAAAAATCCGGTTCTTCCAGGGAGGAGTTCTGTGGCACAGTCACACTGTTGACATTCAGGGCCTAGGAGAATAAATATTAAGGATGACATATATGGTATCCCAAAATTAAAACGTTCATCCGTAAAAATGGGTGAAGCCAATACATGTCTCAGAGCCTGCAACCCACTCACTCATTACATCTCCTAAACCCGACCCAAATCTACTCCCATCCAGATGGCCAGGCAGAACCTGAGAGAAGAAATACTCATTATCCAAGCACATGGATCTTCAGTGAGCTCTGAAAAGACCCTTAAAGCTATTTAGAAAATCATCAGTGGGAGTTGCATTTTAGAAGGGAACAATTCTGTTAAGATGACATCTGCTGCAATATCTAATTAATTTTTATACGTTCTACTAAGAAGCTAAGTCCTTTTTAGAACAGAGAGGTGACGGATTGCTATTGATCAGAACTCCCTGAGTAACAGACTTGTTTGGTGCACTCATTTGTGACAGATAAATAAACCTGGCAATGGATCTCTCAGTTTTAGCCTGTTAATTTGCTAACACAATGCAAGATCTTATATTGGTACAATGATCAATGCTTTCACTTATTCCCTGCAAAAAGCCTAAGAGAAAGGCGGGGTGGGTAAAGTCATCCCATTTTACAAGGAAAAATACTGAGCCCCCAAGTTGTGAATGGTTTGTGCATGGCTGGCTGATTCCCGGGAGAATGGATTCCAGTGCCCAAATCACCTGACTCCGAGACCTGAAAATGAAATATCATCTACAACTCTCTAGATGGTAACATTCTTTGATACCTGCATGAAGTTCACTGCCTTTCCAACAGTAATTTGGCACAAAGAAGGAAAGAAAGGAGAATACTTTTTCAGACAATGATTTCTGACATCATACTTCTTTTTATCCCATGCCCTGGTCACCAAGATAGTCACACGGCTTTTGCTTAGGTGAATATTTCTATGTTTTGTATTAGCATCACATGCTATGATGATTCAGAAAATTACAAAGCAAGCTCTTGTCTCTGAGTAACATTGTGGATATTAGGGGATAGGTCATTCTTTTTATTTAATGCACATTTTAGTTCAAAATGGGTCATACCCAGGCATCAGCCTCAGTTGTTTTCTCTGACAATTATATGCAGTTACGCATGTTGGCCTCTCAATGCACATCATGGAGCTTTTTAAAAAAAAAATTTTTTTTAATGTTTATTTTTTGAGAGAGAGGGAGAGACAGAGTGTGAGCAGGAAAGGGGCAAAGAGAGAGGGAGACATAGAATTCAAAGCAGGCTCCAGGCTCTGAGCTGTCAGCACAGAGCCCAATATGGGGCTCGAACCCAAGAACCATGAGATCATGACCTGAGCTGAAGTTGGAACGCTCAATTGACTAAGTCACCCACGTGCCCTCATCATGGAGCCTTTTGAGTGACAGGATAAGTGTAGTGGAATCCCTTTGATGGGGGTTTAAATCCTGGCTCTGCCACTTATAAGCCATGTGGACAAGTGGCTAACTCTAAGCTTTGGTTTCCTCCTTTGTACATACCCTCTGTGGTGGTTGTGGAGACAACATAAGAAAATATATGAAAACATCTGCAAAGAGCCTGGTATATACCATGTCATCAACAAGTGGGAGTTTGCTTTTCTTACGGCGACCCGCTCACCACTGGCCTTTGTCAAGAGGCTCTGCGTGGTATATGGAAGGGCAATTTCAGGCCACTCCCAATCCAAGAAGGGGAGATTTTACACTTCATCAGGGACCGTGACTAGCTGTCTCAGCATGAAGAAGGTGCTCTTACTGGTAGTATGAAGGTCTTACCTGTAACAGCTCATCAATAGCTGTCAGCATGTTTTGATCCAGAAAGATTTGCCTTTTAGGATCCATTAACAGCTTTGCATTCATGGCCTTGAACTCCACCTGGTACATCTTCAAGTCCTCATAGATACTGCTAAGGCACAGGGTCTAAGTGATATGACAAAACGGGAAGGAACCATTGAGATGAGCTAAAAATGTCTCCCTCCCCGCCACCATTGCATTTGAGGAAGGGAAGAGTTTTGTATCTTACCGTCATAAAAGAGGTCTTTCTGGAGGCCAGGCAACTCCCATTCTAGAAGAAAAGATAATGAGACATCAATGATATGAATTCATCATATGAGCTAAAACCTTTGATTTTCTGACTTACAGTTATCAGAGAGATCTCTCTGGAAGCCAGGCAACTCTCATTCTAGAGGAAAAAAAACATATCAAAGATATTAATTCTCAATATACATTTTCCTTACTTTTCTTCTCAAACATATCTTTTTATTGTGGTAAAAAACATATAACATAAAATTTGCCCCCTTAACTATTCTTAAGTGTAAAGTTTAATAGTGTTAAATATATTCACATTGTTGTAGAAAACGTATTTGTTTTGTATATACATTTTTCAAGTCCAACTTCTGAAGTGGGACCTGTTAAAGTCTCACGATGATGGGGGCGCCTGGGTGGCGCAGTCGGTTAAAGCGTCCGACTTCAGCCAGGTCACGATCTCGCGGTCCGTGAGTTCGAGCCCCGCGTCGGGCTCTGGGCTGATGGCTCGGAGCCTGGAGCCTGTTTCCGATTCTGTGTCTCCCTCTCTCTCTGCCCCTCCCCCGTTCATGCTCTGTCTCTCTCTGTCCCAAAAATAAATAAACGTTGAAAAAAAAATTAAAAAAAAAAAAAAAGTCTCACGATGATGGAGACCTGAAACATGCACATTTTTAGAAGAAGATGAGGTTTGATGCACAGCTCTTCACTGTATTACATACTTGGAGAAGAAAATCAACAATACCATGGTTAATTCCAGTGGTAAGCAGGCCTCCACTGTGCTGGTTTTATCTTTTGTGATATCTTCATGATCAATCTCTTCGGAAGTGCAGGAGTAAAATTCTAGAGTTTGTGTGGCCTGTAAAAAACAAAGAGTAACCCGGTTTATAATATTAATAAGGCACCTGGATTCCTGTGAGGCTGGCACCCCACGGTGCCAGCAAGGGGAGAGCTGGCTGTCCTTGCCATCCATCTCTTTGACCTGCAGGAAATTTGGGATCTTCTTAAGACAAAAGGAAACCAGATATTTACATTCTCCCTCCCTCCCTCCTCTCTCCCTTCGCTTAGGACATGTTTCTCTGGATGCTGTGTTTTTCCATTATGTAAACACTATAAATCATTTCAACAGGCTGTGCTAATCAGCATCCACACCACGCTGTGACACTTGCTTCTGGTGAAAACAGTTTTTGGTTTTTTCCTTTTGCCAAAGGACCTGTGTTTTATGAACGTCCTTTTCAAGTAAAACTTGTAAAGGCGGAACTGGTGAGGTCACAACTTGAGGGATATAACGAACATGTAACCCTAAAGACAAGCGGAGATTTAATTTGCGGTACATACACACACACAAACGCACAGATGTCACCCTACAAGCATGTTGGAAAGCACTGTTGAATGTAACTATGAAACTTATCTAAGAAGTCAGTAAATCTGATTGAAGACTGACATCATTTTTCCATTCATCAAGCCTCACGTGTGCAAGTGGAGTCCTTCCTCTTATCGGTGCCTTTGCTTCCTTGGTTTCCGTTACCTGCCTGCCAGCAACCATGGTCCGGAAGTAGACAATCTTCCAATACACGGTCAAAAGGTTAATAGTAGCCTAACACTGTGTCACAGTGCCCGTCATTCACTTCGCTTCATCTCATCACATGGGCATTTTATCATCTCACCTCATCATAAGAAGGGTGAGTACAGTACAGTAACAGATTTAGAGAGAGACCACATTCACGTAACTTATTATAATACATTGTAATTGTTCTATTTTATTATTAGCTATTATTGTTAATCTCTTATCATAGTTATGTGTGTAGAGGAAAAAACATAGTATAGGGTTCGGTATGCTCTGCAGTTTCAGACATCCACTGGGGGGTCTTGGAACATATCCCCCTTGGATAAGGGGATACTTACTGTACTAAGGAACATGACAAAGAAGAGGACTGTGTTATGTTATGCCCCCTTAGGATCCCAAGTTCAGCTGCAGAGACAGCAAAGTGCCCAATGATTAGGAGTCATGTCAGCAGGTGAGAAGTGCTGAGAAGGGTATGAAGGCTTCACCAGTGATGGGACATCTGCATTAAGTGGATTAGAAGACTGACAGGCAAAGGAGAGAGAATTTCAGGCAGAGGGACTGCATGAACCATCATCAAGGCTTGAGATACAGAACATGTTGCCCCATCCCCCCAGGTCCCTATCCATTTCCCAACCCCTGGAACCTGAGAATATGTTACACGGTCAAGGGGAATTAAGGTTGGTGATGAAATGAAGGTTGCTAATCAGCTGACCTTAAATAGGGAGGTTATCTTGGATTATCTGGGTGAGTCTAATGGAATTGCTGCGTTGTTATAAATGGAAGGAAACAGGAGAGTCAACATCAGAGTAATGGAGCACGAGGACAACTCAACTGGCCATTACTGGTTTTGAAGATGGAAGGAAGCCATACACCAAGGAATGTGGGCTGCCTTTAGAAGCTGGAAAAGGCAAGAGAATGGAATGGACTATCTCCTGGAGTCTCCAGAAAGGGACACACACAGCTCTGCTCACACCTGGATTTTAGCCCATTTCAGAATTCTGAACTCCAGAGCCGTAAGATAATTAATGTGTGTTACCACTTAGTCTGTGGTAATCTGTTATAGCAGCAACAGGCGACTATACACTGTTCCTGGAGGTATTCACACGGACGTGGGCAGCCACTCTCCCGAGCAGGCTGTAAAGCATTAGATTTGGAAATACAGGCCCTCTGTTGTAGTTCTTCAGAGATTTTCAAGAGAAGCTGGAAATTTGGATTCTTATATGGAAGGTGCACTTTTTCAATGGCATCAAACTCAAAATCAAAACCAAATACAAAAGCTACAGGCCAAACTCTACAAATCCATGGGCTGTGAATCGCATGCACTTGCCACCTCTTTCCTCTGCGGTAGCCAGCTCGTGTGTTCTATCAAACTGGACAAAGGAACGATATTAAAAAATATCAGATTGAGTTCTGCAATCTTTTGACCTTTGGCGCTGTCCTGGGGAGTAGAAGAGTTAGCTTTTTCACGTAAAGCATCTACTGAAATTGCAGCTTCTAAATTTTATCCACAGTGAAACTTTCTTCAGGAATTAAAGCACTTTTCTCTGCTGTTTTCATCTGCTGAGTTGCCTTTTTAATTAAGATCGACTGAACTGTGAGGAGCAACTGGCAGCACATTGTGAAAGATTAGAAGAGGAAAAGAATTCTTGAAGGCCTTGTGGCATTGACCTCGTTTTAAGATATTCATAAAACAACAAGAAATTCAGGCAAGATTTACTAGAGAACAGGAAGGCAAAAGGACCGCTTTTAAAACATCAGTCTTGGGTTGCTTCAGCAAAAGCTGTAGGTATTGAAGCACTTTCGAAAGGAAGATCATTTTTTTTTGCATTAAAATATGAAACCTAAGAAATGAATGAAGCTGTCAATAATATTAGATAAGTTTCTCCCTCGAAAATGAAGGCAGGGGTGCCTGAGTGGCTCAGTTGGTTAAGTGTCCCACTTTGGATCTGGTCATGATCTCTCCGTTCCCAAGTTCAAGCCCTGCTCTGGGCTCTGGGCTGACAGCTCCGAGCCTGAAGCCTGCTTCAGATTCTGTGTCTTCCTCTCTCTCTCTGCCCCTCCCTCGCTCACACTCTGTCTCCCTCTCACTCAAGAATAAATAAACATAAAAAAATTTTTTTTTTAAAAGCCAGAAAATTGAAGGCTGGACGTGCACTGTCACAGGCCCCCTGAAAAGTTGCTCAGACAACAAACTGGGTCACTACACTGGAAGCTGGCGAGCAGTGTGAGGGGCAAGCCTAATTCATCTTTGTAGCCCCTAGAGCACAGAGGCTGCACCTAATAATGGTTTCCTGGATTGATAAGTGTGTCAGAGAAACAGTGTGGGCTTGACACAATTCCATCTCTGTTGGCAGGCTACAGGGAACACTGTAAATATCCACTTTCCTCTGCGTAGACACAGCCAAAATGAATGCCATTATAATTTATTACCACTCTTGCTTTCTCTGGAGACACAATTTCATTGAGACTCTTTAGCTAATAGTTGGGGCCTTTATAAAGTTCCCTCTCCCCTTCTTGACAGCTCCTGATTAAAGCCCACAATTTCTTTGCAGTTCTTTCGGGTGACCAGAGGTTCAGAGAAGCCCCCGTCCCTAGAGAGGCTGCAAAGTGGGAACAAGAACACTGGAAAACTCACCTTCTGAAGCGTGTTGCTGATGGCTCGCAGCAGGGTTTGGGAGTGGTTGAGGCACTGGAACATTCCTGGGCTTGGTGTGGGCGTGGGGAGGTTCCTGGCCAAACTGAGGTGGTCCAGGTGGTTTAACAGGACCAGGATGGTTACAAGGAGGAGGCCTGGAAACCAAGCGAGGAGCAGGCTGGGCTGGTCAGCTTGGTTTGGCCTCCTCTACCTTCCACCCATCTCCACCTATCCACATCTTACCAGCATCCACCTCCCTCCCCCATCTCCAATCTTCCTTCATCACCTGAGAGAGGAATCAAGTTCTTGGAAAGTAGTGCTCTATTCCGGGGCTAGAAGCCAACTCCCTGTGAAGGCCCCCTGTTGAGCTCGGGCAAAGGTGTTGGATTCATAGCTCACACAGAAAAGGCCTCTATTTCACTAGTAGGGAAACTGAGGCCAGGCAGTGAAGTGACTGGCCCAGACTCCTAGCCTAGTGTTTGGAAACAGTGGGGTGACAAAGCCTCACTTTGAAGCTGGCTGGGATCTGCCCTTTTCTAACTGTAGCTGAGGGACCCTGAGGGAGAAACGCAGCGCATGGAGCCTCAGTTTCAAATCTGTGAAGTGGGCAGATAAGGAGACAATATCCTATTTAGTGCATGGTAAGCACGCAGTCACGCTTTTTTTTCACCTTTGCATGAGGCTGCGGACAGCCTGCCAGTCTCCCCCACAGCGGGTCCCAAGTTTCTGCCTCCTCTTCCCTGGCTGCCGCCCTCCCCACCCCAGCGATGAGTCTTCAGTCGGGCTGGTTACTCACCACGCGGCGGGCACATGCTGAGCGGGCACTGGGCGGACACTGGGCTGGAGCTGGATCCGGACGGTGGACGCAGCAGGTGAGGGCGATGGTGGGAAGCCGACCCAGGGGATCACATTTTTATAATTGTCCCGAGGCGCGGCAGGACTTTCCCGGGACTCTGGTCTCTTGCTTGCTTTCTCTCTCTGTCTCTCTCTACATCAGCTTCTCGGTGACACGCGGAGTTCGGCCCGCGGGGTTTGCGGCGCTTTCGGATTAACTCCACGGGTGCCCGGCCGCAGGCGTTCAGGGGACGGCCCCGCCGCCTCCGGCTGGCCCAAAGCGAAAGCGAAATTCATGCAGAGTCGTGGCGCAGGGTCCCCGGGCAAGCCCGATCACTTGCGGGTCTCGGACGCCCCCGCCCCCAACCCTCCAGCTCTCGTCCCGCCGCCCTGCAGCGCCCCCTCCCGACCGAGCGCCTGTTGGTGCCACTCAGTTTCCATCTATACCCAGGATGTTCCCTGATCATGACATCCCACCTAGTCCTGAAAGGGCTTGAGCAAATCATTCATTCATCATTCGTCACTCAACATTTATTCATTCAGATGGTCCACAGCGTGCCAGGTTGACGTTGTGCTAGGCGTGGGACACCCACTGCTGAACAGGTCCTATACTAAAATCTGACTCAGTGTATTTTATTCATGGGTACTATCTTAAATTTTTTTTAATGCTTATTTATTTTTGAGACATGGCGAGAGACAGATTGCGAGTGGCAGAGGGGCAGAGAGAGAGAGAGAGGGCGACACAGAATCCAACTCAAGCTCCAGGCGGGGAACGGTCAGCACAGAGCCCGACCAGGGCTGGAACTCATGCACTGCAAGATCATGACCTGAGCTGAAGTCGGACACTTAAGGACTGAGCCATCCAGGCACCCCAGGGGTACTATTGTAAATATGGAAAGGGATGAAACAAGACTGGCTATGCAGTAACTACTGCCATAGAGAATCCAGTCTCTTACAGTGTCCAGGAAAGAACCGTTACAGTTTAGTGGGGCGGATGCACAGGGTCTTGGAAGAAGCCCAGAGGGAGGGCACCTCAGCAGGACAAGGAGTGTGAGGAGGGAGCAAAGGTTCCCAGGAGCAGGGGTCCCCAACATGCTCCTAGAGACATTAGACAGTTCCCAGTGGAAGGGGATGCAGGTTCTATGTAGGGGGAACAGTGATCAGAAGCACAGTCAGGGAGGGTACAGAGATGGGGATCTGGGGATCCTGCGGTCAGAGTGTGAGGTTGGAGAGGGCAAAGAGCCTGTGCTATGAGGGTAGTAGATGCCATGCTAAGGAGCATCTGCTCCGAGAGTGGTGGAGAGCCTTCAGAGGTTTTAGGCAGGAGACATGGTTACATGTGAAGGCATGATGTGAAGATTCCCTCTGGCAGTAGTATGAAGGGTGGATCCCAGGAGTCAGGGGTAATCTCGCAGAGTAGCTGGGAGGGTGTGGCCAAGGCCTCAATCGTAATGGGAAGGAGCGGGTGGTCAGGAGATATTCTCAGGGTGCTGAGTGACTCCTCAGGTGTGATGGACAGCAAGGTGCTGGGGATGGTGGAATGGAGGTTGTTCTAGGTCCTGGGCAGGGGTTATGGTGAGAAGGGAGTGCGTTTGGAGGAGACAGTGAGAAGTTCCATTTTGGATGTACTGGGTTTGAGGTTCCTGTGGGGCTTTTCAGTTCACTCATTTCTACCACAAGTATTAGTCACCCTGGGTATGTATAAAAGGGCGGGGTTGTGTTTGGTTACCTACTCAGAGCTTCTGATGTGTCTGACTGTACTCAAGCCCCAGGACTACATAACAGAGCTACCAGTGCCCACTTTTGTGCAGGTGCACCAATCTTGCATAGGGAAAAGCCTTTGGGGATACAAGAAAGAAGAGTAGGTGCTTCCTCTTTCTCTCCTCTGGGTCCCCATTGAAGTCAGGATGGATGAGGTCACTGCAAGTCTTGAGATGTTGCCGTAAACATCTGACAACCTCTACTGAAGATGGAGTGTTGAAGCCAATTAGGAGAAAGCTGTGTTAGCCCCTGGTCTGATTCAAACTCTGTCAGTTGTTAGCATCAGTCCCCCAAAAGTGGATCATCTATCTGCTCAAGGGTAATGAGGCACCCACTATAGGGACTTTTAGATGTGTGTAAAATGAGAGCAATAATTGATCTCTAAGACTCCTTCCAATGTTGCTGTCTGTGAATTCCCCCATGGGGATGGAGACCAACGTGTTGTCAAAAACAATTGCATCTAGCAGATTGTATGAAGCAAGTGACAGGTGCAGAGCTGTGTTGTTGCTATAGGGCTTTAGGATGGAATTAAATTCACTTAGAGTCAGCATGAAGTCAAGTTTGTTACAACTGAGCTATGTCTCCCCTGGAAGGGCTGTCTCCTATGGAAAAGTGATTTCTGTGGCACAGATAAGCACAGGGCCTATCTGCTTAGAATAGGTTCTCGACCACCAGGCACAATTTCTAACCTATACTTTTGTGAAACAGTTCTCTGATGTGCTACATATACTATCGCCAAGATAAAATGAAAACTTTCTTCTGGATAACATTGCTTTTTTTTAAGACACTGTCTTTGCCCATGATCATTACTACAGAAAGTCTACCATTTACTGGAAGTCTTTGGCCAATGTTATAAGGCAAGAAAAAGAAATGAGGGACTTGAAAATTGGAAAGGAAAAGACAAAATTGTCATTATTGACAGTTGATATTTTAAAAAAGCAACAGAAACAATATACCATTATAACTAATTAGAGAAGTCAGCAACTTCACTGGATGCAAATATAAACTTTTAAAAATCAACTACATTTCTGGAATTAAAATTAAAAACAAAAGAGCACTGGGTGATGTATGGAATTGTTGAATCACTATATTGTACACCTGAAATGAATATAACACTGTATGTTAACTATACTGGGATTAAAATTTTAAAAAACCAACTACATTTCTCTACATCTGCAACAATAAATTAGAACATATAATAAAAACAATATACCAGATAATAAATAAATAATACTACAAAGAAGATATCTTTCACAGTAGCAGCCAAACTAAAGTAACTGCCTGTAAACTGAGAGGCAGCACAGTGGTTAAGAGTATGAACTATAAACTCTTTGAATGTAGACTCTGTTACTTACTTGCTGTGAGTTCTTGAGCAATCACTTATTTCTTTGGGCTCAGTTTCCTCATTTGGAAAATGATGATAATAAAAGATTACAGGGCTGTTTTGATTATTACATGAGTTAGTGTAAGTATAGAGTAGTCTTTGGGAAAAAAATTAGGAATCTGATCAAGAACATAGAGTTATTTAATTTAAATGGAAACACATTCCATACCCTTGGGTGGAAGATTGTAATATATGAAGAGTCTCGTCAAATTAATTCACATATTCAATGCAATCCCAATGGAAATTACAAATAATTTTCTGATGAACTTAATAATAAGCCTATTCTAAAATGTATATATAAGAATAAAAATCCATGAAGCTTTTTACAAAGCTAAACTTGTAAAGGAGTAATAAAGAATGGGAGTAGCCCTAGATGTAAGGACATTGTCAAAACGTTAGTAATAAAATACGTGTTTGTCAAAAGAACAGCCAAATAGACCATTGAAACAAAATAGATAAATTAGAGACACAAATATTTGTATGTATTAGTATTTAGGATAAGATTTAGATGGCACCCAGGTCAGTGAGTAAAGCATAGATTGTTTAGTAGAAAATGTTCACTATATGGTGAAATATAAAACTGGACTCCAACCTAAAACAGCATACACGGGTAAATCCATGTGAAAGTGGATTAAAGACTAAACATGAAAAATAAAATTATTATAGTACTAGATGAAAACGTAAGAGGTTATCTTTGTCGCTCAAGAACGGCAAGGACTTCTTAAAAATATCAAAGCCCCAAGCCATAAGGCAAAATACTGATGAATTTGATTACATAAAAATTAAGAATTTCTGTAGTATGAATTCCTGTTAACCATGGATGGTTAACAGTTGACTTATTGGGAGAAGATATTTTGCAATGTCCAATAAGAGAGTATATCAGGAATTCCTGCAAGTCAACAAGAAAAAGACAGCAACCCCAGTGGAAATTGGCAAAGCTTATGAACAGATGATTTACAGAGAAGAAACTCCTAAGGCTAACCGTCATAATGCGATACTCAGATATATTATGATCAGAAAAATACAAATTAAAAAAAGAATGAGATATCACTTCATACCTATTAGATTGGTAAAAATTAGAACGTTGGATACTGACAAATGGTAGGGGGAAATGTAGGATTCCAGAATATGTTATGTAATGCAAGAATACTGCATTACAGTACATAGCTATATGTGTCATCTGGCTTGGTCAGATTAAATCTATGCACACCTGATGGTTCAGTGTTCTACCTTGGGTGTATATCCCAAAAAGATTTTTATGCAGGTCCATAAAGGAACGTGTATGAGGATGTTCGGCAAGTCATTCTTTGTAGTGGTGGAGAGCTGGAAGTAATCTGGGTGGGATCAGGTTCTGGATAATTCTAAATTAGAATTTTTCCCTAATACATCTCAGGAGAAATTACCCATCTTTTCTGGCCAAAACAGTTAGACAGGAAGACATCTAAGCCCAACTGTTTGTTACCATACACCTCTGTTTATTTGGTGACCTACCACATAGGAAATTTATAGGGTCTGATAACACTGATCTCAGAGTAAGGAGAAGGAAACTGGGACAGGAAAACACTGGGCGTATTTGTACTTCGGAAAGGGAAGGATTGAATCAGTTTTCTGTTCCCAAATGCCACCTTTTGGCAGTAGACCAAAGTTTTTTATTTAGATTTCCAAAGAAACCACAGGTGAAAACAGTAGCCCAGACCATTTCTGATATCCTACAATTTCATTTCCTCTGTTGTTTCTACAGCATGAAATGTCCCAGTGTTTCTCTCCTAAATAATGACACAAAGTTACCCAATGTCAAGGAACTGCAAAGAATCTAGAACACATTCTGTGTGTTTATCTCACTGGTAGTGATAAATACCCTCTTACACAACGAATACAGAACAGTTTTGAGTTGTTTCTCTCTAGAGCTGAATACTAGTGTTCTCACATCCAATAAATATCTATATAAAAAATTAAGCAAGGGCGCGCCTGCGTGGCTCAGTTGCTTAAGCATCCAGCTCTTGATTTTGGCTCAGGTTGTCACCTCACGGTTTGTGACTTCAAGCCCCGCATCTGGCTCTGTGCTGACAGCGTGGAGCCTGCTTGGGATTCTGTCTCCCTCTCTCTCTGCCCCTCCCTGCTTGCTCTCTACCTCTCTCAAAAGAAATAAAAATTAAAAAAAAATAAGCGAATGTATTCTCATAAAACAATTGAAAATGATCTATTTCGTATTTAAAGTTGAACCTATTTCATGCAACATATTAGGGCCTCCATCTGATAAACAGCTTTCCACAAGTGATTTCATTTTTCTTGGGATCATCTCAACCAAAAGTTCAGGGGACCGCCAAACAACAAACTCACTGAATTCTACACAAAGTTCCAGCAGACTCTTCAAATTAATTGGAATTCAAATCTTAGTTAAGTTGCTCAGGGACATTTTTTTAAAAACAGTGATTTCTTTTTGAAAGGCCACGCCCAAAATGTGGTAGATTGATATTTGTGAGCCCTGTATACGAATTATGCAGCTATTCATGTTGGTCTTCTCTCTTTCTGGAAAAAAAAAAATATTTTTCAAATTGAAGCCATTGCCCTTTACATAAATATGTTTCCCTTGAAATAATAAGAAAAAACACCATTGTGAAAATAATGCATAAGGGGCAGAAAACACCTTTCGGAAAGATCCTCTTTGCTTCCAGGTGGCAGCTAAGTAGGCACTGCTGTTTTCAGAATATTGAGGCTTTGGTGTGGATGCAATAATCGTGTGGCTCCAGCTATTAAAACAGTTTTATTAAACAGGGAAGCTTGGTACTTTTTCCAACTGTGTTAGGGGATTTTGTACCCAAATATTACTCTGGCTAGGAGTGATTTGGGAAGGGTGAGTTTACTGGTTACTGGTTACTGGTAGGCAATTTTATGTTATCATTTCGTTTAATCTTTATTTATTTATTTTTAAATTTTATTTTTTAATGTTTATTTATTTTTGAGAGCGGGGAGGGGCGCAGAGAGAAGGGGACAGAGGATCTGAAGCAGGCTCCATGCTGACAGCAGAGAGCCCGATGCAGGGCTTGAACTCGTGAACTGTGAGATCATGACCTGATCCAAATTCAGATGCTTGACTGACTGAGCCAACCAGGTGGCCCTCATTTCATTTAATTTTTATAACTATCCTATGAGCTTGATACCATTACTATCACCCCTGTACGGATGAGGAAAGTGGGCTTTTGTGAAGTTAAATAACTTTCCTAACATAGTGGGGCTGGGATTTGAACCCAGGATATATTTGCTAGTCTTTTAGAATATAATGGGGTGATAGGGATGGCTGAGGGCAGTAGGAAGGGAATGTCAATTAATACGACCTTTTTGGAAAGTACTTTTGGAGTACTTAACAAAAGACTTTATAAATATCATATATTTTGACCAAACAGTTACATTTCTGAGGCTGTAGTTCAGGACATTGATAAGAGATTTGGACAACAATCATGTATGAGAGTGTTCACTGCAACAGTACTTATAGGAGTTGATAATAGAGGTTGAAAACATATATTATGTGTCCATAATAGGCACATAATATAAATTATGACAAAGACATAGTTGGAACATTATGTATCTGTTACTAATAATATTAAAAACATGCTGGGAAAAGATTCAGAATTTGTTGTCAGGTGAAAAAGATATAAGACTATGCATGTATAATATGATAATTATGTTTAAAATGGAAGGAAACCCAACAAAATTTCAACAGTGACTATCACTGGAGAATGGCTTATTGAGTAATTTTTATTTTCTACCTTATTGCTTTTCAATATTGAAACATGTTTCTGCAATGAGTACAAATTACTTTTATAACCAGAAGAAAATGTTACTATTAACTTCGTTTAAACTAAAGAACAGTAAATTAATTAACATCGCAATTTCCATTGTCAGCAAATCACCTTTCCTCCTGAAGTTAATTTTCTAATGTTTATTTATTTACTTTGAGAGAGAGAGAGCACTCACACAAGTGGAGGAGGGGCAGAGAGAGGGAAAGAGAGAATCCCAAGCAGCCTCCGTGCTGTCAGTGAAGAGCCCAATGTGGGGCTCGATCTCACAAACCGAGAGATCATGACCTGAGCCAAGATCAAGAGTCAGATACTTAACCGACTGAGTCAACCAGCCACCCCTCCTGAAGCTAATGTTTTAAAAGATTTCTTTTGTTCTTACTTCATCTTATTTGTTTTCTGTGTGATTTCTAAAATATCACTGTAGAAGAAATCATCATCTCAGGCAGACATCTTAGGGCAGAGTAAAGCCCTGGGTTTACTCAAACCTGTATCCTAAATACTGTCTGTCAGTGCTCTCCTTTGTTAAATTCCCTGGGCATCCCCAGCAGATGAGAAGACATCCAAAGGCAAGACTCAGGGAACTGTCGTCAAAGAGCTTCAGAATTAGAGATCAGGGCAGAATGTATCCCCCGAAACTGTGGCTAGTCAAAATAATAGAACACCTACAAAGCAAAGGTACTTTTAGAGAAAATTTGTCTTTTGTTTATCCAGCAAGTATTTGTAGACCACCTTCCGTGTTAAAGATTCTGTGTTAGATGGCTTGGGGAAAATTAGTATAAATCAGCTGTGATGAGCCCATGTTGCTGCCTGAGTTTTTATTAAGATGACAGAGGGAACAGAATTTCTCAGTTTAGTTAGGAAGCTGACAAAAGGAGTTTTCACATCTGTTTACAGTTAGGAGGTAACTGTAACTAAACTGTAACTAAACTGTTTAACTGTAACTAAAATGAACCTAAGGGAAGTTTAAGTATCTCCCAGGTAGTATTACCTGTGATCCATCCCTTGCCAGACCCCAGGTGTAAGGGGAAAGGGTGGAGAGAAATATAGACATCCATTAAACCGTGTCTAATGAATAGAAGACCGAGAAGGGGTAAAACACAAAGGTAGATTGCTTCTATCTTTCTCCTTTCTCTTTTAATATTCTCACACTAGAATATCAGATCCCTTTGGCCAATATCCCAATGAATCCAAACACCTCTAGGAATGGCTGTGAAGCCCCTCCTGGACACACTTTCTCCCAGTGCTCTCTGGTCTGATCTGGCTACCTATCCACATGCATTTCTCACAACTCTCCAGAGACACTGCCTTTCTGGCCTTGAAACATGCCGGGCATGTTTCCGCATCAGATTTTTTGCACTTCCTGTTCCTTCTTTCTGTGCCACTGTTAACACTTGGTTGTCTTTACAGGTCCCATCGCATGCCTCGTCCTCACAGTTGCTTCCTCACCACTTTGTGTCAAATGCCTTATTCCCTCCACCCACTCTGTGACTCTCCAGCCCTCTGCTTTTTATTTTGCTTTCCTAGTAGTTACCACTCCTTGACAATATATGATACGTTTAGTTGTTTGTTTATTGTTTGTTGTTCTGAATTAGAATGTACGGTCCATGATGGCAGGGACGTTGTCCATTTTTTTCACTGTTGTATTCTCAGCACATAGAATAGTGCTTGGTACATAGTAGGTGCTCAAGAAATATTATTGAGTAAATAAATGAATGGATGTACTTTTCTGAAGGGCAGTTTGGAAATATGTATCAAAACACAATACATATTTTTGACCTAGCCAATTCAACTTCTTAGATTTTTATTAAAGAGATAATTATACAGATGGTAAATGATGTGCATAATAAGGTTAATCACAGGGTTGTTTATGGTAACACAAGGAGAGGGAGAGAGAGAGAGAGAGGGAATCTTAGTATCCATTAATAGAACATTATGATATAGGCAAATTAATTTACATTATGATATGTAGGTCAATATTTATTAACATGGAAAAATGTTTACAACATATTAGGGAATGAGAAAAATTGATTCTGGAACAGCACATATGGAACAATTGTGTTTTAATAAAATTCTATCATACTTTGTACATATCTATGCATACAAGAATGTGTGGAAAGGTATCCACCAAAATAATAACAGTAATCTTGGTGAATGGGAGTAGGATTTGGGGTAATTTTTACTTGTTTCTGAAAACTCTTGTGTATTTTTAAAAAGAAATGAACTTGAATATTTCTGAAAAAGATTTTAGGCAAAGCTAATAGAACTGTATAGAAAAAAGTGTTTTCTACCTTAGAATTTATTCTAATGCACCTTATGTCAGAGCAGCTCACAATTAACTGACTTGATTCCTGTGATTCCAGCGAAAAGCGTTGCAGGTTTATCTCACAGATCCCACAGGGGTGGTTCACCGTGCTTCCTGATGCAATTCCTTTCTGCATCACCTCTGCCACTGCCCTAATTTAGACTCTTACCTGGACATGCGGACGTGAGAGCAGTTGCCTCCCAACTGGTCTTCCTGCCCTCTCCTGGCTCTCTCCTCCACTGGAGCAAACCACGATGGCCTCTGTGACCCAAAGGAAAATCAGAGCTCCCAGCTGGCTGGCTCAGGTCTTCCACACAAAGCCCCTGCTTCTTTTTCCAACCTCATCCTCAACCACAATCTTGCTCTGCCATAATATCTGCCCAGTGTGTTCGGCTCTACCTTACGTAGTAATGCCTATCTTTCTCTTTGGAATTCCTTCCTCTTTTCTTCCCCTTCTCTTAACGCTCATCTCACCTTCAACTTTTTTGTCTAAGCCTTAGAGAACTAAATTCCAGAAAAGCTACAGTACTTACAATCAGTACTAATCCTTCGCTTCTTAGAAAATTGGGTTCTTTTTACTTATGTATTGTACATGTATGACTGGTAAACTCACTAAGGGCAGGAAATATTTCTTATGCTTCCTTGAATTGTCCATAGAATCTATTTATTTATTTATTCATTGAACAAATATTTGTTGAGCACCTCCAGTGTACCTGACCCTGTGCTAGGTTTGAATAGAGCAATGAGGGGCGCCTGGGTGGCGCAGTCGGTTAAGCGTCCGACTTCAGCCAGGTCACGATCTCGCGGTCCGTGAGTTCGAGCCCCGCGTCGGGCTCTGGGCTGATGGCTCAGAGCCTGGAGCCTGTTTCCGATTCTGTGTCTCCCTCTCTCTCTGCCCCTCCCCCATTCATGCTCTGTCTCTCTCTGTCCCAAAAAAACAAATAAATGTTGAATAGAGCAATGAATACACTTTCTAATCCAGGAAGCCATTGTAAAGGGCCTCACTCATTTGAGATCTCATGATTGATAGTCTTTCTTCCAAACTGCATATCTACTAGCAATATTTTGTCTGTTCCTTTAGCAAGAGAATTATTTGTAAAGAAAAGAGATCAGTAACTAAAAGTTGCTTCTCTCTATTATTAAGGACTAACAAAAAGGTTTTGAAAGGAAATGATCTCTTCTTTTGGTCTTTCAGGCACTGTAAACTCTAGTATCTACAGAAGGAAACCCCTCCCTCAAACCCCCCACCCCTACCCCGACCTAGATTTGTGATGAGCAAGGTCTGTTGAACCAGGCAAGCTTCCTGCTGAAGAGAGAGGATACTCATAAATCCGAATGTGAGACCTTGACATTCCCAGACCATTGTGAACCTGTCGAATGGATCATTCTAGGATATGGTTTCCTCTATGAAATGTAGCAAAGTGTAAGATTGTGTCATACTATACACATTCCAAGTTTTTTGTGGATAGAAACCATGAGGTTAAATCTAAGAATGCTGAGTCTACTGTTTCTTTTACATAAAAAATATGAAGTTATCACTTAAGTTTGAAAAGTTGCATAAATATCAGTAAGCAATCAAAGTTCTCAGCAACTAAATTAATGAAATGCATACTGTCTCAGTATTCACCCTAAGTGTTTTAGGGGGATTCCTAGCCAATAATTTCCCTTGCTTTGCTAGGCCACAAATTAAGTATTTAGTTCTTTTTGTGTTGGGGGAAGTAAATGAAAGATTCAGAACCCTGAGAGACAAACATAATTCAAAAGACTTTTTCAATAGTACCCTTTTTGCTATCCACTCAAGGTAACATTAAGTAGTAATCAGTAATGTTATGGCTGGATTTTTTTCTTTGGCCCCGAAAGTCCAAGGGGACAGACTCCTAACTCTTTACTTATAACCAAAATGATTCTCCGTAGATATTCAATTACAACTTTTCCTTTCTTATTTAGATACTGAAAGGTCAACTTTATTTTTTAATACAAATATCACAAGGTAGCAAGCATCCATAAGTTTTCAAGACATAGAGCAAGTTATAAAAATTTTGCAAAATGTCTTTTCTTAAAGCTATCAACATTTTAATTTATTTTTTTACTGAAGTATAGTTGACACACAATGTTACATTAGTTCCATGTGTATAATACAATGATTCAACAAGTCTCTACATTATGCTATGCTCACCACAAGTGTAGCTACTGTCTGTCACCGTACAACTCTATTTCAGTACCACTGACTATATTCCCTATGCTGCACCTTTCATTTCTGTGACTTATTCGTTCCATAACTGCAGGCCTGTACTCTCCACTCCCCTTTATCCATTTTGCCTATCCCCCAACCCTCCTCCCCTCTGGCAACCATCAGTTCGTTCTCTGTATTTATGGGTCTGTTTCTGCTTTTTGTTTGTTTGTTTGTTCCTCTTGCTTTTTAGATTCCACATACAAGTGAAATCATGTGGTGTTTGTCTTTGTCTGACTTATTTCACCTAGCATAATACCCTCTGGGTCCATCCATGTTGTCACAAGTGGCAAGGTATCATTCTTTTTTTATGGTTGAATAATCCATTGTGTGTGCGTGTGTTTAGCACTAGATCTTTATCCATTCATCTACTGATGGACATGTTGCTTCTTGCGAGGTGTCTTATGCTTGCATTAATTCCCTGTGGTAATATACATTTCTTTAAAGAATGAGATATCTTATATCTACAGCTTGTGCCATTCTCTTCCTGAGATAAGCTCCAGATGGAAGAAGTATTGTCACATGGTAAATAGCCAAGAACTTTGGTCTATGGGTGTAGGATTTTTCAGAAAGTAACTTCATCCTTTTTTTTTTTTTTTTATGTTGGGAAAAATGGCCATAAAAATGGCCATGCATTGTATTTTTTTTTCTCATGGACTTTATTTTATTATTTTTTTTTGTAATTTTCTAAAAATTTAAATCCAAGTTAGTTAACATATAGTGTATTAATGATTTCAGGAATAGAATTTAATGATTCCTCACTTGCATATAACACCCAGTGGTCACCCCAACAAGTGCCCTCTTTAATGCTCATCACCTGTTTAGTCCATCCTCCCACCCAACACCCCACCAGCAACCCTCAGTTTGTTCTCTGTATTTAAATGTCTTTTATGGTTTGTCTCCTCTCTGTATCTTATTTTTTCTTCCCTTCCCGTATGCTCATCTATTTTGTTTCTTAAATTCCACATATAAGTGAAATCATATGATATTTGTGTCTCTTTGACTGACTTATTTTGTTCAGCATAATACACTCTAGTTCCATCTGCATTGTTGCAAGTGACAAGATTATATTCTTTTTGATCACCGAGTAATATTCCATTGTATATATACACCACATCTTCTTCATCCATTCATCAGTCGATGGACATTTGGGCTCTTTACATACATTGGCTATTGTCAGTAGTGCTGCTATAACATTGGAGCGCATGTGCCTGCCCCTTCAAATCAGCATTATTGTATCCTTTGGATAAATACCTAGTGGTGCAATTGCTGATTATAGGGTAGTTCTATTTTTAATTTTTTGAGGAACTTCCATACTGTTTTCCAGAGTGGCTGCACCCGTCCATGCATTGTATTATTAAAGATGTAAATATTGATGTCATTTGAGAGACAAAGGTAGCAACAGCTTAAATAAAATAGGCATTTCTCTAGCTCGCTTTCTTAACAATATGGGTGGAAATAGCCAAAGTGGGTTTGGTGGTTACATGGGATTAGGGATCCAGGCTACTTTCATCTTCTTGTTCTACCCTAACATGCAGCTTCCACCTTGTGGGCCGACAGGACTACTCTAGCTCCGGCCATCACGCCTGCATTTCAACTGTTGGGAAGGGGATAAGTGGAAAGGGAGAGCATACTTCCTTCCCTCAAGGTATGACCGCAAAGTTGCATACATCATTCTATTTACATGCCACTGACCAGAACTCAGTCACATGACTACACCAAGGGGGTTAAGAAGTGCCAGCTTTACCTATGCAGCCATATGACAAGCTAAAAACTCTGTTCACATGTCAGAAGATGAGACTGAAACGAAACAATTGTCAGCCCATCCCCATGTATGAACAAAGCAGAAAAAGAAAGAATGAAAGGCTGGGGAAGTTAAGAAAGAAGGTAAAAGAGAATGGAGAGAGGAAAAGTCCAAGATTGTGTTGATTAAGGCAGACCATATTTTAAGGTGTTTTATCAGTCTCTGTTGTTCAGTTGCATCTAGACTTCTGAGTTTGTTTCTTATCAACGAAATTTGCAATGCTATATAATGGACTTAAACCTCTGTGTGGCTCTTCTCAATAGATCTTAATTATTGAACTCCATTCAAGGAATAAATATTTGTGAGTGCTTTCAGAAAACCTGAAATTGGTGTCAGACATACAGTGGAGAAAAACAACAATCAGTATCTGCCTTCAAAGAATGATATCAAAGTAAGAGGTGGGGGAATAGATACTGACCAAATAATTGAACAGTGATTAATGATATAAAATGAGAAGTATAGGGAACTATACAGTAGCAGAGAGGTGATTACTCAGACTATGCTGGGGAGAGAATAATTTCTCTTATTAAATTCCTTTCTGAGTGAGATACCCAGGGAAGCCCATTAGAAGGAGAATTATTTTTCTGGATTGCATTGACCCCAAGTATGTTACAATAGAGGCTAAAGAGTCAAGCTCATTTAATTGAATCTAATGAAACAATAATGTCTTGAGTATCTACTGTGTCTGAGGTATTGGGCCAGACACTGTGGGGGCTATAAAAGAGAATAAGAGAGGGTCTTGTATCTTGAGTAGCTGATGCCCTGGTGAAGGAAACAACAGTGGAACTCAGGGCACACATGATCAAGAGCTACAGTAGAGATGTCCACAAAACTTAAGGGGAAAGGGAGACAACTTCTACTTTGCTAAGGTCTCTGAGCCTTCGGGGAGAACATGGCATGTTAACTGAGCCTTGGCTAATGTGATTGGGTTAAAGGGCCTTTTAGGAAGACACAATTGGAACAAAAGGCAGAAAATGAAAGGTATGTTTAAGGACTGATTGTTAGTCAAATGTAGCAGATGAGGTGAAGGGGGTCAGAGAGATATCATGTGATCCTGGGGGGCATGCATAATAGACACTTCTGGAAAGGCAGAGGGTAGATGGGGGGAGGCTTGATCATAATGCTAAGGAAGCTAACTGAGGAACCTGAGGGCAAGGAGACTAGAGAGGCTTTAAAATTGGCTAGACAGAGAATATCAAAGAGAAGAAGCATTGGTGAAGCTTTGGTGAAGAAGCATCTTTAGGCTGAGCACCTGACTGGATGTTCACAGGGGTGTGGGTGGGGAGGAGAGGCACAGGAGTGAAGAAAACACGAAAGTTTTAAAAGCCTGAGTGATTAGGAGGGTGTTGGTGACATTTAGTGGTTTAAGGAAGAAAAGGAGGAAAGAAGCTGTTGTCTACTCAACAGCCATTTCCCTGTTCTTCATAGCACTTTGATTTTGTCAGATATCCAGCCCATCCTCAGCCCCTGAGGAGTGGCCTAACTGGTGCAAGCTCATCAGCTCAAGGCATCCCCCTGCTGACTGTTACTGGTCTGGGGGTAGGGAGGAGACATGGCACGAAAATTGGCCTTATCATATTGAGTGCAAGTTTCATGTTTGGGAACGCATGCACTGTGTTGTGGGAAGTACACAGTGGAGCGGGAACTAAACACCCAGACTGAAAAGGGAAGCTTCGGGAATTAAAAAGTATCAAGAAGATCGTCAAGACAGAAAAGCTGAGGAAAGCCACCCCATCAAGTTGTTTATGAACCCCTGGGCTGACCTTTGACCTGCATATGTGTGATCCTAAACAGATTATCGGACTATGAGAACTGATCTGTGGACTGACACCATGCTGGTCCCTCACTGGTCACTGGACGGCACTCACAGGGCACAGATCTGAATAGCCCTGCAAAGACACTGGCAACTGAACTCTTGTTAGAACTGTGACCCACAGAAACTGGTTGGAACTTGTGGCCTGAACCCAACCAGGTTAATTGCCTGCTAAAACTAAAATATCAAAATTTCCCTTAGGATGTAAGCATGACCCCCAAGTCTCATTGCATGCATGTAGAATGTCAAAAGTACAGTCTAAAAGTGTTAATCATACAAAGAACCAAGAAAATGTCAACTCACAGAAGAAAAGATAAGTAACAGATAATACTGCTGAGATGACACAGATTTTGGAATTATAACTTTAAAATAGGGAGTATAGAGATGCTCCAAGAAGTAAAGGCAAGCAGTCTGAAATGAATGGAAAGATAGAAAGACTCAGCAAAGAAATAGAAGATATAAAAAGAACCAATGGAAATTTTAGAACTGAAAAAGACAATAACCAAAATAGAAAGCTCTCCAGATGGACTGAATAGCAGGCCTCAGATAACAGAAGAAAGAGTCAGTACATTTGAAGACAAATCAGTAGAAATTATCCAATCTGAACAACAGAGAAAAAACATTTGGAGGGGGGTAGAAAGAGCAGAGTCCTTTTCTTCTGTGGGAGAATACCGAAAGGTCTAACGTTTGTGTCATCAGAGTCCTAGAAAGAGGATGGAAAGAGGAAACTTCAGAAAAAATATTTGAAAGAATCATGACTGAAAATTTCCCCAATTTTAAAAACAAACAACAGAGATACAGGATGAGAAGAAAGAACAAGGCTAACAAAATGTCATAAAGGACAACCGAGGATTGAAAAGGTTTTGAACATGTGAATGCCCAATACTGCCCCTTACTTACCTTGTGTGGGGAATTTTGCTTATCTTTCTAAGTCTCAGTTTCCCCATCTGTAAGATGAGTAGAAAAAGACCTACCTAAAATAAGCCTATCATGAGGACTGAACACAATAATCTAAATAAAACACTTAGCACAATTCCTGACTCACAAGAGGCACTTAATAAATAATAGCTTTTTATTTTTTGTTTTATTAAAAAACTGTTTATTTAGAGAGAGAGCAAGAGAATGCAAGCCCACAGGTGCCGTGGGGGAGGGGCAGAGAGAGAGAGAGAGAGAGTCCCAAACAAGATCCATGCTGTCAGCACAGAGCCTGACTCAGGGCTCAATTCCACAAACTGTGAGATCATGACCTGAGCTGACATCAAGAGTCAGACGCTTAACTGACAGAGCCACCCAGAAGCCCCAATAATAACTTTTTATTTTTATTTAAAAAATGCTTATTTATTTACTTATTTTTGAGAGAGAAAGACGGGGGGGGGGTTGGGAGGGGAGGGGAGGGGCAGAGATAGAGAATCTCAAACAGGCTCCACGCTGCCAGCACAGAGCCTGATGCAGGGCTCAAACCCACCAGCCATGAGATCGTGACCTGAGATGATGACCTGAACTGCAGCAAAGAACCAGGTGTTCAACCAACTGAGCCACCCAGGCCCCCCACCTCCACCCCCACCACCAATAATAGCTTTTCAGATAGGAAGAGAGTGGTCAGCAAAGATGTCAAGGATGGTGAGGACTGAAGAGAGAACAAGGAAAGATCTCCTTGCAAGAAGGAGATCTGAGAGGATTTGGGGAGTATGGTCCAGGGGAATATTGACATTGTTAATAAAAGAGTGAAAAGAATGACTTGATATATGAAAGATATGCACACACATATAAAGATAAGTATCTGAAAATTACTAGATTTTCTATATACTAACCATAACCAGTGAGGGAACATGATGGGAAAAATGCTGCATTCCCAATAGCAACAAAAGAGATGAAATATCCAGGAATAACTTAACAAGAAATATGAAAGATTTATATGAATAAATGACAAGATTTTACTACAAGATATAAAAGAAGGCTTCAATAAATAGAACCATGCCATGTTCTTGGATGGCAGGACTGAATAATATAAAGATGTCAATTCCTACCAAATTAATTTTCTGGTTATAACTCCAATCAAAATCCCAATAGGGTTATTTTTGGAATATGACAAAATCATTCTAAAGTGCATCTAGAGGACAACAGACGCTATAACTAATACGTTTTGAGGAAAAAAATAAAAAGAAGAAGAGGGGTGGTGAGGAGGGGTCAGCTTTCCCAGAAAGTAAAAGACAACAGAAAAGAACAATAATATTATCAATTTGTTTCTACTGTTAGTTTAGTGAAACAGGACAGGCCGGAAGTAGCCCACAGACACACAGAATAATGACAAAGATGGCATCACAAAACAGGACGGCAGTGAAGGGTTCTCCAATGAGTGGTGCTAGATGTTGGTTGGGGGGTGGGAGTGGGGTTGGAGGAGGAAATAGAGAGAAGCTGTTTTCCTGAGTGTGTGTTTCTATGTACAGGGTCATCAATTAGGGTCACATTGCCTGCTCTCCTCCCAAGCCCTCACTTTCTCCTTTCTAGGGGAGGAGGAGGGAAATACCTGACTGATGAGTTTAGAACCAGAAACAAGAGCGCTTGCAGCTCAAGCCCCTCCTCCCTCATTTAGCTCAGCTGGCTGGCCCACAGAGAACGATGCAGGTCTGCCCTCTGTCCTGGCATCTCTTAGTGAGGAAGTTCCTTCTCCGGCACTTCTGGCATTGGCTGGTGGTCTATCAGGACTTGGTCGGGAGGCAGCTTACTCCAGAGAGGAGGTGTATTAGCAGACTATTTGGGTGTTTATCTAAAATTACATGTTCTTATCAGCTTTAAAGAAATAAGACAACATCTGCCCACGTTGTATCTTCATCTCTCTCTTTTTTCTTTCTATAATTCATTTTTTTTTTAATAATTTACATCCAAGTTAGCACATGGTGCAACAATGATTTCAGGAGTAGATTTCTTTAGTCCTTTACCCATTTACCCCATCCCCCCCTCCCAAACCCCTCCAGCAACCCTCTGTTTGTTCTCCATATGTAAGAATTGTATCTTCATCTATTAAGTGGTTTGTAATTCACAAGGGGGAAATGGTGTTATTTGTTGGTCCAGCTCAGACTCCAAAACTAGAACATCAGTGGTTGGTTAGTTGGGGGAAACATGTATATGAGAACATGTGCCAATATGTAAAGAATAACTTTTATTAAATCTTAAACTGTTAAAAACAAACACCAGAAGACAGTATCAAATTTCTGGATCAGAGAAAACTCTTTAAGGTTAAAAGCAAATGCAAAGATCCCAAAGGCAAAGATACATAGCTCTAACAAGATTTAAAAACAGCATGTACATATGTAAAAGGCAAAAATGAATGAAAAGGCAATCATCAGACTGGAAAATTACTTCTGCTAGATGTTACACATAATTCCTACACTAAATTTATCAAGTGCACACACAAAATGATTAAGAACATGAATACCTCCAATAGATGAATGAGAAAAAAAAAAAACATTCATAGGCAATTTGTAAAAAGTAAAATATAGTTAACAAATATGTGAAAAAATGTTAAATATGATATGAATGACCAAAGAGATAGTTAAAATAAAATACCATTTTTTTTTGTCTATCCAGTTGGGAAATAATGATAAAATGAGAACACCTATTATTGGCGAGAGTATACTGAAATAATCACTGTGCCTAGGAACATATATCAGTACAGCTTTTCTGAAAACAAATCTGGCAAAATTTATCATACATCTCAAAATATTTATACAGTTTGACCCCAATAAATCTAGTTATCTACCATAAGGCATTTGAAGAAATGTAAAATAAAGATTTATGTCTCTAGGTTTTTATGATAACAAAATAAATGAAAAATACATCTATGTTGAACATCAGTATAGGTTAAGTACATTATCATATAATGGAATACAATGCAGCCATTAACATTCAGCTGCAAAGAGCTTTTAAAAATCACAGAGGAACATAAAAAAAAAAAGCTTACAACCGTCTGTTAAAACAAAATGATTTAAAGCAGCTTGTGAGTGGATTGAAAATTCAACAAGATTGCCTAAGTTAGAAGTAGGTGAGGGAATGAGGCCAACAAGAGTAGGTACAAAATAAGAGCTGGAAAAAAAAAAAAAACTATTGCAGAAATGGAAACAATTGCTCAAGTTTGAACATTGGCTACAGGTGGACCACAAATCTGGCTTTATACAAATTCGGAAGGAAAAGGTGCTCTCGAACATCACAGTGTGGAATTTGCTAGGGAGATAAATAGAAAGATGGCTAAGTATGATTAAAGGCACATATGAGCTTCAGCAGTATGATTCTATGGTGGATCCACTGGGCAGACTCTCAGCAGCCTGAAAATAGCAGAAGCCACAGCATCAGAAGCTGAAAAAAATGAGTGTTGGCTAAATTCCAGTTTGGAAATTGACACAGTGAATGTGGGAGAAAGCCAGGATGGTAAAGGCGGGTGGAGTGCTTGTTTGAGCAATCATTTTTTCATCCAACAAAATTAATAAGTTATTGATTGATACATGCTGTGTGCCTGGCATTATTCTAGTCATTTTGGGGGTACATTAGTGAACATAACAAAGAACTCTAACTTCAGGAGTGGGGTGGATAGAGAATACAGAGTAAATAATAAAAACAATAAGTTTGTGCCGTTAAGAACAAAAACTATGGAACAGAGTATAAGGAATTGGGAGTATGGCGTGAGGTGGGTGGGAGTGTGTGTGACCAGGCAGCGAAGGCTGGAAGGAGGTGCGGGAGTGAGTCGTGACAATCTCTGAGGCAATAAGGTCCAGGGGTGAGGCCACCCAGGCCACCAGGATCTAGAATGGGCAGTGAGGAAAGAAAGATGGCATGAGGACCTGAGTGCTTAGAAGGAGAGAATAGAGAGGGTCTAGGTACAGTTCTGAGAGAAAGAGAGAAATCGGAAGGATCTGCCAAGAGCGGGGAATTCCTGAGCTTGGAATCTTAAGAGATTCACAATCCTTATCTTAAACTCACTCACTTTCATCACAGAATTATTTTTTTAACGTTTTTATTTATTTTGAGAGAGAGAGCACGCATGAGCAGGGGAGGAACAGAGAGACAGAGGAAGAGAGAGAATCCCAAGCGGGCTCTGCATGTTTGCACAGAGCCCGACATGGGACTCGAACTCACAAACCAGAGATCATGATCTAAGCCGAAATCAAGAGTTGGATGCTCAACCAACTGGGCCACCCAGACCCTGTCACAGAACTATTTTTAAATTTTCCAATTACACATGTTTCCAGAGGTACAGCCCTTTCCCTGCTTTGATTTCAGAGCACGTGGGCATAGTGAAAATTAGGATTTTATAGGAGAGAACTCTTTGATAAAAAGTTTAAAAAAAGAATTGAGTGACTCACACATTTCAAAGTGTCTTCTTTAGAGGTTTAAAAATAAAAGTAGGATTGCAGAGCACAGAATTGTACAAACAGAATGATCACAACATGAGGCACCTGGGTGGCTCAGATGGCTAAGCACCTGACTTCAGCCCTGGTCACAATCTCACAGTTCGGTTGGTGAATTCAAGCCCCGCATGGGGCTCTCTGCTGTCGGTGCAGAGCTCACTTCAGATCCTCTGTTCCTCTCTCTGTCTGCCCCTCCCTCACTGACATGTGAGCATTTGAGTGCTCTCTCAAATAAAATAAACATTAAAAAAAAGAAAAAAGAATGATCACAACTTTGTCAGAAAACATCGTCCACAATCATATGCTTAGAACAAAAAGGAAAGGAAGATGGAAGAAAACACCAAATTATCTACAGTGGCTGTGCTATTTTTGGGTGGTGGGACCATACCAATTCTCTTTCTGTGTTCTTTCTTGTTCTTTATACTTTTATAATGGCTGAAGAATCATTTACCTATAAGTAGATAAAGTCCTGCTGGAAAGAAAGGGAGTGCAATAAACAAAGGGCACAAAAAGATAATTAACGTAGGAAATAAAAATAGTAGGCATAGTATGAAAATATACTCAACATCACTAGTAACCAAAGAAGTGAAAGTTGAACATTTAAAAATTTATCTTTTTTGCTCATGGCATTAGCAATTAAAAATAGTTTTATAATGTGGAACTGAAAAAAAATCAACAAAGAAATGGTTCAACCAAATTTTCTAGAACTAAAGGAAAGAGAGCCCACCGAGTGGCTGTCAACATAGATGAAAACAGACTCACATCAAGGCATAGTCTCATTAAATTTCATAACACAGGGGTCATAGATATGATCCTACAAGTTTCGAAAGAGAAAAGAAAACAGATTATGTAAAAAAGGATGATGAATCCGAACAGCTCTGGATTTTTCAACAGCAAAACTGGAAGGTAAAAGAAAGTGGAGAGATGTCCTCAAAATATCAGAAGCAAAATGTTTTGCAATCAGTAATTTTATACCCACAGAGCTATCAATCAAATGAAGATAAGAAAAAGACATTTTCAGGATCTCATAAAATTACCTCTGATTCATTCCTTTTTTTTTTTTTTAAGGGAGATTACCACAAAAACTAACTAGTACACCAAAAAAAGAGAATTGGAGAAACAAGAGATGGAAAAAGAACATCTTAGGATGATGTTAAACAAGGATCCCCAAATGGCAGCTAGCTCTGATTAGAACAGGTCAGAAGTCTCCAAGAGAAAATTCTTTAGGAATATGATTTGATGCATTTCTTATGTTTCTAAACATCTTGAGAGGAATTTAGATGATTAATGGAGACTTTTTGGTTGAATCAGTAGTTAAGTATGTTCAAAATAAGTAAACAGGGGCACCTGGGTGGCTCAGTCGGTTAAGCATCCGGCTTCAGCTCAGGTCATGATCCTATGGTTCATGGGTTCGAGCCCTGTATTGGGCTCTGTGCTGACAGCTCAGAGCCTGGAGCCTGCTTCTCATTCTGTGTCTGCCTCTCTCTCTGCCCCTCTCCTGCTCACACTCTGTCTCTCTCTGTCTCTCAAAAATAAATAAATGTAAAAAAAATAAGTAAATAGAAGTAGGTAGTTGTTAACTCTAGGGAAGACACAAAGTTGTACAAGAAAGAAACTATAACTCATAAGATAACATCTGACTCAGTCTGAATAATGTGTAAATAGTCACGAGAATGTAAACACTGAATATATCTCTGACAAAATTGTGATGTAACTACTGGGAGAATGGAGGGCTAGGAAAGGGCATGTATATGGTGGGAAAAGAAAGCAACATCCTTTTCTTCCCATAGAGGGAAGTTAGAACATAATGAGTAAGCCAGACCTCTCTTCTTCCTTTGAGCACCCTTATGTCTGGATGGGAAGTTACCAGAAAGGCAAACAGCTTGAGGATCAATGTGACCCAGTGGAGATATATAGCAGAGTAGAAATATAGAATCTTGGTCCTTGGTGATCCAGCACTGAATTAACCAATCTTGGAATCTTCTGCAATCTACTTGGTGTATAGGGACCTCAGTGAGGACACTGTGAACGTCTGTGGCTTCCACATTCAAGCCCTTTGCACAACTATCCCCAAAAGTTGGCACATCTTCTATACAAGATTTTCTATAAAACTCTAAAAACAAAGAAAGAGTCTATGTTAATGATTAGGATACATCATTATTAAACACCAACAGCGTGCCATGTCCTTAGGGCTACCTGAAGATTGACAGCCCTTTTGGACCATGAATTTTACTGCCTTAGTTTTAAATCCTTACATACATAGAGTTATTGAAAGAAAAAAAAAGACTTATTTAAAATAGCCCCTAATAATTGTATAGGAGTTTATACTTTTAAATAATAATTTCAACATGTGACAAATTATTGTTCTAAAGAAATACTATGTGCTATCTGCTTCAGAAATGCAGATCTAAAGAAAAGAATACGACCATTTAAATTCATTTAAATTTCTACAGGGGCTTTCAAATATATAAAATTACCAAAAAACCTTATCCTTTACATCACAGGACAAAAAGTAAATAAGTAAAGATGAAGACAGGTGGAATTAAAAAAATCATAATCACAAGTATTGGAACTGATCTTATCAATATATTTGCTGATATTGGTAGAGATGTAAGGAAACCGACTCCATCTCTAATCACTGATCTCAAGTATCTCAAGTAACCAAAAAGGAACTCACCTATAACCAGTGACAATAGATTATCATGACTGAGTTCCCTGGATGTGGTAGGTGCTATATTCAGTACTTTATGTACATCTTTTCATTAATTTTTTTGCAATTATCTTAGGAAGGGGATCTTATTATTATTCCCATTTGGCTAGAGAAAAGTAGAGTTCATGAAAGCAAGAGTTGAACTCAGATATGCTTGATTACAGAACCAGAGTCCTTAATTACTGTGTTACATATTCTTTCATTAAATGTGAAGAAACTTGATATTAAATATGAGAATGCTGCTTCAACCATTTTGAATATATTTCTATACTAAATATTCAGTGTGGGGGCATGTTGTTGTAGGTAACTGTTCTCTGATTGTGGGTACACACATCTGGTATTTCTCTCAGCTCCTGATCTCTTTTTATGCTCAGATGTACTTGACCTTAGACTGGATATACCATGTAAACACTGCTTCTACATTTGTTTGGGATTTTAGTATTCTGTTTGTAATCTTCCATTTACTCACCAAGTCGTGATGTCTGGGTTTGATCCTATGCTCCCATAGACCAAGGTGTGTGTCTGTCTCACCTGCTTGTGAGTTCCATCAGAGTCCTGAATTTTGCCAATCATTCATGTAATCTGCAAGTAAGAAAAATGAGTGAGCAGGAGGGCCTCAGTAAGGGGTGGGGTGATGATCAGACTTCACTCAGGCACAGCGCCTGGAAGCTGTCTGAACCAAGGGCTTAGGGGAGCATAGGCCCTTTGGACACCAAACACAGAATCACAGACTGAATTCTCCTGTTATGGCCACCGTTAGCTCGCTACCCTCCAAAGATTTTTCATTTGCTTGCCAAGGAATCAGTATAAAATGGTTTGTGAACAATGTCCCAGAATGCTCCTGACAGACCCCGAAATGGAACTGGAAAGCATTAAACAGGATTGTATTGTCAATAAATGATATGTAAGAACATCAACATAAAAAGCTTTTATGTCGGTCTCAATTATTTAATCTCTGCTGGTTCAGATGCACATCTTCCCTGCCCTGGTGTTAATAAACACTGACATCTGAAGTGGAGCGAGCTGTTTCCATATCCTTTGAAAATGGAAATGGAGGTGCCGAGGGAGTGCAGAAAATAGAAATGGGGAAATTTTGTTCATCAGAATAGCCGCTGATTAAAAATGCATGGTAATACCGCCAGGGCCATGGATTTGTACAGCGGGTCTTCTGGATGATAACAGTTTGTCAGGTTGGGCCTTTTGCTCTTATGAGCTGCGGAGGCTGACGCTGTAGATGCTTTCTGAGGTTGGATGTCCCCTCAAGTTTCACTTTTAGGGAAGTCTTAGGAAAATGGAGACCTTAGAAAGCATCAAGTGCAAAGCTCTTGTTCTACAGAAAAGGGACTATAACCCAGAGAGAGGGGCAGCTTGCTAAGGTCAAAGTGATGGCTCACATGTGTCCAGAACAGAACTCCATTAACTGTTGACAGTCAACTAACTGACAAGAGACATTCCCACACAATGCAGACAAGCACATGGTTTAGTTGAGAGGACAGATCCATCCTGTGAGAGACAGGTCGCCTTTCTCTTAGGCACCCAAACACCTAGGGGCAGACATGCACAGCCGTGCTCTGTTATTTCTGGAGGGTGGGATCATGAGTGATATTAATTTTCTTTTTGTCTCTTTCTTTAAAAAAAAGTTAATAGCATTTACATTGCTTATTTTATAGTGAGTTTGTATTGCTTTTATGCTTTAAAAATAAGATAAAATATTTAAAAAAGCATTTCCAGGTCCAGGATATGACCATGGGATGGGGTTGTTAAGATCAGAGCAATGAGTGTTGCAAGTGGGGATGGGGGTGGCATCCACAATTGAAGGGCATGTTGTGAGTTGAATTGGCTACGTAGATGTTGAAGTCACTCATGACAGCGGTGTGAGAAGGTCAGAGGGAAAGCTGGGAGTCAGGGCCAATTTCTTCAATTATTGCACCAAGGTGGGGATGTGTGTGTGCAGAAATCAAGAAGGATAGTGGGCGGCTGATCTACATGGCACGGATTTTAGTGAAAAATAATAGAGTTATGCTCTGGAAGCAGCAACAAAGGCTCTAACAGGGGAAGAGAGATGTGGATGAGAGGGCCAGATTTCTACCAAGACAAGGAGATGGGGTGACTGTTTTGTGAAGAGGTGGAAAGTATGGGAGAGTTTCTTTCTTTTCCTTATGAAACATAACACACATAAAAAATACATCAAAACCTAAATGTATGGTATAATACATGATTGTAAGGCATATGTCCATGTAACCAACCAACCTGTTGCAGAAACAGATCATCAGCAGTACTCTAGAAATACTCTATTCGGTGTTCCCTCCTCATCACGTCCCTTTCCCTCAAACCCTGGAATTAACTACTGTAGTGACTTTTGGAGTCATTTCTTCCTTTATTTCCTTTGCAGTTATTAAGTATTACTTTTTTCATTCCACTTTTCCTTTCTACTTGTTTGGATGTTAGAGATTACTTGAGATATGACAATTCATATCCGTAATGTATCAAAGTCTAACGTAACCCTCTCAGAGGACAATAAAAACAATTAGGATTCTAATCACATTTTTATAATTCTAATTCCATTTACTGCTTTCCTAACCAATTAGCTACCATTTTGAAATATTTTAAAACTATATTTAAAAAAATTTTTTTTAATGTTTATTTATTTTTTGAGAGAGAGGGAGACAGAGTGTGAGCAGGGGAGGGGAAGAGAGAGGGAGACACAGAATCCGAAGCAGGATCCAGGCTCTGAGCTGTCAGCACAGAGCCTGACATGGGGCTCAAACCCACAAACCAAGAGATCATGATCTCAGCTGAATTTGGATGCTTAACCTACTGAGCCACCCAGGTGCCCATAATTCTCTATATTTTATTTTATTTTTATTTTATTTTTTTTTTCAACGTTTATTTATTTTTGGGACAGAGAGAGACATGAACGGGGGAGGGGCAGAGAGAGAGGGAGACACAGAATCGGAAACAGGCTCCAGGCTCTGAGCCATCAGCCCAGAGCCTGACGCGGGGCTCGAACTCACAGACCGCGAGATCGTGACCTGGCTGAAGTCGGACGCTTAACCGACTGCGCCACCCAGGCGCCCCAATATATTTTAAAATATTAAGACATTGCTATTATTTTATGCTATCAGTGTTCATTTAGCTTTATATATGCACTTTACTACTTTCTTTACTTTTCTCTCTCTTGTAGCTCAGACTTTTTATTTGCAGTCGTTGTCCTCCTGTGCAAAGCATATCCTTTAGAATTTCCTCTCACGTGAATGTGATGGCAGTGGCATCTCTTGGTTTTTGTTAATCTGGAATGTTTTTATTTCATCTTCTTTCTTTTATGATATGTTTTTGGGTTGTAAAATTCAAGTGGCAAGTAATCTTTCAGCTCTTTGGAGATAGGACTACATTGTTTTCTGGTTTCCATTATTGCTGTTGAGAAATTGACAGTTTAATTGATGCTCCTCTGAAGTTAATACCTTTTTTCCTCTGGATGTTTTTAAGGTTTTATTTATCTTTGTCTCTAGTTTTCTGGACTCTCACTATAATGTGTCTACCATTTTTAGCTATATTGCTAAATATTGTGATTCTTGAATTTTTGGATTGGCATCTTTCACCGATTCTGGAACATTTTCAGCCATTATCTTTTCAGATATTATCTTGGCTCCATAATATCTAGCTTCTTCTGACACCAACTAAATACATGTTAGACCTTCTCATTATGTCCTCTATATTCCTTACCTTTTCTTCTGTGATTTCCATTGATGTGTGTGTGTGTGTGTGTGTGTGTGTTTCTATGCTGCACTGTGGATAATTTTCCTGGCCCATATTTCGACTCACTAAATGTTTAAAAACCATCCACTGAATTTTTATTTGTTACTGCCTTTTTCTTTCACAGAAATTCTACTTGGTTCTTTTCCAGATATGTTATATTACTTTTATGATTTTATTTCATCTTCAAGCATGTCTTTCATAATTTTAAACACAAACATAATTACGTTATCGTCTTTATCTGATACTTTCTATGTCTGAAGTTGTACATGTGAGTTTTTATTTATTGCTGTGCGGTTGTTAGTTATGATTGTGTGCATGTAACTGTAGTTGAAAAAAATTGTAATAACAACTCAAAGCCTACGATGGATTCTACAAAAAGAATGTTCTTTGCTTCTGCTTGGGGTCTTGGACCACTAATAATCTAGGACCATCTTATCGGATTTAAGGATTGAGGTTCCCAGGGTAAACCAGTTTAGCCTCACTCTGAGGCTGTGGTCCTTGGAAGTCTTAGCTTATATAGAACCTGCTCATGTGTCTCCTGTTAGACCCTCTGACTTGCCCAGGTTCAGGGATTGGTAAATGTTCCCTTTACCACCAGGCCATTGAAATCAAGGTTTAAACTTTTCAGAATGGACACAGGCTCTCCGTAACTTTTCTGCTTATTGAACTCACTGGGTTATCCTTTTCTCTTTAGTTTCATAATTCCTTGATGCCTTCTTAGCTCTTTGATTTTTTTCAGGAAGACTTCACTTCAGTAAATTCAGCTCTTTTTTTAGTTGTTTATAGCAGGAAGTTCTTCCAAATAACCTATGATATTATTAAAAATAAGGGGTTTGGAGATTTCTTTACATGGAACGAGGATTCCAGGGAGAATGGTAGGAAGTTTTCTTAGAAAAAAAAAAAAATCACGGTGGAAGAAGATGAGAAGGAAGCTCTAAAGGAAACGAAATTAAGAAAATGTGATATATAAGAAACCTGGAGAGGTTTGCCTTTTGTACTATGGTTTAAGGGTATGAGGAATTATGGTATCGACTGGGCTCTAGTTTCCAGAGGGGAAAGGCAAAGACCCCAATGATATCAGCCCAATAACTGGTCAGACTTGGAGACTGGGGCTGTGGGCACCAGCTTTGCTAGGAAAACAGCAAAACCCTGAAAATCCATTGTTCTGGTGATCCTGGAGTACTCTTCCTAGAAGGTTAAGAAGGGAACTCTTAGTTCTAAGAATGATCACCTCTTGAAAACATTAGCAGTGGTATTCAGTGGCTTGGAGCCTCTGTGACTTCATTGCAATCTGGGATATTGGCAGGAATTATGAGCATTATTCATTTCAAAAGACTAATTTCATTTTTTTATTAAAAACCTTTTTAAAAATTATTTAATTTTGAGAGAGAGAGAGAGCAAGCACACAAATGGGAGAGGGGGCAGAGAGAGAGGAAGGCACAGAATCCAAAGCAGGCCCCAGGCTCTGAGCTGTCAGCACAGAGCCTGACACGGAGCTCGGACTCATGAACCATGAGATCATGACCTGAGCTGAAGTTGCAGGCTTAACCGACAGCCACCCAAGTGCCCCTTAAAAGACGAATTTTAAATGGTTATAGAAGTTTGTAGTTGTAGCTCTGTTTTATAGCACATCATTTGTGGCCTCTGGGGTGAAATGTGGAAATCCAGATCAGAGGCATAGCTTTTCCGATGGGGAAATAGACCATGTTTTTAATGTTGTAAACTACAGCTGTGTTCACATATATACAGAAGAAAAAATTCCTCAAAAACACATCAAATACTGACAGGGAATTTTTAATTCTTTCTTCAGACTTTTCTTTGTTTTCTAACATTTATGCAATAAACATAAATTATTTGTATAATCAAAAAATAACAGAGGTGGGGCGCCTGGGTGGCGCAGTCGGTTAAGCGTCCGACTTCAGCCAGGTCACGATCTCGCGGTCCGTGAGTTCGAGCCCCGCGTCAGGCTCTGGGCTGATGGCTCAGAGCCTGGAGCCTGTTTCCGATTCTGTGTCTCCCTCTCTCTCTGCCCCTCCCCCGTTCATGCTCTGTCTCTCTCTGTCCCAAAAAAAATAAATAAACGTTGAAAAAAAAAAATAACAGAGGTTATTTTAGAACAGTAACAAAGTGCTGTCTACATCACAGCTGAATCAGAACAATCCACAAATTCTTTGTAATGTGGGATTAGAATGTAATTACACCATAATATTAAAATAGAATATACTGAAAAGCAAATAGTTGGGATACAGGATAAGGTAACTTTAGTTCTCAGGTGTAGGAAATAAAGGAAATAAAGCCAAGCAGCTCACAGAGAAATGTGGCTGCTGCCTTGTCACAGAGATTCTGTGACTCTAGGACCGTTTATAGAATCCAGAAAGACCTTTGATGGCTTCCCTCACTCTCTCTGGAAGATTCTCCTGGACAGGAGCCCTGACCTTATCTCAACCAGTGTGAAAGCCTGAGAGAGAGAGGTGGTGGGGGTGTGGTGGGGGGAGCAAGAGGGAGGGAGAGAGAAAGACTAACTTGCTTCTTGATTCAACCTTGCTTTCCAGCTGTGCTTGATGGAAACATCTGTTCTTCAGGTAAAAGGTAAACCTTTTAACTATTCATGTGTCAGATCCCATTACTGCTTTTGTAACCAGTTTTTGGAAATGAAAATTTTCAAAGTCTCAGTTGGCAAGTTAGAGGATCCCACTTTGTGTCCCTCTGGCAATTCAGCGAGCGGCAGCTATGTCAGGAGCTTTGTTGTGGGAATACTTGGCTGGATCTTTGCTTTGACTTGGTTCTCTATCACCCCAACGACTCTGGGAAAATCACCTCTCTTGGTCGCTGCTTCTGACATCTGGTAGCCCAGCTTCCAGCTGACTCCCAATGATTGCTGCCTTCTCCTATTCATACCCTTGTTGAGTCCCCTCCCACCCTGTACCAAGTAAATAAATAGGGACAAGTATTTTTATCTATACTGCATATGTGAGAAACAGAGTTGTTAAAATAAGTGACTTGGTTAGCTTAATGGGCTAAAGGGACAAGAATCTGGTGTCACCTAATACCAAATCCACCTTCTCGTGATGCCATTCCTTGGAGGGAGAGGAAATGAAATGAATGAAATCAGCAGTTTTGCATTCATTCCAATGGTTGCTCACAGGGTCAAGCAGTGCCCTCACACCCAGAGGAAATGCATAAACACATATTTACCCTTCAAAATTATTTTCAGTTAAAGACATCAATAAATGATGAGGAACATCAAGAGGGATGTGTACCCCTCTTTCCTCCTCTATCTTTTTAATTAATCATTCTACCCCCTTTGCTGTTGGTTCAGAGACAGATTTGCATAATATCTTGGTTGCCATGGCTGATAACATCCTTTGTTAGTTAACTCTTAATGGAGGAGTCATGAAAAAGCCTGTAAATGACCACATGAATTATGCATAAGGAACTCAACTCAAGTCATGCATATAAAATGGGCATTAAGAACTCAACTTCGACTCTCTTATTCTTTAAAAAGAGCCCCACACAGGGCTTGCTAGCCTAATCTGTAGCCTTCTTATAGCACGAAATGGAGTTTGATTTATTGGTTTGAGCTAATTTACAAAATGGAGATCACTAACCAAGAAAATCAAGTTATATAAACACAGTTGGCATCTGGTAAATGATAATACGCCTTTTACACTTTCTCTGTACCTTGTAGAACATTATGTAATATTCTGTGCACATGGTGACTCATGAAATCTCTTTCTTCTCCCACCCAGCCAAGAAGAACCAGTTTTAGACTGGTGTGTGATTTGCTGAAGAGCTTGGAAGGTACCAGAGGAGATTCATGTCGAAATCCCATCTCCTGTTCTCCAACCTTACTTTCTATGAAGACAAAACTTTGCAGACAAACTGAGCTTCCACAGGAATAATCACACAGAAGGACAGACCACTGCTAATTTAGGTAGCTGGCGATGCAGGGGTGTTGCCTCCTCTCCAGCATGTCAGCCCAACTTCCTTTCAGTCTCTGCTGTCCAAGACCCAGTCTAGCTAGTTCAAACTCATCTTCTCACCAAATTCCAAGGCTATTAAAGATTCAAGGACAGGGCTCAGTTGGTTAAGCATCCAACTCTTGATTTCAGCTCAGGTCATGATCTCACCGTTCGTGAATTCAAGCCCCATGCTGGGCTCTGCACTGACAGTGCGGAGCCTGCTTGGGATTCTCTCTCCTACCCTCTCTCTGCACCCCCATATGTTTCTCTCTAAATAAATAAATAAATAAATAAATAAAGATTTTTTTAAAAAGGGGTGTGGGGCAGCTGGGAGGCTGAGTCAGTTATTCATCCAGCCCTTGGTTTTGGCTCAGGTCATGATCTCACGGTTTGTGGGTTTGAGCCCCACATCAGGCTCCATGCTGGCAATGCGGAGCCTGCTTGGGATTGTCTTTCTATCCTTCTCTCTCTGTCCCTTCCCTGCTCACTCCCTCTCTCTCTCTCTCAAAATAAATAAATAAACTTAAAAAAAAAAGAAAGAAAGCCCATCGTCTTAAAAAAAAAAGAGGGGGGGCGGGGGTGTTTGGTCTATTCTTTTGTCTGAAACTAACTAAACTCTCACATGACCTGTTGGAAAAGAGCATTCCTACATGGTTTGATTGAATCTTATTCGGAGAATTCAGTTTTGTTTTTCAATCACATGTAACTTAAGAACAGCTTGCTGATGCTTTCCCATGAAGGCAATGGAAAAATTTGAGATTTGGGTCAGCTGGCATGCATGCCTAGCCCAAGCCATCTCCATCTCTTACCACGCTACTGCCATGGCCCCTGATGTGGTCTCCTTGCCTCCCCCTCTCACTCTGTACAGCCCATTTTCCATACAGCAGCTGAAACCACCTATGGCTTCTCATCACACTTAGACCAAAGTCCAAGCCCCTTACCCTGGCCTTCCATGATATGGACCTCCCAGCTTTCCTCACTAATTTTGTACCACCTTCCTCCTGCCCACCACTTTACAGTCCTTGTTCTCTTTTGGTTTGTTGAACACATTAAATGCTTCTACCTAGGTCCTTCACCCTTATTTTTTTTTGCCTGGAATGATCCCATGACCCTGTCTTTGCCTTTCCAGATCCTTCTCATCATTTCCATTTCTTATCAAGTGTCACTTCCCCCAGAGAATCCTTCTCTAATCACCCAATCTGAATTAGTAGTTCTAGCAAATTACTTTTTGTAATTTTATTTTCATCTTATAATTTCCTGATATTTCCTTGTTTATTCAATCTGTTTTATTGTTTGTCTTTCCTCTACCAAACAGTAAGCTCCAAAGGCAAGGACCTTTTATGTCTTATTCTCCTAGAATGTTGGCTGGCACAGCCAGCCTTCAGTGTTTGTTGAAGGAATGAATGAATGAATGAATGTCTTCATTTTAATTTTTATTGGTCATATTAAAAAAATGTGGTTGGTTTATTTCCATTTGAGTTGATTTGGTCACTCTATAAGGTCAAATCTTTTCAGTTTAAGTCAATTCATAGTTTAATAAAAATTACTACATGAGCTAGCTCAAGCTTCAGTAAGTTAGTGCACTCATGTGTACAATTCAAATTCCTGACTCAGATACCTGAAAATGTCATTTGAGTTACAGTTGTTGGTTCTGAGATTGCTTTACTTTACTTTGCTCTGGGCTCCAGGGGCCCAACACAGTCCCATGTCCTCTGTAAGTTTTCTTTGGCCCCGATGCCCCTGACTCACAGAATTGCTTTCCTTCTTGGCTCGTTCCTTTTTTATAGCACTTAGTGTTTCAGTCACTCATCAGGCCTTGGGCAGAGGTGGCTGTTAGATAGTCTGTGCTCTATGGGGTGAATCTGTAAGTAGGTCATTAACTCTCTGTGTCTCTTTATTTCTCCTGGGCTTCTCTCTTGGACTCCTTCATACTGTGTTTGTCCTATGTATAGTCTGTTGATCTGCAGATCCAATTCTTTTTCTCCAGTTTTGTTTATTTTTAAGCAAGTGTCTGCTTCTAGCAGGGGTAGTCTCCCAGGTCAGTATGGCTCGAATTTTGGCCATGGTCAGTGGCAGTGGGCAGGGCAGAGCTCAAAGCGGGGGGGGGGGGGGGGGGGGGGGGGGGGGGGGGGGCTCTTTCCAGGATGCTCAAAATGTGTAGGGTGTTTCCCCTGTTCCTTAATGTTGAGGTCATCCAGTGAAGTCATTCTTAGCCTGAAATGGCTTGTCAAAAGATAACTATATCCCTTTTCATCCCAAATGGCTTTCCGCAAAAGAAGGAGACCCTTCTAGCTGAGATAAAGCCTAATTTTAGCTGACGCTGCAGGGCAGAGCCATGGCAAGCCCACCTCTGTGGCCAGGAACCCATCAGTATCTCTTACCAGATAAATGATGATGCATTAGCAACAGACTTCTGACGTCTTCTTCCCCTGAAAAAGGGTTTGACTCTTGGGAGAAAATGTGTCCTTAGTATAAAGATATGGATTTCTTAATAGCAGGCAACCCTTCCCCTTTCCGTACAGAAACTTATTAGTATAGATGATTCTTTTGATAAAACACTTAGCATGAAGGTGGGGCATTTGAATTACATTCTTGGGTTCTGGGGCTGCCGTCTAAGGAAGGTGGAATCAGAAAATTCATCCCCCCAATCTCATCAGTAAGGAGTGTCTGCCATGAGATTAATTCCTATTTTGTCTTGAAAGCCTTTCTGTCTTTCAGTACTTTTATTAAAACATAACTCTCCCTGACAGAGGTAACTGACAGGGGTAAACTCTAAGACATTCATCAGGGGGTGGGTTATGGGTATAGATTCTCATATATACTCTGTGAAGTCTTAAAATAATATAACTATCCCACTGTATAGAATTTACTACATTGCTTTTATTTTTTTTTTTTGGTGGTTGTGACCCCACCAGGTGGACAGAGACCCCAGAGCACAGACCATTTGTCTTCTCTTTATTTTCACCCTCAGGGCCTAGTACAATGCCTGGCACATGGTAAGTCTTTCATAATATTTCTGAATGAGTGACCAACACTCAGATGCTTTCAAGTCTAGAAGCCAGCTGAGCCAGAGTAAAACACAGATGCTAGCACAAGAGTTGTGGGGAGAGGGTCTTTATGAAGAAAAGAGAGAGGTTCCCAACACTTATGAATCTTTCACCTTCAGCCACATAAAATAGGGATGGTGAGAAGGCGAGCAGCTTTGGTAAGGCGAAAGAGAAAGTTCTCAGGAGACGCCATCAGTTGTTTTTTTTTTTTAATGTTAACTTTCTCAGGGTACCTAGGTAGCTCAGTCAGTTAAGCAAGCTTCTGACTTCAGCTCAGGTCCTGAACTTGCAGTTTACCAATTCCAGCCCCGAGTCGTCAGGCTCTGTGCTGATAGCTGGGAGCCTGGAGCCTGCTTCAGATCGTGTCTCCCTCTCTCTCTGCCCCTCCCCCGCTCTCGCTTCCTCTCTCTCTCAAAAATAAACACACATTAAAAAAAATAAATAAATGCTAACTTTCTCTGTCCTGCTGGCACACCAATGCCCCTCTTTCTGTGACCACGACAGCTGTGCTAACCCGTTTCATCCCCTTACCGATCAGTAAAATTCTCTCCTTGCTAAAGCATTTGAAGTGTGAATTCTAAAGATAACCCTGGGAACCGCTCCTTCAATAAACAGAGGAAGTGAATACAGGCTTCAGGGGCAGCTGTGCCTGAGGTAATGGCAGCTTGATTTTCTCGGGTCACATCTCCTCACATCTCCCCACGCAAGAAGGCCCCGTTTCCTTGTTCACCACATGTGAGGGGGTTAAGGCTTGTGGTGGCTGCATGGCCCCAGGATGGTCCCCACAGCCTGTGCTCTGAGGGAACAGCCCCCTCATGGCTTTCCGAACAGATAGTGAGGCAGGACAGCCCCTGGCAGGAGCCTGGGGGCTTGGCCAGAATGCACCACCCTTAAAGGAAAAGGCAATCAGCTTGGCAGAATGCATTCTGAAAGAGTTTCTAGCACGCTGTCAGGAAGCATATTTGTCACTGAGTGTTGTGTGGGGTCCTCTGGCAACTTTGTTTCCAGGAGCTGTTGCTGCTTCTGACCAGGTTTAGTAACAAGAGGTGCAGCTAATCCTTACTAAGCACTTACTGTGTGCTCAGCCTAGCTCTGAGTAACTGTGCGTGTTTGAATTCACCCATTCCTCATACGGACTCTTTGAGGCAGCTCTACTGTCATCCCCATTCTGCAGGTAGGACCTGTATAAAGAAGAAGTACAGTTTAAGGGCTGTACCTTAGCAGTCCTCTTCCCATTTAAGAGTGATGTATTAGAAAAAGGTCTCAGCTTTCGAGTTTCCCATCTCAGAGGGTCTCTATTTCTTGCTGGATTTGCAAGATGGATTTGCCTTCCCCTTAGTAGCCCCCTCCCCCTTCATTTGCATTGTTTGTCTGGCCACGGATTCTGACTTCTAAGTGCCCTGGGCCCTGTACTCACAGTCCACAAACCAGCCCTGCCTCACCAGCACCCAGCTGGCCCCTGACACTCCTCACTGGGGTCAGATGGGTGGTTCCACAGGCTGCCCAGATCTGAGAGTAGAGGACCTGGTGTGTGGAAACCTTCCACACACCAGGTCCTCTTGAGAAAACAGATACTTAGCACTAGGCTGGTCTCTATATATAGGCATAGGAGCACATTTAGGTTCCATTTCATCATTGGGAGCTCCCTCCATTTTCTGAGCTTTTGGAGAATAAGATCAAGTTCATACATAGTAGAGTTAGTTCTTTGAAAATCCACGTGCAATACCCTTTCAAAACATCACTCGGAGTTCAAGTTCTCTAAGATACCTTCACTTGAATCCCCACCAAGATAGCAACTCCTCCCTCCCAATTCGGCACCTTTTATCTTTTATCTACTCTTCAGCATTCTGCATCGTCTAGCCACTCCTTCAGCCACTTAGTTCTCACAGCCCTGTCTTACTAGTCAGTCCACACCTGACTTCACCACACGTCAGCAGTCCTTATCATCCTAGGTTTTACTACTAGCTGCTCTTGCTTCTTCTTCTTCTTCTTCTTGTGTGTTGTGTTGTTTCCTTCAGTGGAGTGTAGATCTGAGAAGTCACCTATGACTTCTGTACCACCAGTGTGGAGCCCAAGGCTGGGCAGAAAACAAATAGCTCTGAAGTAGACTTTGCTGCTGATGACATGCCATCTTGACTCCTCACTGCACGGGCATCAAGGATTCTGGTGTTGGAAGTAGGCCCTCCTTCGATCTGTGGTCTCCTCCTTTGCTGTCTGCCTCTCTTCTTTTTTTTTTTAATTTTTTTTTTCAATGTTTATTTATTTTTGGGACAGAAAGAGACAGAGCATGAACGGGGGAGGGGCAGAGAGAGAGGGAGACACAGAATCAGAAACAGGCTCCAGGCTCTGAGCCATCAGCCCAGAGCCTGACGCGGGGCTCGAACTCACGGACCGCGAGATCGTGACCTGGCTGAAGTCGGACGCTTAACCGACTGCGCCACCCAGGCGCCCCTGTCTGCCTCTCTTCTATACAACCTATGGATCTAGACTAATATCCTACTTTTAAAATTTTTATTTTTTAGGTTTTTATAGACTTCTTAAAACAGTAGTTTTAGAATCATAGAAAAATTGAGTAGAAAGTATAGTGACCCCTTGTCCCCACATGTCTTTTTTCTTCCACTGTCAACATCCCACACCAGAATGGTACATTTGTTAACATCAGTGAACCTACACTGACACATTGTTATCACCCAGAGTCCATAGTTTACATTAGGATTCACTCTTGGTGTTGAACATTCAGTGGGTTTGGACAAATGCATAATGACATCTATTCATCATTACAGTGTAATACCCAGTAGTTTCACTACCCTAAACATCCGCTGTGCTCTGCCTGTTCATCTCTCCCTTGCCCCTAACCCCTGGAAACCATGGATCTTTTTATTGTCTCCAGAGCCTTGCCCTTTCCAGAATGTCACAGAGTTGGAACCATACAGTATGTACCCTTTTCTGATTTAACCTTCTACTTTTAATTTTTCAATTACTTCCTTTGTTGGACCTTTTTCAAATCCAGGATTTGGGTCACTGGAATATCTTGGTTAGTCACATAGTGAGCATAGCCTGTAGAGTGTCCACACAGAGAGAAAGACCAAGAAACACTATGAGTGTAGTTCTAGGGATCTCCAGGGGCCAGAAACCCACACCCCAACACTCTATGTTGCAGCTGTCCTTTAGCTTAAGATATTGAAGTTTACTTTTTGAATGAGCACTGGGTGTCATATGTAAGAGATGAATCACTGGGTTCTACTCCGAAGCCAAGACTACACTGTACGTTAACTAACTTGAAAATAAAAAATAAATAAAATAAAATAAAATAAAATAAAATAAAATAAAATAAAAATGAGCTAGTGACACATGCAGAAAAAAGATATTGACGTTCCCTGTTAAAATACAAACATGATATCTGGGATGATAATACATTATTAAATATTAACATGTTGACTCAAATTAGATGAGCAGAATAGCTAAAGGATATCATGAATCTGGGGAAATTTTCCTAAAAGGTGGGGCTTCTGGGAGCCAAGGAACAGCATGAGGAGTCCCCTGGGTTATTTATACTTGCACAGTCTGGACTCTGTGAAAAGTAGAGAAAGAAAATAACTCCCCCCGCCACCACCGCCAAAAGAAAAAACCACTAAATGAGAATGCAAGCTGGTGCAGCCACTCTGGAAAACAGCATGGAGTTTCCTCAAAAAACTAAAAATAGAACTACCCTACGACCCAGCAATGGCACTACCAAGCATTTATCCGCAGGATACAAGTGTGCTGTTTCGAAGAGACACATGCACCCTCATGTTTAGAGCAGCACTATCAACAATAGCCAAAGTATGGAAAGAGCCCAAATGTTCATCGATGGATGAATGGATAAAGAAGATGTGGTATATATATACAATGGAGTATTACTTGCCAATCAAAAAGAATGAAATCTTGCCATTTGCAACTACGTGGATGGAACTGGAGGGTATTATGCTAAGTGAAATTAGTCAGAGAAAGACAAAAATCATATGACTTCACTCATATGAGGACTTTAAGAGAAAAAACAGATGAACTTAAGGGAAGGGAAACAAAAATAATATAAAAACAGGGAGGGAGACAAAACAGAAGAGACTCATAATTATGGAGAACAAACTGAGGGTTACTGGAGGGGTTGTGGGAGGGGAGATGGGCTAAATGGGTAAGGGGCAGTAAGGAATCTACTCCTGAAATCATTGTTCCACTATATGCTAACTAATCTGGATGTAAATTTAAAAAAATAAAAAATAAAACAAGTTAAAAAAAAAAGCTGGCCTCACACTGCAAACAAAATGTAGATTCTTTTTTTTTTTTTTTTTAATTTTTTTTTTCAACGTTTATTTATTTTTGGGACAGAGAGAGACAGAGCATGAACGGGGGAGGGGCAGAGAGAGAGGGGGACACAGAATCGGAAACAGGCTCCAGGCTCTGAGCCATCAGCCCAGAGCCCAACGCGGGACCTCACGGACCGCGAGATCGTGACCTGGCTGAAGTCGGACGCCCAACCGACTGTGCCACCCAGGCGCCCCAAAATGTAGATTCTATAAATGAAAAGATCAATACCTCTTGCCATATAAACATTAAAAAAATATATAGTAAAATATCTTACTCAGGTCCCAACACAATGTAAAATTTAAGAAATACAATATAAATTAAAGACTAATTTCTCCAACATATCAAAAATTCCATACATCAATAAGAGTAGCAATAAGAGTAGCAATTGTTAAAAATTAAATAAAATCTCAGAAATTGACAGAAAAATAGATACATGCATAGAGAATGTGCATGACGAATCAGCTTTCTTTATTCCACAAACTCCCTTCCCTTACTTTAGCTGCTTCCTTAAGTGCAAAACCTCCTGTAGGTTCCAGCACTCAGCTGGATATACTGATACCAATTCTCACCAAAACTGGAAGGAGCCTGGGGAGGCTGAGCTTCAGTCCAGTGAGAAAGGATAATCATGAGACATAAGAATTTACATCCCATGTTTTATCAACAAGTGCTAATGGACCACCAGTTTTTGTAATAATGGCATTAGTTTAATTATATCCTTCAAAGCGCGTGTCATTTTTTTTCTCACTGATGACATAACTTAAAACTGTATAAAGGGATCAGTGGATGCTTGGGGTTAAGTGAGAGGGAGGAATGAATAGGCAGAGCACCGAGGAGTTTTAGGGCAGTAAAACTACCCTGTATGAAATCATAGTGGTGGATACATGTCATTATACGTGTGTCCAAACCCATAGACTACAACACTGAGAGCGAATCCTAACGTAAACTATGGTGATAATGATGCGTCAATGTAGGTTCATTGATTGTAACAAATGTATCACTTAGGTGGGAGATGTTGATAGTGGGGGAGACTGTGCATGTGGAAGGGCAGGGGGTCAATGGGAACTCTGTATTTTATGCTCCATTTTGCTCTGAATCTAAAATAGCCCTAAAAACTAAAATCCATGAAAGAAATGTTTACCCCTGGTACACACTAATCCCTCAATAAATGGTAGTGATTAAAAAAACAACAACAAAAAACCACTACATGGTATAGTGAAAAGAATATACTTTTGGGAGACAAGGAACAGAATGAAGAGTTCTCTAGTATATTACTTACCTATTTCTGTGCACCAAATTAACCCCCAAACTTAGTCCTTTGAAACAATGAATACTTGTTATCTCACAGTTTCTATGTGTCAGGAATTTGAGAGTGGGTTTTGGGTAGTCCTGGCTCAGACTCTCTCGTGAGGTTGCAGTCACTATGGGGCTAGACCCCCTTCCGACAGCTGGCTGTTGAAAGGGGGCCTTAGTTCTCTCCATAGAGCTGCTTGAGTGCCCTCACAGCTTGTCTGTTGACTTCCCCCAGATAAGTGAACCAGCAGACAGCAGGGAGAAGGCCGCAGTGACTTCTGTGAGCTGGTCTCTACATGGTCATTTCTCCATATTCTGTTTGTTAGAAGAGAGTCACTAAGTCCAGTGCATGTTAAAGGGAAGAAGAATTACTAGGCTCTACTTATTAAATTTTTTTTGAATTTTTTATTTTTGAGAGAGAGACAGAGAGAGAGAGAGAAAGTATGAGCAGGAGAGAAGGGCAGAGAGAGGGAGAGGGAATCTTAAGCAGGATCCATGCTCAGCATGGAGCCCAACACGGGGCTCAATCCCACAACCCTGGGATCGTGACCTGAGCTGAAATCAAGAGTTGGATGCTCAACTGACTGAGCCACCCAGACCCCACTACTTTCTTTTTAAGGAGGAGTTTTGAAGAATTTGTGGACCTATTTTAAAAACCTGTGCTGTGTGTTTTTACGCAGCAGACACCTAAAACGTGGAGAGAGGGAAAAATGTGAAGTAGCAGAAAGAATAATCTCCTTGGCACACAAGACCTGGCTGAAGTGCCAGCTGTTCCACTCACCAGTTGATGAAGCCTAGAAACTCACTAGTACTCTGAACCTTGGTTTCCACGATCAGAATTGTATGATTGGTATGTTTTCCCTACAAGTGGCAAAGAGCCTCATAGAGGTCTAAGGATGAAACTTATTTGCCTATCACGAAATGCTGTGCAGACTTATGCTACTTTTCTGTTCTGGCTGGCTTTCTGTGTCGTTGAAGGAAGCATCCATAGCAAACCTTCTCCTCACCAACACTTTTCCTCTTCCCCTGTGGGCAGAGCCCAAACTCTTGTACCTTTCTCAGCAGAAAGTACAGGTCACAGGGCACCTGGGTGTCTCAGCTCAGCTCCACAGTCAGTGTGGAGCCTGCTTGAGATTTTCTCTCTCTCTCTCTCTCTCTCTCTCTGCTTCTGCCACTCTCCCTCTTTCCTGCATGTGAGCTCTCTCTCTCTAAAATATAATAAAAGGAAAGGGAAGGGAAGAAAAGGAAGGGGGAAGGGAGATCACAGAGTTCCTACCCAGTTTTAATTCAGGATCGGGATTTTAGATTCCAGGGAAGAATTCTTGGAATTCTTGGAAACTCTTGGAAGGTTTAGGCCTTCGTGTTACACACACTTTCGCAAGCTCCCCTGGAAACCCTAGGTGGAACATTCCATACAAACTACAGTGTCATTTCTTGTAGAAACAAGTTGAAGATATCTCTAATTAAGATCAGATAGTCTCCAATTCAGAAAGCAGGTTTTGCATTTTTGTGCCAACAGAACATTTTATATACAGTCCTTTCTCCCTATTGCTAAGCCATTCTTGACTTTCTGTTTTATTCACTTCAAGGGTGGCAAATTTTCATCAAAATGATGTGAAGACAGATTTGTTTATTGGGAACTATAATTTGCCTTCCTTTAAACTTGCTTCCATTGGCGATTGCATTTTAGGTCCCTTCCTTAAAGAATTCTTTGTGATTGAATCATCAAGCACTGAAAAACGTATACCTCAGGCTTGTAATGAGAAGTTCAAGTAATGTGTTTGTTCCAAGAGACAGCTTTCCACCTCCACCCACCTAAATGGTTTCCATTTTGGGAAGAATCTTGGAAATGGGAAAGAGAGTAGACATGCCCATTTTAGGGAGAAATAAGTGATATCAGTTTCAGCATTGTAGTCATCTGAGAAAGTGTCATCCGAAATATTCTTTAGATATACATTTAAAAGAGGGGAGGGAAATACACTTGGAAAACTAGAAATGGGATCCTGCAAATTTCATTGTAACCTTTGTTTCTCAACTAGGCCAGAACAATAACTAATCCTGTGTGGCTTTCTGTGTTGTGATGCCTGAACATGACCCTATTTTTATTTATTTTTATTTATTTATTTTTTTAGTTTCTTGGTCCATTCAGCAATTCTATTCCTTTGGAGGATGATGCACCACAGTAGATTGAACCCAGATTATTTTTAGGGTAGATTTACCCTTGCAACACAGCCAAGGGATTCATGTTGTCTCAAGGCATTCAAAACTTTTACAGCAAAATCAGTTTAAATCCTTTAGAAAATATTTAATAATAGATTATAAATAATTTTTGAAGAAACAAAACATTGGAAAAAAATAGAGGAAGTGAGGGATTAGCATGGCTCCAAATTGGAAATCATTAATTTCCTACCTGATCCCCTTTCTTTTCTATGGCAAACATTCCCAGGTGTCCTGATATAAGATCTCTTCTTTTACACTCTAGAATCTACATAAATATGCTTCTAGTTTTTAGCTGGACACTAGGTCACCCAACATCACTTGCAGCTAGGTACGCCATGTGACAAAGCTCTGGACAGTGGTACGTTAAGCAGAAATAGTGTCTGCGCTTTCCAGAAAGTTTTCTTGGAAGGAGGGGTACATGTTTTTCTCTTCTTTCTGTCCTCCTAATGACTGGATTGCAGATGTGATGGCTGGAACTGGAGCACCTATCTTGGATCAGGAGATTATATTGGAAATGGAAACGACACACAACAGAGCCCCAGGATAAAAAGTGTGTGGGTTAACACCATGGAGAGTGACGGCACCCTGGCAGATCCATCCACTTTGCACATCCAACTGAAAGGTGGCCCAACTGGCATCTTCATGCTACCATGTTGCCTCTTGGTCTTGTGGCCACAGGAGCAGTGTCACCTCGTGGTTAAGAATGCTGGCTTTCAAAGTCAGGTGATTTGTGGTTGAAATCTTGGCTTCACCACTTACTAGGTGTATGACCTTGGACAAGTTGTTTAACCTCTCTATGATTATGCATTGCCATGTAACAAATTACCCACCCACCCCCATTTTGCATACTCATAAATTTTAGGGCCAGAAATTTAGATCAGGTGCCTCAGGGAAGTTTGCCTCTGTTCTCTGGTATCTTAAGCCTTACCTGTAAGATTCAAAGGCTGAGGGGTAATTTGGCAGCTGGGGGCTGCAGTCATTTGGAGGCTCATTCACTCACATGTCCAGCTGTTGATGTTGGCAGTCAGCTGGGACATCAACTGAACTTGTTGGTCAGACCACCTACCTATACATGGCCTCTTCATGTGGTTTGAGCTTTTTCTACATGGTGGTTGTATTTCGACAGTGAGTGTCCCGAGAGAGAGCCAAGTGAAAAGTGAATTGCCTTTGCTAACCTAGCCCCAGAAGTCACACAGCATCACTTCTGCCACATTCTGTTCGTTGAGAGAGCTACACAGGCCCACCTAGTTTCTAGGGGAGGAGAAACAGAGCCCATCTCTCGATGGGGAAGTGACAAGTTTCTTGAAGAGCATGCATGACTGGAAATATTGTTGTAGCCAACTTTGGAAGAGCGTCTGCCATACTCTCTAAAGCTTCCAGTTGTTCACCTGCAAATGAGGATAATCCTATCTACCTCCTCAGTCAGGGGTAACATGAGAAATATTTAACCACAAGTACAGCATGGACACTCACCAATCACGACAGTCTCTGGCGTCGATGCTTTAGTCCTGGAACAGTCCTGGACGTCCCCAGGGAAGAGGAAAGGGCAGATAGGGTGTTGTGTGCATGGAGAGAGAGGGTGTTGTCAGTGGTCTTGGGGCAGTGGACATACACTAACCAGTAAAGAATCATCTCAGTAACTTCACTGGCTGAATGTCTGCTCTTCTCATAGGATTGTTTGGAGGATTAAATAAGATACTGCATAGACAGCACATGGAAAATATGGAATAAACGACAACTATTATTGTTGTTATGGCTCTTTTGCTACTTTTCCATTCTAACATGCAGCATAGAAATTCACATCTTAAAAGCATCAGACCCCCCTAATGCTTTCTCTTTCTTTACACATGAGGACACACACTACTTTCCCAAAAGCTTATGAACCATGTGACCATTGGGGGTCTTTGCAAAACAAGTGGATGACCTTTCAATGGATAGATTATTCCTAAGAAACAAGGAGTCTGTTTTTTCCCTCTTATTGGAAACCATGAGTCAGTGAGAGTATTGCTCTGTATAAGTCTCTTCAACAGTTGTACAGAGCTTGAAAGTTTCCTAGATGTTTTGGTACATGTTGTCAGTGAATTGATGTGATAACGGAATAGAAACAAAAAAGTATTACCCAGCTGTAATTTCAGAAGGGATTTCTGTGGCTTTATAGAGAAGTGTGCTTTGCACCATGGAACCCCACATCCTAAAATTAGAATAGGCCGAGAGAGACAGAGTCCAGATCTACAGTTCCTCATAGGATAGGATCTTCTTTAATAATGAAATTATGCTCACAGGGCCTGAGTCACTAGCACATTTCCTGAATATGAATGAGCCCCTCGGGGTTGGGCCGGCGGATATGTGAATTCTCTGGAAAAATGTGATTGATGCTGAAGGATTTTCCACAATGCTGTGTAGCCCTATTTTCTGCCAAGCCACATCAGTGAGAAAGGTCAAACGAAGGGTTGGCTAATAATGGTGACAGGAATGAAAGCTAACTTTAGTGTGGAGCAGCTACCCAACCATCTGGACCAGAACACCCTCAGGGTTCTCCCCTCGGTCTTTGAGGAACTTTCTTATTCTCCGTGGTCCCTTTTAGAGCATTTCTGCAGCAGGTATAGGCTCTCTGAACAGGAGCTGTTGCAGCTGGGTTTCCTCCACTTCAGGGATCAACCCAAGGCCATCTATGCGATGCCGGTACTGTTGGGAGTTTCACCCTTGTGGACTGAGCTGAGCCACAGTCACCCTGTCCCTCAGCTACACCTCCCGAATTAGCACAGAAAGGTGCCTTGTGGCCTGATTTCTGATAGCCCTCTCACTCCAGGACTGGCACTAAATTCCCTAGGGTAAAGTTGGGGGACAGCTGGGAGATGTGTGGGTGGCCCCCAGAAATGTCTCTCCTCCCCTCTTCACTTGTTTGCCACTGTGGGACCCCAGCATCTCCTCCAGCTTCTGCGTGAGCTCCTGATGGACCCAGGGTTCTCTCTGAGGGGCCAAGCCTGCCCTCGCCCCTCCCTCCTTGTCCAGCAGTCTCCACCCAAAACATAGAATCCTTTGTCCTCTGTCAGGCATTCTTCACCTGCTCAGACAGATAACTGGCCTCCTGGCAACTCTCACTGGGCCCACCACTTACGAGATGGGAACACGTGTCTCCTAGATCTTTTCTGCAATTTGGAGACCTTCACTTAGCCCTGGTAATCAGAGGAAGATGAATTTTAATTGGGTTCAAAGCCAGACATTTATTACACTAGCAAAGCTCATTAGCCCTTGGTTAATGAAAGGCCCTATCAAAGTTAAATGTGGTCCTTCACCTAGCTGATCTTAAGTGATAGCAGAGTCACTGTGTTTTTTTGATTCACCAAATATTTATACAAAGTGCTTACTGAAAAGAAGACATTGCGCTGTGAAGGCACAGTGATAGTAAATAGTTCCAAGCACAAGGGGCTCATAATCTGGTGAGAAATGAGTGAGATGGCATCACGTTTGTGTGGTCAGGCCGAGATGGGAGCAGGGTGGGGCCAAAACTCAGGGTCCAACCCAAGAAAGGATCAGATGTTTAAGACAGTGTAAGCCTTCTGGTAAGTGTGGTTAGGGACAAGGGTAAGGGAAATTGTCACTCGTTTGTTTTCTGTGCCTCCCAGGATCTAGGATAGGGAGGGAATCTTGCCAACGGAGTAAGCAAAACTGAAAGGTTCTTGAACTTCTCCAGTGGGCTCAGTGAGGTTGGTAAGGACAACTTTGGAAATGTTTCCATTTACCTCAATAATTGTGGAGACTCAACAGTCTGTATTTTGAAGAAACTTTACTTCAAGAATCAAGGCCAGGGGTGCCTGCATGGCTCAGTCGGTTGAGCCTCTGACTTCAGCTCAGGTCACGATCTCACGGTTCCTAAGTTTGGGCTGGCCTTGGGCTCTGTGCTAACAGCTGGGAGCCTGGAGCCTGCTTCAGATTCTATGTCTGTGTCTCTGTCTCTCTCTATCAAAAATAAATAAACACTAAAAAAAAAAAAAAAATCAAGGCCAATGCTTTTCAAGTGTTTTTAGGCTATGATTTTTTCATCATGTTCCAGTAAACATATATATTTAAAAAATGACTTCCAACTGAAAACTGTTTCACAAAACAATATTGCTCATACTGTGTGGGACACACTTTATTTTCTCTCTTTTGCTTCTCCCTCTCTCATTTCCTTTCTTTTGTGCTCATTACTACCCACTAAATTGATTTAACATTGTAACAAATGTGTTTTTAAAGCACAGCTCTAGAACACCCAACCAAAAGCTTTGAATTGCCAGCCGTCCCCTCAGAGCCAGGGAGCGACTCATAATTAAATGTTATCTTTGTATCTTCAGCCTTGCCCATCATGTCCACAATAAAGGCAATTAGAGCCCAGAGGTCATGGTGGGATTACTGGCTAGGTCAAGAGGGCTCATCTGGAGCACTGTTCTGCTCTGCACAGTTGGGTGAATTTATTTTTCTTCCTGTGGTTGTTGAAGCTTGCAAGGTTAACCAGAGCAGGCAGTTGGTCTCGCTGCATCATGTAACAACTTTCTTCTGTGATCCTTAGAGCTGTCTTGACACAATAAGCCTAAACACTTGGAAATTACTTCAAATTGCGTTTGGAGCCATTTTAGAAAAATCAACTTCAGAATCAGTTCATGCTCATAAAGAATACCGGGCCCATGTTTAACACAATTTCATTTCTTGGGCTTGAGCCTCAGTAGTTGTTAGAAAAACCCACTCACTGTGGTGTAGTAGTTGTGTTTATTCTTGGAAGTCAGGCATGCTATTAAACAGTCTGAGCCTCAGTTTGCTCATCTGTTAACTAGTGGGGCAGGGGCACTTAGGTGGTTCAGTCGGTTAAACGTCTGACTTTGGCTCAAGTCATGATCTCACAGCTCATGAGTTTGAGCCCCGCATTGGGCTCTTTGCTGTCAGCATGGAGCCCGCTTTGGATCTTCTGTCCCCCTCTCTCTCTGCTCTTCCCCTGCTCTCTCTCTAAAAAATAAGCCAACATTTTTTTTTTTTTAATGGGGGTAATATTAGTCTTGCTTTCACGGGAGTGTGGTGAGGATTGAATGATAGGGTGACCGAAACTTACTTTGCAGAGTGCCTGGCTTAGGGCAGATGTGCGCTGGCAGCTGAGGCTCATTGGTGTTACCATCCTGCACCACTCCAAACTCGGTGCCGTAACCCACCTTCTCAGGTCGGCAGTCCCTGCCCATGGCTCCTGGACACAGTTTTGCTGACTCTAGATACTTGACATATCGAAACTTCCTTGTTTAGATCCTACTTGTTTCCTCCCTAGGTGACCTCCTTCACTTGTTGAAAGACAGAAGAGAACTTTTATAATAACAAGGAAGTGGAACTTTCCTGCTCTTCAGGAGGATACATAAGCAAGGTTGCCAGGCTCAAACTTCCCGTAATATCTTTATTTGAATTTTCATGGGGATGTCCTCCATGCAGGAAACTTGCCCCTAAGTGAGAGTGAGAGAAGACTTGTAAATCTGCCTGAATTTGGATTAAAGAGTGACAATACTGATCTGTGATTTGGGGAGGAGAATGGGGAAAGATGGGGTCCCATGAATAACTGAAATCTGGAGAGTGTTTAATACAAACCATTTATTGTGCATCTACTGCTCACATTACCCTATACCAAAACACACATATTTCGTCTTCCAGAAACTTGCCATCTAATTGAGGGTTAAAATATATGGTATATGTTCACATCCAAAAATAACCCAAGATGGGGCACCTGGGTGGCTCAGTCGGTTAAGCACCTGACTTTGGCTCAGGTTATGATCTCACGGTTCGTGAGTACAAATCCCACATTGGGCTCTGTGCTGACAGCTCAGAGCCTGGAGCCTACTTCAGATTCTGTGTCTCCTCTCTCTGTCCCTCCCCTGCTCACATTCTGTCTCTCTCTCTCTCAAAAAATGAATTTAAAAAAATAAAATAAAATAAAATAATAAAAATAACCCAAGAGGACTCATGGACTGCCTTGAGGGTACTCAAAACCTGGTAAAGGAGGCAGGTATGTGAGTAGGTAAGCTATAGTATGATAAAGTCAATGAGCAATTATTCACAAATAAAGTAGCCCCAAGGAGGTGATATGTGGGCTGGGTCTGTAGGAGAGGAGGAGACAAAGGATTTATGTGTTTAAAAAAAAATTTGTTTTAGGCAAATCTGGCTAAAACAGGAGGAGATTGATATATATTTGTTGAATGAACAAAGAAGTGATTAAAGAACGTGTTCCCAGGCATAGAGTATACACACTTGGGGGGTGGGCAGACATATAGTCTATCCCTCCCTGCAGCTTTAAGAACTCGAGGGGCCGGGCCTTGTAGGGCTTTCTGGGAGTTTTTACCCCTGATCTCATGACCACATTTACCATGGTGCCTAGCTGGAATCCCTACTCCACTGGTAGTAATATGGCTTGTATTTTTATAGCTCTTCTCGAAGCACTAGCATGCATATTATCTCATTTGAAACTGACAGTAGCCCTTGTTTTGTGCCTTATTTTTATAGATGAGTGAAATGCAGCCCAGATCTCCAGACTATAAAAGGCCTCTGCGCTGAACCAGCCTGTTTGACTTGGCCAGGAAGCCAGTGTTCCTCTCCCCAGAGGGAGATGCATATGCCTATGTGCATAGAAATTGACTACTTTTTTTTTTTATAAAGAAATGGGCTTCATTTTTTCTTAGTGCCATAGAAACTAAAATGCTTGGGCATGTTTTTATATGCAAAAATACCCCCACAGCAGAAAGAAAGAAAGTTAATTAAAGAAAGAAGCAAATATGTCCTCTATAGGTATATGGAACAAAGGTGGCCACATAACCCCAATTTTAAAGGGCAAGTTCAAACTTCTAATGTTTAAAAATTGTATAGATAATAGTATATACTATATTTAATATAATATACTATATTTAAATATTTATGGCAAAATGTATTGCTTTATATGGATTTGGCTTCAATAATGATAATTTGTTAAATGTGCCCATCTAAATGTGATACACAAGTCAGAAAATTATTTGTCCTCAGACTTTAGGTCCTAATTTTTGATGTTGCAAAGTGGGATTATTATACTTAAAGGAAAGAATATCAGCTTTCTTTTTTTTTTTTTTTAACGTTTATTTATTTTTGAGACAGAGAGACAGAGCATGAACGGGGGAGGGGTAGAGAGAGAGGGAGACACAGAATCGGAAGCAGGCTCCAGGCTCTGAGCCATCAGCCCAGAGCCTGACGCGGGGCTCGAACTCACGGACCGCGAGATCGTGACCTGAGCTGAAGTCGGATGCTTAACCGACTGAGCCACCCAGGTGCCCCAAGAATATCAGCTTTCAAATGAGAGTGTCCTCTGGGTAGACTGGCCCAAATTAGACTTCACAGGGGACCACGTTATGGTCTTTAGAACACAGCAGAACTCAGTGATGGACAACTGAGGTACAACTGTCAGAACAGAACTGTAAAACCAGCGTGATGCTGAGCCACTGAGGAACTGGCCCTGTCCTTCCCAAGGGGGATTGTTTCTGCAGTTGAGAGACCAGCCAGCCTTACAGGTGTAAAGACAAAGAGCCCACAGCTATTAAAGCAAACGGGGTGGATCCCAGACAGGATCAGATCATTGCAGCATGGCCCTTTCCCCGTCATGCCCAGCAGGCTGCTGTTTAAAAAAAAATTCTTAGAATTTTAAACTTGTTCTTACACTGTTAAACAAGTCCTTACACTTGTTAGAATTATGTATGCGATAATTTGGCTCTGAGTGAAAGTGTGAGGGTCACTGCAATGAGGAAGGTGTGTGCACTTCAGGGCATAAGCCATGAAATAAATGTCTCTTTTGGCTACTCTGAGACCATTTTAACGTTACATTTCTTATCTGCTTCTGATAGTGATTTCTGGACAGATATATACTATTGTATTGAATTGTGAATTCATATAAGGCATAGATGCATGAAAAGTTGTAGATTCTTTTACATCTTTTGGCTCAGGACTTTTCTTGGCATCCACAGAAGGCAAGAGAAGGCAGATGCCTCTAGTGAAACACTGGAAACTGAGACACAGCTCTGTTAAATGCTAATTGGTACTCAAACTTCTAGGATACACACCCCTCAAAGTAAAGCTACGGCATAAAAACGATACTGATATTAAAAACTGTGACCTGGGGCACCTGGGTGGCTCAGTCGGTTAAGCATCCAACTTCAGCTCAGGTCACGATCTCACAGTTCATGGGTTCGAGCCCCATGTCGGGCTCTGGGCTGATGGCTCGGAGCCTGGAGCCTGCTTCCGATTCTGTGTCTCCCTCTCTCTCTGCCCCTCCCCCGTTCATGCTCTGTCTCTCTCTGTCTCAAAAATAAATAAACGTTAAAAAAAAATTAATAAACACACACACACACAAACACAAAAAACTGTGGCTTCAGGGCACCTGGGTGGCTCAGTTGGTTAAGAATCCGACTTGGGCTCAGGTCATGATCTCATAGTTCATGGGTTTGAGCCCCACATCAGACTCTCTGCTGTCAGCAAAAAAGCCTGCTTCGGATCCCCTGTCCAACCCCCCCCTCCCCCCACTGCCTTCCCCCATTCACACTTTCTCTCTCTCTCTCAAAAAATAAATAAACATTTTTTAAAAAGCTGTGGGTGCCTAATTTTATTTGAATCAGGTATTTTTGGCTAGAAAATAAATTAGCAAATAGCCTCTACTATTTGGGACCCAGCTAATCAGGCAAGTTCTTTAATGCATATAGAACCTCTAAAAGGCCAATAATTCTCTCCTGTGGTGCTTTTGGGGGGATTACATGAAAAACTGATGGCACAGGTAGGAAACTCTTATGGTTTGAAGAAACATATGTGTTATAAAGAGTTATTTATTTTCAGATAGTTTCGATTCAAAGATATGACTGGCCCAAACATAGTAGATAAATCACATTGGAGGAAAAAAAGGAATTAGGTCAATATTTCCCAAACTTGGTATAATAGTGCTCCATGAAATGTTAATTGGTGTTCAGCGAAAAATAAGAGAGGGATCCCTTGAGCAAGTTTTGAGCAAAATTGTCATCCCCTTGGAGGTTTATAATGCACACCAGAACTGTAAAGTTTTTGAGAAGTCCTGCAGATACGTATTTAATTCATGTATTCCATTAACAGTGCTTACTGTATTGTTGTTGTGTGTCACCGGGTAGAGTCAGAAACCCAACATGTCCCCCTCTTATCTGATCATGGAATCCTGGTGTTAGTGTAATCCACTACCATGACTTGTTCCAAAGAGCACCATTTGTCCAGTGTTGGCTAGGTCTTCCTGAGCTTATGTTAGCATTCCTGCCAGCTGTACTTGGAGGCTTCTTCTCCCAGAGAATAGAAGCCTTCTTCAGGGAGCTGAATATTGGTATTGGAGCCGATTGGTAATGTTGGATGGGATTTGCCAATAGGCTGCAAGATGTGAAACCGAGGATGAGACAGCAAATGAACTGGGGCTGAAAAAAGAGAAACAAACCCAAGGTTTCAGGACAGCTGAGTCATCCATCCAGAGGCTCTGCGGAGAGTCCAGGTTTGGGGCAAAAGAATGGCATCTTAGGGAACCAGACTAGAGGGAGAAGGCTTGAACCCAAACACGGTGTGACAGAAGCCCAGAGAGTTCTTGAAATCTTTGAGTCCAGTTTATCATTACTCTTGTAAGGCGCCAGTGACCTTGGATGTAAAGAGTAAGGGGATTTTGAAGGATAGAGTGATAACTAAGACCATGTGTCTACTCACTTGAAATCTTATATTTTACTAATGATCTCATATTCTGTTAGTGGTTGATCATTGGCAGTCGTTCTAAAGAGTGATAGCTACATAGACAAAGCCATAGAATGAGTTAAGAGCATATGTGGTCTTGAAAGACAAGCTTCCAGGTTCTGTAAGTGGCTTTTGGATCAGAGCTCAGTAATTGGAGGAAGGGAGTGTTCAAAATGGGTTAGAGGACTGGGTGGCTGGTTACGTGCATTTTCTCATTCCCCCCTGTGGATTTGAAAAGATCTTGCTCACCATCTTTCACGTAGTTTTTTCTTTTTTTTTTTTCTTTAATCTGATGACTGTTACCAAGTACTCTTGTCCCCAAGGCTCCTTCAGCTTCCCCACAGTTTTCTTCTTCAACTTATTTCTTCAGACCATTTCTGTAGCCTTCCCGCACTGATGATCAATTTCCCAGCCCATTTATCATTTTCACTGATCACCAGAAGAGTCCCTTGGTTTGCAAACTTAATTTGAAAAGCCAGAATTAGTCAAAGCTGGTCCGTGCCTGTCCGTGTGGGTTTCACCTGCATCCAGAAATACTCTCCTCTCTCAGATCCCAGAACCTGGTGAACTGCAAACATGGGCATTTGAGCTGTGGTGTTAGAGATGGCAAGACATGCTTCCATGGGGTGATTTTTATTGTATATACATCTGTAAAATAACTGCCAGTTTCTTGCTTGAGAAATGCTCATCAGTCAAGACACGGTTAATATTTACATTCGTCAAGTTTTCATCAGTCTTTTCAAAGGGGCCTTTCAAGGGTAAAGACGAATGGGAACTTTTGAGCACCAGGGCCTCATTTCTTCCTGAGCCGAGCCCTGGCAGAAACAGAGCTCTGATGTAATGAATCACTGCTTTCTGTCTTGTCTGGAGACCTGCCTGATGAAACCCTCGTTCCTGAACAGCAAGAGGAAATTCCATTTGCCCGGCTCTGCTCACAGAGCCACAATTCACAGTTGTGGGATTTTTTGTTTCCCTCTTCTTTTTCTAGCTCACTCCATGTTGGTGCTTCTTTATTTTGGTTTCCAAAATGAGTGCCCAGACCTGCTCTGAGGGAGGGCACTTCTGGGTTTCCTGCAGCTCCACCCCCACCTGGGGTGAGCTCACAGGTCTCCCCTTCTCTCACTTCCCTCGTGGTTACTGCTAAGCCTTGTGGGGTTTTTAAGCCATTAGCTTGAGTAATGAGACTCTATCTGGGTGGTTTATTTGTGATAGTAATGCCGTTTCTGGTGAAATGCCTCAGTGTTTTGGCGTTGCTGTTCATACCTGCTCTGGGGTCAAGAGAAAATGAAAGTTCTTGTTTACCCTTTTATGTGAAACGCCCACGGTCTCCTCACACTTCTTCCTCAAAGGCCTGGCTTTGGTTCCCTCTGGTGTTTGCTACTGCAAGTGACCAGACAGTCCCTGACCTTGTGGGACAGTTTCGAGTGAAAAGCACCAACCTGTTGATTATAAGCTGGAAGGCTTTAGTTTTTCCAAGAGCTGTGACAGAGACCTGTTGAATCCCCGCCTTAGGATTCAGCCCAGCCAGATCCTATAACTTATCAGTCACGGCCTAGGTCAAAGTTTCCAGCTTTCATTCAAATTTAGCTCTGTGTCTCCTCCCTGTGCACGCTAAGGCACTCAGGGAAGCCTTTCTGAGAAGGTAACATGTGAGCTGAGGGCCAGGTCACTTATGGACTTGAATATGGCCTGTGGTAGGGTGAGGGGTCAGTCAGACAAACTGTCGCTTCCATAAAACCCAGTAATGGCCTCTATTTTCTTCCTAAGTCCCCTTTCTGTCTTTGTAATCTCTCCAGCCTTTCTCTATTGCGAATCCACCCATCACGTTTTCCACAACATTCATTCCTTGAAAGCCAAGGGTTTCTTCTCACCAAGGCTTCTGCACATGCTCTTTGCTACCTAGAAGACTTTCCTACCCAGTTCTCCTTCCTTTGACTTCTGCTTGGTTAAACCCCACTAATTCATCAGACCTCAGATATCTCTTCCTCTAGAAAGCTTTCCCTGACCAGCCAGACTAGGCTAGGTTCCCTAGCTCTGTACTTCTTAGTCCTGGTCATGATTGCCTGTATCTCCACTGGACCTTAAGTTCCTCAAGAGCAGGGACCATAGCTGTTTTACTCATCATTTGATCTCTGGCACTGAGCATAATGGCTGGCACATAGTAGATACTCAATAAACATGGAGCAGATGATGGCCTGAAAGCAACTGTGAGGCCCTGAAACCAGCAGCAGAGTCAAGGTTTTTTCGGACCAGATCTCTCATATTTCAAAGGTATGAAAGAGAGCTTGTGTTCTCTCTCTCTCAAAATAAATAAATAAACTTTAAAAAAACCCTGAGTGGAGAAATGTCAACAGATGGGTCGAGACAGATCTGCTGATTGGATCTGGGGGCAGCTCATGAAATGTGGTGTCAAAGCCCCTGCTGGGGGGGCGGGGGCGGCTACCAGGTGAAGCACCCCAGCTGGCCCTGGGTAAGGCAGGCCCATGGAATCTAGCTGACACAGATGGGCTCTGACAACCCCAGCACAAAAAAGACCAGAATCTGTTCTCCTGAAGTAGGAAGTAGTTGCAAAAAATGTACTGATGGGGAGACGAGAGCGTCTGGGCAGCAGACTCAGGGCTGGCAGGCTTGAGGCCTCTGTCCAGATTCCACGGGCTTGTTAGCATCTCTGCTGTCTGGCTCAAGACTGGGCCTTGTCTGGCCTGCCGGAAGGTAGAGACAGGGCATCCTGACAGGTGTTCGAGGAAAGGCTGGCAACCTGCCAGAGGGGTCCGAGGCCCACATGCTACTCTTCACTCAATAAGACAGGTTGAGGGTATGAATGTGGAAGCCCCATCGTCTGGCTTTGAATCCTAGCTCTGCCATTTATTCCTGGCTGTCCGATCTTAGGTAAGTTTCTTAGAAGTTCTTCAGCTCCATTTTTTCCTTTGTACCTATCTCACATTTTAAAAATCCCTAGAACACTGCCTGGCACCTAGTAAATACTGAAACAGCGCTGTCATTTGTAAAATGAGAATATTGGACATTGTGAACTCTGAGAACCCTTTCAGTATAAAATTCATGACCTGCCTGGCCTAAAATCCTGACGCCATCACTGACCACCTGGGAGTTGTCAAGGTCAGGGACTGGCTGTACCTGTTCAACTCTGTACCTGCAAGGGACCTGGGATAGCACCCAACATGCTGTAGGTACTTGGGAAACTGAATGTGTGCATGAGTTGCTTGATGAGGCTCCTGTGAGAAGGTGGAGAGGCTTGTTATGAAACAATGGGTGCTAGTTTCCCTCTGCTGCTAAGAGTTAGATTCGGCCAGGGGCTGAGACCTTCGGGAAGAAGGAGAAACCTCCTCTGTCTTAATAGATGGGTTTGTAGTCTTGAGGAGCACTGAAACCAAGAAGAAGAGGAAGCAACAGGAATTTGGGTGAATCAGTGTAGAGGAATACGTGGGGAAACCCACCATAGGCTATGGCCTGCTCCCCTGAGAGAGATACAGGCCCCCAGCTGACCTGGACCCCAGCTGTCCAGCAGAATGGAAAAACAAGTGGATTCAGAACCCAGAGACCAGAGTGTGAATCCAGACCTGCTTTGCTCTGTTGTGTTCCTTGGAGCAGAGCACATACCATGTCAGACAGTCAATTATTATAAAGTAAGCAATGAATTTTAAAGTACTTTCACAATATTGACAGAACGGACAACTAGCAGCAATATTCTCTCTTTCTCGGGTTGCCCAATTATGTGATGTTTTCCATAGACATTTTTAGTTTTCAAAGTGCTTTTAACAATACCTTCCCACACACAGAACACTCTTGCGGGGCAGGAACCTTCCTTGTGCTCATTTAGGAGACTTGATTCAGAGTGGTTGCTAAGATGGCCTAACTAGTTGGGCCCAGATTTGCAGTCTTTGAATCTTGCCATCTTTCTTTCCCCTCTGCCTCCCAGCACACTGCACAAATCTTCAGACTACCGTGAGATCTGCTGGGTGGTTGAATAGAGAAGAAATCTGGAGAACATATGTGTGGGGTGTGTGCGATTATGGCTCAGACTCTCAGGCTGGGGCTGCCATTGCTAGGAACTGGAGAGGAGAGGGAGAGGACCCATGAGCTGGCTGGCCCAGCTGTCAGCAACGGAGGGCATTCAGCTCGTGCATGGGTGAGGCGTCCAGGAAGGTGTATGGTTTACCTGCTTACTGAAAGGGTAGATGGCAGGCTCACTGTAGTGAAATTTTTAAGAAGGGAAAGCACTGGAGGTAAGTAAGTGCAATTGCTTCTCATTTGGGGCATTCAGCAATTTCTGATATGTATCTCTGGAGAATATCCTCTCAGTTTAGAAGGGAGATTGAAAAACTTGGTTTGGGCATTCGAAGCCTAACAAGAGCAGTAAAGAAAGTCATTTATGCTTCGTCACAAGATCTTCATCAGGCAACATTTACACACGCATTCATTCATTTCAGATTTCCTGGGTCCCTATTATGTGCCGAGCACTGTCCTGGGCACTTTAGGGGGATATAGATTCATCCCAGGTGTAGTCCCTGACCTTGAGGGACTCCCAGCTGCTGAGTGATATAGTCAGGATCTGAACACAAGCAATCTGACTCCATGTTCTGTGCTCTAAATTAATATTATGTTGCCTGGTTAGAAAACACACATAACTCAGCCCAGAGCAATCAAGGGAAGCTTCTATGAAGAGGTGTCACTTTTGCATTGAGTTGAGTTCAGGAGGTGTAAGAAGAGAGAAGGATGTTTCTAGGGAAACAAAACAATACGTTCAAAGGCTAAAAGGCATGAGGAGAGAAAGGCGTAGTATTTAAGGAACTGCAAATTACATGTAATGACAAAAATAACAATAATAATAATGAAAGAATGTGTATAGGAAGTGGAAGTAGATGAGACTGGAGAGATAAAGCTGGGCCCGTAAAGCACTTTATTTTTTTAATATATACTTTAAATGTTTATTTATTTTTGAGAGAGAGAGAGACAGAGCAAGTAGGGAGGGGCAGAGAGGGAGGGAAATAGAATCCAGAGCAGGCTGTAGGCTCTGGGCTGTCAGCCCAGAGCCTGACATGGGGCCTGAACCCATGGGCTGTGAGATCATGACCTGAGCAGAAGTTGAGTGCTTAACCAGCTGAGCCACCCAGGCGCCCCCACCATAAAGCCCTTTAAATTCCATGCTATTTTGTGTTTCATCTCAGTGCCTGGAGAAGTGATTGACATGTTTGAGGCAGGGCCATTGACATGATCAGCACTGTGATATGGGATATTATGTTTAAGGGGTTCTTCTAAAGCAGTGTTTGCAAGCCTAGTCATTTACCTACTAAAATAACCATTTTTTTCTTCTTTGAACCCACCTGCCGCAGCCTTCTCACCACAGTAAACAGTATCCACAAATGTCTGTGTTTCAGGGCAAATATCTAGGGGTCATCCTTGATTCCTCCCATTCCCACACCGCACACCGCCTACATCCAAACCATCAGTATGTTCTCTCTGTTCTGTCTCTACAAAGTATCCTGAGTCCATTCGCTGCTCTCCATAGCCAGTCTCTGGCCTGAATGATTGCATCCGTCTTCTCATGATCAGGTTTCTCCTGCTTTCCGGAAATTGAATCGCCATGCAGCAGCCAAAGGGATCTTTGCAAAAATCAGATAATCTCAACCCCCTACTTATATCCCTTTACAAACAGTTCTCCATTGCCTTTGGAGTAAAATCCAGCCTCATGATGGCTGTCGGAAAGGCAGCCACCTCTCCAGTAATCTTGGAATCCACTTACTTGCCCTCTTGTTAGCAGACTCTGGCCACCTGGCCCTTTGACAGTTTCTAGGACTTGCCAAGCTCCTTATGACTTAGTTCTTTGGACTTTCTGTTTCCTATTCTTCGAACACCCTTCCCTGAACAGTTCCTGCCACCTTCTCCTTCTCCACCTTCCAGCTTAAATATTTTTGGGGAGGCCGTCTGTACACCTCATGTTATTCTTCATCATGGCACACAGTGCCTTTCTTTCATAGCATGCATATATATAGTGGCACACACACACACACACACACACACATATATATATAGCCTATATATATATATATATATATATATATATAGCCTAGCACAGGGGCTGGAGCCAGGAGGCACTCAATAAATATTTGTTGAGTGAGTGATTGAATGAACAAATTGAGTGCAATTTACTCCTCTAAGAGCCAGACTTTTTCTTGCTTCTCTCATTTTAATAAGGGAAGGGATACTGAGTGGAAGAACAAAACAAAAGGAGATTACTCCCTTTAGTCTTGTCTTTTTCTTCTTTGCCAGATTTCACTTACTAGTTATGAAGATGAATTTCTGACATTGTTTATTCCCCCGAGATGCTGGTTCAGCGTGCTGAGTGGCTGAGGCCTCTGGCAACAGCTCTTCATCCAGTGGAAGAGATGCTGCTTGCTCCTGCCCGTCAGAAAACAACACTGTGCCATGGCAGGGGAACAGAAATGCATTCAGTGCACCATCAGTGCAAATGGGCAGAGTGGAAGGGACTGGGGAGAGCATGCTGGGCTCAGCCCCTTGGTTGCACAAAGGACGAAACAGGTCTCTGAGAGGTCAAGGGAACAGAATCTGGTCCTGTTTCTTCTGACTCCCCCCCCCCCGCCGCCCCCCAGTCCTAGTGAGAGCCTGGATCTCAGTGACATCATTGCCCTGTGGCCTCTCCTCACCAAGGGGACATGAAAGCCTGTGTTGTCAACAGCCTGCTTGTCCTTCTGGATCAGTTAGGAATGTACTTGACATCTCTGAGTGCCCTCTGCAACTCTAATTTGGGTTATGTTTCCATGAATACAGGGGAAACTTATTTTTCTTCTCAACCCAAATCATGCCCTGGGAGTTAATGAGGTTCTTAGCGTTACCGCTTATTGTGTAGCAGTAGAACTTTTCTTCATTTATGCTTAGCTTGCCTCCTGTAAGATCTAAGGTAGGAATCAGCACAGGCAACTTGAGGATTGTGTGTGGCTTGAGTGTCTCATAGCCCTGCAGGTGTGCTTTATTGAACCCCCAAAACTAATGTGAATTAGTTGCTAATGGAAAAATTGGATGGTTTTACATAAGAATCTGAGATTATGGCTTCTCTGGGAAAATAACCAATGTTTCGCAGTTCTGGGCTTAAAATTTCCTTTTTTTTTTTTTTTTTTAGAGGGAGAGAGAGAGCGCAAGAGGGGAGGGCCAAAGAGAGAGAGGGACAGAAGATCCAAAGTGGGCTCTGTGCTGATAGCCCAGTGCAGGCTCAAACTCACAAACTACAAGATTGGTCATGACCTAAGCTGAAGTCGGACGCTCAACCGACTGAGCCACCCAGGCGTCCCTAGGCTTACAATTCTTTGTGGCAACAGTTGGTTGGAACTCAGTAGAGGTGGCCCCATTTAGACCTGGGAACTCTCCCCAGCTTGATGCAGATGTCATCACTCTTCCCTTCCATGCAGCTGGCTTGTTGCTCTGCACTGGCGCGTGGTCATCAGGTGCTTTCAGCAAACAATTGTGACGTCTAAAGTGAAGTTAGTCCAGGGGCGCCTGGGTGGCGCAGTTGGTTAAGCGTCCGACTTCAGCCAGGTCACGATCTCGCGGTCCGGGAGTTCGAGCCCCGCGTCGGGCTCTGGGCTGATGGCTCAGAGCCTGGAGCCTGTTTCCGATTCTGTGTCTCCCTCTCTCTCTACCCCTCCCCCGTTCATGCTCTGTCTCTCTCTGTCCCAAAAATAAATAAACGTTGAAAAAAAAAAAAACTTTAAAAAATAAAGTGAAGTTAGTCCAGAAGGATTTGAAGGAAGGCTGCAGGAGAAACTCAAGCTAAGGTGTAAGTAACTATTTTAAGTTAGGAAAGGGATAGGTAAAAGTTCTGAGAATCTTCCACAAACATTCCTTTAATGTTATCCATTAAGGTCCTACTGTAAACCAGGCACAAAGAGCTAAAAATATGGAAGGTTACTCCCCTTCACTTTCTACCATTACTATCTGCTTCTGCTCTCCCCACTCTTCTCAAGTGGCTCTCTCAAAGTTCATTAACAGTCTCCACTATGGCCAAATTGTGTCCCCGCAAAAATTCATATTTTGAAGGCGTAACCCCCAATGTGATGGTATTTGGAGATGAAGCTTTTGGGGGTTAATTAGGTTTAGATGAGGTGGTGAGAATGGAGCTTCTCTCTCTCTCCTTCTCCCTTTCCCAGTCTCTCCCCTCCATGTGAGCGCATAGAGACAAGACAACCCTCTGCAAGTCAGCAAGAAAGCCCAGCAAGAAAACCATGATGGTACCCTGGTCTCAGACTTCTAGCTTCCAGAACTGTGGGAAAATAAATGCCTATTGTTTAAGTCACCCTGTCTATGGTATTTTGTTATGGTGGCCCGAGAAGACTAATCTAATTGTCAGTCGTGTGGTTCTTGTCGTATTTGGATTCCCTGCAGCCTATGAGAGGGTAAACACTCTCTCTGGCTTAACTCTTATCCTTTGGCGTCAGGGGACCATGTTCCTCCTACATTTGGAGCTGCTTCTGAGTTTCCTTTGCTGACTACCTCTTGAGAGTATCTACGTCTTTGAGAGTTGATGAAAACCCAGTGTGTGTGATGGGATGAGGGTGGAAGGAAGGAAGGGAAAGGGTGCAGTCTGGATCTTATCCTTTCTTGCTCTGATGCTTTTTCCTGGGAATTTCATGTATTCCAGCAGTCTCAAACTCCTGAGCTCCAGACAGAATCTCCACTTACAGGTACATAAACCAATAGGACTCAGATAAACCATTGCATTCTGCCCATGCATTGATTCCTCCTTCCATGTTTTTGCCTATTCAAGTCGCCATTGAATCTATCTTCCACTCTACAAACTGGGAGTCATACTACATTTATTCATTAGACAGTTGGTTTCAGAGTATTTTCTGTGTGCCAGGAATTGGCATAAATTCCAGGGACACAGCAGTGCACAGAAAAAATGTTTTCCCTGTTCTTATAGAGTTGCCATTCTTTACCTGCCCCTTCACTTCCATGTCCAGTTGGTCTCCATATCCTTGATGCTTAAAACCTCTCCAAGCTGTCCCCTTCCTTATACCTTCACTGCTTCTCTGGAGCTCCTACCACCTCTTACCTGGACTGCTTCATTTCTTCCTAACTGGCTTCCCCGATACCAGTCTGCTCTTAATCTCTACCAGAGTTAACTGGAAAAAAAATCAAATCTATTCCATAGCTAAAGACTTTTTCTAGCTTCTTTTTCTTCGAGGAGCTCTTTTGTTTAGCTTAAGGGGTCTTTCTTTCTTTCTTTTTTTAATTCATTTTTTATTTTTTAAAATTTACATCCAAGTTAGTTAGCATATAGTGCAACAATGATTTCAGGAGTAGATTCCTTAGTTCCCCTTCCCCATTTAGCCCATTCCCCTTCCCACAACCCCTCCAGTAACCCTCTGCTTGTTCTTCATATTTAAGAGTATCTTCTGTTTTGTTCTCCTCCCTGTTTTTATATTATTTTTGTTTCCCTTCCCTTAGGTTCATCTGTTTTGTCTCTTAAAGTCCTCATATGAGTGAAGTCATATGATTTTTGTCTTTCTCTGACTAATTTCACTTAGCATAATACCCTCCAGTTCCATCCACGTTGTTGCAAATGGCAAGATTTCATTCTTTTTGATCGCCGAGTAATACTCCATTGTGTATATATATATATATATATATATATATATATATATATAAAATACTCTATTGTGTGTGTATATATATATATATATATATATATATATACCACACCTTCTTTATCCATTCATCCATCGAGGGACATTTGGGCTCTTTCCATACTTTGGCTATTGTTGATAGTGCTGCTCTAAACATGGGGGTGCATGTGTCCCTTCGAAACAGTACACCTGTATCCCATGGATAAATGCCTAGTAGTGCAATTGCTGGGTCATAAGGTATTTCTATTTTTAGTTTTTTGAGAAACCTCCATACTGTTTTCCAGAGTGGCTGCACCAGCTTACATTCCTGTTAAGGGGTCTTTCTTTTCCCTCTCCCTCCCTATTCCTCCTCCCCCTTCACCCTTCACCCTCCTCCTCCCTCTCCCCCTCCCTCTCCCCCTCCCTCTCCTCCTCCTCCTCCTCCACCCTCTCCTCCTCCTCCTTCTTCTCTCTTACTACTTTTCCAGCTTTTTCCTTTAGAAGCTTTTTCCTTTTCCTTACTTCTAAAGGAAAATACTCTAGTATCCAGAGTGTAAACAGAATGAATTTTTACCATTCCCCAAACATGTCAGATTGTTTCCTGGTACTTCATTATTGATACACTCACTATTCCTTCTATCTGCACTGCTGTTGCTTTGCCTCTTCTTGGCCTGAAATTTGAAGAGATAGTTCAGGAGCTATCTCTTTGTGAAACTTAATTTTTCAAGATAGGGCTCTTCTTTCTGCCAAACTCCCATAGAACTGTTCATTCTACAATTGAAATACATTTTCCATTCTACTGTTATTACCTGTCTGTTTATTTTGAGGCCAGGGTCTATGTATATTTATTTTTAAATCTCTATTATCTGGTGGATGAACCAGTTCATAGGAGGCATGGGACACATTATTCATAAATAACAATGTGTTCTCAGGACACCTGGGTGGCTTAGTTGGTTAAGTGTCCGACTTCGGCTCAGGTCATGATCTTGCAGTCTGTGAGTTCAAGCCCCACGTCGGGCTCGGTGCTGACAGCTCAGAGCCTGGAGCCTGCTTCTAATTCTGTGTCTCCCTCTCTCCCTGCCCCTTCCCCACTCATGCTTTTCTCTCTCTCTCTCTCTCTCTCTCTCTCTCTCTCTCAAAAATAAACATTAGGGGCGCCTGGGTGGCGCAGTCGGTTAAGCGTCCGACTTCAGCCAGGTCACGATCTCGCGGTCCGTGAGTTCGAGCCCCGCGTCAGGCTCTGGGCTGATGGCTCAGAGCCTGGAGCCTGTTTCCGATTCTGTGTCTCCCTCTCTCTCTGCCCCTCCCCCGTTCATGCTCTGTCTCTCTCTGTCCCAAAAAAAATAATAAATAACGTTGAAAAAAAAAAATTTAAAAAAAAAAAAATAAAAAAAAAATAAACATTAAAATTAAAAAAAAAAAATAACATGTTCTCTAATCTCAAAGGGCTTTTTAGTCTGATAGGGAAGCAAGACCTGGCACCTCACCAGGAAGTCCATGATCAGTGCTGTATGATATTAGATTTGTTTCTAACTATCTTAAAGTGTTGCTATTATGAGTAGGAACGTTTGTTCATTATGTCTTCTAATTAGTTTCTTCTGGCGGGTGCTATAGGGCTGTATGTTAGTCTAGGGCTGACATTTCTAAATCTTGGTGGCCTAAAACAGAAATTTATTCTCTTGTAGTTTCAAGGCCAGGGGGAGAATTTGTTCCTCACCTCTTATAGTTGGTGGCTGTGGTGTTTCTTGGTTTGTGGCCACATCACTCCAATCTTCAAGGTCAACCTTCAGATTCCTCTCTGCTCTGTGTTTACATCGCCTTCTCTCCCCCTCTCTCGTTCTCTCTCTTCCTCCGTGTGTGTGTGTGTGTGTGTGTGTGAGGGGTGGATAGAAATTTTCCTTTTTTGAAACATATTGCATTTAAGGTCTGAAATTGTTGAGTTTTAGGAGTTCGCTATATATTCTGGATATTATTCTTATTGGATATATGACTTGCAAATATTTTATCCCATCCAGTGGGTTGTCTTTTTGCTTTCTTGATAGTATCCTTTGATGCACAAAAGTTCGTAGTCGTGTTGAAGTCCAATTTATCTATTTTTTCTTTTGTTGTCTGTGCTTTGGTTGTCATATCCAAGAAGTCATTGCCAAATCATTTCCTTTCTTTTTTTTCCAAAAAATATTCTCTGGTATAGATATGCCACATTTTATTTATCGATTCATCAGTTGATGGACATTTGGGTTGTTTCCACCTTTTGGCTATCATCAATAATGCTACTTTGAATATTCACAAATTTATGTTCTTGTGTAGACATAAGTTTCTATTTCTCTTGGGTATAAATCTAGAGTAGAATTGCTGGGTCATATGGTAACTGTTTAAAGAAGTGCCAGACTGTTTTCCAAAGTGGCTGTATCATTCGTGTCTGAGGGTTCCAATTTCTCTACATTCTCACCAGCAATTGTTGTTATCTAACTTTTGGATTATAGTCATCCTGATGGGTTTGAAGTAGTATCTTAGCATGGTTTTGATTTTCATTTCCTTGATGACTAATGATGTTGTGTATCTTTTCAAGTACTTATTGGTCACTTGTAGATAGATCTTCTTTAGAGTAATGTTTATTCAGATCCTTTGCCCATTTTAAAATCAGGTTGTCTTTTTATTATTGAGTTGTAATAGTTCTTTATATGTTTTAGATACAAGTCTCTTATCAGGCATATGATTTGCAGAAGTTTCCCATTCTGTGAGTTGTATTTTCACTTTCTTGATGGTGTTCTTTGAAGCAGAGACATTTTAAATTTTGATGATGTACACTTCATGTATTTTTCTTTTTTGTTGCTTGAGATTTCTTTTTTAAAATGTATTTACTTATTTATTTTTTAATTTACGTCCAAGTTAGTTAGCATATAGTGCAATAATGATTTCAGGAGTAGATTCCAGTGGTTCATTCCCTACGTATAACACCCAGTGCTCATACCAACAAGTGTCTCACTTAATGCCCCTTGCCCATTTAGCCCATCCTCCCACCACAACCCTCCAGCAATCCTCAGTTCTCTGTATTGAAGAGTCTCTTATTGGGGCGCCTGGGTGGCGCAGTCGTTAAGCATCCGACTTCAGCCAGGTCACGATCTTGCGGTCCGGGAGTTCGAGCCCCGCGTCGGGCTCTGGGCTGACGGCTCAGAGCCTGGAGCCTGTTTCCGATTCTGTGTCTTCCTCTCTCTCTGCCCCTCCCCCGTTCATGCTCTGTCTCTCTCTGTCCCAAAAATAAATAAACGTTGAAAAAAAAAATTAAAAAAAAAAAAGAAGTCTCTTATATTTAGTACCCCCTCCTTGTTTTTATATAATTTTTGCTTCCCTTCCCTTATGTTCATCTGTTTTGCGTCTTAAATTCCACATGTGAGTGAAGTCATATGATATTTGTCTTTCCCTAATTTCGCTTTGTTGCTTGAGATTTCAGTCTCAGAAAGCATTGCCTAATCTGAGCTTATTTATGCCTCTGTTTTCTTTTAAGCATTTTATAAGTTTAGCTCTTACATGGATGTCTTTGATCTGTTTTAAGTTCATGTTGTATAAAGTAGGGGCCCAACTTCACTCTTTTGCATGTGGCTATTTCAGTCTCTCCAGCACCATTTATTGAAAAGACAATTTTTTTCTCCATTGGAACATCTTGATACTCTTGAAAATCAACCTACTACTAATGGGAGGGAACTGGAGCTTTTCTTTATTTAATACAGAGATGATAGTGAGAATTTTGACACAATCCTGATTTTAATGGGAAACTTTTAGGCCTTCATCTTTTTTTGTGGTGCTGCTGTTAGTTTTCAATAGATAGCCGTATTAATAAAAGGATGTTTCTTTGTATTCCTAGTTTCTTAAGAGTTTTTAAATTTGTAAATGACATTCAAATGTTGTCTCTACATCATGAAGATGATCATGTTTTGTTTTTATTCATTAATCCATTAGTATATTAAGTCACACTGGTGGGTATTTTCTTTTAAAAAAAAATTTTTAATGTTTATTTATTATTGAGAGACAGAGACAGAGCATGAACATGGGAGGGGCAGAGAGAGGAGGAGACACAGAATCCGAAGCAGGTTCCAGGCTCTGAGCTGTCAGCATAGAGCCCGACGCGAGGCTTGAACTCACAAACTGTGAGATCATGACCTGAGCTGAAGTCAGACGTCCAACCAACTGAGCCACTCAGGCACCCCATGATGGGTATTTTCTAATGGCTAATTCTTATATTCCTGAGATAAGCCCTTTCTGGACTTGCTTAGGTTTTATTTGGTACTTCTGTAACCATCTGTGTGAGATTGGCCCATAGATTCCTTCTCTTATATAGTTTTGATCTGCTTTTGGTTTTTGTGTCAGACATCGCTTGAGTATTAAACATCTTTCCAGTCCTACCTCTAACTCCTGGGTGACCAGTTCCATGCTGGCTTTGTCCCAGTACAACCTACTGTACCTGGCCTAGGTTCATGCCCTGCTCCTCCAACATCCTTCCTAGAGCTTTCCCAAGGCACAAGCATGAGATACCCACAAAACCTGCTCTGCACTCACACACGTGCAGCTGGAAGTGCAGGCGGGTGAGGAGTGAACACCTGTGGGGTCACTCATGACCAAGGGCAGACCTTGACCAAAGCACTCAGGAGAGCTTATTGCACCTTCTTTTCTTTTCCCAGGCTGACAGTCCTGAGATGAAATTAAGAGGCCTCTTAGAAGGTCTCAGCCTCCCTTAGTGGAAGCCAACTCAATGATATATTCCTTTTTTTTTATGTTTATTTATTTTGAGAGAGAGAGAGAGAGCATGCATGTGCACACAAGTAGGGAGGGACAGAGAGAGGGAGAGGGAGAATCCCAAGCAGACTCTGTGCTGAGACAAGCTCTGCCCCAACGCGTGGGGCTCAATCCCACAAATTGAGAGATCATGACCTAAGCTGAAATCAAGGGTGGGATGGCTTAACCCACCCATTGAGGTGCCCCTCAATGATGTATTCCTATGTGAGCTTTTCTCCTTCCTTGTTTCAATGCTCTGTCCCTCACTTCTGCTTCCCAGGATCACAGTCTAAATAAACTACCCCTATGGAAGCCTGCGTCTCAGGCTCTGTTTTCAGGGAAGTCCCAGCTAAGACAGTTTTGTTCCAGAAAAATAAATTGATAACTTCCTTTTTTTTCTTTAAAATATATTCTGTTTTGGGGGTTCCTGGGTGGCTCAGTTAATCAGACAAATCTTGATTTCAGCTCAGGTCATGATCTCACGGTTTGTGAGTTCAAGCCCCACGTCGGGCTCTGCCGTGATGCTACAAAGCCTGCTTGAGATCTCTCTCTCCCTCTCTCTCTGTCCCTACCCTGCTCGTGCTCTATCTCTTTCTCTCAAAAGTAAATAAATAAACATTTAAAAAAATGTTCTGTAATCTGTTGAATGTTTGTTAAAACCTGCCTGTGAAACCATACTGTACCATTTGTGAGAGAAGAAAGGGAAACTTCTTCCCCCTGCAACTCATTCAAGTTTTTAAATAGTTATTGGTTTATTCAAATCTTCTATTTCTCTTTGAGTTTATTTTTATAATTTATATTTTTCAAGTTTATGTTGTTTTTCTTTTATACTTTTAAACTTTCTACTGCATGTATAGTTATATCTTCCCTTCACTTCTAATGCTCATTTGTGCCTAATTTGTGTCTTCTCTTGTTTTTGCTTGATCAGTATAACCAGGGGCTTATTTGTTGTCTTTTCAAAAACATAATTATTGATCATCATTAATTTCAGGTTTTGTACTTATTTCTTTTTTCCTACTCTCTTTGAGTTTTCTTTGAGTCAAATGCTTCCTGAGTTAACTCATTTATTTTTCTTAAAAAGTTTTAATATATAAGATATCCCAAATACCCAGAAGAGAAAAAAACCCAAAAACATATATTGGTAATAAATGCCCATGTCACTACCACACAGATTTTAAAAAACAGATTACTTTCAACCTTACTTATTTACCAAAGATTTCTTATTTACCAATAAATGCATTTAAGACAACTAACATAACATAACATAACATTCATTGCATCTTACAATTCTTGATTTGTGGTTTTGGTTATCTCTTAGTTCTGAACATTTTGAAATTTTTGTTGTAATTTCCTCTTGAATTTATTTATTACTAGAATTATATCATTAAAATTCCAAATGTATTCTCTCTTATCTTTCTATATTGATTTCTAATTTTATTGCTCTGTGGACAGAGACTGTTAAATCTATTCTTTTAGATTAGTTGATACTTCTTTATTGATTTGGAAAGATGCTCTTGACATGTTGTTAAGAGAAAGTATCATTATGATAAAAATTATTGCACTGGGGAGAAAAAGTGTATGCATGCTCGCAGGAGGGAAAGATAAAGCGGATTCAAGCCAAAATATTTATCTGACAAATAGTTATCACCAAAGTGAAAGAAGATTATGGAAGGTTTCTTTTTAAGCTTTCATTTTAATTCCAGTTAGCTAACATACAGTGTTATATTAGTTTCAGGTGTACAATGTAGTAATTCAACACTTCATGAAAGGTTTTTTTTTTTTTACTTCATTTTTCTTCTTGGCTTTTCAATAATTTTTTTTAATTAAAAATTTTTTTTCAACACTTATTCATTTTTGAGAGACAGAGAGAGACAGAGCACCAGAGGGAGAGAGGCAGAGATAGAGAGAGAGAGAGAGAGAGAGAGAGACAAAATCCAAAGCAGGCTCCAGGCTCTGAGCTGTCACCACAGAGCTTGACCCGGGGTTCAAACCCACAAACCCCAAGATCATGACCTGAGCTGAAGTCAGACACTTAATGGACTGAGCTACCCAGGTGCCCCAAATTTTTAATAATTTTTTAATGACCATGTTCTCTCTTAAAAAATTAAAAATCAGCTTACTGATTTTTAAAAATCTTTCTTTGTAAAAATAATCGATGCCCATTCAAGAAACTTTTTAAAATACAGAGATATATACTTTAGAAGTTTCTTGCTTAACTTCTAAACATACAGAGCATACAGTTATTAATTAAAAATGGCATTACATGTAAACATAGGTATTATATACATGTATGTAGATATGTGTATATGTAGATATTTCTAAAACTTGCTTTTATTCCTTTAAAGTATATTATGGAGACTTTTGCTTTGCTATAGCAGGCTGACCATATGACTTACACACTTTTGCTCCTCAAAACTTATTGAAATGACAGCACAAATGTATTCCCAAAGAGACCAAATCATGGCAATAAATTCTGAAAAGGGTAACAAAAAACAAAGCATAAGAAGAGATAGTTCCTTCTAAGCCTCAGGAACTGGTGGCACTGTTATCAGGAAGGTGGGGGTGAGGTGGGTTGTGGGTTGGGGCGTAAGGAGCAGACCACCTCCACTTTCTTCTTGGCCCCAGTCAGTTAATTCTTCAGAGAAATGGACCAGGGAAGCCCTGAACTTTGGGGATTCCAGGCATGGAAATTTCTCTGGGACGTACTGGTAAGTGAAACAAACAAACAAACATGTAGAAAGATACACATGAGCTAAACTCTTGTATATTAACAAAACAAAGCATACGTACATAAGTAAGAATCTAAAAGCATGAAACAATTTTGGAAAGATACACACAATATCTGTGGTCATGTAGTTTCCTAAGTGGTATGGGGCTCTTCTCTAAATTTTCTGCCTGAGTGAACATATTCATTTTTGTGACTTTAAATGCTGTCTTCATGCTGAAAACTCCCAATTTTTTGTCTCCATTGGGTGGGGTTCCACCACTGGCTCACACTGAGCCAGCCATGGTGCTACCTTCCATGGCCACAGTGATTGCTTTAGGGAAGCGCATAAGACTCCAGTAGAACTCATGGGACTTGATGGAATTTGGAGGCAATTTTTTCCAGCTGGCTTTGAACCTGAGAAGGAGAAAGGTCTTGTAGCATTCTTGCTATAGGCCACTGAACTGTTACTAATCCTGAGTATTATCAATGATTTATTTTTACCTTTGCCCATGTGTCAGGAGTAAATATATCTGGGTGACATTTTGTTTATTGTTAGTGAGGTTAAGCATCTCTTCATGTTGCGTAATCATTTGCATAAGCTGCCCATTTATTCTCTTTTGTCATTTATAAATTGCATTGTCAGCCTGTTCCTAATGGATAAGTAAGATGTTTTAACATATTGTGAATATTATGCCTTTCTTATATGTATCGCATGTATATTTAGCACACTGTTTTGAGTCACTATTTTCTAATTATTTTAATGTTGTTATTGACGTTGAATATGTCCTGGGACAGTCATTGGTCAACTGTGCCTACATTCACCTGGGAACTAAGGAGGGCAGCAGCTGCTTTCCAAGTGCTTCCTCTCCTAGCAACACCTCCCAACATGGGTTTATTGTGGACTGGTCAAATATGAAAATTCTCCTTCACAGCCTGCTAGAGGTGTGCGAGCACAGACTACATTCTTATGAAGATTTACAATAAAAAAGAGTAAAACATCCGAACAATCATTTTGCCCTTATTTATTGTGTCACTGAAAATACAAATCGCATCCAATGTGTAATTCACCTTGCTGATTAAGCATAGCATGAGTTTTTGTCTTACAAATTAAGTCCATTTAGTGGTAAGTTTTTGTGGCCTCTTTGAGTCCCATGGGCCAGCCATTAGGAAATGCTGATTTATCTGACCAGCACATAATATAAGAAAGACAAATGGAAGGATAGCTAAACTTTATAAACATCAACAATGTGTCAGGCACTATTCTAAATATGCTACACACATTACACCCTTCATTTCTTAAAACAAGCCCATGAGGCAGGTACTATGATTATCCCTATTTTCCGGATGGAGGAACAGGGACCGCTAGGTTAATTAGCTTGTCCAAGCCCAGCCAGCTACTTGTGGAAGACCAAGGCTTTGAACTCAGAAGGTCTGTGCTCACCAGCTGCTCTTTAAGCCACTATGCACACATCCTTCTTAGTGCTTTGTTTTATTTCATTTTGTTTTGGTTGCCTTAAACTTGATTGTGTCATTTAAACCCATAGAATGTAGATCTGAGTTTTTGTTCTATAGCATGAAAATGGGAATTCAATGTGATAAGGACTCTTAGTGTGTTTAATTCTGAGCTCTCCAGATGGGACTGGCATATATTTCTAAGAGATCAAACATTATTTTATTTTATTTTTTAATTTTTTAAATGTTTACTTATTTATTTTGAGAGAGAGCACAAGCAGAGGAGGGGCAGAAAGAGAGGGAGAGAGAGAGAATCCCAAACAGGCTCTACACTGTCAGCCCAGAGCCCGACGTGGGGCTTGAACCCACCAACCGTGAGATCATGACCTGTGCTGAAATCAAGAGTCAGACGCTTAACCAGCTGAGCCACCCGGGTGCCCCAAAGATAAAAAATTATTTTAAAACACTCTGCAGTGTCTCATGCTGCCCTAAGCAAATTTTGGAATAAGTTTGACCTATACCAAGAATATGGCATGTATATATTTTTACTGAATTTGTCTTTATCAAGCTGGTGGCTGGTTATTTCAGATGATCAGAAAGGTGGATACTTGCTGTCTTGGCAGGGTTAGTGGGGCTCCTAGGGAATGTTGGCCATTGCCTGGAGCCAGGCTGAGTTAGTAGGTTGGTCGGAGTGCAGGCTGCCAGGGACCTGGCTAAAGGAGCTGGAGGGAAGAACTAGGAAAATCTAGGTGAAGGGACCCCTGAGCCTGAGGAAAGGGGTGCTTGGTCAGTAGGCATGTGGCCCAGGCACAGTGGGGCCTGATGGCTCCGGGATTGGGTGCAGACATGGGATGGTCCCTAGGAACTCCCTGAGAAGCATGGTGGCCAGCAGGTCACTCTGAGTAGATTTGCCTATTTGGGGGGCACAATTCTGCATCTGAAATCAGCACCATTCTTAAGCTTTTGCTCTCACTCCCCTACCCCAGAGCTGGTAAGGACATTCCATGGCCAATAACCTCTCATGAGGGATACACGGGGACCCCTAGAAACAGTGTTTAAAATATTAATAAGAAATAATATTTATTGAGCTTATACCATGGGTCAGGAATGAGTCAAAGGCCTTCCACATGTACCAACCCTCTGAGGCAAGTATTGTGTACAGGTGTGGCAGGTGAGGCAAAGGGAGCTTAGGGAAATTGGCCAACATCACATAGAATGCGAATGGGGCAGGTGGAAGAGGGAGGGATCCGAGGGAGTTTGGCTCCAGACCCTGTACATCAAGCTGTCATATGGTACTGCCTTCTTGGTATGTTAGTAAAGGGTTTCACTCTCCAGATATAAGAGGAGCACTGAATTTGCTATACTGCTTAGAACAAAATATGTCAGTCTCAAGTCAGTAATTTCCTTCAGCCCTGTATCTGTCTCCCAGAGTCCTGTGCACAGTCCTGTAGGAGGTTATCTTCTGGCCAAATGTCCTTCATCTCTGGATTTTCCTGGGCTGGAAAGGGGTTCAGTTCTCAGCTTTTAAGCCACAAGAGGAAGTTTTATTTACTCTGTGGCTATTTAATACCTATATGTATGTGTGTGTATACACACACACACACACACACACACATATATATATACATATATATATATATATATATATATATATATATTTTTTTTTTTTTTTTTTTTTTTTGCTGATGCTTCCTTTGTCCTATTGGGCTCATTTTGCCCATCAGTCTCCCCTGAAGAACCAAGACAAAGTGTATATGCTGAGTGTTATCTGGCCACCTCCTGACTGACAGGTCTGGCACAGTGACATTGGGTCCTGGCTCTCCCTCCAAAGCATTCATCGCTTACAGGAATGTCCACTGATGGCCAAGGGTCAGAGCTGCTGGAACACTGAGAAGTCCAGTGGAGGAATGCTGCATTTGCTTCTGTTCTGAGATCTCTGGGGTAAGTTCTTGAAGACTGTGGCTCTTACCAAGGAAGTCCCTGGTGGCTAAGTAAAGAGGTTCCAAGTAAAAGAAAGAAAGAGTTGTTTAACTACTACATATATATTTTTAACTTTTTAAAAATGTTTTTATTTATTTTTGAGAGAGAGAGAGAGCACAAGCAGGGGACGGGCAGAGAGAGAGGGAGACATAGAATCAGAAGCAGGCTCCAGGCTGTGAGCTGTCAGCACAGAGCCCGACAAGGGGCTCGAACCTGTGAACTGCAAGATCATGACCTGAACCAAAGTCGGAGCCACCCAGGTGCCCTGAAAACCATATATTTAAAGACAAAGATGTGTGCTCTGGGACATCATGGGCCAACACTGATTGGGCATAGAGTTTGCCACAGAGGCTAGACGGCATACTATTTAAATTTGACAGCCTTTGAGGAGTTGTGAGTTAACTTACAACAGTATGTTAAAGTTAAATATATTATTATTACTGGGATGGGCTGGTAAAAAATGAGATGCTGCCAAACACATCTGATAAATTATAAAATATCTTCTTCATTCATTACTGCCTTTAATTTTTGTAACAACCCTGTGGGTGTTGCCAAAAGACAGGGAAACTGAGGCTCAGAGTGATTCAGCCACTTGTTAAAGGTCACATAACTTATGCAGAAGCTGAGATATGAAGCCATGTGGCTGATTCACAAGCAAATGTTGGTAAAGATCTGGGATAACTGGCACCCATACCCAGTTAATTGGGGGTGTAAACTGGTAAAATTTCCATGGAAGATAACTTGGCAATATCTATCAAATGAAAACCACATATATTCTTTGCCTTTGGAATTCCGCTTCTAGGGTGTTTGTGGTTCAGTGTAACTGGCCACCAGCAATGAATTAATTAAATTAACTCTGTCTAGAAATGGAATACTATGCAGCCATGAAAAGCAGGTATATGTGAACATACAAATATAGAGTGATCTGCAATGTATATTATCAAGTGAAAAAAACAAGAAGCTGTTCTCCACACTTCTTTGTGTTGTTTTAAAAGGGACTGGCTGCCTAAAGAGACAGGGAGTTGTGGATACTATCATTAAGACAGTTATACAATTTTAAACTGAGGTCTGTGGTTCATTTTTAACTAGTATCTGTGGTTTCCATATCTGCAAGTGGCAACATAGTGGGCTGTTGACAGGGATATGGGATGGCCTTATGTATACAAGTGAGTATTTTTATGGTATTAGTTAAAACAGATTCTTCCTAGCATTTTACACTATGTTCTAGAAGCTCTTCACTTTTCTGACTTCGCCTATCTAAATCTTCAGAGTTAGAAGGAAACTTAGAAACTATGCAATTCAGTATTTATCAACAGCAGGTCACAGCTTCCCAGTGAATTCTGAAATTAAATTTGTGGGTCAAAACTAGCATCACTTCATTCACTAAAAATTAAAAAAAAATATATAGACTAAAACAAAGTATCAGAGTACATTGTACATAGAAAGGCTATGTTTCATATTGGGAAACTGTGTTTTATGGTATGATTTGTTGTACTTCTGTGTATGAGTTTATGTGCATACCTGTACATGTGTGGTCTGCCTGTGCATGTATGGGCTTTTTGTGCATTTGTGTATGTACTGTGTGCTTGTGCATGTGTATGTGTGTGCTGTGGTTTTAAATGCATTTCTGTTTTTTTTTTTAAGTTTATTTTGAGACAGTGTGTGTGCATGCACACGTGTGTGGGGGAGGAGCAAAGAGGGCAAATCCCAAGCAGGCTCTGCAATGTTAGCGCAGAGCCTGATGTGGGGCTCACACTCACAAACCGTGAGACCATGACCTGGGCCAAAATCAAGAGTTGAATGCTTGGGGCGCCTGGGTGGCTCAGTCTGTTAAGCATCTGACTTCCGCTCAGGTCATGATATAACAGTTCGTGGGTTTGAGCCCTGCATCGGGCTCTGTGCTGACAGCTCAGAGCCTGGAGCCTGCTTCTGATCCTGTGTCTCCCTCTCTCTCTGTCCCTCCCTTACTCGTACTCTGTTTCTCTTTCTCTCTCAAAACTAAATAAACACTAAAAAAATAAAAGAGTTGAACACTTGACTGATTAAGCCACCCAGGCACCCCTAAATGTGTTTCTTACTATTGGTTCTAGACTAAAAAGTTTTAAATCCATTGTTCTAGTTCACAATGTCTTATTTTACGGATAAGGAAATGGAGGCTCAGACAGGCCAAGTGATGGGCAACAGGGCTGGAATTCCTACTCTTGTGTCCAGACTTATAGGTTCCTTATGTGTTTCATTATATTTTATAGATGTTTCTGTTGCCAGGGCCACTGAAGGACTTGAAGGAGTGGAAAGGTAGGTAATTGGGCTTTTATTTTGGAAGACCATGAGGAACAATGTGGAGGATGAACTGGAACGGACTAAAAGTAGGCTGGGACACCAGGTAGGAACTCTGGTGAGAACTGATGATCCCCTAAGGCACTGACACTATGCTCTCTAAGGAGGAAAAAGGTGTGAAATTTATTCACAGGGCAGCAATGACAGGACTTGGTGATGACTGAATTTGAAGTGGCACAGGAGAAAGAGTCAAGAAGAAATTCCAAGTTTCAGACTTGGGTACCTGGGTAAATGGTGGGGTGGTTTGCTGAGCAGGAGAAAACAGGAGAATGAACAGTTTTGGGGCCAAAGACAATGAGAATAGATCTGAGATGTCTTTGGAAGTTTCCAGTAGAGACTTTCAGGAGGGAATGAGAAAGCCAGCTTAGAATGCAGAAGAGAGCTCGGGGGTGGAGCTAATTATCTGGGAATCATCAGTGGAGGGTGAAGGATAGCTGTGAAAGGATTCTTTCTTTTGGGTTCCTTGGGATCCTACCCTTGAGTGTGGCTTCCAGGATTTCTTATTGGAAAGGCACGAGCAGAAACTTCTCACCGCACATCACCTCAACCAAATGCCACAGATATGCAAAATGAAACCATTGGGGGCAGACTCAGAAACCAAACCAACAAATTCTCCTCTCAGAGACTTTTTCTTTATTTACTCATTTGGTTTCCATTTGTGCCCATGTAATTAAATAATTCTTTCTTTCTTTTACTTGGAACCTCTTTATTTAGCCACTGGGGACTTCCCTATGGTAGGGGCCACAGTCTTCAAGGACTTGCCCCAGAGATCTCAGAACAGAAGCAAATGCATTTCTGCTTGAGCTATTATTTATCTGCCAAAGAGAATCTTCCTGACCAGTAATCCTGCTAACCTTTTATGGGAAATTTGACTTCTGGGCTTCAGTATAGATATTAAATTCACAGTGAAACCGTGGAAGACTCCCATTCATTAAAAATTTCATTCATACTCTCAAAGCTGGAAACAAGAAACCACAGTTTGGATTATAGGGATAGCCACTCTAAATGACCCAAGTGAACAATTGTTTCCGTCATGATATGTTTCCTGTGAATTCCAAGGGAATTCATGAAATAGAAACATTTTCTTATTTCACTTTTTATTGTAGATGCTAAGGTTTTGTTGGGAGGTTACTTGGGTACAGGGCAGGGGTGTTTCCAGAGGCTATGGAATTGGGCTGTGTTAAAGGACCCTGGATACAGAATTTGCCTGGATTGAAAGGATCTAGAGATTTTCCACTGGCCACAAATACAGGATCTATCACTGACTTGATTCATAAACTTGACAAGTCACTTTGTCTTTCCAGGCTTCATTTCTCTTCTTCAAGAAAAGGTGAAATGGCCTTTCTATGCTGAGGGTCCAAATGACATTGCTTTGGGTTCCAGTCATAACTTAAAGGGAAACTTGCACAATGTCCGGAGCCCTTGACGTCCTGAAAAGGGAGGAGGATGTCCTCTAATTCCTTGCAGCAGAACTCGCTTAGATGACACTAACATTGACTTCCAAACAGAACAGTACATCTACCGAAAAGAAAGTGATGGTGCATTACAAATCTAGAGAGATCTATGAGAAGCTTCTGCCGGCAGCTTGTTCCATTGTTGCCATCAAAAACCCGGCTAATGTCAGCATCATATTCTAGGAACACTGGCCACTGGGCTGTGCTCAACTCGACGGCTCTCACTGGAGCCCCTCCTACTGTGGGCCACTTCACTCCTGGAACCTTCACTAGCCAGGTCCAGGCTGCCTTCCGGGAACCGTGTCTTCTGCTGGTCACTGATTCAGGGCTGACCACCAGCCTCTCATAGAGGTGTCTTATATTAACCTGCCTACCGTTGCTCTGTGTAACCCAGACTCTCCACGGTGCTGTGTGGACACTGCCATCCCACACAACAGCAAGGGAGCTCACTCAGTGGGTCCGGGGTGGTGGATGCTGACCTGGGAGGTTCTGCACACACTCCCGTGCACCATCTCCCATGAACACCCGTGGGAGGCCACACCTGACCTCTCCTTCCACAGAGATCCTGAAGAGACTGAGAAGGAAGAGCAGGCTGATGCTGAAAAGGCTGTGACCAAGGAGGGATTTCCAGGTGAATGGACTGCCCCGGGTCCCGAATTTACTGCTACTCAACCTGAGGTCTCAGGTGGTCTGAGGCATGCGGGGTCCTCAGTGCCGGTCCAGCAGTTCCCTACTGAAGACTGGGGCTCTCAGCCACTGCTCAGGACTGGGCTGCAGCTCCCACTGCTCGGGCCCCTGAATGGGTGGGAACAACCCCTGAGGGATCCTAAGTTGCTCCGTCCACAGACTCTTAAACAGAAATGGAAATAAGGTTGATGGAAAACAAACAGTTCCCCCCCAAAAAGTAAAGGAGAAATGGGACCAAGTGGTCACTAAGTTTCCTTCTGAATCTAAAAATGCTGTGATTTTGTAAATGACTCTCTAGTAGCCCTCATTTAAGGGACAATTTATCAGGCACTTTGGAAGGATGAATACAATTTTTTGGCTTGTAACTTCAGTCAGTTAATTAAACAAATATGTATGGATAGCCAATTATGCACTTGGCATTCTACTTGGTGCTGGAGAAACATAGGACAAAGGTCATAATGCCCTGCCCTTGCAGGCTACGGAGAGACATGACAGCTGTGTTCCAGAATCAGCAATGGCCTGAGCTTTCTATTTCTGAGTCTATTGTGTCCTTAGTTTGCTCACTGTAAAACGGAGTCAAGTTCTGGTAATTTACTATCTCCTCTACTAGCACAGAAGACAGGAATTTTGTTTCTTTTATTGATTGTTATATCTTCAATAACTGGAAGAATGCCCACCACAATGTTGGTGATTGATGTACAAGGTGTAATAATGGAGTGCAGATGTGAAGGATATATTTAAAGGTGGTAGAAGAATGAACCAATACAATGGTCTTCAAACTCCAGTATGCATACCCCAAAAGAGTTTACAAAGACTTTCCATGAAATGGATGGGGATAGATAGCTTTAGGGGAATCAATTTCCAGATCCTCAGCTTCCACACCAACCATTTCTCAAAGGTGATCTGCCTGGGAACTGCTGAAAAGTTGTCCTGCTGACATTTCCCCCCATCTTCCCTTTTACAGGCTTCCCTTAATAAATGAATGCCTTTTCTTCCAGGCTTATTGAGATGCATTCCCTGAGGTGGTAAAAAGCACTGGAGAAGAAATGTTTAGGGGTAAATGACTCTAATGACTGGCTAATACCTTTTGCAAGTCAAGTGGTTTCCAATGCTTTTGTCAACAAAATTTAAGTAGAACCTAATGGAATTGTCATTCGATAGATTGTTAAAAATAATTTTTGATGGTAGATTAATCACAATGTGATATTTGGCATATACTTCAAAGGGAACTCAAGGAACTGATTGACATTGCTGTAACAAGACTCCTTCCATTTCCACCTACTTATTAATGAACAAGTTTTCTCAAAGGTTAACATCTATAAAAACCAAAATGGAGGGGCACCTGGGTGGCTCAGTCGGTTTAAGCATCTGACTTCGGCCCAGGTCATGATCTTGTGGTTCATGAGTTCAAGCCCCACATCTGGCTCTGTGCTGACAGTTCAGAGCCTGGAGTCTGCTTTGGATTCTGTGACTCCCTCTCTCTCTCTGCCCCTCACCTGCTCTCTCTCTCACTCTCTCTCAAAAATAAACGAACATTAAAAAAAACAAACAAAAATGGAGGTAGACACAATGGAGAACTCTAGTCTTATTCTGTTAATAAGTAATATTCATTGAATACTTGAATGAGTTGGAAATGAAAACAAGCTCCTCTCAATAAAAGGTGCATTTCCAATATAATTTTCCTTTTTATTCCACAGTTGTTCAAAGTTTATAATATATTTATATTGTTTTAATTGATTAATGATAGTGATTCTCATAGTAACAATATAGAAGAATTTTATCACTTAGAACCTTATGGTCACAGGAGACTTTCAAAATTTTAAATTGATATTTATATACTATGTTTGTGCAAAGAAATTTGATAGGGTGATCAATAAAATATGTCAAAAAATGAAATAAAATTACATTAGGACTAAATCTTCAGGGGGAAGTGGAATGGAAATATAAATTCAAGAATAAGTAAATGATATAAATATAAAATTTCCAACAGTTAAAGAAGAGCTTGCTCAGAGGGCGCCTGGGTGGCTCAGTTGGTTAAGCATCCGACTTCAGCTCAGGTCATGATCTCAGTCTGTGAGTTTGAGCCCTGCGTCGGGCTCTGTGCTGACAGCTCAGAGCCTGGAACCTGCTTCAGATTCTGTGTCTCCCTCTCTCTCTGCCCCTCCCCTGCTCATGCTCTGTCTCTCTCTGTCTCAAAAATAAGTAAAAACATTAAAAATAAAAAAAATTAAAAAAGAATTTAAAAACAGAAGAGCTTGCTCATTTATTCATTAAAAAAATAGAAGTGATAGTCAAATTGCTTTGGTATTTAAGTTTCATTTGATATATTTAAAAGATACATTCCATTGTATATATCAAATATATTTTTAAATGTTAATATTTAGAAAGTTCTGGAAATTATATTCTTTGCAATTCTTTAAACGTATGACGGATAAATTTTGAAGTGAATTTAGTAATGTAAGAGGAGTACATTGTTTTCAACATTTTTCTGGGGGCTACGCAAACAGATCTGAAGAACACTAGGCCAATAATAGAAGTGTGACGTTCTAATCCTGGCTGCGTGGTTACTATAAGCCTGGGGAAATGCCCTTCTTAATCCCTCTCTGTCCATTTCTCTTTCTGGAAAAAAAAAAAAAAAAGCACACCTGCTTACTTTACCTTATTCTCAGGAAAATTCTGAGATCATATGAAATAATGTGAAAAAGTCTAGATTATTTCCTGGGGGCAAGTTGGACACCTCTGGGAAGTTTCAATAACTTTTCAAGGCCAACAGGATACTGCTTAGTTCCCCAGAAAGCATAAATGAAAGGTATTCTTATTACTACCTTTATTTCACTGTAGCCTCTCATTTTCCCCAGTTTTGATTCAGCTGTTGGAACTTCACGAAAGCAATCAAGAAGGGACCTAGCTCTACTTCAGGGCACAGTCCAAGGTTCTCCTCTGATAGTCAGTTAGAGAAACCATAGACTCTACAACAGGAAAGCCAACAAGCCTAAAATCCCTTCCCAAATGCCCCTGAGGCACATTTATCTTAGCCCAGAGAATACTGACTGAGGTTCTGAGTATTGTCCTTTTAACATCTATTCAGGGAACTGAGGAGAGTCATTCCATACCATATGGGCCCTTTCAGCTTAGTAGATCAATCTGACATACCTTGCATTCAAGTCTTTTCCTCTTAAAGATGTTTATAATTTTATAAACAATTAATGGAAAGTTGGACCTCAAGCCTCTCCTCCCAGTTCATAAAGTTCATTAATCTGTGACACCTAGTGGGCCTAATGTGTTTCACAATTGGCTTTGGCCTCAGAAGCTTTCTGAGAACAATGAATTTCAAATGAGGACTTTTAAGACACCTGCAGTCTTGAAAAGACATGGAGTTTTCAGTTGTTGTATAAGCCCAAGAACCTGCGTGGAAATGATGGTGAGGAACCGCATGTGAAAAGAGAAGCTGGGGGTAGGATTTCTCTGTAAGGTGAGATAGCATATTCATTCATTGACTCGTTCACTGTATATTTATTCAGCTCCTATCAAGTGCCATTTGCAGAAACAGATAAATGCCCTTCCCTGTTCTCAGGGAGCTTATACGCTGGCTGCAGAAAGGCAAAAACAATGATAAAACTCTACAATTACCCGAATGAAATACTGTGGGAGCAAAGGAGAATAAACAGCAAATTTCTTCTAGGGAAGCAAAGGGAGACTTTCCAGAGGATATGGCGTTTGAGCTCAAAATAGGGAGGAGGGCATTTCAAGAAAGATGAATGCCATGTCTCCTTGGAGGCCAGGAGGATCTCCAGATCAACAAGAAGCTCAAATGTCACCTGCTCAAAATCAGATGGAGAGTGGCTTGAGTTAGGCTCAGTGGGAAGGCAAGTATAAGCAAAATGGGATATTATGTTCAGGAGACGATCTGGCTTCAGACTAAATCCAAGAGCTCATAAGTTGTCATCAATTCTTTCTCCTCCTTCATCATCTCTCAGCTCTGCTGCTCTCCTTAGCTTCTGAGATGGCTGCCGGGCCCTTGTTTTCTCAGTTTAGCAATTCCAGTATCCATATACCAATCCCAGGCAAGTTTCTGATGGGCTTTCTGGGGTCACATGCACAACAATAAACCAATTATTAATGGAGGTTGGGGGAATGGGAATTCTATTCTGGGTAAGTGCCTGGGTCATTCCTGTGACCAAGAGGTGCAGGTGCCAAGTCTGATGGCCCCAGGAGAACCACACAGAGTTGGGAAAGAGATCCCCAAAGGAACTAGAAGAAGAATGGGAACATGTACTGGGAATATAAAAACCGTAGCTTGGGCACCTGGGTAGCTCAGTCAGTTAAGCAACCAACTCTTGGTTTTTACTCAGGTCATGATCTCGTGGTTCATGAGTTCGAGTCCCGTGTTGCACTCTGCATTGCCAGTGCAAAGCCTGCTTGTGATTCTCTCTCTCCCTCTCAATCTGCTCCTCTTGTGTGCTCTCTCAAAAATAAATAAATAAACTTTTTAAAAAAACTGTAGCTACCACTGACCACAGGAATATAATTTAATTACAATATGGCAGTGGCAACATGGAAGAGATGACAGACAAAATCGGTTTTTTGGGGGTATAAATGACATCAAGACTTGGTTTTTACTCACTTTATCTTCTAGAAAAATGGATTTCTGTCTTTCGCAGCTACATGGATGCTGCCACTGGGAGAAGATTGCAGGTACTGACAGCCAGAGAGGGCTAAATGAATATATAGAGATAAATACCTAAGTAAAAATAGGTAGATAGATAGATGGATGATAGATAGATGTACAGATATTTATTTGCTTATGATACCTTTCTTGGATATCATAACTTAAAGAAACAATATAGAAAACTAAGAGTCATATTACCCCAATTTATAAGTAGGCTACAAACGTAGTTCTTCGCTTCTTGGAAACCAATGCAAGGAGGGCAACATTATCAGTCAAAAAGTTCACAGTGATCATCAGAGAAATTTGATTATTGTTCATTCTGAAACCTGAAAAGAATATCTTTCCAGGCACTCATGAAGTTGTTGTGTAAGATTGTAGTAATATCATTCTGTCAGTAAACATAAGAATACATCTTGTGGGGCTCTTAGAATGGTTTCAGTGGTGGCCAATGTCATATAGCTAAAATATTAGTTAAGGAGTACTGTACTCTGTAAGAATTCCAGGATATTTTGAAATCTTAAAAAAGTCTTGCAGAAGCCAGGTGAACCCATTTATGAACTTTTAGATGAGTATTCTCATTTATTGAACTGTGAATCCCTTTAGTCAGGGCATGTGTTCCCCACCATTCCTTAGTGTCTTACACCCAATGTATTTCAGTTACTTGTGTTACCAGTCTGGCCCCTACACGCATTTGCGTATGTCACTTCTGGGAGACAGGTACGTAACGAGTGGTCCAACTCCCCGTCCACACTTCTCAACCTCCATATCTTTTTTTCCCACTTCCCAGGTGCCTCTGATATTCGTTTATCAAATTCCTCTTCCATTCTCCGATCTTATTTGGACAAGTCATCAAGTTCACCCGCCTCCTGCTCCCTTGGCTTCAGGACTTGGAAGGTAAAGCCACCATCTTCCTAAAGATTCAGCACCCCCACTTGCAGTGTGGTGAGACCGATCCATGTTTTTGGAGGTTTGCATGACCGGCCTGGAAACTGAAGCCAAAGGAATTCCCAGTGAAAATGCTTTCATCTTGAGCCAAGAAGCCTGGGTAACTTTGAGTTGGGAATGACCACAACTGCTTGTCTCGGAAATCTGAAGTAGCCCTAAGATTTGGCTTTCATTTTCTGGCGTGATGTGAAAGCAATGCTGCTTGCCTAATTAATTGGTAGTGTAGGAAAATCCATGCACACACCTGAAACGAGAGTCATTGGTTTGTGAACTCCCTGCTTTCTTTGAAACTTCAGATTCTGAGGATAGGTGTGGGTATCTGGCTCCAGCCAGCAAGTACAGAGAGACTCCTGAGATAGGAAGGCAACTGTGATCTTTTAAAGAAGTAGTTAACTGCCTCAGATGAGAACCAACTGCTGGATGATCTTATGGTCTAAGATTCTTGACAATGAATATAATTTAGGAAGTGATACACATGTGTGTACTTTTGGAAAGAGGAAGTGGGCATTTAGAATTTTTATTTTAGTGTATTGGGGAGAGCATTGTTAGTACTATATTGGCACACCAGCTATGCAAATCAGGGGGTCTGGCTGACCATAAAAGAAACGAGAGAGAAAATAAGACTTGAAATACAATTTAGATTTCAAAACCATGGTGATTTATCTAGGACTCTTTCTGATAAGAGGCGAATGGACAACAAATTTCAAGTGTAGTCAAAGAGGGCATAATTCAAAACATTTACGTTTAATTTTTTTTATTGTTGCGTGTGCCTTTACTGCAAAACTTATTAAATTTATATTTCCTTAACGATCCTTGCCTAAGTGTTTATGGGGAGGTAGCCCCCAAATCAGCTTGGGAAGTGGAGGGAACTCAAAAGAGGCTTTTAATTGCCGACGGGTTGCCTACACAATTCATAAAACCTGTTATTCAGCCCCTCCCAGGCTGCCTTTGGCAAAAGCTTTCCAGGCCTCAGCACTCCAGGGCGTGGGCCCAGTGCTAAGCTTCATGAGGTCCCACTGTGGTGGCTGAAGAATGTCCTCCCAGGCAACGGCGCCTCCCTGACAGGCACGCTGGGTGGCTCTCCAGCTCTGACTCTCACAGAGGCAACACCCCCGGGTGACTGCTTGGCAAATGGGCTCCGGGCACCAAACTGCATGGTAGGGAGTGGCCCTGGCAAGGCCCAGAGTGGAGCTGCCCCCATCTACAGAGGCCGTCTGGGGTCCCAGGGGTCTCTTCCTGAACAGCACCCCCATTCTCCTCAGTCCTCACATTAGCCTCTCCTGCTCTTGGCCAAGGGTCCAGAAAGTGAAAGCTCTGTCTCCTTAGGGACCGGTGTCCCCACTTGCAGTGTGGGAGACCGGTGTGGGAACTCCGAGAAGCCCCGTGCTCTCTTCCACTCCCACTCTTGGTTTAGCCAGAACTGCAAGGACACAGATTTATTACTCCCATACAGAATATCCCACGCCTAATTATTCCTCCTGAGGCATTTATTACTTCCCTTAAAAATTACTTAGCCTGACAGAGTTGCCTGGTGCTTCATTCTCAATCTGATTTGCATCTGAGACAATGACATTTCTTAAAACCAGCCGCCTTAAGCAGAAGGGACAAGAGCCCTTCACAGCACTGGAAAGAGGAAACAGATGCTTTGTGATGAATTAGTAAGGTCCTTTCTCTTCACTGTCTATAAGAGTCAACACCGTTTTCATCTTAAACCCTCCTGTCTAAACTGCTCCTAAGGTGAAGTATGGGCTCCCGGCTGTCTTTGAATCGCCATTTCTAATACGTGGGGATGCTCTGTGACCTAAAAAGGCCCCTCACAAGGTGAGATGACACGTCATTACAGACTGTGATTTCTATGAGAACTAACAGACATCTGGAGCGAAGTAACTTTATGAGGCAGAAAATTAAAGAAGTCACTTCCAGCTTCATCTTTGCTCCACCAGAGTCAGGACACAGGCCACTATTTTCTGCAAAGCCAAAAAGCAAATAAGGTATTGATTGAATATAAAAGAAGAGAGACTCTAGTAGTAAATAATCACCAAGAAAGTTTGAATGCCTAGTCTGGAGGGTGAAAATAAAATCTCTTTTCCCATAAGTATTGCTTTTCTACCTTGTGCACTTACATAGTGGTGCAGGGAAGTAGATTCAATAGTTTTAAAACAAAGGCCGTGTCATAACCACAAGCAGGACATTGTTCTAAAACAGAGGAAGGTACGGAGAAAATGACACGATGGCAAGGAATTTCTTACAACCAATTAATTAGTCCTGGTGACTCATTTCCTACCAAAGTTACTAAATGAAACACCTTTGGGTCCTCAATCAGAAATCAGGAAGACACTTTCATTTTGCAAAGCCAGACCATGAATTCATAAATTATTTAATATAATATTAATTTATACCAACTACTGACTATAAACCTCAATTAAAATATTCTGAAAAACTCATTACCCATCAACCTATCTCATAATGAATGTGTCATATCTTATTTAGAAAAACTAAATGAATGTCAGTGCGAAAGGTAATTGGGTTTTCTAAGCTTCAGAATTCAGCTGGGTTGGTAATAATCAAAGTGTGGTCTTGAGGATTGTAGAAATCCAGGACTCTTCCAGATGGATACCGAAGAAGTATCCTGTAGTCACTTGATAAATATTTGTTTCTGGCACCATAATAAAATCCATATTCTTTTTTCTGGCATGAATTAATTATTTATTCACGACAAATCTCATTTTGAACCTCTCTGGTTTCTGCCCCAAAAAGAAAAGGAGAGAATGCAGGATAGGATTTCACCTAAACTGAAAAGGTCCATGAGTTGAAAAAGGGTAAGTCACTGACCTACAGAAGATCTCCTAGAGGAAAGAGGCGGGTCTCTAGCAGTCATGTGGCATGATGGTTAAGAACACAGGGTTTGTCTTCAGGAACCTGGGTTTGTGTTCCAGCTCTTTCTTTGTGTTCCAGCACTGTGACTGTTCTTGTTTAGGACTTGCATTAGCTACGGTAATGTTAGCCATTGTAACTAGGCTGCAGTGTAGTGGCTCAAATGTAATTGTAATTCATTTCTCACTCCTGTAACTGTCTAAAGCAAATCCTACTAAGCAGCAGGCAGCTGTGCTCATGCTCAGGGACCCAGACTCCTTCCATATTGTGGCTCTTCCATCCTCTAGGTCCTTGTGATTGCAACTGGTACACGGAGAAAGAGAACACATGGAGAAGGCAAACCCTCTCTTAAAAGCCTTGGCTGGGATGAAGACACTTCACGTACTCTAACATCCCATTGGCGGTAATCAATCATGGGTCACATCTTGACCCACAGGGATGGTGAGTGGGAAAGGTAGTTTTGTCTGTTGACCTGCTTGTCAGGAAAAACTCTGTAACTATGAACATGATGGGGAGGCATGCATTTTGGCTGGCTATATCTGCCATAGGGCTGTTTATCAGAGATAGAGCAGCGATGATCCATTCTGTAGAAAGGAAGTCTCTGGACTACAGATAAAAAATTTGGAGAGATGAAAGACTTAAGAAAGAGTCAACCAGTCATGGGGGATCAAGCTTGAGAACAGTAAGATTAAACCTGAATAAAAGTCAGGCCAAGGGGCTCATCCCTCAGCTAAGAGGAGAGGCATTAGACATCAGGAAGAGTACAGTGCCATCAGTTAATGGAAGGGTCAAAAGGGTGGGTCCCAATGATCAGGGACTTTCTCTTCAAGGGACACCTCTCTAGTTGGTTCTGTGCTGAGCGCTATAGTTACCACAGTGGCTGAGGTTTGCCTCTACCCTCAAACAGGAAAGGGAGGAAAGCCTGTATTCAGGAAGGCTGAATTGGAGGCTGTGTGTGTGTGTGTGTATGTCTCTCTCTCTCTCTCTCTCTCTCACACACACACACACACACACACAAACACACAGAAAAAGAGAGAGAGAAAAAAACAGTTATGTCAAGGAAGTGACAGCCATGGCCTTTAAAGATGAAAATAAGTTGGTGTTTGTCAGAAACTGTCCAATTTTGTTGTATGGAATTGAACTTCTCTGCAGTGGCCTCACCTGGTGTTTCCTACCTTCATTAGCTTTCTGTACTCTGAAGTGTCTAAACACAATACCAAGTAACAAAGAAAAATGAGGTAATCACAGAATAAAAGCACAAATAGATGTGAGTACATGCATATTTATTGCATTGCTGTTTTTAGTGGCAGAAATTTGGAAAGATCCTTAATGTCTATCGTTTAAGAGAATAGCTAAAGTATTTTTCACCATATTGGGGATTACTATACAGCTATTAAAGAGAATGGCTTAGGGGCACGTAGGGAGCTCAGTCAGCCGTCTGACTCTTGATCTCATCTCAGGTCTTGATCTCAGGGTCATTAATTCAAGCCCCAAATTGGGCCCCACACAGCATGGACCTCACTTAAAAAATAAAATGAATGGCTTAGATCTGTACACTCTGACCTAGAAGGGTATCTATGGATAAAGCAGGGTACAAAGCAGTTTTATGTGATCCCATCTTTGTATAAACAAATTGCAACACAAAACCTGTATGTATGTATTTGTATAAGCACAGAGAAAAGTGTGTAAGAATACATTCCAAGATTTAAACATTGATATTTGGAGGAAGGAGGTCTTAAAGATTGGAGCTATTAACTTTTTCCTTAAGTATCTGCTTTGTAAATTAATGATTAATAAACAAGAAAAAAACCCACAAGGATGTTTTAAATCTCGGAAACTGGTAAAATACAGAATGCTTCCTCCATCCAAACCCTGATCATTTAATTCTTTCAATAATTATTTATTGAGTACCTACCTGGTGCCAGGTACTTTCACGGCCATCATTTTATTTGAACTTTAGAATAATCCCAAGAGATCTTATTTACAAGTGACAAAACAGGATAAAAGAACTTTAGTAACTTGCTCAGGGTCAAATCACTGTGAAGCACTTTTGCCCACTCCCTCTGGCCCCATAGCCCGTGTGCTCCTGCCTGTAGTTCACTCTCCTAAAATCAGGAAGACAAGTGGCCCATTTCTTAGGTCAGGTGATCTAGCATTCTAATGAAGCCTGGCTAACTAGTGAGGGTCCTAGTTTATGAACGGAAGGGTGATCTAAAACAGGTAAGAATCTTGTTGGGAATAATCCCAGTCCTTGCTGAAAATCCTAAGTAAAAGAACTGCAAAGACCCATTCTTGAAAGAATCCCCTTGGAGATGAGTCACTTGGTGACATCTACATGGGGACAGAGAAGTACACGGAGTATAATCTTCTTTGAGGGTCTCAGGGTGGTGGGAAGAACTGCTCTACTTTTAGCTGGCTTTGACCCTGGAGGTGTTTTCAGACGCCCTTGTGCGTGTAATCTCACTCCTTTCCTTCTCACGTTAGGGGCTCTTCAGTTAGGGTTACGGGCTTCATACAACTGAAGAGTTTAGAGGCCATTGGTTTCTCCAGACCACATTTCCATCCAGAGATGGCATTGTTCAAGACAAAGAAAAACTCAATTCTAAATTTTTGATGCAACTGGCAATTCTGGCAAAGATTTAAAAAACTAGGATAGTTTCTTTTGCTGGGCTGAGCTTTAGGGTCGAGACTTCAGGCCATGGCTGACACGGGAGGTTTGGGGCATTCTACCACTGTTGCTTGGGGACAGGCATTTCTTTATAGCATTCTTCCTAGGTTGGCTCTCTCCAGAAGTTTCAAATTAATAGAAATATGTTTTAATTAGACAAGAACCTAGATATTAATTTTTTAATGTTTATTTATTTTTGAGAGAAACAGAGAGCCAGAGAGAGGAAGACACAGAATCTAAAGCAGGCTCCAGGCTCTGAGCTGTCAGCACTAAGCCCGATGCAGGGCTCAAACTCACAAACCGTGAGATCGTGATCTGAGCTGAAGTCGGACACTCAACCGACTGAGCCACCCAGGCACCCTGACAAAAGCCGCTATTGAAAAAATGGTTAAAACATAGCTAAAAAAGAACGTCTAAAGTAGTGCTTCTCAATATGAGCATCACCAAGAGACCTCTAAAAAATTGGGACGTTCAGGCCACACCCCAACCAATTAAATCAGTTATCTATGGGGCTGGGACCTAGGCCTAGCAGTTTCTACAGGTCCCCAGGCGATTCCACTGAGCAGTTAATGGTGAGACTCATTGGTTTACTGACCAATATTCTCACCCAGCTGAAGCAGCAAAGGTCCAGAAGCTGAGCCTGTTCTCAGGGCTGAAGTCACTCTGGGAGATCACTGGCAGCTGGTGTAGGACTTTGAGGCTCAGAGAGGACCTCTCTCGGGCCCCACCCTTCACTCAGTGGTGAGCAACCTAGATCCTTCTCAAGAGCCAACTCACAAAGGCCAAAATATATTTACAGGCTGCCTTGTTTTTCCATTCTAAATGAAAACTTGATTGAGGCCCATAAAAAATGACTTGGTGTTACAATTTTTGATTACCTATTTTGCTAAATAGAAGACTGAAAATTGGCAACTCTTCATTACTTAAAGTATCTATCTGGATATTTTTAAGAAAGGAAAATGTAGACAGGTGTCTAAACTTCTATCTTCATATATGTAAGTGATGAATCACTAAATTCTGCACCTGAAACTAAATAAAATAAAACCTAAAAATTTTTTTTCATGTTTACTTATTTTGAGAGAGTGAGTGAGCAAGCAAGAGCATACGAGTAGGGAGGGGCAGAGAGAGAGGGAGAGAGAGAATCCCAAGCAGGTTGTGTGCTTATAGTGCACAGCCCAACAGAGGGCCCCATCTCACAAACCATGAGATCATGACCTGAGCTGCAACCAGGAGTTGGACACTTAACTGAGCTACCCAGGCACCCAAGGAAACTTCTACCTTCTGATTACATCAATAACGCAATAATGAAACCAGGTGGTCTGTGGGTGGTTCTGGAATGTTGATTGCACATCTCTGCTTATAGTTTATGATTCTCAAATACCTGCATGGCCATTAGCTAAATTGATTAAATCAATTTTGAGGCTCTACTTATTGGTGAACAATCTGGAATCTACTGTAGACTTGGCATTTTTCTTCACGAGACCAAACAGAAGTGGTTAAAATCTGAAAAAATGGCAACAACTGGGCTTGGGAAAAGACTAAATGCAAGCATCACTTGTTCCTGTGGCAAACTTTGGTGGTACTAAGCTCTCGCAACACCAGGAGCTAATAGTAACATGCTAATGTTCCAGATGGGGAACTGAGCACTGACCGAGGTGCTAGCTCTAACACTGCTGAGGTTGTCTTCTTTGGATCACACACACACACTTGCTCACATAGTCTCTCTCTCTCTCTCTCACACACACACACACACTTGCTCACCTACTCAGTCTCTCTCTCTCTCTCTCTCTCTCTCTCACACACACACACACACACACTCACACACCCTTCACAATCTCCCCGGCGATTCTCTGCATTGCTTTCCCCTGCAGCACTTTCTCTTCTCACTGACCAAATCTTCATGGTGGGGAACTTGGCTGAGGAGGTGTGAAGAGGTGAGAACTATATAGGGCTTGCTAGTGAGCAAGAAGACATATCATATGAAACAAAGTTTTCATTTTTATTTTACATATTTATACATAAAACTTTCAAGGAACCCTCTGAATCCAACAGAATGTGAATAGCACATCTAAAAATGAACTTCAGGTAGTCAACATTCACAAAATGTTGAAAACTGATTAAAATATACATAGTACGGACAGCTATGACTTCACTACGAGGCAGGCATGTATTTTTTGACTTGTATAGCACCGTCATTTACAGTTCTTTAAAACTACAGTGAAGAATGAAAGTAGTCAATGGTAAAATACTGCTCCAACTTAAAATCTCGAAACAAATAAAAATAAAGTTAAAACTACCCTCTTTGATTAACCATGACTAGTGATGGTGTCAGTACTGTACATTTTCTGTAACAATATTTTATTAAAATGCCTGATATTTAGTGGCACAGTAAAAAAATTAAAATAAATTAGGAAGCAAAGGCCAATCACTGGACATTAAGCTTCAGACATTATCAATGACTAACACTGATATTTTGTTTGTTTCTGCGCCACCTTTAGTAACAGCATTTTTACAACCACAGAAGCAAAATAAATTCTAGCTTGTCCTCTGGTCGGATGGCTTCTTTCACTTCGCGGGCATTTTCTCTGCCATGTGCTTCTGCTGACTTTCGGCATGTCTGTAAAATTAATCATACAATTATTTAGTGCTAAGAAGAGAGATCCAAACTGCTTTCTGATCTGTAGCTAAAACAATCCCGCAAACTGAGGTTCGGAGTTACTCGTAATGAAATCAAGAGAATTAAGAAACAGAGCTTAATTCAAATGGATTTGTCCTCTTTAATTTTTATATTCTAAGTAAGAATCTTTTTATTTAATAAGTTACTAGATTACCCTGAGAATGGTAGCTGTCACAACTTTTGAGAAGAAAAAGCACTGTGTTTAAAAAAAAAAAAAAAAAAGAGTTAAGTATCTGGGGAAATTCATCCAACAAATGTTTGATATGTTTCTATGTGCCAGGCACTGTTCCTGGTGCTGTGGATTTGGTGAGTAGACAATGAGGTCTTTGTTTTCGTGGAACATATATTCCAGTGGAGAGAGACAAAAAAGCAACGGATAGCAAAGCCGAAGATAGCAGAGAGAAAATAATTAATTCTAAGCCAAAAGTCAAAAAAAGGTGTCATGGTAGAAGGTAACTACATGACTACTTTATTTGAACACATGCACACAGACACAAATATAAGCATTAAAAAGGCTACTGACAGAAATCTGAAGCCAATGATGCAGTGTCACTCTTACAAAAGCTAACGTCTTCCTAACAAACTGTAGGTCTTTGCAGATGCCAAGATTTTCCATGTTTGCATACTTCCCTCCCTGCCGCCCTCCCCCCAATTAATCCAAAGGGCATGATCATGGCAGTGAGGGTAAAAGTAGGGTGGGGTGAGTCTTCTTATTCATCAAGCCCTATTATTGCCTATAAGCCCCAAATTCAGCCAACCCAGCAGCTGGCCAGTGGAGACAGAGGGGGAAAAACGGCCAAGCTGCTTACATCACTTGAATGGCTACTAATTAAACGTTTTCCCAGAGAGTGGTAGGGTTTGACGTCTGCAAAAGACAAATGTTTTGAAGGACAATTCTAGGAATTTATAAATTTGGCAAGAGAAAGTCTCTAATGCTGTGGTTTCCAGCTGTAATCAAAGGTTTAGGGGCAGTTTTTGTGTGCTGCCTAGACTTGGGTAGTCAATGACGTCAAGTTTAACTCACTGGTTTTGTGCAGAATGTCTCCGATCTATGGTATAGGGACAAACCACAAATACTTTCAGAAATAGGGAAGTGACAACAGTGTCCTTGCCATATTCAACAGCCCGCAAATAATTGGTGATATTCATTTAACAATAAAGTAACTTGGGGAAAAGATATCAGCCCTTTATTCCTAAAACACAATGCCCTGTAGCAGACCATCTCATGGCCCTGTTTATGTGTATAAAACAGCCTTGATCATTTTTATCAAGTGGCTTATGGGTCTCATTTAAATTCAGCTCAGAAATATTTTCATGCCCATTGAGCTAAGATTCCACTGTGGCTAATTAAATTATAGTTTCTAGGGGCACCTGGGTGGCTCAGTTGGTTGAGTGTCTGACTCTTGCTTTCAGCTCAGGTCATGATCCCAGGGTCGTGGGATCAAGCCCCGCATTGGGCCCTGTTCTGAGTGTGAAGCCTGCTTGGGATTCTCTCTCTCTCTCTCTCTCTCTCTCTCTGCCCCTTTACCCCACTTGCGCACGCTCTCTCACTAAAACAAATTTTTAAAAAGATTATAGTTCCTACAGCAGTTTTAAAATATGTATCTGTGTGTATCCGTGCATGCACATGTGTGTTTTTCTGAGAGAGAAGGAAAGAACAGGAAATAGCTTCAGAAAAGCCAGAGAGCTTTGAAAAATCCTAACGCCCAGGCCACCCCACAGAATCATTAAATAAGAATCTCTAGAGGTGGGACCCAGGCACCAATGGTTTATAAAGCTCCCCAGGTGATTCCAATGTGCAGCTGAAATTGAGAACCACTGATCTAAACTGACACCGGGAATGGAAGAACGTCTCATTATCTACTGGACAGGTAAAGGGAACAGGTGATTAGAACTTCCCAGCCGATACTCTCGGCCTTCTGGGATCAGGCTGCAAAATTCTGACATTGCTACCTTTAGGTATGTTTAAGTATCCTCAGATCCCCTCACAAGCAAAGTTATATTGTGTAGCCAGGAACGGACATAGGAACTTCTCCCCACCTGCTCCACTTTAAAGGGTTCCTCTAACGCCTTTAAATTAGTAACTCCTCTCCTTTCCACCCCTTGGTTCTGCCTGCCCTGTTTCCCATGGTCACACCATCTGAAAGGTATTTAAAAAACACACTGTAAACCTAAGTACTAGCTTAACATTTGAGAGAAAGGCAGAGTCTCTCAGTGTCTTCCCTGCAATGAGGAAAGCAACATGCTTTGGGGAGTAGAGGAAAGGTCTCTGCTGTCACAGGCAAGTCACAGAATTTACAAAAGAATGTACATATTTTTTTTTTGAAGATTTAGGTTTTGATCTTATATTTCATGAATGATTTCCCATAATCTTCATACCTATTTACAAATTTCTTAGGCTAACAAAAAGGGATTTGTCTTACAGTTGTTGGAGGAGTGCTGAATACCTCTGTAGGTGGCAATAATATTATGTGAGTGTTGTTGTGATAGTTTAGATACAAGTAAATACGCTGAGGAGTATGAGGCCTTCGGCTTTTTAGTTTTTTTGGGGGGGGGGCGAGGCAATAGAATATCCAAAGCATACAACAGAGTATTGCCCATAGGTCTTTAAAAAGAAAGAAAGAAAGAAAGAAAGAAAGAAAGAAAGAAAGAAAGAAAGAAAGAAAGAAAAAGAAAAGCCTAAACATAGTTCTTTAGCATTTATTTTGCTACCAAAACTATTTTTTTTTTTGCTTTTTAAAAAAATTTTTTGGTTTGTATTTTCCAAAACTATTTTAAAACACCAACTATAGAAAAATATTTTACTCCATGCTACACATTGAGAAGAGGTCCTGTGGTAGGTGCTAAGCACATTTTCACTACATATGTTTTCAAGCTTCTCTTGGATGGTTCTGGATCATGTGGTTAATTCCTTATGTTATTGAGACAAGCAGTGTTCTTCTTCTCCCTGGGGAGCCTTCTACTCTCTGAATACCATTTCTGGGATTAAGAGTAATTATTACCTCTTGGTTTAAAGACTTCATACGTACTGTCTCAGGAAAGGCACCAAGGCAAACATGAGATCGTAGGAAATACAGTATTTCATGTACTTTATATACTTGTGGTGATAGGCTTTTCTACAAAGAAAACTACCAAGAAATGCAAGATCTGGACTGGCATTAGCCTAGTTTCCGTATCCCGCAGGAGAGGAAACATTCTTTACCTCTTTATAGAGAGGTGCTTGGAGCCAGGCCCAGCTAGAAACTCAAGTGCTGGGGTTTCCCATGGTGAGAGCAATCTGGTGGCCCTGGTGCTGTGGAAAGGTGCCAGTGTTCTTGCCTTCTGGACATGGCAGATGTGATCAAGAGCTGGGTCACATAACAGCAAATGCCGCTCTGTGGCACCTATCACCTGCCAGCAGGGAACAGCTCAGGGCTAACTCCCCAAGGGGACAGTCCTTCAGGAAAAAGTCCTCCTGGGCCAGAAATGCTGACCTGATTTGGGGGAGGTGGTGTAGGAAGTTCTACTGCACTGACAACCCATCACAAAGGGAGGGTGAAAAAGCAATGCATTTGGGAAGGAGTTTTGGCCACTTCCCCTCAGCTAAGCAGCTGACATCGGCAGAGACTAGGTGAGTTACTCATGGAAGTAAGGGGAAGAAATTCTCTGGGGCTCGCTCTCGCCCCAATTCTTCAACGTTAGGCCATCCTGGGCTTCTTTCCTTCTTTGGGAAGGGGGAGGCGTCACTGACCTGGTCAAGTCTTCGATGTCCACCAGCATGGCGTCTTGCTCTGTGTGCAGCTCATCTCGGATGAGCAGCAGCTGGACCAACTCCTCATTCAAGCCTGGAGCAAAGGAAAGAGCATTTAAAAATGGATAAAACTGCATCAAAGTCTGTATGTGCAGCTCTACAGACCATTATACAAGTTACTTTTGCTAAAATTTAGAATTCTTATGTTAGCTTTTCATAAGCCCAGGAGAAGTCATCAGTCTGCAGACATCACTAGCTTGCATAATTACAGAAGTGTTGGAAGAAAAGCAGTGAAGTATGAAGTATTTCCATTTACGTTCACGTTAAAGTGGGAAAAGAAATCGTTAGCTGCTAGGAAAATAGCTTGCTGGAAAAAGCAGGATTTTCCTTTGAAGAAACGTGAACACAAATGTCTGGGGCATGTTAAGTTTTCCACCTTCCATCCTGAGGACACTCCCACCACCCGAGAGTTGGAGGGACCCAGCGCACCCAAAGTGCTACATCAGACGCGCAGCTAGAGAAGGTGACCCATGCATGCTCCAAGGCTTCCTACGGCCCGCAGAAGGAACACCCCTCTGTGCAGGCTGTTCTAAGTCATATCTAAGTTGTAGCTACAGACACTGGAAAGCTTGATTTGTTAAGACCCGAAGAAATAACTTGAAATCTCTGGATGAGGACCAAGGAAAATATTCCTTAGGATTTATACTGGAAATAAAACACAGATGAACAGATACATTTCTAATCCTCCTGAAACCTGTGCACCGGGTTAATCTGGCTTCTGCTTCTGAAAAATATGAACAAGCAGAAGGGGCTGTCTTATTGTTTTCCCCCTTAGATCGAAGCTTTTAGGTCCAGACGCATGGGAGATAACATTCATTTAGCAGCAAAGCTCTGGGCCCAGAAACAAAAGAAAGGAAGGAGGTATTCAGTATTCAGCCAGGTCCTCCTTGGAAATGCTTTTAGAGATCCTGACTTCAAACGATGCATTGATCTGCCTTTAGTTCAGACTAGTTTCCAGTTTAAAAAAAGGGAGAAAAAAAATTATATAAAGAGGTCTAAATTCATCTACTACTGAAAAGAGCTAGATGACAATTTTAGTATTTAGAAGTCTAAGGAAGATATTTCAGTGGTAAAATATCAGAAGGCCTTTCACATCCTTGAAAGAATAATAGTCCGAGTAATTTAGTCTCAACTGAAATTACAATGTAGTAGAATTTTTAAAAAAACCTGTGAATCTACGCTTTCCTAATTAGAATGTTAAACCCTTTCTCTTGATTTTAAAACAACACTGACCATATTAGCTTAACTCTGAATACGTCCATATCTTTTTCAGTACGTTGTTAGGGAAGCTTTTTTTTTTTTATATTTAAAAAAAAAATTCCACTAGGATAGCTTTTTATACTAGCTCTCAGTAGAGGGCCCACGTAGTGCATGGAAATTTTTTCCCCCATAGGATGGTTTTAACTTTTTACCATGGAAATTTTTGAATTGATACAAAGAGACTGATTTAATGAATTTTCATGTCCCATGCATCCAACCAGCTCCCCAAATCACCAACTCATGGCCAATCTTGACTCTTCAACCTCCCCTTCTCCTACCAGATTGGCTGAAAGCAAATTTCAGACAGCATATTATTTCATCTGTAAATGTTTCAGTGTGTATCTCTAAACAGAGTTCTTTTTTTCTTTTTTAGTTAGCATAACCACAATACCTTCAGCATATGTAACAAACAAGTGCATCTTTAATAAAACATTCCATCAGTGTACAAATTCCTCCGTTGGTCTTAAATGTTTTACAGTTCGTTTGTTTGAATGCATTTGGTTGGAATGTCTCTTAGGTGGTTTTTAATCTGTAAGTCCACAGGATTTTCTAGAATCACACATTCCAGAGGCTGGAGGGCACATGGTTCAGTTGGACTAACCACACTGCCCACGCAAGCATGTTTTGTGTTCTCTCTCTCATCGGGCTCATTTGTGCTCTGCACAAGCAGCCACCTCAGGTGAGCACCTCTCATTTACCACCTACTTGGCACACTTCTGTCACAGGCCCTTCTTTATTCTGGAGGAAAGAAGGCCCATAATTTGCCGTCCTGTAATTTTCACATACAGGTCGTACATATTTCCCCCACCTCGAGTCCCACAAAATAAGCTGAATTTGATTTGAAGACCTAACATGAATGTATGTACAAGTTATGTTGAGGGAATAAGTGCCTAATCAATGATGTATAACTACGAAATTATATTCCAGGAACAGATGCTGTGAGCCACATACACACCAGGCATTGTGCCAGGCGCTGGGGATCTGAGATGAATAGAAAGGCCCTATCACCTCTATGAACCTTGAAAAGTTCTTCAAGTTTCTGACCCTTTACAGTAAAAAACCAAAAACAGAGCCTTGTGATTCTCTTCCTTCTCTTGCAGCACACAGGAGGAACCCGATGAAACAAACAAAGGAAGTGAATCAAGGAGGTCGTACTATCCCACGAGATTTCACATCTGACCCCCCATTTCCAAGCACACCATACACTTACTTTCAATCTGGGAATGGAGATCATTGACTATCACTTGTAGCTGCCCAAGAGTCATGTCCCGTAGGTCAGTGGGCTTTAAACTCCTTTTCATCAGGCATTCACTTATATGAGGCATATGTGGCAGCTGAAGGTACAAAGGGAAGAAACGGAGGTGTGAACAGAGCAGCAGGTACACGGAATGCAAACCACACTCTCACCCGCCCACTTCAGTTTAGGTTCTGGGCTCCAGAGCCTTCCCAGGCTGACTTTTCCCGTGCGAGGGCCCCCCACACTCGCACCACACTGTCTACGACACTATGGCACCAAAATGCTACACTACTCTAATCAAAAGCTTTCTGATTGGTCTAGAACACAGGCTGTGACAACCCTGAATCGATTATCATATCCACAAATGAAGGACTAGGGAGCTCAAGGAATATGAATGACACGGATAAAATTAATAATATCAGTTATTCATCAACTGGTACCGTGTTATGAGCACTGTGCTGTGTCTTTGAACGCTTTGTTCACGGAACTCCCCAGTCATGCTCTGACACAGGCGTTGTTATCCCCATTTTACAGATGACAAAACTGAGGCTTATGTAACTTGCCCAGAGCCCCACAGCAGGTCAATGGCAGGGCTGGACTCCCAAGCTCAGGGCTCTTATCCACTATGCAATCCTGTCTTCGCTGAAAGGTGGGAATGACAGCCAAACAACAGCGAGTTCTGCCACATCAGAACCAATAGGTTCTAAATGGATTGCCTTAATGGCATTAACATATGCCCATGACAGCTAATATTGCTCCTAAGAAATACAGTAGATATAAATCAAGAACAAAGTTTACTTTTGTGTAATCTGTTGCTATGTATCTTTCAGCGATACAGTAGGAAGGAAAAAGAAACGAACTCAAATATTTCTCAATGACAGTACTTTTTACAAACTGCCTTGTAGAAACCCAAGTTTGCATAACTCTGGGAAAGAACTGGGACGGCGTCAACCGTTTACAGCCACCAAACACTTGCTGGCGTTTCAGTGTTCGCTACTTACGAGATCAGCGACGGGAGACTTTTTCCTGTTCTGTTTTTCCACTTCTACTTGCATTTTGGCCATTGGTTTGGCCATGGCTAGGGCCATTTTGGCTTCAGCTTGCAATTTCTTTTGCCTTGTGAGGAAATCCATGTCATCCAGGGATTCGGATTCCTCTTCAGTAGTGTCTCTATCGGAATAGGAAGAACTCTGTTTGCTCTGTGAAGGGAAAAAGAGCAGCCCTGAGCTTTCTGAGCTTTCAGGTACCATCTTTGGAGATGGGCTTACAGTGTTCCCTGATCCCTCTCGAGTGACTGAGGGTCCCCGTCACCGATGCGACTCGCCACTTGATTTGGTCTGTACCAATCTCAAGTAACGTTAAAGATGGTTTATTTTTGGGGTGCCTTGGGTGGCTCAGTCGGTTAAGCATCCGACTTCGGCTCAGGTCATGATCTCGCGGTTCGTGAGTTCAAGCCCCGCGTCGGGCTCTGTGCTGACTGCTCAGAGCCTGGAGCCTGTTTCAGATTCTGTGTCTCCCTCTCTCTCTGACCCTCCCCCGTTCATGCTCTGTCTCTCTCTGTCTCAAAAATAAATAAACGTTAAAAAAAAATTAAAAAAAAAAAGATGGTTTATTTCTTCAGTGCCACGAATAGGCTCTGATTTTAGCAGAGTAACATGACAACAGGGAGAATCTATTTATGACAAACTTGAGACGTTTCTTTGGCTCTTGGTCTCAAAACTTTGCTGAAGTGATCAGACACAGAAAAGTAACCCAGAGCTAAGGCAGTGAGTGTGTTATTCTCTAGAGTGTTCTCTGGATGGGATGTCAGGTATCCATTGAAGTTGACGTTGCACTGCGCTCATGGACCAACACGGTTTCCTGTTGGCAGGTCTTTGGTAAGAAAAGTGATAGAGACTTCACAGAGAGGAAGGAATTCCAGCAATACAGTCCCGGGATCACTAAGCCACCTTTTGGAATATGTGTGCAAGGAATGAGTAGTAAGGAATGCTTCACACACATTATCTTGCTGGTTTCTCAGAGCAACGTCCCTGGGTGCTGGCCTTCTCATCCTCACCTGGATCCCCACCCTGCCTTTTAAAACGTGTCCTACCGCTGGTCTGTGCTTAATACTTCTAAGCCCGATGGGGAAGCATTGGTATCTAGCACAAATTATTAGGGCACATGTGATTTCTCTCATGGTTTAATATGAAAGTGGTTGCTAACTTTAACAAGCGCTTAGGTCTCCTTATTGTATCACCCTTGTGATTTTTCAATCACTGTCAAATTTTAGGAGCATGCTATGTCGAGAAATGGCAAGAGACATTTCTTTTTGAACCTCTGCCATGTTTTTTTCCTGACTAACAACAAAAAAAGAAGCTAAATGTCCAGGAAAGCACACACGCACAGCTCTGGTGGTATTGGACTCACCATGGGAGACAAGGGGGTGTCCAAGCTGGTTTCAGTCTTACTGTCATCAGCGTCGCTGTCCTTATCACTGCCGCTGTCGTTGACAAAGCATATCTGCAGGTTCATCCCACTCTGCAGGCTGGGCAGAAGCAAACAGGACACTCATTCTACCCAGCTGTTTGTTATCAGGTGGCCCTCATCAGAGCCGTCTGGTTTCATTAACAGAAAGCAGTTTCATTGTGTTCTTCGCACAGAGAAGTGAGTGACCAATATTACTCCCAACTTACAAATGGTAACTTTTACTGAAGGAGAATAATGATAACTTACTGAGTTGAGAACTTGATAAATGATAAAGTGATAACTTTTGCTAATATTATATTATTTTTTTCATACCAATTTCATGTTAAGTGAAAGAATTTAAATCCACATATAGTAGCACCTAGCACCATACCAAACACAGTTGTGCAAAATGCAATGTGTCAAGTCACCGAGTTTACATTCCTGCAGATAAAGATGAATGGGGTCCTCAGGAGAGTAAAGCTGCCTGGTGTCATCTAGTGTCCTGTCCGATGGGGACAATTCAAAGAAACTCACCAGAGCCGGCTTGCCAGGGCCACAGCTCCCTGAAGAAAGACTCCTTTTTTTTCCCCAGATACACAGACTAGGATTGTCTGAAGGAAAACTATGCTTAAAGCAAATTGCCAAAAGCCAGCCAAGGGAGCCCATTTATGTCATTAAAAAAACATATACCACAGGTTCGTGCCAGAGAAACTTAAGGAAACCCCAAACCCAGTCAGAAAGGCACAGTCTTGTAACACAGCAGGCTGCCTCGCGTACACAGAGCCTCAGAAGTGGAGACTTTTCAGGAGCTCATTATGTTTGTGGTGAATCCTGTAGCTCCATGAGTGATGTTGCTGGAGATGTAGCCACAGAGGGTCACCGGCTGTGCGTCTGCTACACGCAAGGGCAGACAGTGGATTCAACTCACTGTCCTTTCTTTTGAAACTGGACACGTTTCAATACTGTTCTCCTATAAAGAGTCTTTAAAGAAGCAATTTTTCTTTTTTTCCAAATGCTTTATTTATTTTTGAGAGAGACAGAGTGTGAGCAGGGGAGGGGCAGAGAGAGAGGGAGACACAGAATCTGAAGCAGGCTCCAGGCTCTGAGCTGTCAGCATAGAGCCTGATGTGGGGCTGGAACCCACGAACCGTGAGATCATGACCTGACCCAAGTCGGATGCTTAACTGACTGAGCCACTCAGGTGCCCCTAAAGAAGTAATTTTCCAAGCATTCCCTGTTAGTCCCAGTCTGTGCGTAAGCTTAGAAAAGACGAAGGAGCCTCCTAGGCAGCAAGGGATCATAAGGAGACCGTCTAAGCCAGGTTTAGGAAGCCAGCACTGAATTGCTCTGGCATTATTACTATCACAGGGAGAAATGTAAAGAGCAACTCATCTGGTCGTTGATATTAGTATCTTTTTTTATTCCATTGGGTAGGGATGCTTTGTATAAATTGCTCAGATGACTCATATCAAGTGATTCTTTGAAAATGACACAGAATCCAGAAAGAGAAAATCTACTGATTTAACACAGGCACCGTCATTGTTATATGTATGCACTGCCACCTATTGGTACCTTCTGTAATTACTGCAGGTCCAGGAAGGAAAGGCAGCCTTCCCCTCAGCAGGCTGGCTCTGTTCCCCGCCTGCCTTAAAAAGCCAGCCCCTGGGGCGCCTGGGTGGCGCAGTCGGTTAAGCGGCCGACTTCAGCCAGGTCACGATCTCGCGGTCCGGGAGTTCGAGCCCCGCGTCGGGCTCTGGGCTGATGGCTCAGAGCCTGGAGCCTGTTTCCAATTCTGTGTCTCCCTCTCTCTCTGCCCCTCTCCCGTTCATGCTCTGTCTCTCTGTCCCAAAAATAAATAAACGTTGAAAAAAAAAAAATTAAAAAAAAAACAAAAAAACAAAAACCCAGGCCCTTGCTGGAGGCAGAAGGCACAGGTTCTGCTATGATCAGTGCAGGGAGCTTGGAGCCGGTCAGACTTAGGTTCTGAATCCTCACTTCTTTCCCCTTACTTAACTTCTGTGAACCTCAGTTTCCTCATCAGTAAAATGGGGTGAATAATTCAGTGATTTGTAAGAAAAATGAAAACAGCTCAGAGTGAGGCACAGGGCAGGTCCTCTGTACATATTCATTAGCCTCCTTTTCCACTTTCTGAAAGCCCGGACAAAAGAATACAGAATTTTAAAGGTGATGCAACTTGGTAAAGGGACCTCTAAAGTCACTTACTCGAATACCTTGCCTGACCTTGAATACCTCTGAAAGAGTGTCCTCAAGTTGTCTTTAACTGTTAGGCAGCTTGGACTTTTACTGAGCTGGAATTTATCTCCTTTTAATTTTCTTCCTTTGGAATTTTTTTGTCCCTGGAGAAATCTAGTATGTTCACATTACCCTTCGATCCCATATAAATTAAGTTTTAAAATTAATTATCTGTAGTTTGTCAACCACCCCTCCAATCAACCCATTTCTAACATAAACCTCCAGATATATGGATTGGAAAATAGTGGGAAGTAAAACTGCAAATGAAAAAAACACATTAAAAGCATATTTTAAAATAAAAAAGACATTTTAAATGAAACCTAATTTGAATCTAGGATTATGTTGCATTTTCTATTTACTGGATAGCTAAAGTCTTGAAAAGAAGTGTCTGTCACTGGAGACCCAAATTATAAAAATATAATATAACCCACGATACCATTACCAAATAAGGTTTAAAATATCCAGGGATATATATTTTCATTCTGAAAAAGGTCTGACTGTAAATTCTGTTGTCCTGCCCCCATTTGACCTGTGTGCTTAGGATCAACTCAAATTTAAATCAACCAAACCATAAAGCATATCTAACTCAGGAAAGTCAAAGGAAAAAAAAAAAGGGGGGGGGGGGAAGATTCTGACTACTAAGTCAGAATGAAATGAAAAAACACCTCAGGTAGAAATTCAGAAAATCGCCTTAGTACCACATTATCACCGTGGGAAACTGAACAGAGCTTCTTATGGGGTGAGACTTATAATTCCTTATAGCGGTAATCACCAAGAATGTTACTCTCAGGAAAAGGAAATTATATGACATATCAGCTAATGGTTCAGAGGGGATTTTAGTAAAGACATCTTAAAATGGACTCAGGTTTCAAGAAGGATTTGTTTGCCTTTAGCCTTTAAGCAGGTTTTAAGATGAAGGCGGCTTCGGGGAAACTCCATCACTGATCTCAAGCAGCAGCCTGGCTGGGGGTGAGTGGGGCCCCTGGCGCTCTCAAAGGCCTCTGTGTCACAGTGTCAAGAAATGATAACCCCTGTTCTGGGCCCCTTCCCCCCCCCCCCCCCCCCGCCCCAGGAAGCATGGCTGCTCTAGGCTCATCCCTGCAAGCCAGAGTCCCTGGCCTCTGTCCCTCACCCTGCAGTGCATCTGGCCTCACTTACAACCAGACTACCCAGTCTTGCAAAATCCAAGCTGCCAGGGAGCGAATTTGCTTGCTTGGATCTCTCAGGCACAGTCAGAGGTGAAAACAAAACAAGATCATCATCATTTAATTAGCGATATAATTTAAGGTATCCAGTTCAAGGTTGCTTGATGTTTCGAGTGGCATTTACTAGAGCGTTGCATGCAAAAGGCTGCTTGACATCTGCCTTGCCTGTCGATAGGAGATCTGAAAGGTCTGTGTCCTGGTTTTCCTGGAAAACTCTTCTCCTTATGCACCATGAGCCAGGGAAAAAACCACACTGCAGCCCAGTTACTGACAGGGAGCCCTGGGATCTGGAAAGAGGGTGTTCTGGATGGAGAATGCTCAGAATATGAAGACACAAAGACGAAATGTGTCTTCTGGGCATCTCCGTGTGAGTGGAAGTGGCTTTCTTAGCGACAGTGCCTACTGGCCAGTATCAGGAAGGCATACAGGCGACAGGATGTTCAGCACCAACGTCTCCTTGGCTTTTAGGGTGAGGAAGACTGTTTCTTGTAAAACATTTGTGCTGACTTCCAACTACCATTGCTGGGGATATTCTTAAAATATGCACAACAATGACAGGATGGCAGAGGTGAAAAGTTTTTAACTACTAAGAGCACGTAGCCAAGTGATAATATAATCTGGTATAAAGAGAATACTTTTTTTCAAAATACAAGGACAAGACCAGTTTATTCCCTGAGAGAAACGATGTGATTGATGATCCTAAAGTCTGCCGTGACTTGAAGTTGTGTGGTAGCCACTGTGAATCTGGCCTTGGTCCTGGGCCTTGGTTTGAGGTGACTGGGTCTGGGCTGTTCTGAGGCTAGTTGTGAATCCCAGAATTACTTGCTGTTTCTGATTTTAAAGTTTCTTTCTTTATTTTGAGACAGAGAGAAAGTGCAAGTCAGGGAGGGGCAGAGAGAGAGGGAGAGAGAGAGAATCCCAACCAGGCTCAGCACTGTCAGTGCAGAGCCGGACACGGGGCTTGAACCCACAAACCATGAGATCATGACCTGAGCTGAAGTCAGACGCTTAAGTGATTGAGCCACTTGGGTGCCCCAGTGTTTCTGAAATAGCAACCTCCCAGCACCAGCTTAGATCAGCAGTGTCTACACAGAAGTATTTAAGATTCTTTGGTTTTTACCCCCTACATCATCCCTTAGTTAACTTCACTTGAACTGTTGCAATGAATTGGAGTTTAAAATGATGTTTCCTTATACTCTTTTTGGGCCTGTGCAACCACCTGTGGGTAACAGGCAAGGTAACAGTTACTCAGAGACATCAAGTAAGTTCCCCACACCTTGACCACCTGATTTATTAAAATGGTCCCAATTCTTCCCCTCTCTGCACCTGCCGCCTCTGTAATGTGACTTTGCAGCTTCTCCTGTCAAAAGATGAGGTCTATTTCCCCACCCCTGGGCTGGCCTCCTGTTGTGTCTTGCCAGCAGGATGCATAGGAAGTGCCAGTGTTCCAGTTCCAAGTCTTCCCTTCAGGGCACCCTGCCACTGCCCTCAGAACAAGTCCAGGCTGGCCTGCTGGCTAATGAGTGACTTCTTAGCACAGAGTTCAATCAGCAGTTGTCCCCACCTAAGCCCCATATGCAGTGCAAGAGAGAGTATAGCCAAGGGCAGTCAAAGGTACCTCACCAGGTACACCTGATGACTGCAGGTACATCTGAGCCCAGCTCTGATCAGCAGAACTGCTCAGCCAACTTACAGGCTCCTAAGCGGAAATCAATGTTTATCATTGTATGTCACTGATATGGTGTTTTTTTTTTTTTTTTTTTTTTTTTTTTTTTTTTTTTTTTGTTTAATTATATATAATCATTGTGGCAACAGATAACTGGTACAAGGTCACAAAGCAAGAGACAACAGGCCAAACCTCTGGTTTTTGAATCCAGGGCCCTTTTCCCCATACTACACTTAACCTCAGCTTTGGATTTATTAGATCTTGTCTGTATGTCTGGCAATTTAAAGGATTTAAAGGACTTCTACCTCCTGCAGTTGCATATAATTCTAAGCCAATTGTTTGGTTTTCCTCACGAAGCAGAGAGAGGAGGAACTTCCCATATGCTTGTGGATTTCAAACACACCTTGCTCATCTTCTGTCCACAACCAGAGATGCCGTGAGAGCCACTGGCCCTGCCCTATCATTTGTTGCTCAATATCTCCAATTAGTTTGTTACTGGGCCATTAAAATATGTTATTTCCATTTATTTTAATGGATCTTTGATGCATTATTCAAAGGCTTTATACATAATGAATAATCACTCATATTTTTATAATATATCTTTTTCTATTTCATGAAACTTTTAAAAGGGAAGGAATAGATAATGTGGGTTGTAATTACCCAAAGGTAGCTGTAAACACATTTCATTTTTTCTAAGGATTTATCATAAAGAAAGGATGTGGGAACAACTGAGGTTTCAGTAAGCTCCAGATGTCCTCAAGGTGTGACGGTGTCTCTACAGAATGTGCTGAGATGGGTTAAAATGAGGTGCTGCTAGTCCTTAATAAAAGACTTTTCCCATCCCCAAACCCTGACCCCTTCCTCTTCTGCTGCCCAATATTTGTTATTGTGAAAACACTATTCTAAAATGCTATTTTTTCTTTTACCTTAGTAGGATTGTGTTCATTTCTTTTGCTAAGTGGTGTGTAATGCATGGGATGATAACTTATTGGACTTTTAAAAAAGATTGATATTTACACAACAGGTGTGAATAGTGCTGGTCCAACATATACCATCACACTCACACAAAAGTACTGTAAATGACTTTTATATTAGAAAAGGGAGATTTAACTGTTCATTCATTCATTCATCTATTTCAGGTGATAACATCTCCACGAACCCCATGGCACAAATAGGCTAGTGCTTTCGCCAGGGCATACAGTTTCTAGTTTTCTATAGTCCCCACTACTCCCTATTGCCTTTTATCCGGGCTACTTCAATCATTTGTTTCCTGCTGACCCCTGAAGGCATTTTATAGTTAAGGGCCCCTATATTAAGTGGATGCATAGTTAGTAGCTGAGCCATGAACAAAAACCTGGTCTTTTAACAGGTACCAAGTGCTTGGATCATTAAATCATAATGTATAAACAGAAATGTGGCATATATAGAGCATCGGAAAAGAACTCAAAAAACACTCAGTAGACACTCCCTATCTTAGATATGAGAAAAGAATACTTTTACTACCTGGACATTCATTACTACATAAGGTGTTAACCAAGAAGGGTGACCGAGCAGGAACTACAGAAGAAAGGACGTCTGGGTGAAGCAGGGGTGGGGGAAATAAATGCAGGAGAGATGGGAAAGCCTACCTTCCAGCAGGCATGTGTCCTGAGAAGTAAGCGGTAGTTTCAAACTATGTGCCAAACAGAGTACTGGGGAGAAGAGAGGACATCATGTCTCTTTATGTCCCATCCTGACCCCATATCTTCTAGGACTCAGGCATTTGGCAGCTCCAAAGGTGACTGGAGTGTAAATGGGCCGCTCTGGGTTTTTTTCTTTCTCCTAATCCTGTACATAATCTCTTTTTCTGCTCCCTTTTCTAAGGCTAGATCTGGACCTTCCATCTGTACATGTCCACATGATGGCTGGTAAGCATCCAACACCACATGGCCACAGAGTCTTATTAACTGATAGAAAGGAGAACTAGCTGTCCCCCGCTTTTCTTTGGTGAAGCGTCACAGCCCCTGTATCCTAACCCAAGTCTCTTGAGAGCTATAAATACTTGCATTCCCCAGACAGCCGTTGGTTCTAATTTCACATCAGTGTCCTCCAGTTTCTTCACTAATGACCACTTAGATGTAATTCAATTTGGAGTTATAGGATCTTCATGTTGGAAAAATGCATTTCACCAGAAATATTTTCAACCATGAACCGAAGACCAGAATGAGGCTTCTTCTGATACTAGAATAATGATGGAATGAAACAGTCATCTCTCTTAGGTGCCAAATGTGGTCTACTTACATTTTAATCAAAGCCAAATGATTTCTAAGCAATTTACACTCTGAAATAAGAAGGGTTAACATTTTTGGATCATCTACTATGTGCTAAGGCACTTCATATATATTACCTCTACTCCTCAGATACACATAAAGTAAGCATTATGACCCTCATTTTGTACATGAGAAAACTAAGGCTCAGAGATTAAGCTACACAAGGTCACAGAGCTGGTATTTTACTCTGTGAGAGTCTGTTTTCAGAAGCCAGGGCACTAAGAAGGATAGAGTAAGTTCATGAATGGAAGAAAAAAAAGATGAAAAAAGAAGGCAAAACAAGAACAAAACAAAAAACTGGAAACAATTCCAGTATCTAACAAGAAGAGATTAAGTATATTACAGTAAAATATATGATGGCCATTATGCAGCCAGTAAAAATATAATGACAGAAAAACAGTTATGAACATGGGCAAATGTTCCTGATATATTGTGAAGAAAAATCAGGCTACAAAACAGTACATATAGTATGATTTCAATTTTGTAAACAAAAATGTGAAGATATATTATGCATAGAATAAATGGCAGGAAATATACCTAGATATTTTTTGGTGGAAGGAATTCAGTTGACATCGAATTGTTCTCTTTTGAGCTCCTTTGAGTTGTCATGTGTGGGCATTCAGCAGGAATTAAAAAGGGAAAAAGAGAGAGAATGGATGAGCTGATTAGCGCTTGTGTGTTGGAGAAAAGGTGAGTAGGATTAAATGTTTGACAGCTGGAAGAGGATGGTTGTGTGTCTGACTCAAATGGAGGCTACGCACAGAGCATGACTCACATATGAGTCAGGCCGGGCTTTTGTTCTTGGCAGGGGGCTGGGGGCGGGAGATCCTCTTGAAGGGCAGCAAGAAACATTTTCTTATAAGTGAACGTTTCTGGAGATGGACTCTTTGATTCAACCGTTCACATCCCTTCCCTGCCCAGTCTGGGCCCCCTTCTTCCCCCCTTGAATCTGCAGTAGATTACAGACTCGGAAGTAATTGATATACATTTAAATGTCTGTCTTTTTACAGCCAGACTGTTTAATTACTCCTCTCGGCCCAGACGGGGTTTAAACTTGCATCCATCTGACCTGCTGATGAATTTCAGCTGCTTGCTGCTTCCTGAGTTGGGTGATCATGTTCCTGTGTCTGGGGTAAAGACATGGCAGTTGGAGAGTCATGCCTGTGCATGTGTTTGAGGAGTATGACTGGATTTGGAGTCACTCTCCACAGCAAATTCTTTTACGCTCTTCAATACTGAATCACTGCTTTCACCACTTTTTATATCATGTTTAAAAACAGTTGGGGCTACTATTTATTTAGGCTTGGTTGTAGAGTAAGCTTTATCTCGAAGACATTCTCTTTCATGATTTCATGTGGGGTCACTCAAATTATATGCAGTCATTTAAAAGAATGCAGTAGATCTGCTGAATTTCATTGATTCCATGAAGCACGGTTGTTCATATTTTGGCGTCTTTAAAGTCAGCTGTCTCACGATCTCAGCCACCCAGGCGGCTCGTGGCATGACTGTTTCACTGAGCTGTAGCCCCCTCAGCCAACAAATCAGTTAAGGACCACTAATGAAGATGTGGGCTCTGGCAGTTCAGATATTCGTGCCTTCTGATAAGAACAGGAAAGCTCCAGCATCAAAACCTGCAGATGAAGGGCCAGTGGCTTGAAAGGTGATGCACAGCATCTCCCGAGGGCACAGAGGGTGATGTTGTGGGGAAAAGCAAAGACGGACAACTCTGAGGGAAAGTGGTTAAGTGAACAATTGGATTCTGAAAGTGGACTATCTTAACCAATGTATTTTACACATTTTCTTTTTTTGTTGTATGTACAAGACATAAGTGATAAAAGTGGATATCCAAATAAGTTTAGAAGGCTTCTTTCAATAACTAAAATAATAATTCTAAGTGTTAAGGAGGCATGCATCACCATTCAGTTGACAGTGGTTTTTCAAAATATCTTCCATGGGTTTTTAATACACGTAATAATCCGAACGAGAACAATCTGAAGGAGGGGCACCTGGGTGGCTCAGTCAGTTAAGCGTCTGACTCTTGATTTTGGCTCAGGTCATGATCTCAGGTTCATGAGTTTGAGCCCTGCATCAGGCTCAGCACTGACAGCACGGAGCCTGCTTGGGATTCTCTCTCTCTGCTCCTCCCTCAGGCGTGTGCACCCTCTGTCTTTTCAGAGACATGAAAAAAAATTTAAAGAACATTCTGAAGGGCACAGAAATTTTTTTTTTTAAGACTGGACAACAGGACTGTGTTAAACCTCTAGATGACACAGCTCACTTGTGGTCAGTGGGAGTTTTCTTGTGGCAGCGAATTTTCTGTAAACTCTCAAAGGAGTCTGGTCTTCATGTGAACTGCGTGTATCCAGACACATGTGTGCAAGCACCGTCCAAAGGGAGCGTAAACCGCAGTAATAAAGTAATAAAGTCATGATAACTTGTCAAAGATGATGCGCCAATGAAAAATCATTCCTAGAAGCTCTTTTAATTAAACATTTAGCTGTCCACTGGAGCCATTTTTAAATATAAAATGCAGCCCTGTGGACTTTTCCTCCCTGCCTCCCACCCTTTCGCAATAGCTCCGACAATTGAATTCTCATTGGTGATAATAAAAAAATTCATAAGGCAGGGTACAGCTGGTTCTGCCTCTAGCAAGATGTCAAATTTCGCTTGCACAAAATTAATTGCACCTAATTAAACTGGGGTCATCGGCATTATTGTAAAGTGAAGCTATTTATTAGACAAAGAAAATTTCACAAATACCAATTTGCTTTTCTTTCGGGTCTGTGAAAGAGAAGAATTGCTTACATAATTAAATTTGTTTTGCCATTTTAATCTTATTACTCCTCAAAAGACCCACTTCACATCTTGCTTCACTTTTAAAATTGGGTGATATTTTAGAAAAGTAGAGGTAATCCTTGAAGGAGGGCATAAAAAAATGGTAGGTTTTCTGTATGCAATAGTTTGTAAACTACCGTTTACTGTGACGTGTATCTTGGAATTACTTACGTGAAGGGTTTCCTAAGCAAATTATTAGTTCACATGTACGAGATTGAGATGAAGTTGAAAAGATATGCTACATGTTATAAATAGGTTGTGACCATATGCACCTATTCAAGAAAGATGCCAGTGAAAGCAAATTCCACTGTGTTGAAGTAGGACAACCTCACCCATGCTGGGTATATATGACTACACTGCTTATTTCTTCCAGGAAATAGTACAAAAATTATTACTGTTAGAGACAAAGGGATGATTCACTTTCCTGGGAAAATGATGCTTGTTCAATTTGGGATTCCATGGCAGATTATATATACAGATTCTCAGTTCCTCATATTCAAAGCTCCTGTGAGTCAATTTCTTTCAAGCCTCTCTGGATCACTGTTATCTGTCTAGCTGATACAACCCCCTGGGCTATGGTGTCCCCCTTCCCGGCCCCTATCCCCACACTAAACACAAAAGAAGGTGGTAGGTATCTGTTACTGGTCTTGTCTTAGTCGTTCACCAATAAACCTACAAGATCAGGAAAGAAATGAGTTGGGGATATTGGAATGGTTGAGATGAGTAAACAGTAATCATTATTCAAACCAGCTGCTCAAAAGCTCTCTGGGGAATTTCTGTTTTTCATAATATTTACAATGTTCGGAGAGAAGCGTATAGCCTATTTTGGCTACACCTTCCCATCGTACACTTGATGAAAAAGACTACATTAAGCTGTATTTCTATTTATATGTATGCAAAAAAAAACCTATCTTGGGGTAGGGTAAGAGGTAAGAGAGAGGTTTATTTTGTGGTTACTCTGAGAAAAGGAGAATGGAGGCCGCACATGTTTTCTCTACAATGTCAGATCAGGTTGTATGTCTGAAAAATGAAAGGTTTCCTAGAGGTCCATTACTAATGACCACTCTGTCTTCTGTTCTCATAGCAGCCAGGCCAGTTTGCATTCCTTTAATAATGCTGAGCTATATAAACTCAGAATCCAAAATATAATGATGATTCAAGATTAATGTGGTCAATGAAAAATATTTTATAGCGAAGTATAATACTAGTAGTAAGAGAAAAGGAATATTTTTTTCAAGAACATGACTACACTGAATATTTCTTAGAAACCTATTTCAAAAATATAGTTGGTAATTCACTTTCCTCATTTCCCTATAAGCCTTTGTAAAGCTTTCGCTGAAACATTTTCAAATAGGAAAAAACAAAACGTTGAAAAAAAAAAATTTTAACAGGGGCGCCTGGGTGGCGCAGTCGGTTAGGCGTCCGACTTCAGCCAGGTCACGATCTCGCGGTCCGTGAGTTCGAGCCCCGCGTCAGGCTCTGGGCTGATGGCTCAGAGCCTGGAGCCTGTTTCCGATTCTGTGTCTCCCTCTCTCTCTGCCCCTCGCCCATTCATGCTCTGTCTCTCTCTGTCCCAAAAATAAATAAACGTTGAAAAAAACAAAAACAAATAGGAAAAAACAACAAAGGTCATAAAGTCTCAGTTTGAAAAGGTTGATTATGTGTGGATTTTGACGAAAGAAAAAAATGGCATTTCCTATATTTGCTACATTTTGGTATAAGTCAAATTTAATAATTTGAGTTATGAAGCAATATAAAAAATTCCTTTGCTGCAGTATTAGGCATGAAATGTCTTTATGGAATTATTGGAAGCCTAGCCTACATTTAACAGCTTGTCATTCTTTTAAAAAGTGCTCTGGGAGACAGCACCAATTAGAAAAATTCAGTGGGGCTGAAATGCAAAAGACAATCGAGAAGGACTTACACTTGCAGGAGCAGCTCAAACATGCCTTCCCAGAAGACCCTTCTGTTACTTCATGATTTTCCACACAACGTGCATGAAGTTAATTCTTACAGGTAAATGCATGTTCTTTAAAATACATAAACAGAATTCTATTATTTTGCCAAAGGTCCCAAAACTGGGGTGGGTCTCGTCTTAAAAGTAGGCTCAGCGCTTCAGAACGTATTGCTTTTGGCCAATTAATTTTAAGCCCTTGGCCTCATTTAAAATGGAGCCCTGAGCTCTTTGGAATCACCCAGTCGAAAAGATTTACCTGGTTCTGATTAGCTAATAATTCAACACATGTACTCTGGTGCATTTTGGAGCACTGTATTAGTGGGCTTGAAAGTTCTAACATCCTTCAAGTCCTTTTGTAAGTAAGAGGTGAGGTATTTCTAGCTCAATGAAAAATTTCAGGGATTGTAATAGGTTAGAAAAACAGGGATGGGGAAGGTGGGTTATACAACTGCAACTGAACATTTCCTGAGGCTTTTCTCTTACATTACTACTGACAAGGAGGGGATGATAGTCTTTGCAGATTTCCAATTTACAGGGAAAAAGTGATATTTCTTAGAAACATTAAGTCTCATCATTAGCCATCGTCTTAAAGGGTATCCAAAAAGTCATTGTGTTCTCACAGAGTATGATCTCATTCCAGAATGTGGAGATGAAAACATCTGAAAAAAAAAAACCCAGGATATAAATAATATTCCTTATGGTAAGTCAACAAGTGTAGCTTGTTATGAGTGACTGTGAAGTACATATATGTTTAGATAGCTGTGTCTCCCACGGGGGTAGATGACTCAGTGATTTTTCCAAGCTTGCTCTGCCTGAAGAGTTTCAGGTGGGCTTTGGGGACATGTAGGGAGTGATGGAGAGAGGCAGTGAAATGGAGGCTTGGTGAGGGGCACTGGAGCTAGGACATGCAGAGTGGCACTGAAGGGAAATGAAGAGGGGAGGCATTTTCTGGGCAGGGGTATCCCAGACCCTCTTCTTCGGTTATCCAGAACCAAAGGAAGATGGCTTTGTTTTACACACGGGATTTCTGCACAGGATTTTATTTGAGAAGATACTTCAGCCATTAGAAATAATGAAAACCTGCATGATACTTCTAGTTCAACATGGCATTTTGAACATGGGCATTTGTCAACTTGTTCTTCTGAAATCCTAGTAAGATAATATTAAGAGAAGAAAGAAGGTACAAACCTCCTCAGACAAAGAAAGTGGAAAAGGAGATAATAGCACACAAGAGAGTTTGAAAAAATGTTGGAAGATAAAATGAGGATGGGTGAGAGGTACTTGAGTTAACATTTCAATTTGCTGGGTGCTTGCACAGATGGCTGGTAGAGGCAGCCCATGGATTTATTTGCACTGCAGAGTCCAGACACGCTCAGGTCCACCTGAAGGTAGGGGAGCGGGGTAGGACTACACACAAAGAAAAACTGAACAAACTGCAAGGACTATCAGACCCTCTGTTGGCCCCATCTACCTGTGGCCTGGCAGAATAAGAAAGTTTACTGTCTTGCGAGGTTGAATCAGAGGAGCTCTGCAACATGGCACACTCAGACACAGCTAACATGTCATATGGAGCACCCTTCACTGACATCAAGGGAATTAAGTAACATTCTACATGTTGAACCTTAAACCATCCCCCTGCTAGAGTCTTAAAATACTGGCAGCCAGGCTCAAAGCTCCTCAGGACAAAGTTGGAGAGTTCTCTGTGGCAACTTACAGACCATACTTTTATGTAGATGCCCCCTAATGAAATAGTTGCATTTTTATTTGAACATTCGAAGGGGAAGTTCACCATTCTTTAATTCAACAAATATTCAGTAACTATATATTAGGCACTATTTAGGCAAGAGTTATAGTGGTAAACAAAGCAGACAAAGACCTGCTCTCTTGGAGCCTATATAGACAAAGAATGGATTAAAATACATACACATATATACATACACACAATATATACCTATGTGTATATTATATATATTATATCAGGTAGTGATAAGGATCACAAAGAAAAACAAATCAGAGAAAGAGGATAAGCAAGGTAAGAGGAGAGGAAACTGTCAGGGGAAGGTCTCTCTGAGGAAACAATATATGTCACCAAGCCCAACCAGAGAGCTTGCCCACAGCATTTAGCATTTTACACTGAATTGTTGATGGAGAGAAATCAAAACAAAATATAAACTCAGAAAAAATCATGGACAATGTAGAAAACAGAAGAAAACATCTTAAACAATTTACCTAAAATTAATATCTACAGTAAAATGAGGAAGTATCATTTCAAAAATTTTTGAAAAGTTAAACAAAATGGACAAAATCTTAGAAAAATACAACCCATCAGAACTGACTCAAGAAGAAGTAAGAAGCGTGTACAATCTTAAAATCCTCCAAAAAAGGAAGCAGTTAAAGCAAATACACAAAGTAAATAGCAGGCCCAGATGGTTATACAGGTGACAAACAGCATATTATGCAGACTTTTCTTAGACACTGCAAGAAGGAACAGTAGCCAACCTATTTTTAAGCCAGCACAGTCCTGATACAGAAGTGAGGAAAAAAAAATACTATAAGAGAAGAACACAGCAGACCCATGGCACTCAAGAATATAAATGTAATAATCCTAAATGAAACATTATACAAAAAATTCAATACTATCTGAAAAAAACCCAACAAATTTTGCTTTATACTAGGTATGCAAGGATTGTTCAATATTTTAAACTATACATGTAATTGATTAATATATTAACAGAGTAAATCATTTAATGACCTCAAGAGATGCAGAAAAAGCATGTGATAAAGTTAGATACCTATTCATGAAAAAAATTCTTTGTAAATTATGAATATAAGGAAACATAATTAACTCATAAAGAGAAACATTAAAGAAAACCTAAAACTTACATCACCCTAAGTGAGGAAACATTAGAAGTGTTCCATTTAATATGAGAAATGAGGTAAAGATTCTAACTACTACCATTTTTTTTAATGATTATTTTTGAGAGAGAGAGAAAGAGAGAGAGACACAGTGCGAGCATGGGAGGGGCAGAGAGAGAGGGAGACAGAATCTGAAACACGCTCCAGGCTCCGAGCTGTCAGCACAGAGCCTGGTGTGGGGCTCGAACTGTGAGATCATGACCTGAGATAAAGTTGGATGCTTAACTGACTGAGCCAACCAGGTGCCCCTAACTACCACCATTTTTGATTCTCAATATATTAAGGTCCTAACCCATACAATAAAAGAAAAAAAAAAACAGGAATGAGCAATGGAAAGCAATAAATGATAAACGAAGCTGCTCCTTTTGGATGATATTGTTTAAAAATCCAAAAGAAGGGGCGCCTGGGTGGCGCAGTCGGTTAAGCGTCCGACTTCAGCCAGGTCACGATCTCGCGGTCCGTGAGTTCGAGCCCCGCGTCGGGCTCTGGGCTGATGGCTCAGAGCCTGGAGCCTGTTTCCGATTCTGTGTCTCCCTCTCTCTCTGCCCCTCCCCCATTCATGCTCTGTCTCTCTCTGTCCCAAAAATAAAAATAAACGTTGAAAAAAAAATTAAAAAAAAAATCCAAAAGAATCTACAGATAACTTTATGATAAGTAACGGGAGGGCAGAAAAGTAATAGAAACAATATAATGAAGTGGATGGATATAAGATTAGTATACAAAGTAAGCTGCATTTCTGCTCAGCAGCAAAACAATGAGAACTCATTATAAAAGAGAATTTAAAATATCAGAATGTCAAATATCTAGAAATAAATACTACGAAAGATGTATAACATCTCTACATGAAAAATTACAAAACCTTATCAAGAAATATTCAATAAGATCTAAATAAAGGAGAGAAAGGCCATGTTCATGGGTAGGGAGATTTAATATTCTAAAAATGCATTCTCGCCTGACTTGATCTATAGATTCAATGCAATTCTAGTCAAAATTCCAAGAGAGTATTTTGTTGAACTTGATTAGAGGATTTAAATTTATATGGAAGAATAAAAAGCAAGAAGAGTTAGCATATTTCTGAAGAAGAAGAGGAAAGAGACTTGCCTGTCCAGATATTAGGACTTATTTTGAGGTTACAATAATTAAGACTTTATGATATTGGTGCAGGGATAGAAACACTAATGAAACAGAATGTATTCCCATTAATGTATAGTATATACAGAAGTGGTCTGTCGTCTCAGTGAGTAAAAGAAAGATTTTTTTAATAAACAGGATGGAAAAAAATGGTCATGTAAATGGAAAGCGATGAAATTAGACATCTCCATAACCATATAAACTCCTGATTGATTACAGACTTTAAAAAAATCAACACTCTCAACTCTTGGAAGGAAATCTAGGTTAATGTCTTTTGAACCTTGGGGTAGATTTTTAATACAAGACACAGAAAACATGGACTATAAAAGTCTGATAAGAAAGAACTCTGGTCATTAAAGACACAATGAGGAAGCAAAAAGACAGGCCACAACCTGGGAAAAGATATTTGTAATACATACAATATATTAAGGATTAGTATCATGACTATAAAATGCTGATAAAATCAGTTTTATTTTTATTTTTAAAAATTTTTTTTAACGTTTATTTATTTTTGAGACAGAGAGAGACAGAGCATGAACGGGGGAGGGTCAGAGAGAGAGGGAGACACAGAATCTGAAACAGGCTCCAGGCTCTGAGCGGTCAGCACAGAGCCCGATGTGGGGCTCGAACTCACGGACCGCGAGATCATGACCTGAGCCGAAGTCGGACGCTTAACCGACTGAGCCACCCAGGCGTCCCATAAAATCAGTTTTAAAAAGCATAATGAATCCAACAGAAATTGGACATAAGACCCAAACAGACATTTCACAGAAGGGGAAACCCAGACGGCTAATAAACACAATGAAATAACATTTAATACCAATTCAATTAACAAAAATGTAAAAGAGATTGACAATATGGTGTTAGAAAGACTGTGGATCCATAGGATATCTGAAACATTGCTGGTCACAGTGTAACCACTTTGCAACCACTTTGGAGGACACCTTTGGCATTATCTTCTAGATATGAACATTCACGTGTTTTCCTAGTAATTCTGTTCTTAGGTGGACACCAAAGAGAAACTCTTGCACATGGACAGCAGGAGACATGTACAAGAGTGTTTATAAGCAGCACTGTTTATAAGAGCAAAACCTTTGAGACAAACTCAATGCCTATAATCAGAAGAGTGGCTGAGTAAACTGTGATATATTCACACAGTGGAATATAATATAGCAGTCAAAACCATGGACTGGCAAAGGGAAAAATGGGGGCAATTTTCATTTCGAGACAAACACTAAAGTTTCTCAAGTAATCACAGTTTACTACATGGTTCAGTATAAATAATCTATGATCTTCATCATGTAAACAGTGAACTGTTATTTGACCCCAAATTATGAGACATTTATAAAGGGAGGATGGGGGAAATACACAGATTTGTCTGTGGGAGGGCTGTAAAGGACTTGAATCACAATTTTCTATAGCTGGCAGTTGGTAGATGGTTGTTTAAAAGACTAAGAAAATAAGCATTTTACTTAGAGGTATACAGGTAAATTACCAAAAGAAACAGTCAAAGAGCTAAAAGTTATTGTTTCTGGAGAGTAGGACAAGATAGAGACAGATGGGACAGGTGACAGTTACTTTTATTTTGTGTTGTTATTATACACCTTGTATTTATTGTTAATTTTATTTTCAAAGCCATATATGCGTGTGTGTGTGTGTGTGTGTGTGTGTGTGTGTGTGTATAACTTTGATTTTTAAAAACAAAAACCTTCCATTTGGGCCAGATGAATATGACTTTGCTGAGCAGAGAGATGGGGTTTCTAGAAGCAAACTCTTTGGTGCTTTGGGGAATATTAGAGAAAAGCTATAAAAGATCTATACATATGGTCAAATCTCCCCATTTTACAAAAATGAAGAAACGGAGGCATGGTAGAATGGAATTTGTTAAAGTCTCAAAATGAGAAACTGACCAGGACTAATCCTCAGGTCTGCAGGTCCCTAAGCCAGGGTTCCTGCCACATCCTTACTAGGAGGGGAAAGACGTGCTTTCCAGCAAAGGGAAGGCTTACCTTCCGGCTCTGGAATGACACGGAAGAAAAGTGAGGGAACTCTAAGAGATCTGATAGGCACCCGGCTGAGGCTTAGAGGCTGTGACTGTGACTCTCGTCTCCATGTCTGAACCCACAGCAGTGACTCCTACATGCGTGTATGTGGGAGTGTGTGTGTGCTTTCTGATTTTTGCTGATTCAGATGAGTCCCTAAGGATCAGACTGAAGTACAAGGCTTACTGAAAGCCAAATAGAATAGATTTAAGCAGACATTAAAGTGTCTAATTCTGGACATCAGAGGAAGGAGAGTGGAAATCTGTTGGTTGAATAAATGCATGAACGTTATCATGTGTCTCCCACACCAGGCTTAACTTGGCAAATATAGCCAGTATTTATACAGGGAGCGATTCATACGCATATTAAAGTTTGGGAAGCTCTGGTCTACAGCCCTGTTTTCTAGGTACAATTAGAATTTTAATATATCCTAACTGGAATTAAAAGCTATGCAAATGACCAATGGTATCCTGAAATAAATGACAATAAATGAGCAATGATATCCTGAAATAAATTAAGATAAAGGAATAATGCCTGGAGGACAGGTTAAGCACTGCAATAAACATCAAACGATCAAAGTGGGAATTGTATTTCTCAGTTACCAGTATTCACTGCAATCAAATGTTTCAGAGAGGGGGGTGATGCTGGATGTTTCAGGACCGCTTAATGGAAAATGTGGTGGTCTGCCACACTTCTCTAAGCAACCAGCCAGCTTGATTAAGAGTGTGGCTTGATTCCCCCATCACAGAGAAAAATCAGAATTGTGTCTAGGACAAAAAATGAAATATAGAAATATGACCGCAAGTGGCTGGGCGAAAACTAAAAAGCAAAAAACAAACCCAACAGGTGGGGAGGGGTCTGTTTAGAATCCAAATAAAGGTGGTAGTATTATGGGGAAAAAAATACTCAAGGGTTTAAAAGGTATCTTTTATTAAACGTATAGTCGGATGACAAAATCCATTAGGTACATATCAGAAAATCAACTCAAAAGAACACTCACCGAGAGGAAAGGCTTGGCTTCCCACTTTTGCTACAGCTGGTATAAATTCCTGGGCCATCATCAAAGAAGCTTCCAAGTGCCAACTTCTGTCGGATAGATTCTCTCTCATTTTTCTGTGCCTAAAATTTCAGGAAAATAAAAAATGCTGATAAGTGGGCAGACACAGGACAACCATAGCCTAACTGCTAGGTTTCTTAGAACTGCAACCTTAGATGAAACAATGAATAGGCCACAGCACAAGAGCGTTTGAATTATGAGGAGCTGAAATTAAACCAATCTTTCCTGGTTTCACCTCTGCAAACAATTTCAGTTCTTCAGAGCCTTTCAGGATCACGGGTCTAGGAACTCACCACGCTGGTACAAAGTGATTCTCACCGGAACAGAACTAGATTATTTGGTGCTGTAATCCTTCTTCTTACCTGCTAGAGGAAAGTTGTGGAGGGCAAGCACTCTGTCCTAAATCAAATCACTTTTACCCCAAATGTGGCCTTTCCCCAGATCGTGTCTTCTCTTCTGTATATCGTCCCTTCGGCCCACTTTCTCTATTGCAAGAATATTAATTCATTCAGCCAATGTGCACTGAGCCTCTACAAGATGGCAGGTGCTACGTTACAACGCAGAACACAGCCCAGGATGGGTGATCGCAGCCCCTGCCTGCATCCGGCTTATAGTCTTGATGGGGACTACTGCTTCTACTGCTTCTGTTCGAGAGCTACCCTTATCTCTCCAGGTCCAGAACACGAGCAACCCTAACAAAGGGCCTGGAATAGCTGGAGGATTCTAACTGGGCCCATCTGTTTCACGTTTTGAAGAGAAGTCAAGTCGGTGTGCATAGGAAAAGGATGTGGGAAACTACACTACTGTGATAATTTGGATATGTTTACAACACTTGGCTTCCCATAAAAGTCCCATAAAAACTCACCATGCTGAACTTTTAAACCCTTTAAACAACAGGGGAGAAGATTAGAAATGATTTCCTTAGTTAAAAATAAAACAACTACAAAAACAAACATAATGAGTTAGAAATCCTGGGGTGACAATGAGAACTTGGTTTTCTGTTCTGGGGCTGGCAGCTGGGCCGTCGGATGTTCTGAGCAGCAGGCTGACGACTCTGGTGAGCCAATGATATTACCAAATGCAGCTCACGTGACTGAGTGTGGCCGTGGAAGGCAAGATGGCCCTTGAACCTCCCAATGAGAGGTTCTGGAGCCACATCTGCTGCCACTGGTACCCAGAAGTTACACGTGAAAGCTCTGAGCTGTCACCTGAGCATCACTTTGTCAGTGATGAAACGCACACCCTGTTGGAAGGGTGGGCTGAAAATTGGCCTCATTTCACCCCCAAGTGAAGGCAGGGTACTATCGGTCAAGGCTGTTCTAAAATGGTGGTTGCTAGCCACATGTGGCCGTTCACATTTCGATTAAAAATTAATTAAAAGTTCAACTCCTCAGTCACGCTAGCTGCATTTCAAGAGCTCCACCGTCACAGGTGGCTACTGGGCACCATATTAAACAGAGCAGAGTAAAATATTTGATAGCACAGTGCTGGCTAAGATAGTGGTTCTCAATTGCCAGCTTTGACAGGCTGCATCAGAATTTCCTGCAGTCTTTAAAATACACACCCCAGGCTCCAGCATCAGATATTTACTTTAAATAGGTTTGCGAACTTCTAGTTCAAGGAAAGCTCATCTCTATTCTCCTTTTCTTTCACACTTAAACATTTTTCTTTAAAGTTTATTTATTTTGAGAGAGAGAGAGAGAGACAGAGAGAGAGAGAATCCCAAGCAGGCTCTGCACTGTCAGCGCAGAGGCTGATGCAGGGCTCAAAGGCTCAAACTCATTAACCATGAGATCATGGCCTGAGCCACAGTTGGACGTTTGACCAATTGTACTGCCTAGGCATGCACCCCTCTTTCACATTTTTTAATCCATGGAAACCATAGTGTTCTATCAAGTCTCACACTTAGTGATTATATCGGTATCTATTTATGCAGACAGCCCTCCATTTTGGCATGCACCAATGGAACCGTGTCATACTTAAGAGCCATAGTGCGTGTGTGCGTGTGTGTGTGTGTGTGTGCGATACAGCCACAAAGTGTAAGAGTGCTTTTATATAGTTACAGAGGTGATGCTGATATCACATTGTCTGCTGGGCTAGCATAGAACGGGTCCCCACGAAAGTAACCATAAGGTTGTAAGGGGAAGCAAGAATGCTTTTAATTTGACTAAACGTTTGCAATTGTGCTGCCGGAAATTTTAATTAAAGCAACCTACCCTCCCGAATATGCGGGGCTGGCACTTGTGATGGTTCTGCCAAAACAGAACCATTTGATAGCATCTGACATCTTTATAAATTCATTTCAAAATCCCAGCATCTGCCACGCAGATTTAGCACAGTGAACCTATTTCTTAATTCATGTAACATACAAAAGAGATTCGCACCCAACAGTCTCTATAGTCAGAAAAGTGTTGCGTGAAATTGAGTATCCAAAAATAAAAGCAGCAGATAACATGAGCGTTAATGACTGATGTTTAACAATACACTGGTGCCCAACATTAGCCTGGAAGAGGTTTTATTTAAAGAAAATACCTATCCCAGGTGTGAATGTGTGAACACACACTTGATTCCATGTATATCTTTCCTAATGTACTTGGTACACTACAGCTATCGATATTAGAGAAGGCCTTAAAATATTTCTATTTACATTAATTACAACCCTTTATACTTGGATATTGTGATGGACAGCTTGAAGAGGACTCTTTTGTAATACACAATCTCTCACCCCTCTCCCTTCTCTGTCTCTTTCTCTGGATCCCACTGAATAGATCAAAAAAAGTATAAATAATATAAACATCACCCATAAATCGAACACTTAGATAGAGATCACAGCTAACATTTTGGGTTTTTTGGGATAGTTCTTTTTAGTTTTTTATCTTATGTGTGTATTTTTTTTTCTTTTTATAAAATTGGGATCATATTGTTTATTCATTTTGAGAGTTTCCCTCATGCCATTTAAGATTCTTTAAAAATACAATTTTTAATGGCTGTATATCATTTTGTCCTATGGAGTTACCTTCTCTTGTTAGTCATTTGGGTTGTAGCCAATTAAAACTAACACAGAAGTCTGCATTTTTACATACATCTCTGCCCACATGTCTGATTCTTTCCTCAGGATAAGTTCCTGGAAGTGGAATTACCAGATCAGCTGAGTGTGAGCATTTGTTGAGGCTCCTGACACATTTTGTCACATTGCTCTGGAGAAAAGCTGTTCCAATTTACATGCCCAACAGCAACGTAAAAGGGTGTGGCATTCACTATATCCTGGCTAACACTGAGTACTTTCACTGAAAAAAACAACAACAAAACTTCTGTTGGCTTTGATAGTCAAAAAGTGGTATTCTTTTTGTTGATTTCCTTGATTACCAGTGATATTAAATACTTAAAATTTTTTTAGTTACCATACTTGCTTTTCTCTGAATTACTTCTAGCTTTGCTTATTTTTCTATAAAGATCTGAGGAGTTTTGAAATTTTTATAGTAAGCATATCATTAGTCCTTTTGAGTTTAAATCTAAGTGTTATGTAGTTACGTCAATCACTCCCTTTCTCTGAAATGTCGTTGATGGCTTTGTGCATGGAAAGCCCTTCCCAGGCTAGAGGTAAAGGATCTCACTGGACGTTAGAGGATTAAATGAGAACATTTATGGAAACTGCTAAGCAGCAGTGGTGGTGATGTAAATGTATGATAAATGGTAGCTATTATGGCTAATCCTCCTATAATTCCTGCTTTCAAGATGAGGAACTGGAGGGTGAAGGAAGGTTACCTTATTAGTAGATGGAAGAGCTAGGATTCAAGTCCATCTTTCTGGTGCCAGATCTTTCTGCTCTTCCACACTGATGAGTGAGGTGTCTGGGCAAATAATGGTGGCCGCCATGTTTGGAGATATGATGTAGGACTGACAAGTTATGGATCTACTTCCTTCCTGAGATGGGGTGTCATGTGTTCTCAGAAAAGGAGAAAACACTTGACTGCAAAACATACACACCAAGGCCCAATCATAACTGCAGATATTTACAAACAAATACCTCTCATCAGAGCCACTCTCCTTGACACCACTGCTTAATCTTCCTTCTGGAACAAATGCCATTCCTAACATTTCAAGTAACCATGATTCAACTGACAAGTAAAACAGTTTTTCTCTTAAAATTCAACAATTGGAACTATTTTCCTTTCAGTTGCCTGCAGGTGTAGAGTGAGTGAGTGAGTGTGTGTGTGTGTGTGTGTGTGTGTGTGTAGTTTCAAAGTTCTTTTGTTCTCCAAGGAATTATACCTGCAGGGCAATTATGTCCTCCAACCTCCTGAAGCCCAGATGTGGCTCAGGGTGAGGAACAGGGAAGTGTACAGGAAAAGGAAGAGGCTTACTCAAAACTACACTGTTTGGCTGGGCTTGTGGCACGTGGAGCCATGTCCACTCCTAAAATCACCTTGGGAAATACCCTCTTAAAACAAAAGTAAAACATCAAAAATTGACAACTCTTTGCAAAAAGCAAATGGGCAACTGAGGAATAGTGGCTCATCGCTGTAAGACAGAAAGCCTATTCAAGACCAAGAGGAGAGTAAAAATGTGCTTAGAAAATCACCATTGTCCAGCCACAGGCAGTTAGTTTTTGTCCTCGCCTGTCGCTGAATTCCCTATTGCCACCCCCTGTGCCCAGGCAGATAAGACTCACAAAGGCTTTTGAGGATACCATGTGAGCCACGATCTCAGAATACAGACCACTGGGCATTTTCAGAACCCACACGCTGATGCTCAGCCTTTCCCCCTGTACCACTGTTCTGCTGCAATTCCCCAAGCTTGACAAGAACAAAGACGGGTGTTTGGTAAAAGAAATAAAAACCAAAATGTTCTGCTTGAGTAGATACTGTCCATCTCCAAATCTGGTATGTCCCGAAGTCCTTTCCATACTTTCTTCAGGATGAGGCGGGACCTGTCCTTTACACGCTGATACCATTCCCAAGTCCTCTCCTCTGGCACTGCCTTCACCCCTCTGGCCCAGAAGCATCGTGATGTCTCTGGTCTCTGAAGAGGGGGCCACCTAATCTTTCACGTTCTGACTTGCACATGAATTTATAAATGGAAGACGGGGTATCTTCTGCATTTCTAAAATTTGTTTGACACACCGTATTTTTGTGGGGTTAGCTGTGGGGTCACCAGGCCTCTCAGGAACACACTCTGGGAAATAACATCTTAACCTAAATCCAGCTGGTACTCAGGACACTGCAAACAGCTGCTTCCTTCTGACTCCTGCACAGATGATGAAACCCACGTAGCCGGAAAGGGCCTGTCTGATGAAAAGGAAGGAGTTCCTTAAACTCCCCAAAGGAGGAAGAGATTTAAAGAAGTTTGGTCTAGAAAACCAGAGGACCCGATTGATGCGAATGGCACAGCAGTCTGGGGGGGTAACGGCAGATGTGATCTTGGAGGCCTGGATTCCCTTGTAGGAATGGGGAGTTTTCCTCCAAGTTCCCTGTCTTCCATCTTTTCCCTGGATTGATCTTCCCCTCCTGCCAAGTTCCATTTGTTTTTTACTTTTGCTTGTTCACCATGGGCACAGAAATAACTTTTTACTATTAGATGTGCTTGTTACTGGTTTTAGTAATGCTAAGCGTCTCAGTACTCAATTCATTTCTAATCCTGGAAGATACCACTTCTGGCATCCTCCTTCCTGTCCTGCTAAATTGCTACCTGGTTACTGCTTTTCATATGTCAGGGTGTATATGGATCACTGCTGAGGAAAAACTTCCTAAGGACTGGGGGCTGCATTATTCCAGAAGCCGATGACGACCGTGGTCCCCCGTATGGCCCATAAAGAAACTCAGGATGCCAGGAGGTCGCTGCACCACCCGTATGCCAAGCGGAAAATTGCACCGGAAGGCACACGTACAAAGTGGCCCTCTCTCTGTCACAAATTTCTTTAAACTGGTAGTTCTCAAACTTGATTACGCATGAGAATCACTGGAGGGCTTGTAAAAACATAGACTTATTTTTCTCATTCAGAAAGTCTGGGGTGCGGCTGAGAAAATGCATTTTTTAACGAGTTCCCAGATGTTGCTGATGCTGCTGGTGCAGAGACTTGGAGAACCATGGCTTTAAGCAATTGAACAGACCAAGTAGCGAGACGGAACACAGAGTCGGTTCTCCTCTACGGGAGCACAAATCTGTTCCATGTGGAATGTCCAGGCTCTGGACCCAGGTGGATTTCATCATCTGTAGACGCCTGGCCTTGCCAAGGCCTGGCTGGGATGCCTGTTTTGAAGCAATTAATGAACCCCTTGCTTCAGTGCAATCTATTGCCTAGTGATGTCGGCATCATCCCCATTAGCATCATTCACCAGGGAATGCAGCTGGGATTCTGGAGCTCCCTGTGGAAAAGCACTTTTCCTATAGGAAAATAGTAGTCACTCTTGTTTCTCTCCTCAGCTTGTAAGGAAGGCAGCTTTACTCTAACATTTACAGGCAGCATTCCAGGGCGGAGGAGTCTGACGCTTTTAAACACTGGGAACCAGAAGTACAGAACTCATTTGTTCATTAGGCAAACTGTATTAATTTTCTTGAAAACAAAATAATCAAAAGGAAAACCCACATATGTGGATACTAATTATTTTCTTTCTGAAACAACCGTGGGTTTGCCACAAGATCAAAATATGAAAACATCATTCTATAAGAAAATAAAATGTACTCTTTTGAATGTCAAGTTCAAAAGTACTTGCAATATGCAGGGTTTTTTTTTTCTTTCAAGTTTTTGCATCTTATTTTATCCTCTGGGAAGAGCTTTTCAATTATTGGTGGAAACAGAAGTTAAATAACCTAGTATTTTTCCATTGTATCACTGAATGGATACTCTCTGGACATTTTCTTTTCAGTTTGTACTTCTGATGATTTCCATTTCAGACACTTACCTAATCAATCCAGAAAGATTTCCTGAAATGCTGTTGAAATTTCATCTTTGCATCCTTGCACTGAGCTGCCTAAACAAGTCCTCTGGACTAGATGTCAGGCCAGGCTGTTGGTGTTCAGCTTGCTGGGTTCAGCTGTTGCCTGGGTTCAGCTTGCATACCATCAATACTCATGAGAAAGTTGTCCTTGGATACCTAATGTCCAGGACGGGAACCCAAGGAGAAGGACACCTATTTTACTTGAGAACTGCCCGACATGAAAAGTGTTGGGATGCCAGTCCAGAGGAGAGAGATGTTTGTTTACAATTAGCCAACCGCGAGGATGGTTTTGCCTAGTGACTGCATTGTTTCTCATGCTACAGGGAGACAATATAAGCAGAAGAAGGCGGACACAAGTGCTGTTGTGCAGAGTCCCTAACACTTGAATACTCCTAATTGTTAAGGACCAGGGAGCAAAGGTATCTAACATTCAGTGGGTTGAAGTTTAGTAGCCAGTAACTGGCTGAATGGGAGCTCTGGAGAAGGTAAAGGAGCCCCAGGTGCAATCCACAAAGATAACAAAGCAGTGCAAGTGTTTCAACATTAGACCCTGCGGGGATACAGTTGGAAACGAAAAGTTTTCCTCCCCTATGGGCGGTATATCCAAAACAGGAACTTCTGGGAGCATCTTATCTTGAGCTCCTTCTGGTTCTCACAGGATTGGCTACAGAGACTACTTTTTTAACACAGGGGCAGTGTTGTCTGGGAACTCTTTCTAACAGGTGACATTTTAGAAGTCTGTAAAACCACCACTGGCATTCAGTATCACAGTGAGAACACAACAGTTCAAAACACCTACTGCATGGTTATGAAATAGCCCAACCTCAATCAACTGCCAGGAAGCTGATGTCCTCAATTTCCCATGTCAGGGTGGACTTAGGATCTGGGAGACCTGAATACAGGAATGAGAAGAAAGGAGGCAGGGAGTTCAGGTGATTTGGGGTCAAGAAGACCCAAGGTAACATTTTGACTCGGATATTTACTAGTGCAACTTATAGAAATTCTTTAAGCCTCAGTTTCTTTTTTTCTGAGAAAAGGGATAATAATACCTATCTTATAGGTTGTTTTAAGGATTAAATGAAGTACTGTACAGAAAGGATCCGGCACAGAGCCTAGCCCAGAGAAGAACTCGTTAAACAGTAGCTGTTGTGAACACTAAAGGGAGGGGTTGGGCAAGCTGATGAGAAGAATGGAGAAAGGGATAAAAGCCAGCAATGTCCAGAACAGGCAAATCTATAAAGACAGAAAGTAGCTTAATGGTTGTGGGGGGAGTGGAGGACTGGGAGTAACCGCTAATGAGTACAGGGCTTCTTTGGGGGGGGGGGTGATGAAAATGTTCTGGAATTAGCAGTGGTCTGCATAACCTTATACATATACTAGAAACCATCAAAATGTACCCTAGGACATGGCGAATTTTGTGGTATATGACTTATATCTCATCCATATTAAAGAATCATATCTCAAAAAAATAAACTACACCCACAAAGGTAACTCACATACGATAAATCTGGAAAATCTAGTTACCTGAAACAACCCACTCCCCGACCGGGCTGGCTAGCCGAGGTGTGCCAACAGGGTGATAGGGTGGAAAGAACCCTGAACCAGAAGCCAAGAGGCTTCGTATTTATAGCATCTAAGACCAACCAGGCCAATTCCTCCCATGAAAGAAAAGGAGACTCTGGCCCAGAAAGCTGAAAAGATTGTCCCCAGGTGGCCGAGGTGGGGCTAGGCTCCAGGGTTCAGTAACTCAACAGAGTTCTTCAAGCGCATTCAGCCCTTACAGGCAGGAAGACGTGAGGGTTAATGGAGGTCGACGGCTGCTTTTCCTCAGTAATTGTGTGGGGAGGGCAGAGCTCTTGTCTGGAATGGCAGCTGGCATTCTGTGTTCCTGTTTATTGCAGTTTATCTCAAGCAGTCATTTCCATTCACCTTTTAAAAAAAACATGAGGCGCAGCTGTGGCTTCACTTTAAATATTGTTCCTTCCAGCCTTTTAATTTTTTCACGGGCTCCTCCCTAATCTTTCACCATAATTGGATGCACAACACCAGAGACAGCACCTCGGAAAAATAAAGCAAGCAAGCTGGCTTCCCCAGCCTCTGACCACACACGGCCCTGTCGGCGGCTCCTTCTACAAGGAGTAGCCTGGGAACAGACCAGTGTGTTTGCTCTGCTCTGGGACAGAGTGGCAGCCAGTCTTCTAGGTTAAATCTTCTCGATTTCCTTTCTCTGTCTCCATCAGTGTGAGCTGGATCTTTCCCGGGGTCTGAGACGGCACGGGCTGCACGCTTCCCAGGTCCACACTGGATCTGAACATTCTTCCAGGCAGCATCAGTCCCGTGTCAGCTTATTTGTTCGTGTACCTCCCCACGTGGACTGTAAGCTCCTGGAGGCAAAGCCCAGCATCCTTCTGTGATCCTGGCTCCCCACGCAATGCCAGGAACAGACGGGGACTCTTCTGAGTGACGGTGGAGGGACCAGGATATAGATCCCATGCTGTGCGTCACTGTGGTCCTGAGGAAAATCAGCTGTGGGTCTTTGCCAGGAGGTCAGAGGTTGCTCAGAGCATGGCAGGGCAACAATGGACTGAGCATACACACCTGAGATTCTACCACCGTGCAGGCTTTCGTTCCAATATACTAAGATGTGTTTTCTGTCGAGGACAGTTTCACTACTATACTGAATAAGCCAGAGGTCCTTAATGAAACACCTTTCTTACAATCAGGACCTTCCCCAAGGAATAGGAACAGATGTGTGCTCTCTTCCTTCCTTTGCCAAGGTGGAATCTAATTTTAGTATTGGAAAGTGACCTTTCCCCCTGAAGGCTGTTTGCCTGACTTTAAAACACCCTTGTAAAATAATCCCTATACACATGTGGCATTTATTAGTGTGACTGGTATAGGAAATTCTATTGGACCTAGGCAGGAGTATACCAATTTTCCAATTGTTTTTGACAACTGACCTCAAAGTGACAGGCAGTGAAATAAGAAATTTTTAAAACTTTTATACTTATAAACATTCTATTTAAAAAAATACGTATTTGTGTATAGGTCTTATACATACAAAATATGTATTTATAGTAGTATATATGTATAACTTATGAATAAAGTAGATACATAGGAGAGGTATGGACTCAGTCACTTTACTGATGGATCCAAGGTCTAAAAAGCCTGCAGACTGCTGCTTTATGGCATCTAATTTAATCTTCTATTTAGTCAACCAAATAGCAAAAATAATAGAAAAATGGAGACAAGGAAGATTTGAATTAGGAAAAGTGATTTTTATATGAGGTAACTGTTGTCCTATCCCGTATTTGTTTATTTTGAGAGACAGCAAGAGCAAGCAATCATGAGTGAGGGAGGGGCAGAGAGAGGGAGAGAGAGAGAATTCTAAAGAGGCTCCTTGCTGTCAGCACTGAGCCTGATGTGGGGTTCAAACTCACGAACTGTGAGATCATGACCTGAGCCAAAACCAGGAGTTAGATGCTTAATCAACTGAGCCACCCAGGCGCCCAATCCTATTCTTTATATATATATTTTTAAAAAAGTAATGTTTATTTATCTTTGAGAGAGAGAGCACGCACACAAGTGGGGGAGGGGCAGAGAGAGAGGGAGACACAGAATCCGAAGCAGGATCCAGGCTCTGAGCTGTCAACACAGAGCACAGAGGGGCTTGAACTCACAAACTACGAGATCATGACCTGAGCTGAAGTCAGATACACTTAACTGACTAAGCTACCCAGGCGTCCCAATCCTAGTCTTTATATTTTAAAGAAAGCATATGCTGCCCTGCTTCACTAGAATCTCTTGATGAAATGATCAACAGTGGGTTTTTTTTTTTTTTTAGCATAATGAAGTCTTCAGAGTAACCAATATGTACATTAATTTGAAAGCCCTTTGCTTGAGAAAAGTAGTTAAAAAGCTGAAATCACAAGGGAACTACTCTCGTGTTTGGGGTCCAGAAAAATATACATTGCTCTCTGTGTATCCTACACATCTAAAAGTTTCATCTAGCAGTCTTTTGTATTAACCTTTCAGATACTATTTTTTTTTAAATCCCATGTGGCATTCTACTGCCTTAGTTAGATAACAAATTACACAATGCAACTCTGTCTTGTTGTTGATGATGTTTTAAAGCTACTTGAGCCTCACATGTTTGTCATTTTAGTCAGTGCTGTATCAGGTTGCAGGCATATCATCGCTTGCTCATTCCAGGCATGCGGGCTCTCTCAGTTGTTTCTAAGGAGGAAAAAACTACAGTGGTCATCACTCTGTTGTTACTACAATAGTCACGGTATGTCTTTCATTTTTCCCAAGTGCAAACTGACCTAGACTTTTCTACCTGAGAAATGGTTTGACTGTGACCAGTCCTCTGACACTGAAAACAGAGGAGATACGAGAAATGTGCACTTATCTTCGGGGCTGGGTAAGTGACTGACTCTGACTGCTGAGTATCCTACATCTCTTTTGCACACCCATGTCTGGCAGGAAGGGATAGTGGAGAGATGTTTGAGTTTCAGTATTCTGAACACTTACCACCTTGGGCACTCACTCCCTTCTTGGGGAAGGCGAAGGGAGAAAAACGCTGGGGGCAACGTGGCAGGTCTCTGAAACCTCTTTTACATATTTAAGTTTTAGGTTCCAGAGAATGGAGCATAAACTATTGTGACCTGCTCTAAGAAGTAAAGTACATACTTAAAACACCCCCCACACGCATACCACAATTTTGGGTATCAGATATAAAATGCCATATTGTACATTATTACACTTAAGGAAGTATCATGAGAGAACTTTCTGTATCTTAGAAAGTTATATCTATATAACTATATATATCTATATAACTTAGAAAGTTATATCTATATCTATATCTCTGGGGGAAGAAAAGTTAATGGCACATTTGATCAAATTAAAGATTGAGCAGCAAGTTTTGCTGTTCTAGGAGGCTATACTAACATTTACCTCTGAAGGAAAAGAGGTCTTACTTTCCACATCCACAATGGAAGGACCCTAATTCTTCATACTGTGCTGTGTCGTGACCCTACACTTGACTTGTGGACAATAATGAGGGGGAAGGACATACTATGTGTTCAGCCTTCTGTGGACAGACAAGCATATACTTGTAGTTTAATTTCATGACCTCACCCATGTAACTAAAGCTATTTTTACTTAGGCCTGTTATTACAATTGCCAGATAAAACATTCCAAAAATATATTTACTGCCTTTCAAAACAAAAGGTTAGCAAAGTATTAGCAGATACTATATGAATTTTTCAAAACCCCACGCTTCTCTTAGTAAAACTATATTTTTCATCGTTAAAAAAGTCAAACTTAGAAAGATAGGTTAAACATTCTAGTAATTATTTACTGCAAGTAAACTATCAACATACATCAAAAATTTTAAAAGTGATTCTTTTACATAAATAAGACGACCTAGCAACTAAATGCATGATAGAATTTTTTCAACTTCAGAGTAACATGTGCAGTTACTGTTTATGAATTAATGAATATTAATGAACACAAGCTGGGAAAGGCAGAAAGAAGCACCCTCCCAATGTAATGCATCCACTTCTGTGCATTTAGCTTTCCTGAATATATTACAGCAATGGCCACTGAGTGTGGAATTTGGCCACTCCTCAAGGGTGATCTTTCTCCCAGTTAGAAAAATGGTCTGATTGTTTACAAACAAAAGAGCTCTCCCCCCCTTACCTTTTTATAATTCCCCTCCATATCCAATGGGGATTCTTGACTGATGATGTCATCCACTCCATCACTGTCCAAATTCATCCTTTAACTCTTTAGAATTTCACTTAAGAAATAACCTCCCATGAATTCTGATAGGCTGATCTGCCAATTGCCCAGTACCCTGGTTACTGCTCATGCTGACATGGAGGGCCAGCTAAGAGTCTGTGCTTGGCTGTGCGTATCCTTGCCCCTGCTCTGTCCCAGAGACACCGCCCTGCTGGCCTCCCTGGTCTGTCCTGAGCTCTGGCACAGGGGCAGCTGCTATTTCTGAGGCTCACTCTGCCTTGACACTCAGCTTGTGGAGTGCCCAGCCTTCCCCACCGTTCACTGTCACCTTCCCCTGAATGATCCCGCCCGGATTCCTCTCCACAGCACGATGCTTACTCCCAATCAAGGAAAAGCTGCTTCAACTCCCCAGCTCCCCAGTTCAGGGCTGAGTGTGGACAGCAGCCCTGAGAGGAAACCAGCAACCTTATTCTGAACCAGGGTAGTGTGTGGGATAAAAATAGATGCAAAAACCCCAGACTCCCAGACTTCAGTAGTGAGTTAAAAGCCGGGTATCCTGTGACAAAATGAAAACAGTATAATTTAAAGGCTAACCTGTAGGACAGATGTTTGCTTCCCACCCCCACCACCCCCCTTTTTCCTATAGCCAATCATTTCTTAAAATCAGATATAAAAATCTCATCTTCTGGTAGTAGCCCCAGCACAAGGATAAAATTTATTTCCAACTCAGAGAAGGACCCCTCTGCCTCAGAATCAGCGCTTTGTTCTATCAATATAGGCAAGAGAAAAAGATCCATCAACTTTTCTTTAAAATCCAGCCAGGGGCGGGCTTTTTTCACAAAAGAGAACGTTCCTTTCTGCTGCTCTCTTTACCCTTCTCCCATGGCTTTTGGTTTTTAACTGGCTTTACGCACAGAGATGGAAAAGGCCCACAGCTGGAGGATGTTTTGCTGCAAGAAGAGGACAAACGGAAGTGCACACACAAGCACATACTCATCATTATCCAATTACTACTACCATAAACTAAAAATATACCCACTATTAAAAAAAAAAAAAAGGTTACTGTTTGCAGGAGAAAGGGGCCAAAGAAGAATTCAAAGGCCAAGCCTCCATTTAACAAACGATCTCACACTCTGACATGCTTGGACAGAAAGCAGCAACTGTCCTACTCAATACATTTTCCAATATGAATTCCTGACCAACCCCAGTGCTGTTAACAACAAAGTTCTAAAGCAAAAATGCATGCAACATAAGCCTTCACATGCTCACTCTGAGTTGTCTATTTCTCTCCACAAGTTAAAAAAAAATCAATTTGTGGAAGACTCGTGGCATAAACCTGTCTTTTTTTATTTTTTAAAAAAAAAAATTTTTTTTTTTCAACGTTTATTTATTTTTGGGACAGAGAGAGACAGAGCATGAACGGGGGAGGGGCAGAGAGAGAGGGAGACACAGAATCGGAAACAGGCTCCAGGCTCCGAGCCATCAGCCCAGAGACCGACGCGGGGCTCGAACTCACGGACCGCGAGATCGTGACCTGGCTGAAGTCGGACGCTTAACCGACTGCACCACCCAGGCGCCCCATGCATAAACCTGTCTTAATGTAATTTACTGGAGCCCTATGCCTATACGGCAAACACCTTCCTGTGCAGTCCCTGATTCAAATCCAAATCCTGCCTTTATTCCCCCCTCATCTCCCTGACCCAGTTCCCGAGAGCACGACTTGCACATTTGCCGGACAGTACGATGACAAGTTGTATCTCATGAGCCACACCTGCATTTGGGCAGAGCTTCTCCCCAGTCGAGATCTACCCTGTCTTACTCTCCTCCAGACCCCAGGACCCTCACTCTGGACAAGGGTCCTACTATGTGCATACAAGAAACTCAGAACACCTTCCAGGCCTGGGAGGCAATGCTGACCACCAAGTGCAGCCTCACTGTGGGTGTTCCCAACATTGCAGATTTCTCCAAACCTATGGCTCTGGGTAAAAATGCTCTACTTTCAAAGACCCTGGGTAGATTAAATCCTGCCAAAGGAGATTAGTTAAAGTGAAGGAAGCATGCATGCATCTTATTATATGACAGATATTAACACAGTAACAATAGCTGTCCTTTGTGGAGGGGTTGCTATGTGCCAGGCACTTTACACCTGTCTCTTACATATGTCTTTAATCCTCACAGTAAACCTCTGGACTAGATATTATTATCAACTGTGTTTTATACCTGAGTGAGGTCAGGCATCTTGTCCAAGGCGTGACGGCTTGCCAATGGCCCAGGCCACAAATGAAACCTGGGCCCTCCGCTTCTAAATGGGTGTGCTATACCACCTTCTACTGGCTGCCTCAGTAAGAAACAACTGCACACAATAAAATAGTCAGGCACAGCTTTTAAAAATTAGGGTTTAATACAGAGGATTCTGGTTGCACTCATAATATCACGTACTGAAATGTTTTCTAAATTGCATATCTGAACACCCCACATGGGTCACTGCTATCCCCTGATAATGAGACTTTCAAGAAATAAAATAAAAGCTCCCTCACTGATGGTCATGCCCTAACGTGCTGTATGGTGACTTTTCCTTTCTAGTTTACCATGGTGTTTTTAGCACTACTGTGACTTCTTTCCAACAGCTGTTACGGTTTCAAGCCTTTTTCTAAGGGGGCGGGGATTTCTGTTTATTCATCTTGTTTTCCCCACAGCATCTAGACAACTCCTTACATATGTTAAGTGGACAGTGAAAGGCTGTTGAATAAATACATGAAGAGAGGAGAAATGTATGTATTACTTAAAATGTTTCCTCTAGGGGCACCTGGGTGGCTCAGTCGGTTAAGAGTTCATGAGTTGGAGCCCCGTGTTGGGCTCTGTGCTGACAGCTGGACAGCAATCTGGAGCCTGCTTCAGATTCTGCGCCTCCTTCTTTCTCTCAGCCCCTCTCCTGCTCACACTCTGTTTCTCTCTCTCTCAAGAATAAACATTAAAAAAAAAATTTTTTTTAAATGTTTCCTCTAAATGCCCCACAGTAGGAAACATTAACAGTTCCTATTAGTGCTTTTCAACTGAAATCTTCTGTGGAAATCACACATGTTCAAAAGATAAAAGTAGGTCTTGTTGGATTGAAAGACAGGGGCTACCACAAATTTCAGGAATTTCAATCTCTTGCCTAGGTTAGTTAGCATCCCAGTCCATTTAGCTGAGTTAACAGGGGGAGCCTGCCTGGGTGGCTCAGTTGGTTAAGCATCTGACTCTTGATTCTGGCTCAGGTCATGATCTCATGGTTTTGAGACTGAGCCCCGCATCTGGCTCTGCCCTGGGTGTGGAGCCTGCTTAAGATTGTCTCTCTCCATCTCCCTTCGCCCCCATGCACACGCCACCCCCATCAAAAAAAAAAAAAGTTAACATGGATGAAATTATAAAAACCTAGAGGGCACCTGGGTGGCTCAGTTGGTTTAGCATATGACTTCAGCTCAGGTCATGACCTCATGATTTGTGAGTTCAAGCCCCGCATCGTGCTCAATGCTTGTCAGTGCAGAGCCTGCTTTAGATGCTCTGTCCTCTTCTCTCTCTGCCCGACCCCTGCTCTCTCTCTCTCTCTCAAAAATAAATCAACATTTAAAACATTAAAATTTACAAGACTGAGCAAAATACATAAAACTATAAGCCTAATTACTAATATCTTTTTAATTTTAACCGGTGGGTTTATACATTTAGTTAAAATGACTAAACTCTCACCATTAACTATCTATATTCAAATTAATATATATACACTAATATACTGACCACATAGATACATATACATGTATACATACATACTGTTACCGTACCATCTTTTGGAGAAGGCCACCTCAAAATCCAAGATGGAAATTTCCCAGCCAAACAACAGTAACAAGTATGAAAGACCACTCCCTTTCCCTAACCCCTATACCTCTTCTTGTCATAAGTAGTTCTCTAATAAGCACTACATAGAGAAAAGCGATAGAACATCTCCCCTGAAACATGGATGCAAGAGCTTGGCGGGCCCCACTGGTGAATTTACTTTGCACCCCCTCCTCAAGGAGTGCTCAGCACATAGGTTCACAACTTAGACCCTTTCCAGAAGAAGCTGTACCACCACTATCTGAATGGCTTGGGTCATCTTGAATATAAGGTATTTTCCTACCATGGGGTCTGATCTTTGGTGTTTTTGAGAGTTTTGCTACTCAACATGTGTCCTTCTGACGACAGCATTTGCATCACCTAAGAGCTGACTGGAAATGCAAGCTCTCAGATCCCACCCCAGACTCACTGAAATCAGAAATTTCATTTTTAAGAGTCTAGGAATTTTGAATGCATCTTCAATTTCAGAAGCCCAGCTTCAGACCTTGAAAACAATTCTTTATAAGCTATTATCTATTTCAGACCATATTGCCAGACATGGTGGCAAGACCCTGACTTTAGATGCTTGGGATCAAACTGTAATTAATTTTACTTCCAAGAGGTCCAAATGAGTAGAGGAAAGGAAAAACCAAAACAAAAGACCACCTTGGAAGATTTGAGCTGAGTATAATGTTTGGTGGTTTTATAGTAGCTATGCAAACAAAGGGATAATAGCCCCCAGCATCCTTCCTACAGATAATTTCCTCTGGTTCTTTCCTCTAATGCTGACCTCTCTAAAATGAACTGTGCTGACATAACATAGGCCCAGATGCTACTAATATTTTCCTTTAAAAAGTGTACACACAGCTACATATAATCCCTGAGCTTGAAAGGGTCTCTTCTCACCCAATGCCCTGAAATTCAAGGACTAGAACTTGAAGTTTCCTGTCAAGCCACATCTGAACTGGTCACGTGAGCTAATGCTTTTAAATGATCATTATCGGCCAGTGGTGGAAATGATCGATTCTGAAAACACTGACCACATTACTGGGAAATCACTCACGTGCTGTCAAAAGATTTTCCTATTCATAGATGGAAACTCTAGTTCATCCTGATTAACCCTTCAGCATCCCACTGCATTCTCTTCCACCTTAAAATCCAAACTCCATGTGCTATACAAACTGATGCCTAATTTATCATCTCTTTGCAAATTAACTATTTTTTTCTTCTGTGCAAAGTTCATCTAAATTTGCTTTGCTTTCCATTAAGGTATTCTGATAGCTAGATAAGCTATAAAAATATGCAGGCAATTTTTAAATGGACTTTTTAGTGCAGGTTAAAAAAATTAAAATGACAGCATTGGGAGTGGGGTGGAGGAGGTGAATGTGTTGGCAGAGTGTCAGGCGTTTACCCATATCTGAAAGACTGAGGGCCACAGACATAAATCTCCCTGCTCAACTGAAAACCTGAGCACAAGAAACTCAACTGCACTCACTTTGATGGTCACTGCACATTTCCAAGGAGGACCAGGACAATGCCCTCTTTTCTCCGTGTTCTTAGCATTTTTACCCCATTAATGGCTCTCTCTTAGGTTAACTGTCACAGGCCACTCTGATGTTTCCCTCTGAATTCAAGTAGTTGTGTCAAAGTACTTACTATTTCAGGAAGTTTGATAGTTTCTGATGCTTCTATATACTGCACGGGGAATAGTAAGTATATCAGGATTTCAAATTTTCCCTTGGGATGGAGGATATAACTAAATAATAGGATATGACTCTATTAATGTTGAAATTCTGCATGTGAAATTGTGATTAGTCACCCAAGATTATGTGTATTTGTGTGTGTGAGAGAATGTAAGGTCTCTACTCTCCAAAAATCATCCATGCACTGATATTTACCATAGAGACGTTTCCATTTCCTTCCCATCCTTCATTGCATCCCCTTTCCAAGAGAAAATACTAGATGTCCATCTTGAAATGTGTTGCATATTTATTTCTTAAAATTACTTGGTGTCTGAATCATGGTATTTGAAGCCCCAAGTGCTACTTTAAATAGGAATGATGTATTGTACTAAATTTCTATTTCAGATCAGGCCCATAATGAAACTCTGTTGAAATGACTTTTTTTTTTTTCTTCCATTTGGGCACTTATCACTGTGCTCCTTTTGTGGTAAAACATATAAATTAGATTTTCAGATATCTTGGCTAAAAACAAGTACAGATAAATTTATATCCAGAATTATTTTCTTAATTAAATTAAGGGGATATATATGTGACCCCATCCTCAGAAAAACACAACTATACATCAACCAGGCAAAATGATGCAGATGAAGTATTCTTCAACGCTATTAACTATGGGAAAATCTTTTTCCAATTAAAAAAAAGCTATGAACTTAAAAATTGTTTCATTGCACTTATTTTTAAAAGCCTGTATTAAATAATGCACTAAAATGCTTTGAAATTCCCCTTTCCATTAGGTCAATATATTTTTCTTCCTGGCTGTGGATGAAACCAGGCTTAAACTGGGTGGAATCTTAAATGAACTCAAATTTGATATCTTGTTTTCTCATTCACAGGAAGAAGGGATTGGGAAATGAGCCCTCACTTGGCCTGATGTCAACAGGGATAGAATATATTTCCTTTCCTTTGTTAACTATTAAATAACCCACTAGAATCTTGGCATGTTTACTACTTTCTCCAGCAAGAATTTAAAAAATATCTTGATGTACTACTTAAATTGATATACTCCCTAATTTTATCATTTGGAATCAATACAGGGCATCTTTTATCTTATGTGCTGGGTATGACACTTCAATTGGACTGAAATGTTTTGTCCAAGAAAAATTTCGTGTTTCAGGAGGCAGTAAAACTACTCCTCTATACGGTAAAATGAGTCACTGCAAAATTTGATATATTAAGAAAGGGGGCTTGGGGGATAAGTACTTGCCTCAACTGACCACACGTTATTTTGAAAAAGTGCTTGGGGATAGACCATGAAGTTCACCTTGGGAAGATTTTGGGGGTGAAAGAGAAATAGGTAGATAGGTATCTTCTTAATGCATCATCTCTGGGGAGGCTGGGATGTCTGTCTCATTTATTTTATTCTTTGCACTACCTCCCCCTTTTTTGGTACGTGGGATGTTTGACACGCTGGCAACTGTTCAAGAGGTCACAAGCCAGAGACTAGGGGTGCTGCGGTCAGCTTCGCCAACTCCCTGTTGCAATGCACAGATCTGAGCTTCTCTCTGGTATTAGCATAGGTAGTTCTCGTCCTGGGGACTCAGTACAGCACCAAATGTGGAAAATGTAATTCAATCCAACAAACATTTATTGAACACGTATGCCACGTGTACAGTAGGGAATTAAAACAAGGTCCCGGGGCACCTGGGTGGCTCAGTTGGTTAAGCAGCCGACTCTTGATTTTGGCTCAGGTCATGATCTCACGGTTCACAAGTTCAAGTCCCATGCTGGGCTCTGGGCTGACAGCTTGAGATTCTCCCTCTCTCTCTGCCCCTCCCCTGCTTATACTCTCTCTGCCTCCCTCAAAAATAAATAAATAAACTTAAAACAAATTTAAAAATGAAATAAGGTCCTTGTTTTCAAAAAGCCTGTTGCCTAATGGGGGAGACAGACTTGTATATCACTAGCTGTAAATGGGTTGGTTCTGTTAGAAGAAAAAACAAAGTGCTCTGAGAAGGAGACATTGTCAGTGGGGGAAGAGAGGGCGAAGCTTCCCAAAGGAGGTGGCATGTAAGCCTTGAAAGTTGCATCAACCTGCAGTAGGTAGAAGCAGGTGGTATGTGGGTGGGAGACATTCTGGGCTGAGGTACCACAGCAAAGCACAAGTACTAATGGCAATATGGGGGCACGAGTGTAGCATTTAGGGAGAGGAGTGTTTCTGCCAGGGGTTCAGATCACAGTGAGGTCTTGAATGCCATGCAAAGGGGTCTGGAATTATCCTAAGGAAAACGAGGGAACATTAAAGATTTCTATTGTGCTTCCTCAAGACCAGGTGTGTGTTTGAAGAAGAGTCTCTTTATGTACCCGAGGGAGGAAAGAGATGAGAGTCATTCACACGCCATTTTCCTTTCTTTCAAGCCTTCATTCCCATAGTAGCTAAGAATGTGAGGGCGTGATCTATATCTGAGGTCATAGGGAATTTAAGCAATGGGAAGAAAGGGATAAAAGCATGTCATTGTTTTTATATCCACACTAATTCCAAAAACCAACTGCAGGGAAAGAGAAGAAAATATTTAGGAGCTTTTAAGCAAAATGGACCCTTTGACCTAAACTTGTGCTTTCAAGTTAACAAAATTTCAAAGCTTCCTCTCAGAGACCATTTAGAAAAATCTGGCCTCTTGAAGGCTGCCAGGCCTGAAGCTGTGGGCAAGGTTCTTTCCTGAAGAGATTGGCTTCCTCCCAAGACTGGAAAATGGAGGTCGATAGCTCTATCTTTTAACACGGCTACAACTGAAAATGACAACACATGCCTCAGTAACCTCTTGGCGAATGTAAATCCTATGAGGGGGAAGTACACGGAGATGACGACAATGTGAGAACGTTTAAAAACGAAACAACCATAAAAAATTCTGCCTGAGAATTGCTCTCTGAGCATCTGTCCTTGGGTTAACTTGTTCAAAGCACGGTGCGTCCAAACACTTCAAACAGAGGTTTTCAAGCTCTTGGTAGCAGTGAAACTCTTTTTCAAAATAATCCTCTATTTGAAAAAGCAATCAATCACTCCTACATCCATACATTGGCAACAAATAATTGGGAAATGAAGTGACACATGGTTTTCCTCGGCTGCTTTACAATTGTCACTGGGCCCCTGGTGTGCGTCAGAAGAAGGTTGCTCTTAATTCATGGTAACTGACTTATTTATGCAGAAAGGTGGCCTCTGACAAGAACCTGCCAGCTCCCATACCAGGATAATAACTAGGGAAAAATCCCATTTCATAGATGAGAAAACTAACAAGAAACAAAAGGATTATCTGACCCACAGACAATGAAAACAGTGCAGGTTAATGGTGTGTGTGGGGTGGGGGGAGGGAAGGGTGGGTAGGGGAAGACAGAAAGTCATCCCAGTGGCTACCAAAATATAAGAAACCACGATGCCACAGTATGTTTACATGCCTTTTTTCTTAGTCAATTTTATATAGAGTAAGCATATCCATCCATATTACTTGAGGGTTTGTTCTAAGCACTGGGAAAACAGATGGATATAAATGTAAAAATCCCTGCCCTCATGGAGCTTACATAAAGTGAGGGAGACAGAAAATAGAGAACCATACAAAATATGAACTCTGATAGATGGTGATGAATGCCAAGTAAAAAAGTAAATTAGGGAAGTGTAACAGAAACACTGGGATAGAACCGGGGAGTTGGAAATTGACACAGGAAGTCCAGAGAAGGCCTTCCCAAGAAGGTGACGTTTGAGCAAAGACCTGAAGAAAGTGAGAAAGCAGTTACTGACACAGGATGCCAAGGTGAACTGGAATTTCAGATACACAGAGAACGATTTTTTAGTATAAGCATGTTCCAAACACTGCAGATCATTTGCTAAATCTGGCAACCCTACCTGGGGGAAGCACAACCAGCAGAAGGGACAGCAAGTACAAGGCAAGGCTGGCACAGTGGGAGGGGAGTGAAAGGAAGGGACAATGTGGAGAGTCCAAGAGGAATCAGAGGCAAATTGATGCAAGGCCCAGAAGGCCAAAGACCTGGGAGGATGTGGGGTTTACTGTGAGGAGGAGAATCTGAGATGACTGACATGCTTTGATTTAGGTTTTCATAGATCATTCTGGTTACTGTGTTGAAAATAAGACTATTGTGGGGTGTGGACAAGGGTAAGAGCAGTTAGGAGGCCATTATGCTCTGAGGATGATGATAATAATAATAGTAATAATAATATACACCTAGACATATGCACCAAAATGTGGATGTAATTTTGAGGGAATGGCCCCTGAAGTTCCCCATTCATAGACTCTCCATTGAGAAACTCTGGTATACATTTGTGGGAAGAAAGGAATCAGTCCTACAAATAACTTAGTCTTACTCAGTAAAAATGCTACCCTAAGGAACTTGCTTTAGTTGTTGCGTTTTTATCCTTAAAAACAAATAAAGAATCTACTCCTGAAATCATTATAGCACTATATGCTAACCAACTTGGATGTAAATTAGAAAATAAAAAAATAAATTAAAAAGATAAAAACAAATAAATAAATAAGCTTTCATCCAAAAAGGGGCAGGTTTCTGAAAAACATCCTACTGTCGGTATTATCAGTGACTATGACAATCAAGCTAAGGACTTAGAGAACCTGTCTTTTCTGAACCCAATCACATGTGGTGCCAGGTGGGTTCTAAAACTAAGATTTCCAAGTGGATCGAGACTTGGCTTCACGGTTAATGTTTTCATTTTTACTGACTTACGCATAAAGGGAGGGTGTTTCAAAAGAACATACACATGAAGGTGGTTCTACTCCAAAACCCCATGAAGATGCAGAATCTACTATTATTATCTGACTAATACACTTACTTTTATTATGAAAATAAGCAATAAATACTTCAAAACTATTAAACACACAATGACAGTGTTACATGTCATAGTTCAAGTAAAATAAAATCAATTTGTCTTCTTTCAGGAGCAGTTGGCTAACAAAATCCTTTCTCTTCAGGTGAAACTGCTGATAGTTGACCAATTTTTTGACCTATAAAACCAGGGATTTCGCGATCAACTGAATGAAAAGGTATAGGGAATAATCTTATAGTAGCTTGCCTTTCAAAAATTAAATTATATAGCTTCTCTGAAAAGAGAGAAGAAAAATGATTTTAATTATGATAGTAATTTAGTAACCTGGAGCCATGCCATAAGTAGGTTAGGCTCTCCATGGATGTTTGACATTCTCCGTTCCCAAACTCGGTATTGTGTCTAAGTGAAGTTTTGGCTGTTTCCTCAGCATCTTCCCTTGCTCCTGGGAAGAATTCCTGTTAAGCGCATATCTCGATATGTAGGGTCTGTGACTTAAATGTACTATGAAATGAAAATACAATAAAACAAGCCCATAATTACACAATTCTAATTATTAAGCAGAGAAAAAGGTGTATGAATATATTGTATAGGCACACTTAGCTGAGAAACCACCGGCTTGAGGCTTGTGAAATGTAGGAGTCTGCCTGCATACATTTACCTGTGGGAAATCTGACCTAATGAGAAACACCTGCTTGTCTCAGGTAACCTACCTCACACAAGGAAGAGGCATTGTTAAGTTAAAGAATTGGTCTCTTAGAGCTTCTGAACTCGGTCAGTTGGGTAATACCCCAACATTAACTATCCTGGACTTGGATTAGCCATGCCTGCTGCTGCAAAAAGCAGTCACTCTGAGAACATTCTCGTTGTCTGCTTACAAGGAAGACACTTTCAATGCTGCCTCGACAGGCCAAGTTGCAGGGAAGGAGTTATTAACACTCTAGGACTGGTCTTCTGAAATTGTCTTGAGTGTTTAATTCAAAACTTCACGTAGCAAGTTAGCACGAAGATGAATATGTAATCCTGAAAAATTTTCTCTGTGGAGTTTTTTATGCATGTCGGCACCTTAATTCTTATTTACTAGCCATTTAAAATAACATGCGTGGAAAAATAAGTTTGGAAAGACATAACAAGTGCAACTTTAAACATCAAGTGCATGCTGGCTGATTTTTGAAAATTTCTCAGATCATCAATTACTACTTCGTATTTACATAATTTCCTTAAAGACAATCCTAAAAACTGGATGCAAAGCAATTCACATCCTATGCAATGAGCAAAAACCGTATTTTGCAATGTTACCCTAGTGAACTGTGACCAGCTTTTCTCTCTGTGAAGCCCCTTAAATTCAATTACAGTTTACAGCAGTTCCTCTTCTTTGCACAGACATAGAGAATGTGCAAAGCACAGATCACCTCAGTGGATTTCACAATATGCTTTAAAGGCCAAGGAAGCACTGTTTTCTGCCCCATTACTCCCCAGAAAACCTAATTACAATTCAGATACTGTATGCGATGAAGGCCAGGAGTGGGGAATGGCAAAATCCCTTGAAAATCCGGAAAGAGGCAACCTGCTGCTTTGGAAGAGGAAGGCCTCCTCTCCCAAAGGATTCCGGCCTCGCAATCAGGCTTTAAATCTTACCTGATACGAACAGTTCTCCTGATGTACCATCTCAGTGCATCCTAGGGCACAGACCCCAAAGCAGGACTGCTCAGCGAGGCTGCCGAGGCAAAGCGCGGAGCATCCACTGGCGGAGAGAACGCCCTGGGAAGGCAGGGGCTCCCCGCAGATTAAAATGGATGCTGTTTCGCTGATCAACCTGCGCAGTGGCACTGCCTGTGCCGGGAAGCGCGCAGCGAGCCGAGCCGCTCTCCTCGGAAACCAGCAGTCAGGCTCACAAACATGGAGCTAGGACTGGGCTGGGGGAGGGGGCGCGCTCATCGCTGGCACAATCAGCCAATTATATTATAGGCACAAAGAAAAGGATCAGTCTGGGGCTGGTGTGACCTTCTGGTGCTTTATGAAGGCAGTTAACTGATGTGGAAACATTCTAGTCCTCATTAAAGGGAAAAAGGCCAGCGAGGGAGAGGGAGAGAGACAGACACAAATCAATGTTGCAGTTGAACATTTCTAACCTCCGGCATCATCCTTCCAGCCCTCGGATGCTGCTTGCGTGGTGCTATGAAAAAGAGGCCTTAAGGATTATTTCGGAACTTTTAACATGCAAAGGGGAAAACAATCCATTCTGCATATTGACACTGAAGGGATGTTTTCTGTGTTGAGTTTTTGAAAGTGTTTGTCAACTTTAGAACTAAAAGGAGGGTCTTCACTCATTTAAAAAATGGCATTTTGTAATTCTGTTGATTCCCCACTTCTTACTGGCTCTTAGCTGCTTTTTAAGTCAAACAGAAATCGAATGAAATATTTATGTCTAAAAAAAAATTTTAGGGAGAGGACTGATTCAAGTATCAAAGTCACTATAATTCATTCATTTTGTGAAAATGAAACTAAACTATATAACCCAATGCCGTGACTTGAATATATAGATATCCCCAATACAGGACATATGATCCTAGAAACAGGCCATTCTACCTAAGAGGCCGTAATGGAAAGAATTCTGGACTTGCAGATGGTACTCAGAGGAAATACATGTTTCTGGGGAAAAAAAGGGAGACAATTTCTGAAGTACTTCAGGGTCATCCTGGGATTTTAGGATATGTAAAAAGAAACAACCAGGCCTGTAAATTCTTGAAGCTAATTTAATTACAGAAAATTAAGAAAGTAAACAATAAAATAAAATTTCCTTATCTATATTATTCAGCTGCCATATGCAATCTGTTTTGTTGTTTCTTAATGACATGGCCCGACCACATAAATGGTACTCTATAAAACCTTCACTGAATTTAAACCAGCAAATTAAAAAAAAATTCAATAGGGTTATTATTCGTAAGCAATTTTTACCTATCTATCCACCTCCTCAAAAACTCTTACTAGTAACCGTGCAGTTTTCATTATGTTACTGACAGAGAAAAACAAGTACTTTTTGCCTGAGGAATGAAATCAACATGTTTGACAAGTTTTCACCTCAATCCCTGTCTTAAGGAAGGGTAGGAATGTGTGTTAGGAATATATGGTGATATATTTATAATTTTGTAGCAGCGCCTCTGTTGTTTGGAAAGAGAAAAAAACGTTTTTTAAAATAAATATTCTTAATTTTTGCTACTTGAGATTCACATAGGAGAAAAGTTTGCTACCTGAGTTCAACTCCAGTGAAACACTCACATGCACGGCTTCAGCATCCTACTTAGGGGAATGAGAAGGCAGCAGGGAAGGCCCAAGTGATGATCTCACAGGTTTGCATTTCAGCACAGGGCTCACTGGGTTACAATGAACCCAGTACTCTGGGTACCTCTGGAGAGGTACCCTGCAGAAGGTCACAGCCCTTCTCTGTAGAATATGGGAGAAAGACAGGCCACGTGACATGGGCAGGATTCTTTAGACCTGTTCATTGGCAGGTGGCACAACGAAAGGTTGATGAATGAAGCAGAAGCCTGAGCTAGATCATGAGTCTTCTTAAATGTAGGATGAAGAAAAGAGAATAGAAACTTTTCAGGGAAAGGAAACAATATTCAGTACATCCTCATCCCAAACTCTGTCCTTCTACTGAGCCAGAACAGAGACAGAGATGTCTGAGAGGAGCACCTTGCGATATAATTACCTAGATAAAGGTTCTGGAAGCCTATGTATGTGCAAGGAAAAGTAGGCCATAGTGAAAAGTTCCTTTTGCAAGGTAGCAAATAAGATGAAATGGAAATCCTATACCTAATATAGAAGGCATACCCCAACTTTCCAAGACAGAAGAGCTTTAACTTCAAAGGCTGTTAACACTTTACTGAAGTTACTACACGGACAATCTATGACCTAAAGACTCAGGAACATGCTTTCAAGCTGTACAAGGCCCAAAAAGCCACTTCCTGGACTCTGTTCTCTTCTGAAAACTAAAGGCTCTGGGATAGATTACATAAGCTCCTGAAGACATTTATCATGTGTTGTTTAAAAAAAAAAAAAAAAAAAAAAAAAGCCTAAACATGATCCCACTCTTCACAGTTGCTGTTCCATAAATAGTGGAAGTGACTCAGAGGTGGCTCTGGGGAGAACAAATTTCTGACAATTGTATCTCAAATCCTGTCAAAAAAACCCTCTCAAGTGGTATAAACAAGATTTAAAAAAAAGTAATATATCAAGGCAGCTTCCCTTTATAGTCATTCATTGGAGAGGACTCTGTGTTACAATTTAAATTATGATTTGCTAGTACAAAAAACTTTAAACAGAAACCAGCTGTTCCAAGAACATTTGAGCTAGAATAACTTACCAAACTACAGTAACATTTGTTATTTTTGGATCAAAAAATATTTGTGAACTGTTTAAGCATGGTCTATGTAGCATAGAGATTCTTTTTTCTTCTTAGGTCTTTACAACTTTCCTTCCCATAAAAAGTATTGGTTTTCAGATTTGGACAGGACCTCATGAGATACACTGTTATTTTCCAGATATGGAAACTGAGGCCTAAGAAAGTTGTGACATGCCCAAAAATATAAATCCTCCTCCTCAAACAACAACAAGCCATCAAAGAAAAACAAACCTCCAGATTTTCTAGGTTCATATCTTGTGAATGTGTCCTTATTAAACAATGCTAAATGAAGGCCCACGAGATTTGGAGAAATAAACCCCTTTGGGCCAATGTAGGTTGGCCTTGAAATCAAAATCTATCATAATGGGGAAATGCCTGGGTGGTTCAGTTGGTGAAGTAACCGACTCTTGAGTTTGGCCCAGGTTGTAATCTCAGTTCATGAGTTCGAGCCTCAGTAGGGCTCCATGCTGACGGTGTGAAGCATGCTTGGGATTCTCTCTCTCTGCCTCTCCCCTGCTTGCATTATCTCTCTTTCGCTCTCTCTCTGAAAATGAATAAATAAACTTAAAAAAATCTATCATAAGGTAAAAGGTTGTAGTATGGCTCTACCTAAATTTGAATCAAAGGTATGTTTAAAAGGAGGAAAAATTAGAGTATTTCCTGACTGGGCTACTTTTCTGCCATTGAGCAAATTGTGGTGTCTATAAATCCAGAAAAGTATTTTTTCAATTCGGCAGTTACTAGCAACAGAATCAAAGAGATTTTTTGGGTAGTAAATGTAGTGATAAAAAGTCACATCTACAGGTCATGGGAGCATACAGTTTCAAAAGCAAATTTCTGGGGTCAGGGACTGACTTGGAGGGGGGTATCAGGAATTTTCTGGCATAAGCTGTTTGATTTGATAAGGTCTTGGCTTACACAGGTGTGTACATTTGCCAAAACTCAGTGAATAATATATTTAAAATTTGTGCATTTCATTGTATGTGAAATTTATCTCAAAAGAACTTTAAAAATATGCTTAACAAATATTGAACTGTAGTTAATGATATGCAGGCTAAGTTTTTAGAGGGAGGCTTAGTGAAACTTTGAAATGCATCAAATAAATTAGAGGAATTGATGGCTAGGTAGAGGGATAGTTTGATGGAAAGCTGTGACAAAGCAAGTTTAGTAAAACATTAACTGTAGAATCTGGAAGGTGCATAAGCGGGTATTCACCTAAAAACTATCCAGTTGGAAAATGTTCATAATGAAATGTTAGGAAAAAAAATGAAGTTATGGAGGGTGGGGAAGATGAAAAAGAAAATCATTGTCTTAAGCACTGTCTTAAATTTTCAAGCTTTTCCTTAGGAATTTTGGGAAAGCAGGTAGACATTTTATAAAGCTTTCAGTTGCAATGGAAGGGGCAATGGAAGCAAAGGAATTATGAGGCAAATCAATTCTGTCCACATCAGGGAGAACTGATGTTCTCCTGATGCTCTCCTGATGTTCTGTGTTCACCCAAAAAACACAATCGGCAACACCTGCGACAATGAACCTTAGAAAATGGCTTCATAGTTTACAAAGTACTTTCTCCAACATCTCCCTTGATTCTTACAACCTTGCAGTTGAAACAGATGGCTATTCTGTGCCGTGTAAAGACATGTTTCTGTCCTCAAGGAGATTGGTATGAGAAATAAGGCAGCATATAGATGGCTGCATATAACAACTGATGATTTAAGTGCCTTAAAAGAGATTTTGTGTTTGCTCACTGGGAATTCAGAGACGAGGAGAACTCTTAGCTAGGGTTAACCAGGAGACTGCAATAATCTTGTTGGTTTGGTTGTTCACTTCTTGAATACCTATCTTTTCTATTTGTAGACTAATGCAAGTTTACTTAGAACTTGGATTTTGGTTGGTTTATTCAGTGCTAATATCCCCAGCATCTGAAGTAATACCTGGCATATAACAAGCTCTCATTTAATTCATTTATTCATTCATTTAAATATTTTTAAATGAATATATAAATGATCATGACCTTCAGAAAGTCACCTCATTTATCTTGGAACTCCGTTTCCTCATCTATCAATGGAGGATGTTGATTCCTTGATTATTGGGTTACTGACAGGATGAAATGAGAATAACATGTAAAATAGTTCTTAGGTACTGAGGAGAGGAGCAGAAATGGATTTTTCCCCCCTCTTAATTAAAGGCAATACAATAGCTCAAGAAAAAAAAGAGACGCCTAAAGGATGGAGGTCATAGTGGGAATGGAAAAGAAGAGACAAAGGGATGCTTGCATGAGACACTGTGAAAAATGAACCAATGCGTCCAGCCACTGATCTGACGTTGAAGTGAACAAGACAAGGAGTCATGAGGCTTTGAGACCAACCACTGGCTGGAGTAAAATTGGTGCTGTGCAAAGAAACAGGGAAGTCAGAAGGAGGAACAGATTCTGGGGGATTGGGCTGCAGTAATGAGTTCTTTTATTTTTCACCATGAAGTTCTGAGCTGAAGGTGCAGGAGGCAACTGGGGCTCAAGAGGGAAGTCAGGCAAACAGAATTTGGGATGTGTTTGCAGGGAGAGGATAGTTGAAGCTGCAGAAAATTAGATGAAGGGGGAGACTGTAGAGAAAGAACTAGTAAGAAACAAAGATGTCCCTGTGGTAAACACAATAATGACCTCCCAAAGTATTTATGTCCTAGTCTCCACCTGGGAAAGGGGAATTAAGGCTGATAATCAGCTAACCTTGAGATGGGAGATTATCCTGGTTATCTAGATGAGCTCAGTGTCACCACAAGGGTTCTTAAGGTAAAAGGAGGAAGCAGAAGAGGAAGGAACAGAGATGACAGTATGAGAAAGGCTCGGCCAGTGTTGTTGGCTTTGAGGACAGAGGAAGAGCTCACAAGTCAATGAGTGTGGGAGGCCTCTAGAAGAGGAAAAGGCAACGAAATAGATTTTCCCCTAGAGCCTCCAGAAGGAGGAGCATAGCCCGGCTGACACGTTGATTTTAATCCAGTGAGACCACTTGCGAACTTCTGACCTCCAGAACTATAGGATAATTATTTGTATTGATGAAGTTGGGATAAATTTTTATAGCAGCAATAGAAAACTAATACAATAATCTTGGGTCAAAGCCCACATTTAGAGGGCAAGAGGAAGGGAAGGGAGTGTGGTCGACAGGGTGAGAGGAAAATGAAATCCAATGTAGTGAGGGGTCACCAGGGGATTTGCTGGCAGAGCTAAATTGCTTCAAGTACTTTTTTGAGGGAAGTGGAAAAGACTGGTAGGGTGGAAGGTAAACACCACCAAAAGCCATTAGTTCTATTAGGAAGTCATCAGTTACTCTTGAGAGAATAATCTCAGTAGTAGTGTGTTGGGATAAAAGCCAAGTTATCAGTGGTTAAGAAGTTGAGGGACTGAGTAGAAAGCAGTTTGTAAGGAAGTTTGTTGGTGAATTACAGCATTAGGGCAGTAGCTTGAGTGTATAGTGGAACAGGGAGGTTGTGGTTGTGGCTGATTTTTAAGACAGGGGAGACCTGAACATCTATGTGTTCAGCAGGGAAGGAGCTAGAGGGAAGGGAGAAATTGACAAATCATCCAAAGGGCCAGGTCCTGGAGTTGGACCAGGAGCACGTGATGGTTCTTCATTCAGCTGTGGACCTGAAGATATGATGAGCAAAGTTACGAAGCAGTGTTGAGTAAGGAGATGGAGAAAGATGCAGGAGCACAGGTTGGGGGGGGGGTGGTTATCTTGGGGTCCTTAAAGGAGCAGCAGGTGGTTAAGACCTAAAAGGCAGGGAAGGCCAGAGTGGGATCAGAGAGTCTGGACCAATATGGTGGACAGCTTTTCCAAGAGATTTTGTAGAGGGTTTTGCTGTATCACTTGAGAATATTCAGTTAATGCTATAGAAGAACAAGAAAAACAAATGGGATGAATGAAACTTGTAAGAGGTGTTAAGGATAATGAGTATGGTAGTAGTTTGTCAGACATATGTGAAATGTGCAAGATGTTTAGATTTAGACAATGAGTAAGCAAGCAGACAGAGGCAGAATTCATCATATGTGTTAAGTGTCAGTGAGTAAGTAAGTATATGTAGCCTGGATGTGTCAGACATGGATCAAACACGTGTGCAGGTCATAGAAAGGAATAGAAAGACTAAAGAAGCACCTAATATTCACAACACACTAAATAACCCGAGGCATTCAATATTCATTAGATTTACGCTGACTGTGCACTGGTGACTCCCATTCTGGCCCTATGTACCCTCTGCCTAAGAAATGCAAATATAATCCATAGCAGCTCATCAGAAGAGGGGGCAAGCTACAGAGGAAGCCAGAGGGACTTGCCCCTGTGTCTCTGATAAAGCAAGTTGCATGTCATTGGCAGATACCTCGGTCTAATTGGGCCTCCTTTCTCAAATCTCAACTCAGTTTCCTAACCTTATCATCAGCAGGGAAGGTGGCCATGGCAGAAAGCCTGGACACACAAATACTGTATAACCTAAGATTCAGGTAGTGCGGTCCTACACTATATTGTATGTATGTCAGCGTGGCCCCTTTTCCTTGCTTTCTGATATGCATTTTAAACTGATTCAATGAACTGTGATTTGAGCATGTTAATTTGGTCTGTGACTTCTGGGATAGAGCATCTGTAATAGACTTGAAGGCCCCTGTTGCAGCAAGGTCATTTTTCATATATAGAGAGAACGCTTGGTATCAGGATATTCCCACATGCCCTGGGGCCCAGAAATGAGAAGTAAGAGAAGGATAAAAATGAGATGGGTTATAATTTTTTTATCCTTAAACCATAAATAAGAAACTTATCTAAGAGTCTTACAAACCACTGTAAACTAATATACTCAGAAGTTTTGACTATTCTGACCCTGGATACCTTTATTTCAGGTATTAAAAAATACTTTGCTGAGCAAATTATTAATGTGAATCAAAGATTGTCACTTTTTTTTTCTTCTTTAAGTATTAGAATCTGTTTTTAAAATGAAAACTGCTATGCAAGATAATAGAAGTGTTTTTAATCAACATAAAACTTCTAGTTCAAATTTATATTTACTTATCATATCCTTCATTGAGAACATGAGGCTTTGTTGTACATAGACATTTGAAAATAGAATTTATAGAAGTCATTTACAGTCTTATTCCAACTGTATTTTTACATTTATTTATTTTGTTGGATAGCACCACATCAAGAGAATCTGGTTTCACATAGATTAGTCGGAAATGGCAGCAGTCCTTTTTAATAGCTTATGTTGCAATCTCTGATATTCTTCATTAAATATACCTAAACGCTTGAAAGCAAAATAACAAGAAATTTATTTCCAGATTGACCTACTAACAATATATAGCAATTGCTCACATTTCTCATAATAGATAGACACGAAAAGGCAGAGTGTGCAAACTTCTCAGAAGTCATCTCTCTAGAACCAGACCTGCTCACCTGATGTATCTGCCATTCACCTGGCGCTGCATAATCTACCTATTAGGCTTGATGAGGGTATGTGCCCAACAGATATGCCTGACCCTAACCTGGCAGTGAACCGTGCTGGGCCCCTTAGGCATCTTAGATAATTTTTCCTTCTTGGAGATGCACAGGCATGACTTTTCAGTAAGACCAGTACAGAGGTACCACCCACATGGTCAATGACACATTTACAAGTACAGTTTAAGGACTGTAAAAGACTATTTAACCCAGCAGGATAAATTAATATGCTAATGTAAAAAAAAGGGGTAGGGAGAAATACTTTGCATAGATATGAGGGAAGGAATCACTACATTTGGGCTAAAAGGTTATATTCTTCTTACTGTCACTTTACAGGACCACTTTTCTCTAAAAGCCCAAGGTCTCATAGACAATCTCATTTGTATCTATATTCGGAATTATTTTCACATCTCAGAACTTTCTCATTACCAGTTTGATTCGGGGGGGGGGGGTGCTGGGAATGAGGTGTTTAGAAGCTCATAGAACAGGTGCAAGTGAACCTCTAAAAATATCTCCTGCAACTCTGGGTTTCTATGACACAGTTTGAAACCTGATGCGTCAGGCAGTGCTATAGCAGGCAGCCTCCCTCTCCTTCTAGAATAATGCGATGGTTTATATTTCAATAGAATCTGCCAAAGTGCTTGTTTATTGGACACAGTCCTAGTCCTCTCCCCATAGTATTTTCTGGCCAACGCTGACTGAAATTCGCACACTGTAGAAAAATAGTAACTGACTCAGATAAATTTGGGTGAAGTCTACATGGTTTCATCCCAAATTTATGTCAGTTTTTAAGGGTCATTTCTTTTCGTCTCCATTTCCCAGCCTTTGGAGTCACAGAGAGCAGTGGCAGAAAAGTGAAAGGTGGTATAAACCTTCCAGGGCTAACACAAGACTTTCAAATAAAAACAAGTTGGTATGTCAAGAGGACCCAAGCCAGAGCTAGCACAGAGTGTGTGTGTGTGTGTGTGTGTGTGTGTGTGTGTGTGTGTATGTAGGGGAAGCAGGGGCACAATCTCCCTTCATCCCTCCAGGTTTTTCAGTTGCCCAGTCAGCCTTCCCTACTGATACGAGTGCATGTAGCTACAGGAGTACATGGAATCCCTGATGACAGAAAAGGCTGTTCATTTCTCCAAGGTGGTGATGGTTGATTTAAAATCAGGTTAACAAAGTATTAGGGAAGGGGACTGATCCTCATCTTGAAGAAAGGTGACCTCTAGTGGACAACTGTGTTTTTTAACCAATTCCAACTGAGAATGACATTAGAAAACAAAAATAATGTCAAAAGTATGCTTCACTATTGTATTGTTCTTTCAATGATATTTTTAATATCAACTATAAACATAAGTGCATAAGTCTTCAGTTACATTAATGAAAGGGTTTCAAGTTACACAAAGCTACTACATCCAAAGTTACAATCCAAGCTGTCTTTAATGGTTCTGGAATTGACAGAGCCTTAGACCAGGAGTCACAGACCTAGGTTCTGGGCTCAATTCTCTTGGGCAACAGCTTCATATCTAAGAGCCTCCATTTCCTTTTTTTTTTTTTTTTTTAATTTTTGTAAATGTTTTTATTTATTTTTGAGACAGAGACAGACAACGCATGAGCAGGGGAGGAGCAGAGAGAGAGGGAGACACAGAATCTGAAGCACAGAATCTGAAGTTGTCAGCACAGAGCCCGACGCAGGGTTCAAACCCACGGACTGTGAGATCATGACCTGAGCCGAAGTCGGACACCCAACCGACTGAGCCACCCAGGCGCCTCTAGGAGCCTCCATTTTCTAACTTATATAATGTTTGCACTAAAAAACTGTCATCTCCCTGCACCCACTAACCCTACTACTACTTTCAGGCTGTGAAATGGCGGTCTTTTCAAATTAAGCTTATTTTGCATACTGAGGTTTACAAATGAGCAACGACAATGAAATTAATGTCACAGTACATATGAGCATTAAGCGAGTCATCAAAATCAATTACATTTCAATTCAAGGTCTTCCTTATATAAATGTAATGAAGATAAAGGCACTGATTTTTTTTTCCTTTTTTACACTGTGAAAAACAATTTTCAAAAGCTACGCACACTAGATCATTAGTTTGTGATGCAATTTTAGTTTATTATGAAAATTAGTTACTATTTTCAAAAGATTTATTTCACAGAATAAAACAAGGCAATGATAAAAAAAAAGAAACATAATTTATGTAGTATATCTCTTCTGGAAACTGCTTATCAACTGACGTATTTTCCTAGTTTGTCACTGAACACAGGAAAGAGGCATAATTTATGATTAAACTCTATTAACATAATCTCTAAGGAACTATTAAAATTCTTTAGTGGTCCTTAAATCTTATTGTTTTTTTCCCCCTCAATACAAGAGTAATGTTGAAATGCTTATTAGTTATAACGGGATTTAGTACTTAAGAGCTTCCTCAGGTATATTCTCTAACCAGCTTTTCTGGGGCCAGTTAAGTAACAGTCTGGAATTTACAGTCTTTCTTATCAATCTTACTTCTCAAAAGAGGTGTTCAAATGATTTTTACTTGCTAATGGGTAGGAAAGCAAACATTGGTCTAAAAGGTTTACTGAAGTGTAATAAAAATGCAAGAATGTCATTTAATGATTTCATACACTTACTTAAAGCTATTCAATTAAGAAAATTCCTCATCTTTTAGAAATAAATTCTGAATATAAAGGTACTGGTTAGGAAATCACGCTACTCCGAACAATGGACAGCCAGGGGACTCATGCTCAGAGAAGAGGGTTAAAATCCGTCATGGATTGTTCATAAACAGGAAAGTTAATCTGCATGTTAACCCCAACTCTTCTAAAACTCTCTCACTTAAGCCAGTTTTCCTTTGTGAACAGCAAAGAGCCTCTTTCAGAAACAAAGGCTAGGCCAACAAAATATTCACTTATTGTAAGAGGGTAGCTTTTTCATTATTTATTAAGAAAGCCAAGACAGGAATTAGCAGTGCTTTTGAGGTTCAGTGCCTACAGAATCCCTATCTACCTCACTCTAATACCTCTCCTCTCCCTTCGTCTGAGACAGTAGAGTTGGCTTGTTTTCATTCTTAACATTCAAGCAGAGCGAAAAGAGATGGAAAAAAAAAAAAAAACTAGAAAAATAAACACAATCCATTATGCCCAGATACCAATGTTTCCTCTCTTCCCCTCTTCCTCTCACGGCCTTGGACTTCCAGCAGAACTATGAGGAAAAGCAGCCAGCTAAAAAGGCTGCTTTGCACATCTGCTTTGCAGACAGCAGTGGAAAACTTACACTGATGGTTTAAGCTACTTGTGTTTTGTTTTGAGGTTTTTAAAATCAAATTCACTTTCCAAATGACAGAAGTGATCTCTTCAACGGAGCTGTCAGTATAACAGGTGATTGGACCTCTCACCCTAATTTTAAATGGCATAAATTTATAAAACATTGTTTTAAAAAAAATTAAGCCTCATTTACTCATCCAGTTGCCCTATTTGATTGTCTTGATAGCTGCGTGCTTTTTTATTTAGTTCCCAAATTGTTATAAAAAACTTGCAGCCTTAACCTCTGTGAATGAAAAATACTTCTAAAAACACAGATTATGTCCCATCTTGGTTTAAAACTCTGGGTAGGTTTCCCTTCACATTAGGATGACATATTTGGGATGAAATAATTCCCCAACACTGCTGCTCTAGGTCCTGATCTACGCTCCAGACTTCCTTTGCATCACTCACAATCTCGCTCACTTCGCTCTAGGCATACTGGCTGCCATTTAGTTTTCTCGAAAAGCCAAGCTCATCCCTGACTCAGGGCCTTCACATGAGCTATTTCTCAACTTGACCAAAATACTTCCCTCTTTGCCCAAATAACTTCTCTTGCTTCAAGTTGGAGGCCTTCCCCAAGCCCCCAGTCTAAGTAAGGTCCTACCTCAAATTTAGTTATCACACTATGTTTTCTTTCTTAGCACTTACCGCAATTTGTAACCATTAGTTAATTGGTGGGATTTGTAATGTTGATTTGCTCCCCTAGACTGTATGTTCGTGAGAAAGTAGGGGCCATATCAAGTCTACCATTATATATCTAGCATACAGCACACTGCCAGACATATATAGTAGGTGTTCAACAAATATTTGAATGAATGCATGAAATTCTTGAAGTTCTCTCCCATCAGAGCCTTGGATCCAGGGCAGGAGTGTGCCTGCAACCAGCTGGTATTAGCTCAAGTCACTATTGTCGTAAAGCTGGGCAAGTGCCCGATTCTTCATCTCGAGGCAGTGGGTGAAGCCTCACCTGGATAGCTAAGTGGCTGACTGCCAGTCTGTGAGCTAAACATGGTAAGGCCTTTTGGCTACATTTCCCTCCTTGCTGTGAGTTATAGCTTTGGCAGGCTCAACGGGGCCCCCTCACCTTGCTGATGTGTCTCAGGAGCAGGACTGACTGTGCCAGCTGAACCCGAGGGCAGATCATCATTTACAGCTCCCCATATAAGGTTAACACTTACTAAGCTGAATCCACTAGACTATTGACCCCAACTTAATTCAAAATTAGTCAGAAAAAAAAAGAAAAAACCAGCCTAATGTGTCTTTCCCCTTCCCAACCGGCTACCTTATGTAATGAATTCTTGGTTCCATAGGATAGCTTGGCAAAATACCAAATAATTTGATGTTGTCAACTTGTACACCCCAAAGAAGGACATTGATAAGAGTAAAAAGTCAGAATTCTTACACATAAAAACCTTGGATTGCAAGTAACTTGTTCTGCGAGTGTTCCACAAGACCTGGGTAAACATTTCTAATAAATTTTAACTTGGTAAACAAGTGATGTCTTGCAATACGAGTAGTGCATGACGCCAAATGTCACATGATCACAACTGAGCCAATGGTTCTTGAAATTCACTTTGATATACAAGTGCTTTGGATTACAAGCATGTTTCTGGAATGAATTATGCTGGCAAGCCAAGGTTTTACTGTACTTAAGGAATGCTAGTGTTCCAACTAGTTTTCTCATGCAAAGTGACCCGTAGGAAGGTAAACTGAGTTTGTGAAAGACTGATAATTTTAAATTCATCCACTGTGGTTTAGTGGATGCAAAGTGACCCGTAGGAAGGTAAACTGAGTTTGTGAAAGACTGATAATTTTAAATTCATCCACTGTGGTTTAGGCCAGATGAAAAAAAGGCACACACAAAAAATTATTTTAGTATGTTTACTTTCTTAGAAGACAACAAACAAAGATGACAGCTAAAAATCAAGCCATAACCTATAATTTAGGCTGCGGCTTTCCAGAAAGTGTTCTACTATTGAAGAAGAAATGCTGGATGTGGCTCGAGTCTCTCTAATCCAAATGCTCCCTCTCTGTAGAAAATACTTTCGATTCTGTATTACAGCATCATCACCGACTGCAATTTCAACATTAAAAGAACCACGAAAGTGTCAGCACTCCAGGTACCTGCTTGCCCTGTGTTGGTGACAAATTAATCTTGAATCTGTGTCAAGGGTGCATTGAGTACCGGTCTGGCACTGCTGAATCTAGAGAGCCTATGTGGACTCTTCATTTAACGCCAGTTACCATAATCCAGGTTTGACGGCTGAATCTGTGTAAGGATTTGCCTTCCCCAGATGGTGAGTGGAATGAGGCAAGTCTGCTGTCTACCCCCAGATAAATGATTATTCAGTCTGGTATGCACTCTTGTCCTGGTCTGCCCTGCGTGTGTCACCTCTATTTTTACTCAAGGCTACTGCTCTCGAATGTACACACCAGAGGAAGTGGAGGTCTCCTGTAAAGACAAGGAGAGAGCTCCTACATGCAGATATGAAATACTCTCAAGTAAGGATTCAATGTTCTCCTGACTGTGAGCAATAATAAATCAGTCATGCTCACTTGGAGTTAGGAGTAACTTTCAGATTTTCAACTTATTAATACACGGAGGTAATAATAAATGAAGAATCCTTCTGAAAGTGATGCTCGTTTCTCATGTTGAAAAAAAAGATTAAAAGTTGGGAGTTCATAGGTTTTAGATGGACTCAATTACTTCCTTATTTACAAATGATATGGTTAAGTTGTTTTCCATTATTTTCAAAAATCCCCTTCAATACCAAAATGTTGACATGTGGATGGGATAATAATTCAAATGACCTGACCCTGCCATGGTCAAGTTTTATCTGTTATTTGTTTTTAGGGGGTTGGAATAAGCACAGGGCCAGCTACATGCTTTGCAGGACCATGTGCAAAATGAAAATGGGAACCTTTTGTTCAAATATTAAGATTTTCAGGACAGCGATAACAGAGCATGAAGCCAAGAGCCTTGTGTGATTTCAGAGGTTAAATGCCCATGACATTGGTCCTGGGTGGCACATGGGGGAAGAGAAGGGAAGCAGACATATGGTCATTTCGTTTGAGAATTATGTGGGTTCTCGGCTTTGGAAGAAAAAAGAATCTTTGACTTTTGGCATGCGAATACCAATGGAAAGACATAAGTTCCTTCAGTCTGAGAGGAGATGAAATTTAAGAGGCTGTTGAGGAGGAGAGGAGAAAAATGACCTTTATGAATCACCTAACATATGCCAGCTGCTGGTTCCGAGCTGGCCTCAACACTGTCACTAATCCCTCTTGCTCTAGCACTCTTGGTTATGTCCCCTCGACTCCCAGGTCACTGTTTATCTACCTAAGTGCCTTCCTATACAGCTTTGTACAACTTCCTCAGACCGCTGCCCCCAGTCCTCCACAGCCCTTCCAGGGGGCCCTCTTCTTGGAACATTCCCTTCATTGTCTTGCTCTAACAGGAGCCTGAAAGCACTGTCTCCCCTACAGCTCTTTCTACACCACTTTCAAGTGGTAGCTGTTTTCTCTCTTGCCTTTCTCTAGCTAGGGGCCTGGGGGATGAGTAGGTGTCTTTGCTCCTCTCTTGCTTCCAGACAATTGTTGCTCCTCCCTAACACCCTGCTCTGACTCTTCTACCAACAGACTCCTGATACCACCTCTAATTAGCCCTCTTAGTTGTAGTTATCTCCCAGCTTACCTGCCTCATGCCTTGAAGAGTCAGTCTGTGATGTGAGTTCTAATTCTTGGGAATTTCCATGTCGGCTAGATAGCCCTCCAATATCTTGGCCTGTAAGTTCCTTGACTTCCTTCCTCTTCGATTCTATCTCAGTTACATCCACTCCCATGGTCCTATCCTCACCATGCCATTACCAACAACATCATGACCTCCAAAATTTCAATTTCAATCCTCTTATTCTCCAACAACCTTGTTTTCTCATTCTGGCTAACTCTAATATTCTAATTCCAATAATTCTTCAGCTGCACTAGACCCTGCACCCCACACATAGACTGTCCATCTTCCTCCCATCCCTCAGTCCCATTATGTCCTCCCTTCTCTCTCTACACATCTTAGATTCCATGGCCCATCGTTATAACCACCAACTTCAGACTCAAGTTAAATCCCAACTGTGGTTAAATTTAGTTCTTTGCTACTCTGTGCCTATTTCCAGGCTGACATATGTGGCTGGAGAAAAATATACAACCATACTCACTTTAAATTCACGACTGCTTATCCCAAGTGTGCCCTTTGTGCTGCCTGGTCTCCTCTATATTTCCCGAGTCCATTCCCTCCCACACTCTTGTAGACAACCACAACACTTCCTGAGAGAGTTGTCCAGACTTACTGTCTACAATTTCTCTCTGCCCTTTATTCTCTTTTGAACACTCTCCCATTGGTTTTGTTCTCCCATGCCACTGAAATGGCTACACCTTCCTAAATCCCAAGATTTCCCAGTCTTCCTCAAACTAGATCTATGAGCACTATTCAACTATTCTACAATCAGTTTCTGAGGCAACATTCTCTTCTGGTTCTCTTCCTGTGTTAAAACCTGTCCTCTGCTGATTTCCCCTCTCTCCCCCACTTCTAGCTACTAGAGCTGTGTTGTCCAATATGGTAGCCACTAGTTACATGTGGCTTCTTAAATTTAAATTTCAGAATAGTAAAAATTCAGTTACTTAGTTGGCACTAGTCCTATTTTAGGTGCTCAGTAGTCACCTGTGTCTAGTGGCTATCATATTAGACGGAGGAGAGAACATTCCCATCACAGAATGTTCTGTTGCACAGTGCTACACTAGAATACACAAGGCTCAGTCCTTGGGCTTGTTCTCTATCTGGAACTCACTTCCTTGGAAATGCCATCCAGATTCTTGGCTGGTGACTTCAACCCTTATACCTCTAGCCTGGACCAATCCCTAAACTCAGATTCCTGTATCTCACTGCAAACTCACCATTTCTACTTGCATGTTTAATATATGTATGTCTTAAATTTATAAGGCCTAAAACAAACTTCCATTTCCCCAACACCTGACTCCTGCAAACTCTTTACTCCCAGTCTTCCCCATTTCAGTAAATGACAGCTCCATGCTTTATGTCAATCAGGCCTAAAATCTGGGGTCATCCTTGACTCTTCCCTGCGTCTCACACCCTACAGCCCACCAGCAAATCTTCTTTGGCTGAACCTTCAAATATATCCAGAATCTGCCCACTACTCATCACCTCCACTGCCACCATTCTGAACAACCATCATCTCTCGCTTGGATTACTACAAAGGTCTTCTACCCAGATTTTCTGCTTCTGTCCTTCCAACCTCTCTTACCTTGGTAAATACTCAATACGATATCCAGGATACTTCTAAAACATAATCTGATTATATCATTTCTCAGGTTTGCTCAAAACCTTCTCATGGTCCTCATTTCATTCCCAGTAGAAGCCAAAGCCCTGCTAAGAGCTTGCAGAGATTTCTATCATCTGCCTCCTGGCACCCACAGGACCTGTTCATCCCTTCATTTGGTCCCTGCCACAAAGCCCTTTCATTAGCCCTTGATCAGGCCCAGCACCTTCTTGCCTCAGGGCCTTTGCACTTTCTGCTTCTGCTTGGAACTCTCTTGCCCTGGATAGCCTGTGACTTGCTACCATACGTTCTCCAGATCACTCCTCAAATGTTGCCTTGGCTTTGAGGTCTTCCTTGACAATCCTGTTTAACGTTATACTTCTTACTTGATGCCTCTCCCTGCCTCCACACTTTGGGGCTTTGTGTGAGAGCACACGCCTCTGCTTTGTCTTTAGCACATACCACATTTAAAATACTACATATGTTCTTGTTTGTTTATTGTTTAACTCCCAGTATCGTGTCAGCTCTATACTAGCGGGACTTTGTTTTATTTACAGTTGTCCCCAGCATTTAGAGAGTTGACTGTAGGAGTCACCTCAACAAACATTTTGTGGGTATGAATGGTCAAATAGAGGCACATATTTTTTCATTCTTAATTTTCCTAAGGTTTCAGTTACTTTGTTTTAATAACTACTTCCACCCCTTTAGTGTAAAATTCACTTCATTTCAGGCAGAATGAAAGCTAAAGGTTTTAAAATATTTCATACTAATAAACGCATTTGAAATATGTATATACACACATGTATTTTTAAGCATAACTTGTCTATAATTGTAATTTTTAGAAATTTTAATCATTTCCTCTCATAGGAAGAAATCATAATTTGAAGCGTTTAGTTAGTCTTGGTGTCTGATTTAAGTGGCAGAACTTCCTAATACTAATTCTGATTAAGGTAGGTGCGGTGGGGGAAAGGTAAAAACACCTTGATTCACTTCTTCTAAGAAAGTCGCTTTAAACTACAGAATTAACCTTAGGGCCGCCCTCCTGGAGCCATGGAAGTCTTTTTACAGAATGTCCACCAGGAGTCTGGGCAGGCAGCTGGGAATGGCCAACAAGCAGAGTTCTCCAGGTTGCCAGGTGGCCCTAGTAATTAGTAGAACTTTCATTCAAGCCTGGAAGTAACTGGCTGATCCCAACTAAGATCAACTGGCCCAGGGAGAGATGACTCCCAGGACCTAATGACCTTTGCTGTCGGTCCTGAGGCTGGGAATCCAGGGCAGCAGACTAATCCCCACCCTGAGGCCCAGGCCTCATCTAGGGAGACAGGAGGAGAGAAGGGGGCGGGGGGGAGGATCTGTGGGAGAACTCAGCCTTCTGGTGGCCCCACCTTAGGCCACTGGCCCACGTGATAAAGAGTGGGAGGCAGATTCTCAGATGGAGTGCCTGGTCCAAATCAGAGCTTAATCGAAAGGACAAGCTGTATTATATGTCCCTGTAAATTCCTTGGAAAAGTAAAGATTTCTCTGCTATGCAAATAACCATTTCCTTAGGAAGCAGTTCAGGGATGGGGAAATGTTTTCTTAATTGAAGCCACTGGGTGGCAAGAACATGCAAGTGACAGTCAAACAGAAAAAGCAAAGCAATTTACCTTTAGTGGTGGTGCTTTTCCGTTTTGTTTTGTTTTCCTCAGAAGATGTATGGATATGGGTTAGAGAGAGTGGGGTGTTATTTTTTTTAAGTTTTTAAGTTTATTTATTTATTTATTTAGAGGGCACAGGGGCGGGGCAAACAGAGATGGAGAGAGAGAGAATCCCTGTGCAGAGCCTGACACAAGGCTCAATCCCATGAACCATGAGATCATGACCTTAGTCAAAATCAAGAGTCGCCTGCTTAACTGACTGAGCCACCCAGGTGCCTCGAGAGTGGGGTGGTTTTAAAATATGTCCAAAATTCTTTGGTGCTCTTCTCTTAATGAAGTGGGACCTAATTCCCTTCTCCCTGAGTGAAGGCTGGACTTAGAAAAGAAAAGCAGAAGTGACACTAGGTTTAAAAAGACACATCTGCTTTCTCTCTCTCCCATTCTTTCTCCTCAGTCACCTGTACTGGGGGAAGTTAGCCACTCTGTTATAAGAACACTCAAGCAACCACTGGCAAGGGTCACATGGTGAGGAATGGAGGCCAGCCTCCATCCATGTGCATGAGCCAACTTGCAAGAGGACCCGCTCAAGTCTCGGGAGAACTACAGCCCCGACGAACATTCTGACCATGATCTCAGGAGAGACTCTGTGCCAGGACCACCCAGCTAAGCAGCTCCCAGATTCCTGACCATCTGAAACTGTGAGATAACAAATGTTTGTTGTTTCAAGCTGTTAAATTTTATAGTAAATGGTTACAAAACAATAGATAACTAAGACAGAGGGCAAGGACCACATAATTAGATTTTTTCATTTAAAAATTAAGAACCTGGGGCGCCTGGGTGGCTCAGTCGGTTAAGTGGCTGACTTTGGCTCAGGTCATGATCTCGCGGTCCGTGAGTTCGAGCCCCGCGTAGGGCTCTGTGCTGACAGCTCAGAGCCTGGAGCCTGTTTCAGATTCTGTGTCTCCCTCTCTCTCTGACCCTCCCCCGTTCATGCTCTGTCTCTCTCTGTCTCAAAAATAAATAAACATTTAAAAAAAAAAAAATTAAGAACCTGAAACATAGACCTTTTTTTTACCTTAACAAAATTATAATTTTCCAGAAAGGGAAAGGACTTATGCATTTCCACAGACTAGGGCAGGGCCTCTAAGCAGGTTACACCTGATCCTGCTCAGTGACCATGGCTCGGAAACTTGGCTTCTCCAAGCCTCAGTGCCTCCTCTTGGTGTGGTTATGCGGGCTGCATGAGCTCATGAGAGCAAAGCCTCTGGCACTAAGGAAGCTCATGGCAGGGATTCCTGGACCCTAGGCTGGCCTACATGCAGAGGCCTTGCAGACTCCCAGACAGTGCTCTGCCCACAGCTCAATTCTGCCCCTTCCTGGGGAAGCGGATATGAATCTGAGGTGATTAGGAGAGGAGATAGCAGAGAAAAGTTGATGGCAAATTGTTCAGGAGGTTTACAAGGGATCAGCTTTGCTACACCATTATACACTCATTTCCACTTGAGTTTTGAATCTCAGAGCGTTACTGAAGTATACCCAGCTATTGCTTCCAGCTTTTCTACTGCTTTTTATCCCTAGCACATTAGTGTTAGACACAGCACTGTGACTGGGAGCCATGTGATAGGAGCATTGCAGGTACTGCTTTGTGTAAAAAGCTTTCTTTATTTAGCACCATTTGGGGACGAGTGAAATTTCCACACAATGGTAGCTTACTCCTCCGCACACACTCGTGTCCTACTTGAGTGTAATATACGTGGACTTTATAAACACTTTTGCTGATCACTGTTGACTTCGTTGTCTGACTTTAGGGTATCTGTCTAGGTTTCACTTAGCCTCAGTTGCTGAAGGTCTTGAGAGGGGACTGCACGTTTATTTTAAATTCGGGTTCTTAGATTATAGCACATTGTAAGTATATGTGTATAAAAAAACAAAATCCAAACAATGGGGGCACTGAAGAGTCTGGAAGACCGTATTCCCAAGGCCATTCAAAACCAAGACGTAGAGGCTATGATTGGCAGAAAACACAGAGATGAAAGTACAATGAAGAATTTAACCAGGAGATGACAACTTACACTCAATTCTTCCTCTGTCGTCACTTAGTTGACAAGAAGTATTAATCTACTTGGTAATTCACCATAGGTCACTTGGGTTGACTTAAATCTGATTTAATCAGTAGTAAGGTGTTCTTTTTATAGTAATCCATGGGGGCAACTGGATGGTTCAGTCGGTTGAGTGTCCAACTTTGACTCAGGTCATGATCTCTCAGTTGACAAGTTCGAGCCCTGCGTCGGGCTCCGTGCTGACAGCTCAGAGCCTGGAGCCTGCTTCTGATTCTGTGTCTCCCTCTCTGCCCTCTCCCCCTCATGCTCTGCCTCTGCCTCAAAAACAAATATAAACATTAAAAAAAAAAATTATTGTAATCCATGAAGAAAATAAGCCAAATTATAGGCATTTTTAAAAAGACAGCTACAGAAGTACAGATATGGGCAAATACCTAGAATGGCCACACACAAAAGAGGGAAATTACTTTAAACCCAGCTAAGCACATCTCAAAGTGATTGGTTTCCAGGGAAAGAAAGATGTAACTCAGTGTCCATGTTGCTTTATATGACACTTAAGGCTAACAGAATCTGCTCAGTGCTGGTTTTACTGATGACACCCTGTTGCCTGCTTTTCCTTTTCAGACCCTACCAGCCATGCATGGCAATCATTCTTAATCCATAAAGAAAATTCTTTACCTGAGCATGGATTATGTTCTCAATATCCATGGGCTGCTGTTGGCATAATTTTATTCATGACAGATTTTTACTTCCTTCGCTTAGTCCATACATTTTTTATTGAGTACTTAAGACAAAGCAGGCATGTTAATAGGTACTAGGAATATAGAGATGAAAGAAGACATATCCCCACTATCAAGGTGCAGACAGGCATATAAACAGACAATTATACATTGCATATTTACATTATTTAGACATAGTACATATAATAGGTTAGGGCATCTAAGCAAGTCTGGGAAAGGGAGGGGTCAAGCAAGATTTTCTGGAGTAGTTGATGGCTGAGCTGAATTCCTGTGATGGGTAGGCATTAACCTGGCAGGTAAAGGACAGAGTGAACATTTCAGGCAGAAGATACAGCAAAGGCATGGAAGCTAAGAACAGCATGAATTAGGCAGTTCAGCAGAGTGGTTTTGGTAGAGCATAAGAAAATAGCAAGAATGATACCAGAGATAAGTAGGATACAGATTTGGGAGGCCTCTCATGCCAAATTTAGGAGTTTAGGCTTTACCCTGAGGAATTCATTAAAAGGTTTGAGAAGGAGACCCACCTGAACGGGTAGACAGGTGGGTAAATCGCAGGAGAGATTTAAAGAAGGCCAGAGAGAAGCTGTAGCAGTTGGGTGAGAATTCGTAGCATTTGTAGAATGGGAGTGGCATCTGTGATGGGGAGGAGGATGATTTGAGGCATCTTTAGAAGAGTTGGTGACTGAGTGGTCATGGATATCATGGATATGATGACGGAGGCCACTGCCATTAACTGATATGAAGGACACTGGCATAGACTCAACTTCTCTAAAGAAGAAGATGACGATAATGAGTTAGTTCTGAACATGCATTGGGGATGGTTTACAATTTATTTATTCCCCCACTGTCTTCAAAAGGCAAAGGAATGTATCAGTTATACTACAGCCTAAAATAAAGGTAGCAAGTGCTGTGTTAATGGAGGATATCACTCATCTATCAGAACACACTTGCTCACACAGTCCAAACACAGCTTCAGCATCCTTCTCCACACATTGCTCTGTCCCTGCAAGGCAGCCATCATATGTTTCAGCACAACAGGGTGGACACCACCCATCCAATGGAGAGTACGTGCATTGGAAACCCACGTTTCTCTCCAATCTAAAGGCTTGAGAGAGTACTGTTCTTTAAAAGATACACGTGTGGGGCACTGGGTGGCTCAGTCAGTTAAGCATCTGACTTTGGCTCAGGTCATGATCTCACAGTTTGTGAGTTCGAGCCCCGTGTTGGGCTCTGTGTTGACAGCTCAGAGCCGGGATTCTGCTTTGGATACTGTGTCTCCCTCTCTCTCTGCCCCTCCTCCACTCACATTCTGTCTCTCTCTCTCAAAAATAAATAAGCATTATAAAATTAAAAAAATAAAATTAAAAGATACACATCGTGATTTGGAGATATCCTTAAAGTGAAGTATGCCTAGCTGAATTAAATAAGCAAGACCACATTGATCTTGAGTACCAAAGTCAATGGGAAGTCTTAACATATTTCTGAGAGATTCCTAACTTAGGTGAAGGTTAAGGCAGGGCAGACCATGGTAATTGATACGATCTGATTTAACATTTGCTAACTGCCTATGTGATGGGCCAGAGTTTCTCAGTATGGCTTCAGCAGGACACAAGCCTAGGAGATGCTCCCTGGAGGGTGTCAGGAGTGGGGAAAGGTCTTCCTGATGAGTTAAGGTAAGATGATTTACATTACCATCCTCCTCCTTGAGACCACAAGGCACAGCAATATATTAAAGACTGAGAAAACCTACAGTAAAGACATACATTTAACCTAATTTAGCCTAGCATCACCAAAAGTTATATTGGCCCTGGAAGCCTTCTATCACATGATACCAATGAACTGCCACTGAAATTAGGAATATTTCAATCCTCAAAACATACCCATTTTCCCAATGAGCAACAGAAGCTCTAAAATCACACAAAAAGAAAGTTGGCAGGGGAGATCTTAAATTCAGACTTTCCCTTTCTGGCTTCAGGACAGAGTTCACAGAATCAGATGAATGGAGCAGTAAATGTTCAGGGTCTGGGTTGATATTAGGTGACACATTTGCTGTGTCAAGGGAATGTCTGGGTCGGCTCCAATATTCTCACTGGGTCAGTGAAGGCTTTTTGCGGTGTTTCTCCATCAAGGCTGATACCTCATCCTGTTTCCCAAGTCTTCCACCATTGGCCACTGTTTTCTAGCTTCTATAAAACACTATTCCATTCACTCTGCTATGGCCTCAAGAATTCTGGCCTTAAGGCCTTTGTTCATGCTGTTACCACTCCCTGGAAACCTTAGAGATCATTTGGTGCAGGCTGGTTCCCCAGGAAGCCAACTGAGATGGAGGTCACCAGGAGGAACTTCATCAAGGAGCACGCTGGGGATCTACAGCTGGGAGGGACTAGAGGAAGTAATATAGGGCAGAAGGAGAAGCCGGCTGCTAATGCAGCTGCAGAAAAGCCTAGCTCATCCTGTAAGGGAGCTCTGGGGCTGGGATGGCTCTTCAGAGTTGACCCAAGCTGAGAAGAAAGGGTCAGCCTTTAAGTCCCCCACCATCAACCAGACATTAGATATGGGCTGCCCTTGGGCAAGGCAGCTATCTTTGGCCATGGGCAATTCCCCAGAGAGGCTCCTGGAAGAGAACTGTTGACTGTTAATATTCCAAGCAGCTGGGGGGAATGAGTGCTCCAGTTCCGAAGGCAGGTAGGGTGGGGTCATGGATCTGGGCTGCCTGATAGTGCCCTCTACGTGGTTCAGGTCATGTTTTCCTACTCAGTTACTCAAGTCCATTGAGTTGTCTGCATTCTGTAGATGCCAAAAGAACTTGGTGTCTGGGCTGTGGGCTCTGTTGCACTAACCTTACTTTTAACACGTTTCATGGGTTTTACCTCCCTACATAGATTGCAAAGCCTCACAAAAGTTTTATATTTCCCTTGTGTCCTTAGTAGGGTTTAAGAAAGTGATCAAGAATCACTAATACATGTAGCAGAAAGGGTTAGGGATTTGAAGCCTGAATTCCTAATTTTATATCCCAGAACTGCCACATTAGAGATGTATAAAATTATGCACATCAGTTATGTCTATGAGTTTTATCTGCATCATTTATAATGTGGGAATACTAAAAACCCTTAGTTTACCCAAGCTCCAGGGTTGCTGTGAGAATAATAAGATGGTAAACTGAAAATGCTCTGTAAACTAATAAACTAAAATCAGTGTTTCCCCATGTTGAATACCAGACATCCATTAAGGGGAAAAATATTGGGCCAATAAATGTAAAACTAGGTATAAATTCTTTATGCTGATAATACATAAAATAAATTTACAAATATAAACAAAAATGATATACAACCAGTTAATTACAGTGAACAAATACTGAGTTATTGTGACAGATCATGTTGCTTTATTGGCTTTCACACATATGGTACTAACTATAAGGCAAAGGTTCATTTGGGTTGGATATGCCAATTTTTTTTAGTGTATTTATTTTGAGAGAGAGAGCGAGCAAGAGCTGCAGAGAGACAGAGAGAGAGGGAGACAGAGGATCCCAAGCAGGCTCTGCACTGACAGCACAGAATCCAATACAGGGCTTGAGCCCACCAACCAATGAGATCATGAACTGAGCAGAAATCAAGAGTCGGATGCTCAACTGACTGAGGCACCCAGGTGCCCAGGATATGCCAATGTTCTGTGTGCCCTGCAGTTATTTGGTTTCTTCACCACTTGTATTCATTTTCCACTGTGAAACTGATCATTTATATAATGCACCAAGAATCATTTACCCTTCACAGGAAAATATTATTTATGTATGTTAAGTCTACTTCTATTCCTTTAACTTTCTATTTTATTTGCCAATTAGAACATGAATCAGGATTTCAATTTAGCAGAAAAAAGTCCGTAAAACAGTGACTTCAGAAACTAAGGAATAAAAGATGTATGAGATTTATACACTGAAAACTATAAATTACTGCTGTGAGAAATTAAAGACCTAAAAAAATGGAGAGACATTCTATATTCATGGATTACATCACTCAGTATAATTAAGATGGCAATTATCCTCGAACTGACCTATAGATTCAACACAGTTCCTATCAAAATTCCAGTAGACTTTTGGTAGAAATTGATAAGCTGATCCTAAAGTCTATGTGGAAATATAAAGGATGCAGAAAAGTGTTTTTAAATACAACACCAAAAGCATAATATATAAAAGAAAAAACATGGGAAAAATACACTTCATTTAAATTAAAAACTTCGGTGTTTCAAAATTATCAAAAATAAAGTGAAAATATAAACCACAGTCTGGAACAAAATATGTGCTGATAGTATTTCTGATAAAGGATTTCTAACCAGAATATATAAAAATCTCTTTATAAACTAATAAGAGACAAACCCATTAAAAAATGAATAAGCACATGAAAAGATGCTCAATATCATTAGTCATTAGGGAAATGCAAATTAAAACAACAGTAAGATCCCATTTCATGACCAACAGAATGGGTATAATCAAAAAGACAAAATAATTATTAGTGAGAATACGGAAAAACTGGAACCCTCATACATTGCTGGTGAGAATGTAAGGTGGTACAGCAACTTTGAAAAACAGTTTGGCAGTTTCTTTAAAAAAAGTTAAACAGGGGCGCCTGGATGGCTCAGTTGGTTAAGAGTCTGACTCTTGATTTCAGCTCAGGTCATGATCTCACGATTCATGAGATAGAGTCCCCACTTGGGGTTCTCTCTCTCTCTCTCTCTCTCTCTCTCTCTGTCCCACCTCCACTCGCATGTACTCTCTCTCTCTCACTCCCTCTATCTCAAAAATAAATAAATTTTTAAAAAGTTAAACATAAATTTACCATATGACCCTGTAATTCCACTCCTAAGTATCCACCCAAGATCAATGAAAACACATGTCTCACAAAGACACGTATGTGTTCATAGCAACCTTACTCATATCAAAGGAGTAGAAACAATCCACATGTCCATGAACTGATGAATGGATAAACAAAATGTGGGATAGCTATATAATGGAATATGATTTAGCAATAAGAAAGAACTACTGATACATGCTACTACATGGATGAACCTGAAAACCAGCAAGCTAAGTGAAAGAAACCAGATGCAAAAGAATTACACATCGTATGATTCTGTTTATATGAAATGTCCAGAAAAGGCAAATCTATAGGAACAGAAAGCAGATGAATACTCGCCTAGGGTTGGGAGTGGGATTTGGTAAGCAGGATCTTCTTCTACATTTGAGTAGTGGCGATGTTTGCACAACTTTGAAAATTTACTAAAAATCATTGAATTATACACTTAAAACAGGTGAATTTCATGGTATATAAATTATCACACTAAAGCTATTTAAAAAAATTTTTTTTAGTTTATTTTCTGAGAGAGAGAGCAGGGAGGGGCAGAGAGAGAGAGAGAGAGAGAGAGAGAGAGAGAGAGAGAATCCCAAGCAGGCTCCATGTTGTCAGTGCAGAGCCTGATGTGGGGCTTGAACTTACAGACTGTGAGATCATGACCTGACCGAAATCAAGAGCCAGTCACTTAAACAACTGAGCCACCCAGGCACCCCATCACACTAAAGCTATTTTGAATATCAGCTTATGGTTCTCATATAATAAGTAGTGTGTAGATAGCCATATCCATCACTGTCATGATGTTGTGGGGTTTTTTTGTTTGTTTGTTTGTTTGGTTGGTTGGTTGGTTGTTTTTTGTGGGTTTTTTTTGTAGTCATCAGAGACTCAGACTCATCCCATTTGCAGCCATCCCTAGCATGTTTTCCTGCCCTCGTGGTCATAACTCAATCTCTTTCCAGCCTAGAAAAGGAGAAAGAACAGACAGTGCAAAATGCATTAGCCTCTAAGTAGCCATGTTTAAGAATCTTTCTGGGAAGCCCCACCCAATAACTCTCTTACATATCATTGGCCAGAATGATATGTGTCACATGGCCATTCTTAACTTCAAGAGAGTCTGGGTAATACAGGAATATTGCCACCTGCAGTCAAATCAGGGTTCTGTTAGTAAGGAAGTAAGAAAGAGTGGATGTTGGTAGAGCAGCTAGCAATCTCTGAGGTGGAGAAATACTTCTTGGTGTCAATGTAAACACAAATAGAACCAGAATGGCTTACATAATAGGGTAGTACTCAATTATAAAGTGACAATCCAGGTGATCCAGAATATGCTTACTATTAATGGGTTCTTATCAAAATGAAAACAAAAGCAATCAAATTCTCAGTGAAAACATAAGGGCTCCAGAGAAACTATCTGTTACTCTGTTGAGAAACACTGAACAGAATAAATGTTCAATGTTGCTTGCATTTTTATTTAAAAGACAAAAAAGACTTATTTAACCCAACATAAGTTGGGTACTGGGCCATTTGGTGTAGTAGAAAGAACAGGGTCTTTGAGTTTAGAAATGTCTGGATTCAAAAGTTGGTCAAATCCTTTAAAAAATATGCCTGGGGCAAATTTTGTAACTTAGCTAAGTCTCAACTTCCTTGTCTCTACAAGGAGAATAATAACACCTGCTTCAAAGGGTTATTTGAGGACCAAATAAGACAGCAGGTATAAAGCACGTGCCCATGCATTAGCTTCCCTCCGGTCAAATCACACTGCAGCATGGTACAACGGTGCCTCATATACCCAAACAAAGAAGAACTCCAATTTTCTTCCTTGCCAAAATTAAACAGCTGTGTCAGAGTTCTCCAGCATGGTTTCCCCATATTTCTCTGGCTGAGACTTTTTCTCAAGAGAATTCCTAATTAGTTATTATCTATTCAACACACACACACACACACACACACACACACACACACTCTCACATATGCCAATGTGGTAGGGGTGGGGGAACAAAAACAAAACAAAGCCAAAAACACATTGAAGCCAAAAGTTAACCTGTGGAGAACAAAATTCAAAAAATACTTTTACTTTTCTACCCAGTGTTGTAACCTTCCTAATGGTTAATGCTCCTTTTACAGAGTCACAGAGAGCACTTAGAAAAACACACCAACCAAATTTATGTACTTCGCACGTTTAAAAAATGTAAAACCTGTGTCAAGTGCTTGTGAAAGCAGATGTGCAGGAGAGGGGTCTACTGGCATGAACACCAGGTCATCCATTACTTGCCCATTATTCATACCTCAGTTCCATGAAACCAACATGGAGTCCCTTCCATCACTTTCTCCCTGAAGCACCAATACAGCTTAACACAGGACTGTTCACACTGGCTGATTGGGATTGGCTTGCAACTTAAGTAGTCTTCTAAGTCTTGGTTAAACACCGACTGAATAAAATTGTATTTCTGTAAGAATACTATGTACCTTAAAAGAGAGGAATGAATGCAAAGTGGAAACCTGCAATGTGTCAACCGAAAGCTAGAATATTTAGTGTCCATTGTCATTCTCTACAAAATACCAAAATTGTATTAATAACGATAAGTCTTTGAGCCCTGGCAGCTGCATCCGGTGGCTCTGCGGCCGTCACCAAGCCACAAAACGAATATATTGAGTTACGCCGGAAGCACTATGGCTATCGTTTGGATTACCATGAGAAAAAGAAAAAGAAGGAAGGTTGAGAGGCTCATGAACGTTCAAAGAAGGCAAAAAAGATGATTGGTAAGCTTTACCATAAACAGCGCCACGCTGAGAAAATACAAATGAAAAAGACCATCAAGATGCATGAAAAGAGAAACACCAAGCCAAAGAATGAAAAGGCTCCACAAGGAGCAGTACCTGCGTATCTACTGGACAGGGAGGGACGGTCCCGAGCTAAAGTACTTTCCAATATGATTAAACAAAAATGAAAAGAGAAAGCAGGAAAATGGGAAGTCCCTATGCCCAAAGTTCGTGCCCAGGGAGAAACAGCAGTATTAAAAGCTATTCGAACAGGAAAGAGAAAAAAGAAAGCATGGAAGAGGATGGTTACTAAAGTCTGCTTTGTTGGAGATGGCTTTACTCGAAAACCACCTAAATATGAAAGATTCATTAGGCCAATGGGCTTACGTTTCAAAAAGGCCCACGTAACACATCCTGAATTGAAAGCCACCTTTTGTCTGCCAATACTTGGTGTAAAAAAGAAGGCTTCATCCCCACTATATAGGTCTTTGGGTGTTATTACCAAAGATATTGTCATTGAGGTGAACGTGAGGGAGTTGGGCCTTGTGACACAAGGAGGCAAGGTTATTTGGGGAAAATGTGCCCAGGTTACCAACAATCCTGAAAACGATGCATGCATAAATGCAGTCTTGCTGGTTTGACAGCACTTTCAGACAAGTAACTCTTGACAATTACTGAAGGCTACTCACCAGTTAGGAAAACACCATTACTGTGGTGGTTCTCTGAATACAGCCAGACAGCCTTACTTACCTGCAGCCATCAAGAGAACTATGTATTCTATTGTAAGCAACATTAAAATAGGCTTATTTACAAATTGGTCTTTATTTTTTAGTCTGTTTAGCATTTAGACGTGCATAAATCTGAATAATGTTTTAAAAAGCAATTATACGGGAGCCTGGGTAGCTTAGCCAGCACTCTGTGCTGACAGTGCGGAGCCTGCTTGGGATCCTGTGTCTCTCCTTTCTCTCCCTGCCCCTCCTCCTCTCCCTTTCCCTTAAAATAAAGATTTAAAAATGCATTTAAAAAAGATTTAACAAAAATAACAGTACGTCTTGACAATAAATGGCACTTCCTTTACTTAAGAGACAAGAGGAGGCCAGCAAAACTGGTACGATACTTTTGGATGCAGGGATACAGTCTGATTTGTCCAATCACTTTGCATCAGTGGTTTCATTTTTTTCCACATCCATGACCCATCTGACCACCATGGCGCTTACCTGCCCGTTTTCCTTCTCCCTGTGAAAAGGGGAAGAGAGGGAGAGAGCGTGACTTCTCTCCTGGAAGGCATCTTACAGGCTGCATGACAGGAGGGGCCCTGGATGGAAGCCGCACAGCTCTCTTCAGCGAGCGGCAGCTTGGCCTGCCAAAACCAAACAGCTGTCGGAAGTTCTACAGCTGCGGCTGCCGCTGCCACCATTTCCCAGAACTCTCTCCCAGACCTCAGATTGAGAAATCCTAGCTGTCCTTCGGTGCCCTCCACGGCCAGTGGCAGTTCATTTCCACTGCTGGGTTTGTGCAAGATTTTTCTTATCCCGAGAAATGCCATGTGACACTTGAATTGGAAGTCAATCAAAAGCAAAGCACAGTAAGACCATACTATTATTCAATTTTCTTGAGATTCATCTAATATTAGAATGACCATTTTCCTGCCTTTCCTCTCCACACCTACCCCAAAACATGGAACACAAGCAATATCCTGTTCCCTCAAAGCCACAGACCAAGGGCACCCCATCTAACACAGCTTCGCCCACAGCTCCAAGCAGACCTCATGGTAGCAGTGCTTGTTGATTTGGTTAAAATAACGCCCTGCATAACGAGTAGCCTTCTCAGCTATCCTACCAGGTAGTGGCATTTCACATCACAAAACGTGCTTTCATATACATATGCACATATTCCGAATATAATTCGTTGCTTTGTAGTGGTTGTTTTGTGACCACAATTAGGCTGATATATTTGATGTATTTGATATTTACAAGTGAAAGCGGTGACTGGGGAAGGGGGCAGGAGAGCTGAGTAACATTTGGGTTCTTCATTTACTCACACGAGAATTCGCTAAGCATCGGTGTGCCAGTGGCTGGCGCTTTGGGCTCATTAAAGTACTTCCAGAAGTTTCATTTTGCTCACACCCTCACTGTGTGAGGGGATGGCACAAGATTTTGTGATTCTGTGATCCTTTCAAAGGTTAACCCAAATCTCTGGATTCCCTGTCCAATGCTCTACTTCAAACACTAGGGGTCAGCAGCCTTCCAAAAGTCACCGGTCAAGGGCCGAGCCCAAGTTCTGGGGTCTGGGGTCCTGGGGTGCTGGTAGAGTGCGGGTTGGGGCTGATTGAGTTCAAAAGATACTAGTGCTTTCCCAAAACCTAGTCCCAATCTTTTATAAATACAACCTTTACTTTTATTTGGGTACCCTCAGCTTCTTGTGCAAAGCCCAGGTGCTTGGGGGAAGTTAATCTGGCAGTGGGATTTGCGGCTCAAAGTTAACTTGCATTATTCCACCTCCCAGCTTCCCGTATTGGGTCAGGGACAAACATGTGACCCTATTTGGACCTATTTGGACCCTATTTGGACCAGTAAAGATTGAGGAGAAATTTGCTGCAATGACACTGAAAGTAGTTTCCCTGCTTTTCCTTCAGTAACCACCTCCCTCCCCTCCACTCCTTCCCTACCTCCCTCTCTCCTCCTCACACCCACCCCCCACCCGCCCTGATGATGAAAAAACCAAAAGCCCTAGAGATACAGTCATCTGGAAACTACAAATGTGTAGGGACAGCTATACAATGAAGGCAACTGCAAAAAAAACAAAAACAAAAACAACCCACACAGAGTGCTAAAAGCAAGACCTTGGGAAAGCAACAAACTGGGGAAAGAATAGGGCTCCAGCCCAGCTCTTTGCTACTGACCTCCCTCCCCTGGAGAGCTCTAAGCTGTCTACTCCTCTGTCTCTACAACAGTGGCAGTTCCCATAGTTCCCTGGTTCAGTAAAGAACCAAGGAGAGGGTTGAGGGAGTCCCCATACAAGTCCAGGGACCAGGACAACTGACCCCCACATCTCTGCTTTCCTTACGCTATTATACAAAAAGAAACACTGAATGGGTCCTCGCACTTTCTTGCATTTTTTAAGATGAAGGGGTATGGTGATAACGGGCATGGATTTTGGAGTCTACTGGACCCAAGTTCAAATTTCAGCAACTCTCCTTACTAGTTATGTGACTCTGAGCTTTTCTGTCTATAAAATGAGAATGAATAAAGCCTACCTTTCAGAGTTGTTTTGAAGTTTAAGCATAATAACATATGCAAAGGGTTTAGCATTCAAAAAATAGTTGCTAGGATTATTTCAATAATCCTTGAAATGAAAGAGCACTATGACAGGAGAAAGCATAAGAAAACCAAAAACAAAAACAAAAAGCAGCCAGGTCCCTAAACATTCTTCCCAATACATACATTTACTTCTCACCCATGACAAGATACCCTGAGTGTATATGTGCTAATGAGAGAAGGTTGCAAAACCTTCAAAATCCATGGGCCTCATGGACCCAGTATCCATGTCAGGGCAGCTCAGACCTGCAAATGGAAATTTCAAGCTTCTGAACGTAAGTGCAACTTTTGAGCTAGTGATTCATTAATGATGTGATTCCTCAGGTAGGGAGGTCTTATTTGTAGTGAAGCAGTATTCAAAAGAGCTACCAAAAAAGATAAAATTGTCATCCTTGCTTTTTTTTTTTTTTTTAAAGACACAGGCTCCTAAAGATTTCTATCATTCATTCAAAGGCAGATACCCGGAGCAAAAGGTTAGGACCTGCATTTGTATGTTCGTTCCAGGATTCCCATCCAAGGCAAGGCATATGCAGTAAAACCTTGGATTGCGAGTAACTTGTCCTGCAAGTGTTTTGCAAGATGAGCAAACATTTCTAATAAATTTTAACTTGATAAATGAGCAATGTCTTGCAATACGAGTAGTACGTGACGCTAAATGTCGCACGATCACAACTGAGCCGAAGGTTCTTGAAATTCACTTCGATATAAAATTGCTTTGGATTACAAGCATGTTTCCAGAATGAATTATGCTCGCAAGCCAAGGTTTTACTGTATAAGGTATCGGCCAACAGAGGACCACAGGCAATCTCTCTCTGTTACACGGTTATCTCCTTTTCATTCTTTCTGTGACAGACATCACTTATCTCCCAGTATCTGTTCTCTCCCTCTTTCTCATTGATAGAATATCTCCCCACCCCCACACCCCAGGATGACACTACATTTTCCAGCCTCCCTTGCAACCAAGTGTGTGTACTCACGCACCTGTGAGTACATTCTGGCTAAACAGATCTAAACAAAGGTGTCATGTGTGGCTTTGGAAAGTGTCCTTAAAGGAAGGGAGATGTGTCCTTCCCCCTTCCTACCAGCTGGATTACAGTGTAATAGAAGGTGTTCAAGCAGCGAGCCTGGATGATGAGGAAGAAAGCTATGTTACTGAGGATGATGGAGCAGCAAAACTGAAAAAAATCTTCATTTTGAAACTGCCTTATATTCCTGACCTCCACACTTCTTTTACATGCATGAGAAATAAAATTCCATCTTGTTTGAGGTACTGGCATTTGGGGCTTTTTTGTCACTCACAGCTAAACCTAATCTGAACTGATACTTTCCTATATCCATCGTTTATGTTTTCTCCATTCATCTGTGAGACCAGACTGCACTGTTTTTAACATGACAAGCCACTTACGAATGGGGTATGGATTCATCAGTCATTCCCATCATACTCCCCAAATCCCACTCACATCCTACAAAATGAATTCTACCCACGGTGTAACATCAGAAAGGTCACCTCCCAGACATGGAAAGAAATAGAGATTAAAAAAAAAAAACAACAAAAAACCAAGAACAAAACCTTTTTGTTTGTTTTACAGAAAACCCTATCTATTCAAGATGACTGCTTTCTCCTATTTTAGCCAGCAATTTTATGAAACGAAGACTATTTTCTTAGTGACGTAAACTCCTCAAATGCTTGCTATCAGTTACAAATAAAATACTTGCTACATGCAAGCATCAATTAGACACAATGTAGTAAAAGACACTGTACTCTGGAAGAAGGTCATGGGCCTTGGCTTCAGATCTAGGAGCACTTCTTGGCTTTGCCACTTACTTGCAATGTGACCTTGGTAAGTAATTTAACCCTTTAGTACTTCCAGTTTCTTCATCGATAAAATGAAACCTCATACAATACACCTGACCCTTGAACAACATTGTTTTGAACTGCATGCCCACTTACACACAGATTTATTTCAATAAATACAGTACAATACTGTAAATGTATTTGCTTTTCATTTTTTAAAGTTTATTTATTTTTATAGAGAGTCATTGGGGGAGGGGCAGAGAGAGGGAGAGAGAATCCCAACTCACGAACTGAACCATGAGGTCATGACCTCAGTCAAAATCAAGAGTCAGATGCTCAACTGACTAAGCCACTCAGGCACTCCTATATTTGCTTTTTAAATGATTTTCTTAATATTTTCTTTTCTTTAGCTTACTTTATTATAAGAATACAGGGGCGCCTGGGTGGCTCCGTCGGTTAAGCATCTGACTTAGGCTCAGTGTGTGATCTCAGTTTGTGGATTCGAGCCTCGTGTCAGGCTCTGGACTGAAAGTTCAGAGCCTGGAGCCTGCTTCGGATTCTGTCTGTCTCTCTCTCTCTCTCTTTCTCTCAAAAATAAACATTAAAAAAAAATTTTTTTTTAAAAGGATACAGTACTTAATACATGTAACATACAAAATATGTGTTAATCAACTGTTTACATCATCAGTAAGGCTTCTGGTCAACAGCAGGCTATTAGTAGTTAAATTTGGGGGAAGCCAAAAGTTGTATGCAGATTTTCCACTGCAGGGGGCCTGGCACTCCTAACCCCTGCACTGTTCAAGGGCAACTGTACTTGCAGAAAAATCAAATGAGCTAATATGTGCAATGCACCCAGCACACAAATAGATGGTTTAATAAGAAAAGTTTCTTTTGTTTGTTCTTTTTTGTTAGAAATGAAAGACTATGGAGTTTAGCTTGGTAGAACTGTGTCTTATAAAGTCTTTTTAGTCTCTAAAACTTACTAGTTATAGAACAATAGTGGACTTCAGTTATTTAAGACTGTTTCTTCAACTGTCAGTCAGGCTTACAACAGTGATATCATTAATCATAACAATAACAATTGCTGACACATGGCATGATCATCAAATTTCGGGCACTGCATTAAGTCCTTTATTTTCATTATTTCAATAAAACCTGTAATACCAAGAGATGTTTTTAAGGACGTAAACAAAAATGAGAAGCTGGTTTTAAGGATAGTGTATGTAAAATAAATTTATAAAACTGCATATAGTTTTATATGATTAATATAAATATTAATATAGTAGTAATATTGATTAAATAGGTTACTTCTTTTAGAAGCAAATACCCTGATTTTTATTTTACTTATTTTCAATTTTGTTTGTTTGTTTATTTATTTATCAATTTAAAGAAAGAGCATGAACAGGGGAGGAACAGAGAGGGAGAGAGGGAGACCAAGCAGGCTCTGTGCTAGACCCGGGGCTCAGTCTCACAAACTATGAGATCATGACCTGAGCCAAAATCAAGAATTGGACGCTCAACCCACTGAGCCACCCAGGCGCCCCCATACCCTAAGTTTTAGAAAATGAAAGGTTCCAATCATAAAAGAAGGTACAAAATATTTGGTTCATTCCTGAAACTTGTGTTTAAATGAAAAAGCAATCTAAAGCTGTATAATGTCAGAATAGAGGCACCTTGCTTATTGTTATTGCTTACCATAAAAGTTATAACAAAGTATCCATGCAGAATATATTAATTTTCTTTCCTTTTTACTTTAAATAGTCCTCATCATTTGATGCAGGAAAAGGTAAGTATCTGACAATTCCTAACAAAAATATATTATGTACTCATATGCCCTGTGTGTAAATATATACTGAATACATCTGCATGTACGTTTTTTTCTCTTATTTATAAATAAATGTTTGTGTTCCATAATATTTTTGTAAGTTGACTGGAATTCAAAAATTTCTCCCTTCAGGGGCTCCTGAATGGCTCAGTTGGTTGGTTAAGCATCCGACTTCAGCTCAGGTCATGATCTCGCTGTTTGTGAGTTCAAGCCGTGCTTCAGGCTCTGTGCTGACAGCTCACAGCCTGGAGCCTGCTTGGGTTTCTGTGTCTCCCTCTCTTTCTGCCCCACCCCCACTCACACTCTGTCTCAGTCTCTGTCTCTCTCTCTCAAAAATAAATAAACATTTAAAACAAATTAAAAAAAAAATTTCTCCCTTCAGAGAAACATTTACAACTGTATTTTACTTACAGTAACTGCTACCACCCCAGCTGAAAATTCTTCCTTATGTAAAAATTCTTGTATATACATAAACTGACTTTGCATGTAACTTTTCTATAAACGCAAGAACATTTTGCCCCACCATGAGTCACTTCTATTGGACATAATGAGGGACTAAAGGATTTAGTGAGGAATGAAAAGGGAAAAAAAAAAAGTAGATGCCACAAACTGAGGTTTCTGGAAAAGATAAAAGAAGAATCCAGCCCACAGATGATTACAAACTGCATGTTTTAAAAAATGCCCTTAGTTGCCAGCATTTAAAAATGGGGATTTTTGGTTCGCCTGGGTGGCTCAGTTGGTTAAGCATCCAACTCGATCTCAGCTCAGGTCTTGATCTCAGGGTTGGGAGTTCAAGTCCCTCACTGGCTGTAGAGATTATTTTTTAAAAGGGATAAAGTCCAGCTTTTTAAAGGGGACCCCAACCCATCCTTCTTAACCTGGCCAGCCTTACTGAACTTCTCTGTGTGCCCAATACTCCCCTGCATGTCCCTCCTTCCCATCTCCCACCAGACTGGGGGCAAACTCCTAGCTCACCCATCAGGTCCCAGCATGAACCTTCCATGTGTTCTCACCGCCCCTCACTCCCCATCACTGTGTTTACCAGGCTCCTCTGCAACAACCCGTGGGGCCGTCTATCTGCTGGCCAGTTAACACTGTCGGCTCGTCACCTTGGCCACCTGTGTCCCTGGCACCTGGCTCAAGGAAGGCCTAGCACAAAGGAGGTAGCGAGGCAACTTTTCCTGGATAAGTATGTTTTGTTTTGTGCCCCGTGCGGTGCCATGCTCCTTGTGATTCTCTATTTCCCGATCTCAGAGATGAGAAAGCTGAGGCCCAGAGAGGGTAAGCAGTTTGCCTGGGGTTAGGATTCCAATTCAAGTCGGTGGACTCCAGAGCCTGCTTCCTTTCCACTGTGCCATGTGCTGGCACTTAGCCTTCCCTTTCCCCGAGAGCAGCCCGGGCAGCGTACCTTTGTCTGAGTGTGTTGGATGCTGCTTGCATCTATTACCTCAGGAAGAAAGAATGCCTGAGGAGATGGAATTTAGGTGGTTACTCAAGACTGCACGCACAAATATGAATACAGCCTCTTGAACACCAGAGTAAAAGAATGTAGGTCAAACAAATTGCCCTGCCCAGAGTCTCCCTTTATTGCCCAACTTTTCTCACTGCACATGTAAGGCCACAAGTGGAAGATAGCTAAGTGGAAAATTCCAGGAGTTTTGTAACTATCATTAAAAACAAAGGCTCAAGAAATCAAGGAAAGGATTTTTAAATCACTTTCTTTTTGGGGCACCTGGGCGGCTCAGTTGGTTAAGCAGCTGACTCTTGACTTCGGCTATGGTCATGATCTCATGGTTGTGAGACCACTCTGGGCTGGGTGTGGAGTCTGCTTGGGATTCTCTCTCTCCCTCTCTCTCTTTCCCTTCCTCCCCCCTTCCCCCTCTTGCTCATGTGTGCACACACATTCTCTCTCTCTCTCTCAAAAAGAAAAAAAATCACTTTCTTTTTTTACCATCCTAACTCAGAAGTTCAGATTCATCAATTTGTTGAGAGCCAACCGGTACAGAAAACTGCAGTAGGCTTTTGGAAAAACAAGCCTTGTTTGGCTGTTATGAAAATGGAGTGAATGATCATGATGATGACACAGAAAACTAACTGACATTAATTACGGGTCAAATGTACATACACAATGCCATTTAATCCTCTAACAGCCCTGTCAAGTTAGGTACTATTAATACTCTTGTTCTATAGATGTAGAAGTCACGGTACAGAGAAGTCAAATAATTTGCTCACGATCACATAACTAGAAGGGACAGAAAGGATTAGAACCCAGCTCAGCTGGCTCCAAGCCCACTACACAGAACCAGCCTCCTAGTTTGTGTAATACTAATATAAATTACACTCTCTGGTAGGTAGAGTGACAATTTTAGAAAAATGTGGTACAGAATTGTTTTAACAACATTTCTCTATTTTTAATTTTTCTTAATATTTATTTATTTTTGAGAGAGAGAGAGAGAGAGAGAGAGAGCGTGAGCAGGGGAGGGGCAGAGAGAGACAGAATCTGAAGCAGGCTCCCAGCTCTGAGCTGTCAGCACAGAGCCCAACTTGGGGATCAAACTCACAAACTGTGAGACCATGACTTGAGCCGACGTCGGACGGATGCTCAACTGACTGAGACACCCAGGTGGCCTGGTTTAATAACATTTCAATACTAATGTGTATCTTACATATGTGCTATCCACAATAAGAAACTTGGTTAAGTTGATGAATGCTTAATTCCTTCTAAGGTAACAATGTAAAGGAAGAAAAAGAAAAATCCCTTGGAGGAAGGATCTGAAGGAAAAATTTAGGAAGTAAGTTGATGTAGAAGTGCCAGATTTTAACCTTAAGAGAGATTTAAGGACATCTAATAAAATCAAGTTTTACAGTGACCTGCTGGATGCTGTTACCAACAGAGACAAAATAAATATTCAGGTTTGAAAACATACAACAACCTTATCAACTTATCAATACCATGCTGCAGAAATAAGTGATACCATTGCCCCCTACCAATTTAGAGGAATTTAAAAAACAGTCCTTTATGTTAATAATTTTGCAGGATTTAAAGTTGAACATGTAGATGTGGATCTCCTGAGCAGCAGAAAGCCAAAGACCAAATACCAGAGAAAAAGCCAGTTAGTCATGGAAAAAAATGGATAATTCAGTAGCTGGTCGTTCACGTCCTTATTCTAACTGAATGACATCATTTAGAAGACAAACACTGTGGTGCTTGTCCAGAAAGTTTCAGTCACTTTCCTCCTTCATATACAGAGTGCACGGTTTAATTTTTATCTCCCTTTCATGATTCTGTCGCCTTGGTATGCCCTTAGAGTAATTATTCATTTCTCTATGATCAACATAAGGCTTCTTCTTCACCAGTGTTCTCAGACATCAGTACTTTGCTTTGGCATAATGACTGTGAACTCTTTGCACTGAAACTTACATTCCACATCTCCAAATCTGCTTTCACTATTGTTATCATTACCTAGCCAGTGTCACAGAAGAGGGGGAACTGTAGCTACGCAGATGGCTTTCTCACGGATACCTCCCAGTCACACTGTTTTCACCACCACTTTCCTCTAGGAGCCTGGGAAGAATGGGTGTGTGATCACTCTACCCTGGCAGATCTCCTTTGCACGTAGTAGTACATCAAAAACTCACGGGGTGCCTGAGTGGCTCAGTCAGTTAAGTATCCCACTCTTGGTTTTGGCTCAGGTCATGATCTCACAGTTTCATGAGCTTGAGCCCCACATTGGGTTCTGTGCTGACAGCACATAGCCTGCTTGGGATTCTCTCTCTCCCTCACTCATGCTGTCTCTGTCTCTCTCAAAAGTAAATAAATAAACTTAAAAAACAACAACAACAACACAAAAAACCCTTACTGGATTCCAGCCAGTGCCAATCCAATGATCCAGACTCCCCTCTAATCCCTCCCTTGCACACACATAGACCATCTCTCACTAGGTTCTGATGATTCAACATGCTTTATATGGCCTGTATTCTGCCCTTCATTCTCCTACTGCCACCCTCTGTCTTAGTTCAGGAGTGTTTGCACTGCATATCCATGGCTTTTAATATACATTCCATGTAGCACAACCCTGGAGAAACGCGGCTCCACTGCCGGCTTCCCTGCACACACCCTACCCCCTGGCCATCTGGTCCCCATGCAGTCTCTCTTCCATGTCTCCAGAATTTTACACATGCTATTCCCTCTGCCTGGAATGCCTTCTTCCACATCCTCCTTGCAATTCCAAAAGGGTTAACTATTTTTTTTTAAAAAAACTAGCTGAAGATTCTCCTCCTCTGACCTACTCAAATAAAGTGAATCCTTCCTTTGGACCACCATCATGTCTAAGTGCATACTTTTAGCACATATATTACCCAATACCAAGATGGTTTGCATGTTAAGCATCCCTGTTTGGGAGTCAAAGATATGGTTTCCAATCTCAGTTCTGCCCCCTTACCAGCTGTCTTAGTCCATTTGGGCTACCATAATAAACTACTATAGAATGGGTGACTTAAACAAGAGACACTTATTTCCCACAATCTGAAGGACTGGAAGGCCAAGATCAAGAAGCCAGCATATTTGATACCTAGTGAGAGCCTTCATCTTAAATCCTCACATGGTGGAGAAAGGAGCATTGGTCTCTCTTCCTTTTCTTATAAGGACACTATTTCCTTCATTAGGGCTTCACTCTCATGACCTCATCTAAACTAATTACAATGCCAGAGACTCCACTTCCTAGTACCATGACACGGGGGGTTAGGTCTTCAACATATGTACTGTGGTGGGGACACAAACATTCAGTCCATAACACCAGCTATGAAATTAATCTAAGTGCCATCTGTAAACAGAGCCAATAAAAGTTACCTACCCCAGTCAGCTGTTGGTACTATCCTAGGAAATACTACTATTATTGGGGAAACTGAGGCAAAAAGACTAAGCACATTTCCAAATGTCACACTGCTAGTAAGTAGAGGAATGGGGGTTTAGGCCCCAAGCAGTCTGGCTCAAGCCCACATTCTTAACTACTGGAAACCTGTCTTCCCTACTAGGAAATGAGCTGGCTAAGTTGTTGAGTTGCCAAATGTCTAAATTTGGTTCTACCCTGCTCAAAGGTCATAGAGTCTTTAGCAGACAGTGTGTGGCAGAAGAACTGGGGCAGAAGCGGGATGAACTAAGGACTTATTGTCTATGTCTAGGTCCCAGCTCCATAGTCTTCTTTACAGCTCTTCTACTGAGCCCTTGACCTCAGCCTTACTCTTGCAGGTCTTCCTATTCTACGTCCCCTCTCCAAGACCAAACCCAACATCACTTGTTTAAAGACAGATATTAGAACCCTTCCAGGAACAATCAAATCAGAATCTGTCGGTGTGTCCCGGGCACTGGTAGTTTTAAGGGGCACCACCCACTTTCTGCTCATCAACCCAGTAAGCAGCTAGCATTGAAAATCATTGCCAGGAGCTTCCCCTTTCCCTGAGCAGCTTCCTGCATCTCATGATCATCTTTTTGGTGACACATTTATGAGAATCCTCTCACTGGAGTTCTTGATCATACTAATGTCATGAGAACCCCTTTAACATTCTGGCGAATGTCTGTGGGCCCCTTCTCAGCATGATGTTTTTACACGCATATAGCAAAAAACATAGGTTTACAAGGAAACCAATTATATTGAAATACAAATATATTAACCATTAGGAGTGAGTTCTTAGACCCTAACCTTAAGGTCAGGAATCCAGTCTTCTCGTATCTAAGAATTGAACACACCCTTGGTGGTCAACAAATTCTTGTTAGGAGAATAAATCCAAGAATAAGTCACACACTGTTGTGAATTACTGTTTTAGTGATAGAGAAGTACTCTACCTGAGGAAAACTTTAGCAATGCACCATTTCAAAGCTGATGAGATTCAAATGTTATGTAATCTATTGCTGAAACAAGTTCCTAAGGCATGAGAAAATTTAAAAATTGGTAGCCTTCTAAAAAATCAATAAAATCAAATTTCTGAATATGGTATCATCACTTCCAGTCTTTGAAAATGTTCCTCTCTTGCCGATCATAAACTGTAGAAAAAAGAAGGTGTGGCTAACTCAGAGGTTTCTGTACTCAAATGAGAAAAATGGGGGGATCTGAATTTTTTCTTGCTGAAGTAGACAGAATGGCCTCTCCCAAACATGTCCATATCCTAATCCCCAAAACGTGTGATTGTATTTCCTCACCTGCCAAAAGGGACTTGGTGGATGTGATTAAATTAAGGGTCTTACAATGGGGAGATTATCTTGGATGATCCAGGGGGGTCTAATGTAATTACAAAGGTACTCATAAGATGAAAGTAGGTAAAGTCAGAGGAGGATATGTAATGACAGAAGCAGAGGTAGGAATATGGGGCCATGAATCATGGAGTGCAGGCAGACTTTAGAAGCTAGAAAAGACAAGGAAACAAATTCTTCTTTAGAGCCTCCAGAAGGAATCAGCCCTGCCAACAGCTTGATTTTAGCCCTTTAAGACCATTTCAGACCTCTGGCTTTCAGGACTATCAGAAAATAAACATGTTGTTTTAAGCCACCAGGTTTGTGGCCATTTGTTATAGGAGCAATAGAAAACTAATACATGTGCCCATATCCAACAAGCAACAAAATGGCCAATAGACACAATGTAAGAGAAAGACTCAAGCACACAGGTGGGCTGTTTCCTTTATGCCAGTGTTTTGCAACTGGTTCCATGTTAGGACAATCTGTGGAGCTTAGATAGATGACAGGTAGGCAGATAGATAGACACACAGGTGTAGATATAGATACACACACACACACACACACACACACACACATGCTAATGCTAGAGCCCCAAGTGAATCAGGTTCTCAGGGTGGGGAGTAATGCCTTGGATCTGAATATACTAAAGTCCCTCAGGGTTTGTGATACACAGGAAAGGCTAAGAACCCTACCCCATACCAACAAAAGTAGACTAAGATATAGTTAATATAGAGCCCTCTTCATCCAAGGTAAATATATGCTATTTATAAACATTCTTATAAATTCTTATAAGCTACTGTGAATCAAGGAGATGGCAAACAAAATAAAAATAAGCAAAGAATCAAAGAGTTTGCCCACAGTTACTGGCAAATCTCTGACCTCGTTAAACAAAGAACCCAACTTCTTTCTAAACAAATTCAGTTCAGTACTCTAGTCACTAGAACAGAATACATCTCCTCACTCCAGCCCATATTAAATCTCCATTTCGATTAGCAAAGTGTCAATCTGTAAGTAAGCATGAAAAACCCAAGGCCTGAGAAGTGGTTAAGGCACTTGAGTTATGTATGTGTCTGTGTGTGTGTGTGTGTGTGCGTGTGTGTACACATTTTTTTTATTTTAGAGAGAGCACACAAGTGGGAGAGAGGGGCAGAGGGGGAGAGAGAGAGAGAATCCCAAGCAAGCTCCATGCTCAGTGCAGAGCCTGCCATGGGGCTCGATCCCATGACCTTGGGATCATGACCTGAGCTGAAATCAAGAGTGGGACACAACCAACTGAGCCACGTAGGTGCCATGAGTTATTTATTTTTAATTCTCTTATTAAAACTTTAGAAATGAAAAGCCAGTCACCTAAATCCTTTCTGCAGGTAGGAAAGGGAGTTTCAATAAAATAAATCCTAAACAAACTAATAACTTTAAAGAAAAATGCCCTTCCAAGCCAATGACAACTAACATGCTGACTAACTGTGAAAATAAAACAGAAATATCTCAACAATGAAAACTTTACTGTTAACTTTACTGTCTACAGTATCTACCAAAGCTATGAATGAACATCAAAACTGTAATAATCATGGCATGTTACCATTTATGGAGCATTTCTCAGACACAGTGTCAAGTGCTTTACATACACAATACTTTAATAGCCCTGCAACATTAGTGTTTATTCTCACATCATAGACAAAGAACTGAGCTCAACAGGGTAAGTTACCAAAGTGGTAGAGCTGGGAACTCAAAGCCAAGTCTGTCCTCTGCCCAAAGCCATGGCCCTTGACAGGACTTTAATAAAGGCTTGTTGAACTGCTCTGAATATGACACAAGGAGGGCACTATCATTACCAATTCTATCAGCCCTACAAATGAACACACAAAGGAACTGTAGCAAAAAGAGATACCATGGAATTCTAATCTTTAGGAGAGAATGAGTCATTTTTTTTCTAGACACAAGACAGAAACACCAAGATAAGAACAGCTATTATGAGGACAGATTTTTACACTCAAATATGAACATGACTTCAAATAAAATCTCAAAGTGAAATGAGAATATGACACAGCATTCTATTCTCTGAGAAACTTAAATGTGACATTAAAAACAAGCTGAGATTTCTGGGGTGCCTGGGTGGCTCAGTTGGTTAAGCATCTGACTTCGGCTCAGGTCATGATCTCGTGGCTCATTTGTGAGTTCTAAGCTCTGCATTGGACTCTTTTCTGTCAGCACAAACCCTGCTTCAGATCCTCTGCTGCCCTCTCTCTCTCTGCCCCTCCCCCACTCGTGCTCTCCCTCAAAAATAAACATTAAAAAAAAAGCTGAGATTTCTGTTTCCTTCATTAATATAAAAGCATTTCCTAACAATGGCTGGAAAATAATCTGTAGGTTAATCTAAATAGTTTAGTAGATTCCCTCCCTTGTTCTTTATAAGAGGGCCCTTTGTCACAAACACTACCCTCACTTGTGATATTTTAGTAGAAATAAGTGAATGAAACTGATAGAAGAGACCAACACAGGAAGGAAGGGAAGCAAAGAAAGCCACGAGCTGCTGCTCTATGATGCTGAGGCTGACACTCGCAAACCACATTTCTCAGGCAACTTTGCCACCTGGCTCCCTGCTAGATCCTGACTGTGGGAGGCACCCGTGGGAGACCGGCCAGTGAAGGGAAAGGAAGGAGGTGTTTCATGAGATCCACCTCGTCTATGACATTCCTCTTGTGGCTGCAGAGACTACCAGTGCTAGGACAACCTTTCTGTGATCTGACTGTGGCTGCCAGATGCGCCCCAAGGATGCTTCCCAAGCACGGCTGCGTCACCCCACCCCTGCCAGCACAACCCCAGGGCACCTCCAAGGAAGGTTCTGGTTACACCATCGCTTCCCTTTTGTTCCCTCAATTCTCAAGGTGGTGGCTGCTTCTTGCAGTTACTAGTCTCTGTGTTACCTTGCCGTCTACTTTTTCTTCTTCCTTCACTTGCGTAACTAATTCCCCGCAGGATATCTACCTCGTAAAATTTATAGAATGGTTTCTATTTGCTGACTGGACGCTGGGAGGGTAGGACAATGAAACCAGAAGGTTAAACATGAGAATGCGCCTGTTTTGTGCCGTGTCACTGAGATTGGTGTGGATCGACTTCTTGTCTGCACTGAGGTCCACGCACAATAACCCACGGCCGTTCCAGGGCCATCTATCCCCATGTGCTAAGGCTATTTATTCAAGTGTCTTTCACAAGAAGTTCATGGCAGACAAGGTGTGAGGTGTTATACAGACTCAGCCCACAGTCTGATTTCTCAGAACCAGTTTTAAGGGACTGTCTTTATTTGAAAGGCCAAATTTTTGGTGCCAATGAAGGCAATTGCAAGACTCTACAATAAAAACACTAAAACAAATAGTATAAACATAACTTTTTTACAACACAATTTGGTTCAAATATCCTTATTAAGAAAGGAATCCCATTCTTAATGTAAAATCTAAAAATAGCATGATGGAGGCAGGAAGCCAAAGCTCAGGGAAAAATGACCTCTAAATGGACATGGAACATTTTGAAAATACTAAACGTGTAAATGTTTTTTCAAAGTCAAGTTCCCTTCATGCGCAAAGAAAGATGGAAATAATCTCATAAGGGGAGATGGTAACTTCACCCAAATTAACAACCAAGAAAGGAAACTCAACACATAAAGGGCACATATTAACAAATTCTAATGCTGCCCAAGATCCTCTTTCATAAAAGCAGTGTATGTTACATCTAATGAAAAGTTACTATAAAAATTAAATGTTTAATGATTCGCTAAAAGTATTTCCAATCTCTGTGGACTTTGAGCCCCACTGCTGAGTAGAGTTTGCAGGTCAGAGAGAAGCGTTCTTACAGACCAGTAAAAACTGAAGCTGTCCACGTAAAGGATCCATTCCCCAAACAATGGCCCTGTCTAATCCTCGCACAAAGTCCAGGGAGAGAGGGCCTTGGGCAGGCAGGACGTGACCATCCTTGTAGGGGGTGATGGTGCTGCAATCAATCATCCCTTTCCTTGGCTGACTCTCCATTTCCTTCGGTTCAGCGTTCCATAGTGTTGCACTAGGAGGGACTACCCCTCCCAAGCGGATAGGATTATTCTGCTCACAGAGGTGGTTTTAGTTCTTATTATAAATCAACAAATTTACACTGATATTTTTTTACACATCAGCGTGGCAATCTTGATTTACTTGAGTACATCTCTGAAAAATAAAACTACCTTTCTTATGATCACCAAATCTGTATCTGAGCCATGAGGCTAAGGGAAAGATCCTGGATTACATAGATCAGCGATTCTCAAAGTGTGGTCCTTGGATCAGCAGCATCAGAATCACCTGGGACTTGTGAGAACTGCAAATTCTTGGGCGTAACCCCAGATCTCCTGAGTCAAGGGGGTGAAGGCCAGCATTCTGTTTTAATAAGCTCTAGATGTCTCTGTGGAGGTATTTTTTTTTAGATGTGATACACACTTAAATTCATAGACCTGGAGTAAAGCAGATTACCCTCCACAGTGTGGGTGGGCTTCAACCAATCAACTGAAGGCCTTAAAGGAAAAGATTGAGGTCCCCTGAAAAAGGAACTCTTGTCTCCAGATGGACTTTGGTCTCAAGACTGCCGCATCAACTCTTATTGAAATTTCCAGCCTGCCAGCCTGCTGTGTACATTTGAGACTTGTCAGTCCTGAAAAGAGCCAATTCTTTCACATAAATCTCTCTCTCTCTCTCTCTCTCTCTCTCTCTCTCACACACACACACACACACACACACACACACACACTCACCTATTGGTTTTGTTTCTTTTTTCTCTGGAAAACCCTAATACAGGTTTAATGTATGTGTACATTAGAACTAGGATTCTGTTTTTTCCAGTAGTATAGTGCCTAGAACATAGTAAGGCTCTCTATATTTTTGATAAATGTATGAACTGTGGTAAACCTACTGAAAAAAGGAAGTGGATAATTCGGCCCTGTGAGGGGGCTCTCGGAAAACAGTCAATCTTGAGGATACCTCCACTAAATAGCTGTGAGCAATAAACCTCTCCTCAGGAATCTTCTAGAGTGTATAGATGAACCAACAGGAAATCACATTCAGGAATTGTGTTTAGTGTTTCTGAGTTTAATTTCTTACAAGTGAAAGAATGCTCGGCACTCAGCAGGCCATTCTTAAGATTCTGCTCTATCCACAGGACCCACTGTTTTAAGTGGCCTGGGCACAGTGACTGCATCCTATAATTTCTGTTATGCCTTGTATCTAGAGCATGATTTTAGAGTAGACTTTTATTGTATACTGTTTTTCTGGAAAGAGTGCAATCAAAAACTTAGTCTCAAATACTGTCGATTTTAGTGTTTGCCTCAATCTATTAACCTAAAGAATGTACTTTTCTGAGTGATGGGAACAGAACTCATGGACAAGGACACTCCCCTCCACTTCAGCAGGGGTCACCAAGAACAAAGGCTAAAAGCTTAGGCTGCAGGCTGAGGGTATTGTTTCTGAGGGTCAAGAGTCATCTTGATTAGACTATTTGAAAAGTCTGGGATGGTCATTCAACTGCCCCACGAAAGCAGAAAAAGTAAACATTCTTCAGCTAACCTTCTCCATCCCCCGCCGACTGAAGCCCAAGTCAAGTTTCTTTGAAACTATGCCAGATTTTTAGCACTAGTGGACTGACTCAGGCTGAGTGAGGGGAGCTGGTCGAAAGGTAAGCAGAGGCAGGCAGAAAGGAGGACTGAGGGCCAACAGATGCCTTTGCAACAAAGTAGTCAGTCCTGAGGTTGAATCTATGAAAGTAGTTAAACTACAAAGGTATTCTCCTGGAGGAAAAAACACTAAGAATTACTTTGTTGGATTTGCTCCCTTCACCTAAAAAAAAAAAAGCTTAGAATTTGAGGAATCGGATTCCTCATTTCACAATGTATCCATTTATCTCCCTAAACTCTCAGCAAGGCGCAGGCTCTGGGGCAGGGCCTGGGGCAGGCTGACAATCATTTAGCCTCCACAGACAGGCTTACAGGCCTGAGCCAGGTCTGTGTGCACATGCATGGGTTAAACAGGCACTTGAAAGTTGGAGGAAGGTGCCTCAGCAACTTCTAGAGTTTATAAGACAGCTCAACACACAAAGGTTTAGAGACTCCCCCCCTACATTCAACTCAGATGGGAGTTACTTTGAAACAAATTTTAGGTATTTGCTGCAAAGTGTAAAAGTCTCAGAGTAAAAATAATTAGATCTGTAATGAACCTTATTAACAGGAAAAAATGAAATGAAAGCTATTTCCTTGTAGAAAATAAGCAAAACATCTCATTTTGCGAGCCCCTCCCCCAGACAGAAACAACTAATTATGTCTTTTAAATGTTCAAACTGTTTAAAACACAACAAAAAAGTAAACCGCACATACAACAAAAATATAGACGATGTATTGAACAAGTTCCCAATCAAATGAATATCACGAAAGTAAATCTGATGATTTCAACCAGTTTGTTTCATATAACCAAGTAATCATTGTCCGTGAAAGAATAAGCCGTTCCAGTGACAGACAGCTCTTTTGTTTCTGCAAGCAGTGGTACCCTGGGTGTTTTGTTACAACTTCTGACTAACATCCTCTTTATTCAGATTGATTGGGAAAATATATTTTTCTTTTGACAGAGTTGGGTTGTTTTTCAAAGAATCACTTGTTTCAACTTACACTCTTCTACAGTAGCACTCAAATTCGACACCTGGTGCATCACTCACAACTTGCCTGCTCCCCACTTCTCAACAAAAAAACCATGGCCCCGCGGGGATGGCTCTGTATTTACATTCAGCCGCACACATCAGCATTTACCAGGGTGAGGCCGCTGGCTGTCAACTCCTGGCTCTTAGTCAATATTTAATCGCCCTGCAGTTATGTAGGGAGAAGGAAACATTCCATCTCCCAATACATGCCTTTAATATGAAAAAAGCTTTCATTACATTTACAGAAGCAGGGTTATGCTTTTCAGAAAAGCTATCAAATTGAGGAGTTGCACAATTGTTCCGCTATGGCATTTTAAGTGTATTGCCATTAATAGGTGTATAAAATGAATCATACATAATTGTGATTATTTTTTAAAGTTATTACAAAGCTTTGGGTCACTCTACAACCTTTTCTTTGATGGAGAAGGGTGTTAGAGAAAAACCAGGCAAGACCTGTCTAGTTCATAACCTCTTAGCTTTAGTTCAGTCTCCAGGTCACAAAGTAAAAAGCAACCATACTAAGAAGAAAAATCAGGTTTCTTCGGACTTTTACTTACTGTTAAAACCTTCAGTTTTGTTGCTGTTGTTTTTATTATCATTTTTTTAATGTTTATTCATTTTTTAATAGAGACAGAGCATTAGTTGGGGAAGGGCAGAGAGAGAGGGAGACACAGAATCTGAAGCAGGCTCCAGGCTCTGAGCTGTCAACACAGAGCCCGATGTGGGGGTCAAACTCATGGACTGTGAGATCACGACCTGAGCTGAAGTCGTACACTCAACCGACCGAGCCACCCAGGCATCCCACAGTTTTTTTGGGTTTTTTTGATAGAGATTTGTAAATAATTTCCTAGACCCAGCACGATGCCATTCTAAAGGATAACTAAAGGAACAGAAGCCAGCGGTTAAAGGAAAATAGTAATAGAAACTGATGGGTGCCACCCACGTTACAGGGAATCTGTAAGCTCCAACCAGACAAAAACGTTTCATGTTTCTCGTGTAGCAAATGGCTGTTCTAACAAGCTGATCACCTGAGCTGGAGACGTTTTTACCATTTAAACGAGATCTGCAATGTTCCGTAGGGAAGGCTCATGCATTACTTACGGTGTTAAGATAAAAGGAAAATGGCAGCGAAGGTGAATCAGAGTAATAAGTATTTAAAATGCCTTAGCTCAAAGGCACACAGTTCTCTTTCATTCCTTCTACTAACCAGCGACCAGGCTGAACAGGTGTGGACTTGCTCAACTGGAGGACATGTGGCAGGAAACATTTCACTTTAAAGTTGCAAACTGTATTTGACATTCAACAGTTTTTCACTGTGGGAGGATGGAAGAGAGAATTCACCTTTACCTCAGCTCCTACAATTCATTGGTCCTGCACTGATGGAAGGGGGAAAGGAGGGAGGGGTTTCCCTAACCTCCCTGCACCTGCCTGCAAAGAGGCTTCTGAAAGGAAGACCCAAGACCCAGCTCACATGGCTGACTGTTAGAATGCCTGACTCTCGGCCCCCAATCCTGTCAGCATCTGGGATTTCAACATCTCTGCCCCATCTCAGGTCAGTGTGACTACAGCTTCAGGTAAATCACAAGTGGCTCATCAGGAAAAAGGCTGGAGCTTTGTTTTCACATATTCCCAGCCCACAGCACCCAGTAGACCATATCAGGATACCCCACAAATACGCCAGCTCCTTTCAACCAAAACACTCAAGAAGTTCCTGGAGCCTGAGAAGTTTAACATTAATTCACTACTCAATTCGAATAGCTTCTTCCCACTTAATTTCCTAAAAGGGTACCCACGGTACCCCTAATTCTCTGGGTACAAGGAAAGGGCATTTCAAGCCTTGTGCCTATCATTAAACTCTTTGCAACATAAAAAAAATACTTTGAGTTTACTACAGGAAGATTGCACAGTTATTTTATTGTACAAAAGACGGCTTTTAGGAGTAGTGGTGACAAGTGCCATAGATGAGGTGCAGACTCCGATGCCTGGGGTGTGTTTATTAGGAAAGAGTGATTTTCCTCAGGCTAGTCCTGACTCCATTTCCACAAACCTTTCCAAGCTCCTTCCCAGCCCTCACCCACAGCCCTGCCCCGAGAGGCAGCTACCTGGGGCAAGGCCATCCCACCTGGCACTGGGCTCCCTCCTCTCCAGGTCGGGGTCAGCTGTCCTCCTGCAGCTGCCTCTGCAGGTGGCTGAGTGAGAGGCTTCCAGTCTCCCAGACCACCCTTCATAGCACTTACCTCAGTAAGTAACTACCCCAGAAAGTTGTTTAATGTCCATCTCCCTCACCAAAATAAACATGCCACTTGGGCAGAGCTCAGAGCCATCTCATCTCCCTAGGGTCCAGCATCATACAGCTACTGAATACATGGCTGTTAAGTAAGTACATGAATGGGCAAGAAAAAAATCCTGGAAGGCACTGGGTTCTACTGTAGCCCGAACCCCCTCTATTACATCTTACCTGACCTTGTCTCCCTTCCTGGTCCTTCAGATGTCAGTTTCTTTTGTTAGACGGCCACAGATGACACTATATCTGAATGTGGCCCCAGGACTTTCTGGGTGTGTTGCCCACCAGATGGGAAGGACTCTGAGGCATGCCCCACTGTTCACGGTTGCCTGTAACCTGGTGACCCACAGTCCTGTTCTGTATGTAAAACAATTTATGAGGAGCAGCTAGCCCAGGACTAGGTGTCAAGAGAGCAGGAATGCACCATTTTATCTCTCAGGACCTCTGCTCAACCAGAGGAGCATTAAGACTCCTTCAAACCGACATATAGGGCAAGTTTTTGACTGGTCTTAATGGACTAGACAGATTTATTAGAAGCAAGCAAAGGGGTATTGGTGGGAAAGCAAAGGGAAGAAACATAAAGCCATGCATTTATGTTCAAAAGAATTTTTAATTAATTAATTGAAAGTTTTCACTGATGAAGAATTCTCAAATAGCAGCATATGGGTACAAGCAGAATTGTATATCCAGAGATTACAGATGTTTGGATGTGGCCATGGCCATTAGCAAAGACAAGCAGTTATCATGTGATGAATGGCAGAAAGGCTAAATCCCAAGAATCTGGTGTAGCAGTTTTACTAACTGAAAGTAGCACATGGCCCTTGAAGCCAGCAAGACCTGCCCCAGCTCTGTGGGCCACAGTTTCCTTGTCTATACAGTGGGAGTACCTGCCTCACTGTGAGCATTAGGCACAATAAGTGAAAAGCAGCCAGCTCAGTACCTACCCATAGCTGGCACCCCGTAAGTAATAGCTATTGTTATTATCACGAACGCAGGTTTAACCCGCGTCTCTTCAGTACTCACAGCATCATTATGCTCTTCGGCAGCACCCGGCAAACGTGTGTGCTGACGGGATTTACGTCAACCTCTTAAGCTCCATGAGGGCGAGAATCGCCCTGACATGACGGCTCCATGTGAGCGTCTGCTCACCCTTATCCTCCATACCTAACACATAGTAGGCATTCAATATATATATTTACTGAGTGAATAAAGCCATGAAGAAAAAATAATGGCATATATTAAGAAAAGACTTGGCAGGGGTGCCTGGGTGGCTCAGTTGGTTGAGTGTCCAACTCTTGGTTTTGGCTCAGGTCGTGATTTCCTGGTTTGTGGGGTCAAGTCCCAGGTTGGCAGTGCAGAGCCTGCTTGAGATTCTCTTTCTCTCTCTCTGCCCCTCCCCCGCTTGCTCTCTCTGTCTCTCTCTCTCAAAATAAATAAACTTAAAAAAAAAAAAAAAAGGAAAGGCTTGGCAGACATTATTTTGCGGCCTATGCTTTGTGAAAATCTTCACATAAGTAATTTTAAAATCTAGCTTGTACTCCTAAATGAACTCAGAGACTTTACTCCTTCAAAACTCAGAGACTTGCTACTCTTAGATCACACAAGAGCATAGTTTCTACCAAACAAAAATGGTTAGAAGACAGTCTTTAATTCACATTAAAAAAATTACACAAGATTTGTATCATACTAGTTGTTTTTATCCCAATAATTATAAGGAGGCTACGACTACTATTCTGGGCCAGGACCATGTGATTCCAGAGCCAGCTGATAACCACTCCCTCATTAAAGTCTCAGCTGCATCATGAGCACACGTCTGGACTGGCATCACAGGGCACTGGGGTAACGCCTGCAACTGCAATTAATGTTTCAGCCCCGTGTTTGATTCTTGGTATTTGCATCATCATATAGGTTGGACCCTATATGATCCAATTAGCTTTGATCCTTTCCAAGACTGCTGAGGTCACCCTTAGATCTGCCCAGTCACCCCCTAAATGGGTACTATGTGTCACAGGGCAGGGAAGTAGAATGAGGGTGTATGGACAAGATGCCTCTGTGTAGGATGTCGATGTTCTGTTTATGACAAGTCCAAAGTCTCTCCTGCTCTGTGTGCTTATTTCCTCATCTGTAAAATGAAGAGGACTGGGCCAGATGAGCTCTAAGGTCTATTCCACCTTTGGTATTCAATGATTCCGTTTAAGACTCAAAAACCTTAAAGACTTCTACTTAGTGGTATTGGGCCTACAGATATCATATATGAACATGAGTCATAAGTCAAGAGACTGTTTGCTGTTATCAGCTAGGGTTCCTGACTGGAAAGCAATAAAGCCAACACTGGCCAACCTAAACTCACAGACTCAACAGGAGGTGGGCCCTGGAGTAGCAGCTGGAAACACAGAGAGAGCAAGGCAGGCTGGGAAGGCTGGTTAGCAGAAGCAGGACATGGTCCCTCATGGGAAGGGTTTGGCAGTCATTGCTGCAAGGCCCTCTGGCTGCTCCTAACGGTCTTGCCATGAGTGCTCTAGACCCGAAGTCCCAGAGGGGCTCTTCCACCTGCAGCAGCGCCAGGGGAGGGAGAATCTGCAACTGAGGTTTCCAGAACATGAGTCAGCCACTGGCAATTACCCTTCCACCAAAATCACACACAGCAGGGAAGGGATAACTCCCTAAAAGGAACCCGGGCCCTATTAGGAAGGGTAACTCATGCTGGGCACAAAGCCCACGAACATCCACGATGGGGGCAGGAACCCAAGAACACAGGGGTCGGTGATGCCAAAATAGCCTATCCTCCAGCACAGCATCTAGTGAATTTCAAGAGAGTATATACTCTGAAGAATCTATTCAAAACATTGTGGTCTAGAGAGCACTGTTTCCAATGTGATTTTATGGGTTTTGCTGAGAGAAACATTTACTTAGTAGTATCATAATCCACAATACATTGAACATGTAATTAGTAAAAGAATTCTGGGAAATTTAAACAAGGCTAAGAGGAAATCACTGATCCTCTCAGCCAAGCCAGGCCACCAAAGGCAGAGAATGACTAACCAGGAAACCCTCTTCATGAGAAATCACGGAATCACGGGGACATCCTACTGCTGACAAAACTATGGGTGTGCCCATTACTAGTTTAGTTTTTAAAATTCTGATGATTCAGTCAACAAATACTGAACATCATGACGTGTCCATTTCTTTTCTTTTTCCACTTCTGCAGGAGTCTCAAACCCCTTTCATAGTTATTTCTAATCTGTGAAACCTCCCAAATTGGTTTCCATGACTTGTCACTCATTTCACATCTTGAGTGGCATTTGTCCCCCAGGTCACTTATAGCTGTCTCTAGTCAACTGTAACTTATTCCTTTCTGCCTGAACTTTCATGCCGCCCACAGAGCCTTCGCAATTCCACCAGAAACTTAACTTTATTTATTTATTTTCGAAGCTCGACTTTAAAGAAGCAAACCCCCAAACTGAAAAGCTGCTTCCTAAAGAACAAACAACAAACAAAAAATGTGGATGTCGGGGAGCCAAATAATATTCCCAAGGACAGTGACAACTTGTGGCTGTTTATGGGCCACAGGAAAGTAGACGATGGGCAAGTATGCAGTTTATGCCACGTTGGGAAACTCCCAACACAGCTCCTCATGCCTGCCTTCCTGATTAGAGCTGTACCCTCCACAGGTATGCATGTGTTCCTCTCTTTCCCTGCCCTGCGTGTCTGTGTCACTGCACACGCTTTCCCCACCGGGCAGCAGTAGTCTCCACATAGGAGGGACTGAGGAAGGGGACCTGGTTGGAAGAGGGGCTAGACTTGTCTTCAAAATGCATTTACAGGGGCACCTGGGTGGCTTGGTTGGTTAAATGATCAACCTTCTGCTCAGGTCGTGATCTCACAGTTTGTGAGTTTGAGCCCCACATCAGGCTCTGTGCTGTCAGCACCAAACGCGCTTCAGATCCTCTGTCCCCAGTCTCTCTCTGCACCTCCTCTGCTTGTGCACTCACACACACACACTCTCTCTCTCTCTCTCTCTCTCAAAAATAAATAAAATAAACATTTAAAAATGGATTTACAAAAAGCAAACACACAGTGGAATATTTGTTTAGGTTTCATGTTCGCTTGGGATGACTTTGCAGGGAGGTACAGGAGACTATGGGGGGACCCAACTCTCCCCTCTCTCAAGCCACAGCCTTCAAGGATATATTACTTATTACCATTGTTGACTAGTTGTAATACCTTTTAAATTGTAAAAGCTAGTATAAATCCAAATAAGGCCTGTAGTCTAGGTAATAATATGGTGTCAATGTTCATTTCTTAGTTTTGAGAAATGTGCCACAGTTCTAGGAGGTGTCAACATCAGGAGGAGCTGGGGAAGGATGTTCATGAACTTTCTGTAGTATCTTTGTAACTTTTCTGTAAATCTAAAGTTATTCCAAAATAAAAAGTCATTTTTAAAAAGCTAAATGAACAGTGCTTCCTATTTTTCCTAAAGGAAGTGAATCAAGACCCCAAACTTCTCTCATTTGTTTGAAATCTGTAATGACTTTGTACTTAGAGCCAGTAGTTCTAAAGAAGAAAACGAACAAACAAACTTCCCAACCTCTATACTTTCAACAGTATATTATGTAGTAGCAGCTGGAATTAAATAAAATCTAAATATGATTCAGCAATATTGAAGTTTCATTACATTCCATATAATAAGAAATTTTATTAAAACTTACCCCTACCACCATCCCTTGAATTAAATGGTTTCAGAGGAGTTTCCAGCAGATAAAAGAACTGAGGCCACATATCCTGCAGTGTGTGTGTGTGTGTGTGTGTGTGTGTGTGTGTGTGTGCGCGCGCGCGCGCATCATTGTTTAAGGTAACTTGTTCTTAAAGTGTTCCTCCCTTTTCATTATTCATAAATAATGAAAAATGAATCATGGTACATTTCCCAGAATCCAAATAAAAACTCAGTTTTTGAACTGCTTTGAAGATGAAAGAGAAAAGTAAATTCTAAGTTATGGGATGTGTATAAAAATTAGGTAAAATAGAACAAGGTGTATATGTTATCTCTTACTTTTTTTCCCCCTCTGGATGTTATTGTTTCAAATTATTTTAAACATAATCAGTGTTCTTAAATTTAAGTGTTCTTAAATCAGAACACTTCATGAGTTTTCCTTCCTGGCATCTCTCATTTCTAGTATCTCACCAGACCTCTTAGCAAGCCACCCCTACCTCACCCACCTCACCCCCCACTTCAGGAAAAGTCATGTAACCTCTCTGGGTCTCTGTTTTTTCATCTATGAAATGGAAAGGTTGGGTTTGGTGTGAGGTGGGAAGCTGGTAGCCCAGAGGCCATATTTTGAAGAGCTGATGTGTTTGTTAGCCCTACAAAATTATGTGTTTTTTTTTTTTAAGTTACACGCCAACATTTCATATTCAAGATATTTCTCATAAAACCTTGGTCTTGGGCTTCTCCTGTTATGTCAGAATGCCGAGACTACATTCTGGCATGGCAGCAAATCAGCCAGTGTGGAAGAACACACCCTCCAGTTCACCTCGGTCCTGTTCCCCCCTGACCCACTGCCCTCATTAGTTACCTACATGGCCTCTGGAAGCATATGGGTTTGCATCCTTGCCATGGAATGTCTCCCAGCTCTAATATTTGGATTCCCAGTGTGACTGTTTATTAGTAACACAGAGTTCTAACTTGGCCACCAGCACACTGGAATTTCTGTAGGGGTCTTACTCATATGTTAGCACACACACCACAGCTGTACATTTGCTTTGTTGAGTGTTTCTATATGAAACACAAGAAAAATAAATCTAATATTGAAACCACATACCAGAGTAGAGCAGGTATTCAAAAAGCTTTAAAATTACTGCGGCTTCAAGTTGTTCTTCTAGAACAAGATCTGACTTTAAGGGCTATTTGGGTCAGGCTGTGGGGCCACTGTAGGCTGGGTAACAACCCTAACGGGAGATCACTGGTTACATAATTTAAGTATTCAAAAATAAAATCCCAATGGTCTTCTCTCTTACTCCTTACCAATTTTAGAGTGGAAATAAAAAGGACAGAGCACTTAAGATGCAGTTGCTCATAATAAAATGTCAGACCAGGTCAAAATGGACCAAAAAATTATGTAAGATTGCACAAAGAAAAAAAAATTGTCTGCAATTTTCATAAGTGGTATAATTTTTAGCTACTGGTACCATGAGGAGAAAAACAGAAGGCTAAATTGGTTTTGAAACTATTTGAAAACATGTTATTTTTATAGGAGTGGAGATTAGCCTTTAAGTTCTTTTCTAAGAAGACACTGTGCAGGTTCCCGGAGGTCCAGGCCCTTCTTATTTTGGAAATAAGTTTAACACTACTCTTTCTTTGCGTGGTGAAAAGGGGGTACAAGCTATCATGCTGCTGGACTTGACATTAAAAATACCCCAGCATTTTGTAACACAGCAGCTTTTCTCGTTCTGTTTTTATTTTTTAATGATCTAACCTCAAATCTAAATTTATAACACTACTGGAGATCTTAGGAATTATGAGGAAATTACCTCATTCCCTTTAAACTTTTTTAGACAGGAAAATTCTTTCCATACATGGCAAACCCAGAAGGAAGCAGAATCAAATTACATTAGTTTAGTAGTTGCCATGACTTACCTGTTGTTTTGTTCTGAGCATGCCTACAACCTATTAGTGAGTGAAGGGACCCTGGTCACAGCCAACAGGCCAGGGAGAGTGCCCGCTCTTGTCTCCTCATTACCAGGTGGTCCATGGGGGCATCTGGCCAGGAGCCCTGGTCATCAGAGGTGCTCAGTCCTAGATGAGCCACTTTCATACAGACTTTGAACTGGTTCTCTACAGACAGGTGACATGCACACGAATGAAAGGACACAGAGGCAGGCTGAGGATCACAGTGGGGGGGTGGGGGGGTGGGAAGGGGACCCTAGAGGAGAAAGCAACGGGTGTGCATCGCTAAGGGGACAACAACATGCCAGATCAGGGGACAAAAACATGTCAGATCAGCTCGCCTGTGCTCAGGGAGGTGGTGACAGGCAATCTGCTGCCTGGAGGCTTGGCCGTGAGGCTGAAGAGACCATGCTCTACTCTGCCTTTTGTCAAGCACTCTGAGAACCAGCCTCATCCACGTGGGCAAGTGGAGCAACACCAGAAAAGCCCAACCCACACATTTTCTTGATAGGTTTTTGTAATATTTTGTACCAAAAAAACCCCAACTCTGTGAATAACCCAGACATTCATTTCTACAAGAAAGAGTTCTGAAGGATCAATCATCTCTATTAAGACATAGGCAATAAAACCCTCTTGAATTGATAAATTTGCAGAAATCAGTTGCTAATGCATGGCTTCTTGTAAACCATAAAAATTGAAGCTTTTTAAAAACATATATACTATGCTAATATCCCAAGGAAGAAAGATCCACAATCACTTTCAAGAAGCGTAAATACTGAGGAGTAACTTTGAGAAATGGAAGGAAATAAAAGAAGAAAAAAGATGAACGTGATATTGCTGATGACGGATATACCAGAAAGGTCATTCAATTACAAATAAGTATTAAATGTTTGGGTGGAGGGTCAGGAGTATCAGTAGAATGTACAGGAACAAGGATTCAAGTGTCAGTAGAATGTACAGGATAATTGCCACTGTATCAGGAAATCTGGATTTATCAGGAAATCTGATATACAAGACTAGATGGAAGAAAACTGGTAACTCTTTTGCTTCCGGTAAGCTTTGCTTTAATATGACTTCATATCAGTTACACACAACTAAAAAAAAATATTTCACAAGTACTTTTAAAAAGCCATCAACCTGGAGCTGAACAAACACTGGTTGAGTTCATTCCTATCACTTGAGTATTTCCTAGCCTAAACCATCATCTTTTGAGTTATATATACTTTCTGGAGAAAATACCACCAAAGTAGGGGAAAATGGGAATAACCTAAAATGACACAAACGTTAAAAAAAAGAGGTCAGGTGGGGAGAATAAAATTAGTTTAAGCACGTGTAGGAATGAAAACCAAGAAAGACAAGTGATAAAGATTGGTGATAGAACATGCTCGACCTAAGTATGTAACAAATATATAAGGAAAATAACATCACAACAGTGAAGTAGTAGCCAAAACCAAAACGAAGCAAAGAAACAAACCAAGAGCAGCTGAAACAGTGAGGGTGCTGACAGATTTGATGAGGCTTGGTTAAGTGAAGGACAATGGTTATTATAAGTGTTCTGAACCTGACAAGAAGAATTTGTGATGGCATGGTTCTACAAATTTACATGGGAAACTGAGAAATATCATACAGGGAACATAAAAACCCAAACAGGTCTCCCTTTCCTGACGTCCATTTTTCTATTCCTTATTCTCACCCACATTCTGACGAAGCCTGATGTCCTTCCTAATGGAGACTCTTTCACGGGCTGCTACTTAACTCCACAAATGCTTAGCTTTCTAGATTTTTCTTGATTTTATTATCTTCTCCTGTGGGGGCTTATAATCAACTATTCACTTAAAAGTCTATTTCTACTTGTAGGTGAGCTGCATAGAGATCTTCTCTCTCCTATCTTTTTGAACCCGGGCTCTGCCTCATGGTCTGACAGTCAATGGAAGGACTTTGTACAAAGAAGTGACCTACAGAAGGGTGAGCCTGAACCCTAGTTGCTCCCTTCTCTGCCTCCTAGAACTCAGGTGGCTCCTTGCAAAGTTCTCAAGTGCCAGTCATCCACTGGCCCAAAGAGAGGGAAGGACTGTGCTGCCCAGTGGCGGAAAGGAGGCCAGACAGACAGAAAAAGGAGCAGTAATGGAAAATACTGTCAACCCAGGAAAAGCACTGTTTTGTTGGTAGAGATACACACAGTGATGAACCGAAGTCTGCATAGAAGGAAGCAATTTTATGATTGCCTGAAAATGTTGGTTTAAAAAAAGAAAAAGAGAAACAAACAGTAAAATAAAAACTTTTGATGAAGCGCTAAAAAGTAGAATCTACTTCCAGACTTGGTCAGGCCTGAGCTGAGGATGTTGCATGAAGTTGGGTGAAGATGTTTAATCTCCATAGACCTGTTTCTGCCTTTAAAAATGATGAGGATTTGATGAGAAGACCTCTAGGATCCTTTCTATCTTTAAAATCCTATTACTTTTCTATTAAAAATGTTCAATTTCATGATTGACACTTGAATTTCTACTAAAATTGTATGCAAAATAATCTCCCAGTCACTGACAACATAAAGTAACATCTGTCCCACCTAACAGCTCAAGGAGCATAAAGCTGCTAAGACAAGAATTTACAAAGCCTTTTTTTTTTTTTTTAATTTTTTTTTTTTCAACGTTTATTTATTTTTGGGACAGAGAGAGACAGAGCATTAACAGGGGAGGGTCAGAGAGAGAGGGAGACACAGAATCGGAAACAGGCTCCAGGCTCTGAGCCATCAGCCCAGAGCCTGACGCGGGGCCCGAACTCACGGACCGCAAGATCGTGACCTGGCTGAAGTCGGACGCTTAACCGACTGCGCCACCCAGGCGCCCCAAGCCTTTTTTGTTAAAGTTCTTGGGACTGAATTTCAAAAGTAAGAAAACAAGACCATTCATGTGTTCAGGGGTAAAGGTCTAGGAGTAAAAACAAATTTCTGTTTTTAAATCCAAATGCCATAGAGTTTAGATAAGCTTTTAAGAAAGGACCTGGAGTTATTATTATTAGCACTTGGGTAGATAAGAGACATACCCACAAAAAGATAATTGACCATAAGACAATGTCACTGAAAGAGCCTGGAATCAGAGTCAGAAATTGACAGGTCGGTCTAAGTTTTATAAGGCCTGAGACTTCAGGCAAATCCCTGAACCTTGCTGAGCCTCAGTATTATCATCTCTAAAACAGGAATCATTACTGCTTTGTTCAAATTTCAGGTGTCATGAGGATGGAATGTGATAATGAATATGAAAACACTTAAGACTGGCAAGTCTTTTTTAAAAAGCTAAGTATGAAAAAGTAGTATATAAGTGGAATAAAAAGTTCAGAAGAGTGGTTGCTCAGGGCTGAGATGATCAGCTGCAGTTTCCCAAAGAGGTGAGGCCCTGCATCAGAGTGGACCTTGGAGAAGCAAGTGCTGGGCAGGTCGGTGGACAGCAGCATGTGGACCTGCTCTGAAGCCAAGGGCTCACACTGGGCTTTCCTGAGTGAAGTAATAAGGAATGGCAGGCACAGGATCTGGACTTGAAGGCATGGCAGAGCCAGACATGGATGGAGGAAGGTGACAGGATGTCAGTGGTAAGGTGATCAAAGAGCTCAGTGAGTGTGTGATGAGAATGTCTACATCTGTTTTACAGATACGCACTATCCTGGAAATTTTCCTTAGGGTGTTTTAATGCACCACTACATGCAAACTAGTTGGTAGGCAAAGGTTTCCTTTAGTCCACCTACAACACTTTCAAAGGCTGTTCCATTACAGGATGAACCATGTGATGGTAGTTTAAGTACCCACACAGCCCCAGAACTTGTAGTTTACCTGCAACCTAAATTTTTTTTAAGTTTATTTATTTTGAAAGAGTCAGAGAGAGAATACACGCATGAGGGGCTGAGAGAAAGAGGGCAAGCGAGAAAGAATCCCAAGCAGGCTTCAAGCTCATCACAGAGTCCGCTGCAGGGCTCGAATCCATAAACCATGAGATCATGACCTGAGCCAAAATCAAGAGTCAGAAACTCAACCGACTGAGCCACCCTGGTGCCCCTGCAACCTATGTTTTTTTTTTAATCCAACCATATATTTCTTTAAAATCTTGAATACATGCTAATGGATAGAGCAGCTTTTACAGCTCTTAAACAAATATCAACATAAATTAGAAAAACAGGCAATGATGGCACTAAACATCTCAAGGTAAAATGTTGAAGCATAGAATACGATCGGCCCTGATAATTTCTGGTTATGATTAAAAAATCAAAAAGGTTTACCAATGTGATGTACTGCTCTGTAACTAACAAGGAATAAGACATAGCTGCATACCACACAGAATATTTTCACTGCTATGCCCTGCACTGCCAAATCACTTACAAACTTTACAAACTTACAAACTTTACAATATTTTGTAGGAGTAATAAAGACCTCTTGATTCAGTCCATAAAAATGGGAATTCACATAATCTAAACACAGCCCAAGTAACTACAGAAACAAACCACTCAGCCATTCAAGCTCTGTCAGTGGTGTCATTGATAGAGATGGCGTACCTGAGCTATAATTCTTACAGAATAATATATTGAAAACAACCTGTAATTACTACCGTTCTGGAAGAAACGTATCTAATTTAAAGTTTGCTACTAGTTAATGGTACAAATAAAAAGACATTATTTTCAAGTACTTTGGAAAAAACTTCATCAGGAGAATTTGCTTTCAATTAACATGTCAATTAAAATTATTCTTATCTTCTCATTAAATGAGAAAATGTACCTGTCACAGGCACTAAAAATAATAAAACCATAATTAAAACATGTTGGGTCTACAAGTAGAACTCTTTAATTTAAAAATGGGTTTTGGAACAATAGGTGTAATGATTCTGGTCGGGTGTAAGATGTGATCCTCCTACTCTCTCATTGTTGTAAAAGAGAGGGAAGCAATCCCCCCAGTCACCTGAAGAGAGAGGTTTTGTAAGTCCCCAAGGACATAGATGGAACAGAGCAACCAGTGGGAGAGGAAGCCAAGGTTATAGTGAGTGCATAAATAATCATGGTGACAGAAGCAGCTTCTTTGGAAAACAGGCAACTTCTAAAGTTGCTTACTGTATGATCCAATCATTCTACTCCTAGGTATTTACCCAACAGAAATGAAAGAATATGTTCCTATGAATGAATGTTCGCTGTACTTTCATTAGTAATAGACAGAAACTAGAAACGGGGAGCCTGGGTGGTTTTGTCAGTTGAGTGGTCTACTCTTCTGCTCAGGTCATGATCCTAGAGTCATGAGATTAAGTGCTGAGTTGGGCTCTGTGCTGAGCGTGAAGCTTAAGATTTTTTTTCTCTTCCTCCTTTCCTCCCCCATTCACGCACAGGTTCTCTCAAAATTCAACAACAACAACAACAACAACAAGGAAATTAGAAACAACTCAAATGTCCATCAACAGGGAAATAGGGTATATCCATAAAATGAAACACTACCTAGCAACAGAAAGTAGTGAGCTCTTGATATATATAATAATATGGATGAATCATAAAATATTACATGCTGAGTGAAAGAAGGCAGACAAAAACTGAGTATATATTATATGATTCTACTTACATTCATCTTAGAAAATGCAAACTAACCTGCAGTGCTAGAAATAAGACCAGTGGTTGCCAAAGGACAGGATGGGAGTATTACAAAGGGGCAGGAGGATACTTTTTGGGGTAAGAGATATGTTCATTATCTTGATTTTGATGATAGTTTCACAGGTGGACACATGTCACATGAACCCATCAGATTATACATTTCAAATATGTGCAGTTGGTTGTATGTCAATTCTACCTCAACAGTTTTTTGTTTTTTTTTTAAGAATCAAAAAAATGGGACAAGAGGGAGAACAAAGAGGATAAGTTTCTAGGCAGAATAGGCTAAACTTGGAGGACCTCAGACCCTGAGGAGAGAAAACCTCACAGAAAGACATTGAGAAAAAGAGGTATAATTATACTCCGTTTAGGAAGAGGAGTACATTGAGGCAATGGGCATCCACACCCCAAGAAGAGTGACAGGGCTACAAAGAAAGATCCAGGAGAAGCAGGAGGAAAGAGAAAGCTGACTGCTTGGGTCTGCACTGAAAAGAGGGAAACCAGGTTTCCCTAGGATTGATTGCCCACGCCAGTTCAGCAGTCATAGTAGGCAGGGAAATGAGAATTTAGGGTGAACACTAATATAAGGGGGCAGGACTCCCTTAAACTTGCCACAGCTGGTTCTAAATCTGACATCAAAAGCACCAATCCCCAGTATCTCTCTTTACTTCTTTACTGCGTGTGGCCCTACATGGGGGCCACACACCTGAGGTGATGTAAGCCCAAGGCAGGACTGTGAGAAACAGGTAGAAGCCAGATGAGCAGGGGCTGGCCAACTGGAGGAGGCACTTCTGGGGGTAGTTCTGGTTGTTGGGTTGAACAGCTCCCCTCCCCGTGGGAGCTACTGGGGATAAGACAATGGAGTAAAGAAACCTTGCTGCCCTCAAGGCTCCAACCTCAAGGTTGGGGGTTGGGCCATCAAGGAAGAGGCTGGGCCACCTGAGGCAATGCAAGTTTGTCTAGCAGGATAGCAGGAGGTAAGGTCACCAAAGCGTTTCCTTGGGGGGACTCCCTCTGGCACCTCAGAGCTCTGACCCCAAAGACAGTTCTTGGCACCATCCAAGCCCATGCTCTTTGGCTGATACCAAGCTAGAGATAAACTGCTTACATCCTACAGGAAGGAAAGGTCAACCTTAGGGTTTAAATTTGCCTCTAGGGTTTTTAAATTTGCCTCTAAATTTTCAGTAGATTAGGGAAGGCTGATGGTCAACACATTTTTGAGATCTTAGTTCTTCCTTTTGAGTGTTTTGCTGCAGCCATTATTCCATCAAAACAAATCAAAACTAAACCATGTTTGTGAGAAGAGACCCATAAATAATGGTATGTTGGTTATTTCCTAATTTATTTCTGTCCTTAATACTTACTAGGGAAGCGTAAGAGGGGCCTTGTCATTTAAGAAACCTACGGAGGTGGAAGCCTCTTTCCTTCCCTTTTACTTCAAATTGATTTTAGCATTAAAATGAGAAAAAACATAGTCTGATAGAAGAAAACCTTTCATAGATTACTTAGTGGGCCCTTAGGCAAATCACTTACTTCAATGGGCCTCAATTTTTGAAACTGTAAAATGAGAGGGTTGGTTTAGGTCTGGGTGTGTGGGTCTAATAAACCATTCATTCATTCATTCATTCATTCATTCATTCATTCAGTATTTGAGAACCTACTGCATCCCGGGGGCAGTATCACAAGCACGAGGCTACAATGATTAAAAGAGAGGCAAGACCTCTACACTACAACTTGATTCTCAAGAGACCAAAAATGAAGGGGAACCCAACAAGATGTCAGGTAGTGATAAGCACTAAGAAAACACAAGGAGTGCCTGGGTAGAGTGCCTTACTTTACTTTGGGGGGCGGGGGAGGGAGGGTGGTCAGGGATGTGAGGGCTGAGTAGTCTGGAGTGATGGGAAAGAATAAGCCACTTGATTCCCAGGAGAGGCAACCCCATGGGCAAAGCCCTCAGGTGGGAAGAGCTCATTTGGTCCTCTTCATAGGTAAAGGAGAACCTACCCCTCTTTTTCATTTTATATCCTTCCTCCAAGTAGTCTGTATTAATTCCATTTACATGTATTTATATAGAGCTTTTTAATTTTTTTTTTTCAACGTTTATTTATTTTTGGGACAGAGAGAGACAGAGCATGAACGGGGGAGGGGCAGAGAGAGAGGGAGACACAGAATCGGAAACAGGCTCTAGGCTCTGAGCCATCAGCCCAGAGCCCGACGCGGGGCTCGAACTCACAGACCGGGAGATCGCGACCTGGCTGAAGTCGGATGCTTAACCGACTGCGCCACCCAGGCGCCCCTATAGAGCTTTTTAAAGAGGAACAAAAAGGGGCGCCTGGGTGGCTCGGTCGGTTAAGCGTCTGACTCTTGGTTTTGGCTCAGGTCATGATCTCATGGTTCGTTAGTTCAAGCCCCACATCGGGCAGTGTGCTGGGGGTGTGGAGCCTGCTGGAGATTCTCTCTCCCTCCTCTCTCAAATAAATAAATAAACTTAAAAAAAAATTTTAAAGAGGAGCAAAATGTTTGATTTGAACAACTTATTCCAGATAGGCTTTCTCCTCTACATGACTCCTTTGTTATTCTCAAGTTTCTGTCCTCATAGTTATAAATTTTCCCACTTATCCCAGGCAGGAGTAAACAGCATTTAAATCAGTGTTTTTTGAATTTTATGACAATGACCCATAGTAAGAAATAAATTTTACATCATGACCCAGTGTTTACATAAAACCAAAGCAAAAGTTTTTAAAAGCAAGTTTACTGTTTTATTTCATTTCTTTTTTTAAATGTTAAGGTGATTTCATGGGTAACTTACAGTATGAAAAACACTATTCTAAACCGACACTGGCTAGTAATTTTGTTATTAACAAACCAAAAAATGGTAAAATTGATTAAACAACCTCAAAGGCTCTCCCCTCCCCCTTTTTTTCTGTGCACATACTTGCTTTAAAGAAATGGGTTTCAGGTTTTTCTGCATAACTTATGGAGGAAATGCCCAGAAGGGACATTTTCAGGGGGGGCTGGGGTGGAGAGAAGGGAACCCAAATAATGCAAATTGTTCAATAGGTGAGGAGACACCTTTGGTTTCAAAGATTGCCCAAGAAGGAAAGATTCACAAAGTCTTCATAGTAATAGGCTCTGTGTGTGTGTGTGTGTGTGTGTGTGTGTGTGTGTGTGTGTGTGTTGGGGGAAGGGATGGTGTTAAGTAATTTATTAAATTTTAAGTTCTTAGAGGGGAGTCAGTATGTACCCTACCTCCCTTCACCATAATTCAAGTCTCACATGGACAGATGTGTAACTGTAGCACAGAGAATGAGACCTTGCATTTAGCACATAGTACACAGGTGCTCAATAACATTTTGTTTAATAGTTATTACACAAAAAATATTAAATAATGGGGTTTGTTGTCATCATCAAATCCTAACTTTGCACGTACATAAATTATTATATTCTCCTGGAATGTATTAATATCATGCAATAGTAAATGAAATGTGTTTATCTTCAAGTCATTGTTTAAGTCCAAGGAGCTTAATCAGGTATTTTTCTCAGACACTAAGTGGGAAAAGGATGTTTTCCATTGCAAGGTATAATACATAGAATTGGCTGTAATGGAAAGATTCCACGTCTGCTAGTGGCCATGGTAAACAGCTGGGATTAAAATGAGTGTGTTAATTTAATAGGTAGTTTCTCAAGGGACACTAACCAGTGGGCTCTGTCAGCCAAGGGCTCTCTCTGATAGAAACCATGCCAATTTCTCTGTGAAACGTGGTTAGTGTCCTCACCCCTGAAGTCAGAAGTGCATGCACCCAATTTCCAGTAGCTCCAGGGCCCTGGAGCAGAAAAATTACACCTGCAAGCCAGCATTCTCCCACACTGCCACACAGCTGCCACACACAGAAAGCGGCTTATTGAAACCGTGTGCCCTTCAGCCCCATTTAGGGACATCATTAACGATTTCAAATTACAACTGTTGCTTTATCTCAAAACAGTGATAAATAGCGGAGCTACATTCCTGACGCTTTTAAGTCATTGATTTGCTCTCCTCTCAGGGGCAAAAAAGATGTTGAGACAAGTGCAAACCTGCCAGAGCTTCTTATTATAGATGCAGCCCTCCTTCTCTCCCTCTCTCTGTTCCACTTCAGCACCCCTCCCTCTCTGGATTTCCTGAACTGAGGCAGTGTGGCCTCCGGTAAGGAACTGCAAGTGGCTCCTTCTCAAAACAAGGAGGGCTTCCCCAGAGAGGCTGAGGCGACAGAGGCAACAACCACTCTCTCACCCTAGCAGGTCAATGCCCCCATTCCCCAAGTCAACAACAGGTCGGGTTTCAGAAAGGAACAAAGTCTCAGGGCAGGGCGGTCACCCATTCAAATTCAGGAGCATCTGCTTAAACGCGAGACGGAACAAACCCTGCTGCCATACCGGAGGTGTGGGCAGGCGAATGTGAGCGTGTGCACAGGGACAGACTATACATGGGCGAAACGTTAGTGGTAACGAAGGGAGACCCACCACGGTCGACAAAGCCACAACTATTACCACTTGAAATATCACCCGCAGGGCACTGGCTTCGGTGCCAAAATTTCCCCGGATTTATTTTCAGGCAAGTGACTCACAATCTCGTCTTCATAAGTAATTCCATTAAAATGAGTCGCCGGTTCCACTAACTCGACTTTCCGCTGCCCTCTGGCTGCCCCTCCCTCCTCTCCGCCCATCCTGCAAACCCAGACAGCTCACAGACTGAGCAACCGTACCCCAGGGTAGCAGAAGGCAGGCTCTCAAGCCCGGCCCCCACCCTCGCGGAAGGATGAATGGGGCCGCAGGCGGGTGGGAGAGCCAGGCGGACGCGTGCGGGCTGTGCGCGCGGTGGGTACGCGTGTGTGCGCGCGTGGGCACGCACCCCCGGCCAACTTACGGAGGTGGAGTTGGTCCTGGTTTGGCCCTGGTTCCGCACCTCCTGCTCCCGGAACTGCAGTCCAGCCAGATGCTTCTCCAGTGCCTCCCAGTCCATAGGGGGCACCGGGGGCTCCTCCGGGACACACGTCCCGCCGTCCGTGGGCTGAAGGCAGAGGACCCCAGTTGCCGGACCCCGGCCGCCGCGTCGGCCCCGCGCGGGCTGGGGCTTCTGGACCGCCCGGCGGGGGCCCCGAGAACCGCTGGGCCGGCCGGCCAACACCACCACGTTGCCATTGTGCCTGAAGTCCTGGGGGTCGTGCGGGTGGAGGTTGCCGTTGGGCACGGGGGGCGGCATGGCAGTGGTGGCGCCCTTGCCCCCGCCGCCGCCGCTGCGGGTCCTGGCGCTCACGTCCCCCGGCTCCCGGGCCGGACAGCGGTCATCCCGGTACCCCCGCTCGTCGCGCTCGTCCTCCTCTTCCTCCTCCTCCCCGTCCTCCTCCGGCGCCCACTCATCAATCACCTTCTTCTGGTAGACCGGGAAGGGCTCCTCATAGTCCTCCAGGGCAGACACCAAGTCCAGACTGCCCCCCGGCGACGACGAGGATTTGCACTCGGAGCAAGGGGTCACTTTGGTGGAGTTGGACTGCGAACTGGTGCGGCTGCTGCTGCTGCTGCTGCCGCCGGCGTCACTGCCTAGATCCATCCCATCCTCTCGGTAATCCTAGGGGGGAGGAGGCAGAGAGTGAGCTGCCGGGCCGAGCCTGCTCCGGCCCCCCGCCACCCGCCGCGAGCACCCCGGCCCAGTGCCCCGCGCCTGCCTGGTCGGAGGTGCACCCCCGAAGGAGGCCTGGGGACGGAGCCGGCACCAGCTTGAGGCTTCCCTTCGCCCACCGCCCCCCCCCCCCAACAACCATACTTCCTCCCAGTAACTAACCCTCAGATTAGCAAAGGGGGTGCCCAGCCACCAGCGCTCACACTTTCCATAAGAGGGGCCCCGGGGCGCGCATGGACTTTGTTGTAACCATTTTGCGCCGGGAGCACCCCTGCACCCCGCCCCAAGGATTCTCCGAGAACCAGACACTTTCCCAGAGAATTATAATTCCCTGGGGGCGGGACCGAGAAGAAGGTGGGCGGCTACTGAATTCGCACCTCGTTCCGGGCGCCGAGACCACCCCCCACTCGGCCCCGCCTCGCCCCGCCCCCGCCGGCGGCCGGGAGCCGGCTCGGTTCGCCAGCTGAGCTTTACTTTCTAAGGAACCGCAGGCAGCTCGGAGGTCTCACTCCCGCCTCCGCGCCTCCCTGACCGGCCCCTCCTCGGCCCGCCGGAAGGCTCGGGGTGGGGGTGGGGGTGCTCTCAGCTTTCGCAGGAGAGGGTGGCTCTCCCCACCCCAAAAGGTGTGCGGGGCCGGGCGCGGCGGCGGTAGCTGCAGGCGCCGCCGCCGCCGCCGCCGCCGCCGCCGCCGCCGCCGCCGCCGCCGCCGCCGCCGCCCTGGGGGAGGGAGGACGCGCCCTCCCGGCGGCGGAGCCGGTCCCGCCACCGAGCATGCCCAGAGGCTGCCGGGCGCGGCGCAGTCCGTTCTCCCGGTTTTCGCGGCTGCAGTCTCAGGCGGGAGGCGGGCGGGCTTGGGTTCAGAGAGGTCGGGAAAAGGCCGAGGGAAAGGGGCTCGGGGCGTTAGGGATGCAGACCTGGCCAATTAACAGGGGCGGCACCCTGGGGAGGGTGGCGGGTGTTAACCCACAGACACACACACAAAGATTTTCTGGGCGCGTTTCAAGCCCTCTTTTCGGGGCTCGTTATTCTGCCTTAGCCTCCCGGTACCCCAAAGCGCGGTCGCGGCGCATGCTAACCCACGCGGAAGTCCCCGAGTGATCCGGTGAAGGACCTCCCTCCCCCCACACGCGCACAGACACTAGCCCTTGTGGGAGCCCGAAGTGACGTGTGCTGGGTGGTCATGCACCATCATTTCCCTTCCACCTTCCTCGGCCACTTCCTCTCCCTCCACCGCCCTGCTCCAGTCGCCTTGCCCGCGCCCCTTCCAAGTTCAGGCTGTGGGCGGAACCTGTTGCTTTAGCTCACGCTTCCTTCCCGCTACCCGCCGCACGCTGAGGATGACCTCAGAGAGGTGTGTGTCTGGGGAATGGAGAGCTAAGTGGAAGATGGGACTGATACCTGGAACGTTGGTGAAGAATCTGTTCTAAAGGTTTAGGCGAACCTCTAAAGTCCCTTTTGGCCGCCTCCAATCAAGGAGACATTAAAGGAAGGGAAGACGTGGATATCAGGTGACCTGCTCCTGGCACTTGCACTGACTGCGTCCTTAAATTTTTCTGGAAACCGAGTCAAAGAAACCTATGCTGGGTTTTTCGGAATGCACACTGGTTCCCTGAATTTGGCAGCTCATCTCATTAGGGACAAGGTTCCTTGGAGTGAAGATACCATCACTTGGAAAGCATAGATGGGTCATAGAGCACCTTTTCAGGGTTAGAAATTTCCTGTGAACCAACCAATGCTGACTTGTAAGAACTGGGAAACAAGGAAATGCCCTCTTAAGTGTTCACAAACACACATGTGAGGTGACGGATGTGTTAACTAGGGGATCCTTACACACTGTATGCTTGTGTCAAATAACCATAGCATGCATTTTAAATATTTAACAATTTTATGTGTCAATTATACCTCAGTAAATCTGAAAAAATTCAAAAAGAAAAAAAAAACCGAAACAACCCTAGCACTTAATTTTACAATGGATTGGGGGAAAACCAGTTTCCCTGAACTTCCAGATTTGGGCTGTTACTAATTATTCCCAGTGAATTCTAGCTTGGACCAGGCCACTACCCTGGCTTTGCACCCTCCAGAGGGAGGACCAGGGGAATGCTTGGAATTCTTTAGTAGGGAGTGGCTGCCATCCCGACTTTTCTTCTAGGTCCTAATTGGGACTTGGTGCAGAGACCCTTTGTTTAAGTGATTTCAGTGAAGTGTGACTCTTTCCAGTCCTAGGTAGGCCTGAGCCAGGGAAGATAAACTAATCTTTTAACTTGCCTGGAAGCAGCAATCTTAATGAATACAGGAAAAGGGGCCTCTGGTCTGGCCCCTTTACAGCTCTTCTGTAAAACAGGACTGATTATAATTTCAAATGTCTTTTATGGTAACATCTGTAAACAGCCTGCCTTGTGCTCCAAATATGGTTTGATTTTGAGGTTGCTGTGAAGCCCTGGGTCAGCTGGCTGCCCGTCCCCCACCCCCTGCCCCGTAGGATGGATGTGGCCCTAAAAGTGTTCAGAGATGTGGGTAGGAAACACCGGGTGCTGGGAACTAGATAGCTGCTTTTCAAATCACCATGTGAATTGGCAAGGGTTAGGTCAGGAAAAGCTCACTGCTCTGGGGCAGAACACAGGTAGACAGATAAGTATTCATCAACTGGAGTGATAAAAAGTTGTGGTCTCAGTCCCAATTTTTAAACATTAGGACCTCCTCAGCCCCCCACCCAGATTCCCTCCTGGGCTCCTACTCATCTCCCCTGCTGCCCAGATGGTCTGTGTTCAGGGAATGCAAAATAAGGCCTTAGAAAAACATTTGGCAAGGTAAATCCACTGCCAAAAACGCATGGCATTTCAAAGCCAAATATCTCTGAATTATCTGTCCTTTTAAATAATTTTCTGACCAGATATTCTGGATCAGATGGGAAAGTACCAGGTTTCGTTTTTTCTTTTCTCTTCATGCAAGGTGCCTGGCTAGCCCAGTTTCCATTCTGTTTCCAGCCTTCCATCTCCTGCCAAGAACTGTCCCATTTTGGAACAGAAAGCCCTGCCAATTCCTAGGCCGGCGACAGTCTACAGATATGTCCAGCAGGATGGAGAGATGATTTGGAAAGTGATTGAAAGGTCCTGTCTTCCTGTTTATAGGACCGTGTCCTCAGGTTAGGAGCTTGTGGCTTACAGACTTAGATTTTGTCCCCTGCAACCTTTGTAAATTAGACATCAGAGATGTGAGTCAAGTGGGTGTCATCGCAAACCAGCACCTTCCCCCATCAATCACCCCAGTCTGGACCACTGTGTCCTGAAATTACTAAACAGTCTCCCTACTACCTATGCCCATTCTCTGCATGCAGCCAGAGTGCCTCTCTGCAATGCAGGTCTCTCCCAGCTCCTTTAAAGTCCCCTTGGCTCCTCATTGCCCTTAAAGGAACTGCTTCCTGCCCAACCTCCCCCCCCCATTTCTTTTGGCAAATTTCTACTTATCCTTTATGTCTAGGCTTAAATGTCACTTCCTCCGGGAAGGCTCCTGATTCTCTGTACCGCCTGCCTAAAAGGAAGCAGGTAACTTTCCCATGCTCCAGAGATATTTATTGCACTCATCATAAATGCTGCATCTACGTTGCTGTTTAATTGCATGTCTTCTCTACTAGACTCAAGAAAACCATTTTCTGCCAAGACCCAGGCCACACATACATATAAAAATATTTAAAAGTTTCATAAAACCCTTATTTGTAAATCCTATCCTAATTCATTTAGAAGAAAATTTGCTCACACTTCACCATTGACTTTATAACCCTTAAATGGATCAGTGCTCCTACTGGGAAAACATACTCTAGAGGAGTAAATACTCTAAGGGAGTAAATACTCTAAGGGAGGAGCTATTTCTCTGTTTTGTTCATGATAACTGGAATGGTATAGAAGCTTCATCAATATTTGTTGCTGCAGGGGCACTGGGGTGGCTCAGACGGTTAAGCGGTTATGAGTCCAACTTCAGCTTAGGTCATGATCTCATGGTTCTGGAGTTCAAGCCCCGCATGGGGCTCTCTGCTGTCAGTGCAGAGCCCACTTCGGATCCTCTGTCCCCCCTACCCCCCCACACCTCCCCTGCTTGTGCTCTCTCGCTCAAAAATAAAAACATTAAAAATATATATTGGATGCTGGGATTATTAATAATAACATTTAATTTTCAAAAACTCTATGAAGAAACTAGTATCCCCATGTACAGGTGAGATTGCTGAAGATAGTAAGATTAAGTAACGCGGCCTAATGTCAAAGAGCTGGGAAACTAGGTGGCATAGCCAAGATTTGGACCCAGGTAGCTTGGCTCTAGAATCTTGGCTGCTAGTCACTCAGTGAAAGGCTCACTACCCCTTGGTCTGCATGCAAATGGATAAATTCACAGAGCAAAATGTCAGAAAGGGCTCCTTGCAGCAAGTTCAAAGGAGTTCTGAGTCTCCTGCCCTGCAGGGGCTCCTTGGGCAGTATTTCTGTCTATGCAGAGGAGAAGGCAGCTGGCAAGAGCAGCTGTTCCCTGATGCACACATGTGCTCCACCTCCTCAACTGTCAACAAGTTCAGAGCTATTCGGCACGTTGGGAAACTTAATTGTGTAAAAGAAGAGTACAGACACCCTGGAAAATGAAATTTCCAATTGTATGAACTACATGCTTTTAATTTCCCCGCAAAGCAAATCCTTTCAGAAGGTAGCCACCATTAGTTGGGATTTTCATTTTTGTCATGAACGGAAAACTGGAATAATACTCCAAGGGTAGGGATGACAGCATGTTCCTAGGAGGTCAGTGCTATTTATAGGATGTTAATCTGTAAAGGCAACATTTGAGAAAAGGCATGACTGAAATATTTAAATTGTAAGGAGTATAGATAGCTGGGAAAAAGGTTTATTTGCAAAAGTCCCAAACTAATTCTGAAATTATTGCCCCTAATGCTGCACCTTCTTTCTCTAAGTTGTGGCATTTAGAGTAATAAAGAAATGGCTGGCAAAGAGGTTTGTATTTCATCTTTATTGCATGAATTACATGCAAGTCACATGCAGTATACAGATGCTCTCCTATTTCATCACCTGAATTTAACTACATGGTAATATGTAGCAGCACTGTGGGGCCAAGTGTCCTGGATATAGAACATCTGGGCTTAGTTTCCAGCCCTGTCTCTAACCAACTTTGTGACCTCAGTTTCCTCACGAAGGGGGCTAGACTGCATAGTCATGATGTTACACAAATAGTCAGAATTATGAGTAAGTGAATGAACTAAAAGGCTTCTTCCAGCTTAAAGACCCTTTGGATTTCATCCTAGACACTATGGGAAATATGGTATAAAACTGTCTCTGAATGGTTTCATCATGTTCTCTGTTGGGAGATACAAAGTTCGTTTCTCTATTAATTTAAAACGAAGGTCTCTCTCCATTGGGCAGGTTGAATGCATGGCATTTCTCCTTTATTTCTGGAGAGCCAATGGTTGATTTTTAACTTTTAGTCTATATTTATAGATATTTTGGAGATGGATCCTATATACACCTAATTTTTTTCTTTCTTTCATTTACAGAGCTATATATTTTTTAAGTTTATTTATTTTGAGAGAGAGAGAGAGAGACAGCATGAGCAGGGAAGATGCAGAGAGAGAGGGAGTGAGAGAGTATCCCTAGCAGGCTCCCCACTGTCAGCGCAGAGCCTGCTGTGGGGCTGGTACTCATAAATCGTGAGATCATGACCTGAGCAGAAACCAAGGTTCAGATGCTTAACCGACCGAGCCACCCAGGCACCCCTACATAGCTAAATTTTAATGAAAAACATCCCTTTAAAAAACATTAACATCTTAAATGTTTAGGTTCTCTAGAAAACCATGAGATTGCACTTATTTCCTGCATTTTCCGCAATAAAAATGAAATGGCAAAATTTAGACAACCTCAGCCCTTAAAAGATAGCTCCAATGACCTATTTCCTAAACCTGAAACCAGGACAGTTGGCTTGACATATACCAAAGTGCTTACAAAAACTAGGTGAATGTATGAAATGAAGATTACCCTAAAAAGTCTACAGGTATTGGTGAATAAGGCAACTCTAACTGACACTGATAGTATCTTTCTTTATCAAGGAAAAGTCACACAGAGAGTGTCAGTCAGGACCTCAACATATGGCCGCACAGATTGTACCCTGTCTGATGCCAGGAGGATTGTGATCTGCACCACAGGTGCCTGCCAAGAGGGACTGTTTGGCACCTTTGCCTAGGTGGTGGGGTAAATGGCACCCCCTAGGATTGTGCAGTGCACAATTTGCACAACAGTAATCAGAGGCTCTATTGGGAATCTCATTAGAAGGAAATTTGTTCTCTGTTGAGGAGATTGGAAGAGGAAGGCTGCTGTTCTTTTCCTAATAAAGTCATACCTCAGATCAGATGGCATTGACAAAAATTCAACTTATTTAAACACTCCTCATCTTTCTTTTTCCAGAAATTCTTTGTCATCATATTCTACCTTCCTTAAGTTCCTAGCAATTCTTGAAAATGCAAATCTGTAAGCAACTCTGAATTTATTTTTTGAGCTTCACTGAAGGGCATATATTACATAAGAGGACATTTAGGAAAAGCTACGAAAGTTTGTAGACTCATTGCATGAGCTCAGGGAAGCGTTACAAGTCATAGGCACTGAAACCACGTGCACATGACCCCAGTACAAGACGCATTGCCCCAGAAATTGTGTGCCTTGTGCCTTGATGTGTTATGCTGTCAAAGAGGAACATCCTCACAGGATGCACTAAGAAGTGAAAACTCTGTTCTGGTCACTTCTCTATATAACTTTGGAAGTGTTATCAAATCAGAAAATAACTACTGGCATTGTCAGTGCAATCCAAGCAGGAGGAATGTATCTGAACGTGAAGGAGGAGGCAGCTTGGTGGAACAGGAGGGAATTCTTCCAAAAGCCTTGGCTCTGCCTCTGAGTAGCTCTGCATTTATGGGCAAGACAGTTCCCTCAGCTCTTTGGGCCAATGGTCTTATCATGAAAGGAGAGTGGTATGAAATTGTTGGAAGTCTCCAAAGGTTAGGCAGGTAAGGTAAATGAGTGAAGTAGGCAGCATTGGTGACAGGGAGTTCTGGAGCAAGTCACTGAGCTACTGGACAGCACAGCACACAGCATCCACATGAAAATGAAGAACAAAAAGCATTTTTATCTTCAGTTTACCCCTGGATCATCACTTGGACCTCTGCTCTCAGCTTTAGATGCCCAGAGTTCTAAGACTACATGAAAATGAAAGAGTTAGGGAAACTATGCATCTTGGCTTGTATAGGATGGTCCTGCTTTTATCCTGGCATCTTGTCCTGGCATAATTATGAACAGCACCCTTCTTCACTCTCAGAAGCGTCCCAGTTTACATGATAAATCAAATGATCACTCAAGGCATGGGGGAATGTGAAAACTGTTCAACTTCACTAGTAATCAAAAAGATGCAATTTCAATAATAATGAGGTTACATATTGCCTATAAAATATTTTTAAATTATTTAAAACATAATATACAATGTCAGAATGAGTGTGATCGGGGGTGCCTGGATGGCTCAGTCAGTTGAGCGTCTGACTTCGAACTCATGAATGGTGAGATCATGACCTGAGCTGAAGTCGGACACTTAATCAACTGAGCCACCCACGCACCCTTGATAAAATGTTTTAAATGTCTTTGCAAAGTTTATACCCCATAACCTGTTAATAATTCAACAAGTATTTATGGAGCACTTACTACATGGGTGGCCCTGAGAGATACTGTGGTGAAAGAGACAGACACTATTTGCCCAAAATGAAAGTTCACTCTAGTAGAGAAACAGACATTACAGCAGAAAAAAGATACCCAACAATTTAGATTACAATTTGTCATAAGTACCCAGAGTAGACTCATACAATGCTGAGAAAGCACGTAGGTAGTGTGTGTATTGGAGGTTGCATCAGAAAAAGGGTTGGTCAGCTGAAGAAGAGGGAGGGTGTTAAAGGCAGAAGAAACACCTTAAACAAAGGGTTTGAGGCTGATAGAAGCCTAGCTTACGTGAGTAGCTGAAAGAAAACCACTAGGTTGGAACAAGAGAGTAAGGGGGAGAGTGGCAAGAGAAGGGGTTGCCATTAAGATCTTTATCCTAACAACCGCTTAAGGACTGTAAAGGCAGATTGACATTTTTAGAAATGTTCTCCTCGGTAGAGAACTACCAGAGGATAGAAGGACCGAGAAGGACAAGAGTGGATGCAGAGAGACCAATTAGGAAGCAAATATAGTAGTCCAGGGAGGAGATAAATGTGGTTTAGGTGAGGGTGGGGAGATGGAGAGAAATAGAAATATTAAAGATATATTTAGATGGGAGAATTAACAAGACCTAGTGACGGAATAGAGAGAGACGTCACTGATGGTTTCCAGCTTTGTATCATAAGCAATTTAGTGGAAAGGTGGTATCTCTTCACTGAAATGGGCAACAAGGAGGGGGTTTGGTAGCAAGCAAAAGAAGGGATGATATTGAATCATTTTTGGACATTTTCTATTTGAGATGGTATAAGACATACAAGTGAACATGCCAAGTAGGTATCTGGATATGTGTGTCTGGAGCTTAGCAGAGAGATCTGGGGCTAGAGATGTAAATATGGGAGATTGTATTTGGAAGCTTGGGTATAGGTGACATGTCTGCCGACAGAGAGAGTAGGAAGAGGTAGGTCACATTTCTATCCCCGAGGAACTCCAGGGTTGATAGATCTAGAAGAAAAATGAGTTTGTAAGAGACAAGGAACAAACTGGGGGGAGGAGACAATAGTTACTCTTTTAAAAATCTAGCCTAAGGACACAGAAATGAGGATCTATATTTATGCATAAAGACGCTCAATGTGGCATTTACAAGAGTGAAAAATTAGTTTCAACCTAAATGTCAAAAAATGGTAAGATATTTAAATAAATTGTGACACATTCATTCTGTGGAATAAATGCAGTCAAATACAATGCTTTTGAAAATCATAATATTAAATGACTAAAAGAGGATATACTATCATACATACGTTATCCACATTTTAAAAAAGTAAATGTTTATTATGCCTAGGAAAAGATGTACCACATGTTAACAGTGGCTAAAGATGGATGGTAATATTGCAGGTGACTTTGTACCTTTGTATCTATTTGTATTTTCAGTTTCTTTACAATAATCACAAAATGGGTAGTAATATTGTTATGAAACAAAGAGAAATTATGCAGATTTATTTTACTTAAAACGAATGCTTCTGAATTTGTTGAAGAATTCCATTAAAAACAACTGTTCAGATGAACTAGAATTTATTTGTATAAATTCTGCGATGAATCCTTTTATAAAACAAATCATTTTCTGGTTCCATAAATCACTTGCTAGTTTGAAGTTTTTGAATGTCAGATTTTATCTCAAAATACGGATTGGTCAGCACACTTCTGAAAGAAAGTTTGAGGTCATAATGGACTGAAGCAGGGGTCAGCAAACTTTTCTGTAAAAGGGCTAAAAATAGTAAATACTTTTGGCTTTGTGTGTCATATAGTCTGCTAAATTCTTTTTAAAGCAACCCTTTAAAAATGTAAAAATTCTTAGCTCTCAGGTCATACAAGAACAGGTTGCAGGCTGGATTTGGCTCACAAGCCATAGATCACTGACCTCTGGACTAAAGGGTGAATGCATAAGAGCAATGCATAATACTTTTTCATTAAAAGTTACCATAATATTGTAATATCAGGACTGAATCTTCAATTATTAGAGTACTAATAACTCTAACAACCCAAACTGGGCTCATTTTTGAACACAAAGCTTGGGTTCATTTTCAACACAAAGCAGAGTAAATGGAAAAGTTCTAAAAAAAAAAAACACTTTTTTAAAAAAGTTTACATATCTTTAATAGAAAATCCTATGCAAATATGCCAAAAAGTTGGCATTTTTCATCTAGAAAGTAAAAGCTAAAGGAAAATTTATTTATTTGTACAATGAGAATCTTTTCCTATTTCTTCTGCAATCTTGGATTTTTGGTATTATGAGGGGAGTGTTGTTGTTATATACAAGAATCAATTCACTTGTTCATGTCACAAATCTGGGAGCCGTCCTTGTTCCCCTCTCCCCAATCCCCATTCCCCTCCCCCTCCATCACCAAGTATACTTAGTGCTGTTAGTGCTCCAAGCAGGTCCCTGTTCCTGGCCACCATATCAACCCCCAAACTGCTGCGAGTATTGGCTATAAGGGCTCACGGCTATCCTGTGTGGTCCAATTTATCCATCCACCCGCATCGAGCCAGGCATACCATCTGATCCACATTGTGCCTGGCACTTCCTGTGTCCCTATCCTGCTTCTCTCCCTTCCTTATAGGTTTATCTCTCAGTAAACCACCTGCATCCAAGTCCCTCTCTAAGCCTTTGCTTCTAGGGAACCTGACCTAAGACACCAAGTCTTAGTGAGTCTACTTCTTAAATATATTTGACTTTCTGACCACTATTTCTGCTTGGAGAAAGGGTACTGGGCCACAATTACAACGTTATTCTAATCTATGAATAAATTTCAAAATTTAGTGTATGATGTCAGGAACTTTTATGAATATTAGGAAATCGTTTTTATAAAATTATGCAGCAGGGATCTGATAAAAACACCCATAAGGATAAAGAACTTGGAAAAGGTTTAGCTTTCAAATGACATTGCTATTAGAATTATTGTTAATATCATTAGTACCAGCGAGTGGAAACAGCTGCATCTCCAATACTATCAATTCTGCTAATTGTTACTGCTTATATTTTTAAAATTATACTAATAACTAATAGCCTATAAATAATCTTCTATTATAAGACCTTTCCCTTTTATTATACTTTAATAGGATCATTGATGCTTAGTATGATGTGACTATTTGCTGACTCCAAAGAATACCTTTATTAGGATATGCATATGTGTTCAATTTATCTTCTCAATTACACCTACATTAAAACCTTCAAAATTAGGTTTGCAAAAACAGGCTCTGTGCAAGCAGTGGAGCCTATATGACTTGTGACCTCCTGCTCCATTGCATTCTGGTTAATGATTCACACTAACCTTCAAGGATAAGCACCAAGTAAATCCAAGGGTTTTGGGTGGCTCTTGGGGAAATATTCACATAGTGCCAAACAGTTTGAGGACTAGACCTTGTGCAGGGTGGGAGCTGGAAGCGTGATGGACACATATCCACAGATAGGGAGATAGTGCGCAGAAGCACATTTTCCCAATGAAAACTTGGCAGTTTTTCCCGACTCCATCTAAAATGATTCTCTCTCCACCTCCGTTGTGGGAGTAGGAAATTAGCCACTTCTGTATTTTGTCAATGAAATGCAATTTTCGTCAACTTATTCATAATTATAACTGGTAAATTTATTATGAAAACAAAGCAGACCATTCTTCGGTTTAATAATCATTGAAATGGGTCATGTTTAGTTAGCCATTATTAGTAAATAAATTACCCAGCAAGAGAGGCTAACATGTTCTTTTCTCCTTACTTTGTGGAGAATTGGTTAAAAACAAAACAAAACAAAACAGAAACCTGTCAGTATGCTCTTATTTAAATAGAGGCGAGTCTAGATTACTTGAATATAAGGAGTCTGATTTTAGGAATTTCTTTTCACTCTCATAAAATGACTTCAGTGAGTTATAGCCACATTTTTCAACCTGAGCATAGGCATGATTGCCCAATCTCCTCCCTCATGCGTGGTGGAGGAGACAGAGACAGACTCTCCCTCAGGTAGGAGCTGGGCGCAGGGCTGGAGGGCAGTGGGTTGGCCTGAGCTGGCAGGTGGGGCCAACAGGCAGTATCTGGGCCCCTATAGGTGGCTAGGCCAAGTCACAATTGCATGGCTATCACCTCCAGGATTTTCCCATGCTACATTCCATGTCTACTCCTATTTACATATGATTTTTCTTTAACCAACTCATTTTTAAAGTCACTCAAAAAAGAAACTTTGGGGGTGCCTGGGTGGCTCAGTTGGTTGAGCATCTGACTCTTGATTTCAGCTTGGGTCATAATCCCATGGGGATTATGGGACTGAGCTCTGCATCAGGCTCTGCACTGAGTGTGGAGCCTGCTTAAGATTCTCTCTCTCTCTCTCTCTCTCTCTCTCTCTCTCCCTCCCTTTCTACTCCTCTGCCTCTCTCCCCACCTTATACATGTTCTCCCTCCCTTTTTCTCTCTAAAAAAAATTAAAAAAAAAGAAACTTTATATCACTATGATTAATGAAATATAAGTATTATTTGGTAAAAATAGAAGTGAAATATACATCTGCATTTTATCAACTTTAAGCACACTTTAAAAAATAATTTTAACCCCTCTGAAATTGGAATGTGTCTTAGAATCCATGGCAGCTTGCAATTATAATTAGCAACCTCTCTGTTGTTCTCAGCAGCACGTAAAATAATGATGTGTTTTACATATCAATGGTATATTAGATTTGATGAATATGGTAAATTCTATAAGAACAATGTTATTAAACTTGTAAAAATGAAAACTAAAAATGCCGAACAAAAAAAAAATACATCAAAATGACATATAAAATGTATGGCTGCAAATAAGCTTCTTTTTGAGAGGAATGGCACTTTTTGATCCAAATAGCTAGATACCCTAACTGATGGTTTCAGACAAAGATAAGGTTTCACACTGATGACACAAATCTGTCAGTTTCTATATCACCCCACATTAAAAATCTGAACTTGCATGAGGATATCATTGGACAGCTCACCAAATATTTAATTATTTTTTCTGTAAAATATAACATAGTTAAGTGTACCTATACATACTCTGCAACATCAGGAAGTGACATTTCAACATATCACTGAATTAAAACAGAGATGCCTGTGGAATTCAGTGTTTGGGAATCCTTCCTTATTGATGTTATTCCTGGCTGTCTATACTTCTAACGGGCATGGCCAAGGGTTCAGTTATTGAGGGCTAGAAACAATTGATGATTATATCTGAGCACCTTGCCTCTGGTTTATGAGGTCCAGGTAAGGTTGATTACCATGGCACTACCTATATTTGTTTCGTCCTAACCAATATTCTCTGTGAAATCACAGGTTTTATGTGTTCAATTCCCCTTCCTCCAATATTTATGAATATAAACACAAGACTATCAAAAGACACTTATCTGAGTATCACCTAAAAATTATTGTGTACCACACTCTGGGAAACACTCATCTAGATGAAGCACCAAATAGAAAGGACTCAGCAGAAACAGGGACTATTGGGTTACAGCTAGAACCAGATGGGACAGGTGGGTTAAGAAGGGCAGTTAGGAGGCAAAGACTGGAAAGGCTGCCCAGGACCAAGAGCATTGACCCAGACCCGTAGAGAAGGCTGTTGGGTAGGGAAGTGCTACCTTAAGAAGATAACAGCATTCATCTATGTGTTCCTCTGTTCATTCAGTTACTCATTCATTCCAATACCTACTGTGTGTCAGGCACTGGGTTGGACTCTGGACAGAAAGAGTTGAAAGAGGTCAAAGAGCTTACATTCCAGAAAGGAAACAAAGAATATCCATGATTTCAGTTGGGTTTCAAACTATTTGGGTGGACATGGTCAAGAGTGCTATGAAAAAGATGTTGGGGTGCCTGGGTGGCTCAGTCGGTTAAGCAACCGACTCTTGATTTTTGCTCAGGTCATGATCTCACAGTTCATGAGATAGAGCCCTGAGTTGGGCTACATACTATGAGCGTGGAGCCTGCTTGGGATTCATTCATTCTCTCTCTCTCTCTCTCTCTCTCTCCCTCCCTCCCTCCCTCCCTCCCTCCTCCTCCTTCTCCTCCTCCTTCTCCCCCACTCATATGCGTGTGTGCTCTCTCTCTCAAAAAAAAAGATTTTTTAAAGTTTATTTTAAGAAAATAAATACAATGAAAAAAGATATTGGAGGGAGCATTTAACTCAATGTGGACAGCTCAGGAAAGCCTTCTCAAAGGAGTGATGCTTGAATTGAGTTTTGAGGTACAAACAAAAGTTGCAGAAGTCCTCCCGGGGCCAACTGATGAAAAGACATTGCAATCTCAGGGAATAGTATGGCCAAAAGTTTGGAAGTGTAAGAAAGCATGGTCTGTTACCCACAAATAACTTGAAAAGACAGTAAGTATCAGAGGATATTAGAGAAAGAGGCAAGACATGGCAGGAAAGCAAGAGCTGGATGTGAAGGATACCGAGTTTGAACCTGAACTTGAAACTAATAGGGACCTGAAGGCTTGTAAAACAGAAATGGCTGGATTATATAAGTGTTTTATATTTAGACTGATGAAAAGTACATTCTGTAACAAAACATAACCCGAAAGCCTTAGCCAGAGTTCTGGGGGGTCAGCATATGGAGATCTGCATCATTGTAGAAATAATTTGAAGTATAATCAAGGAAGAGTGGGCTGCTGAGTAAGAGTGGAAGTATAGATGATTAGCATTGCTGATGGGAGGCACTGGACAAGCCACACACAAGCACCATGAAACCTCCCAGGTGAGACTGAGAGTTTGGAAAGAAAAGAAGAGGAGAAGCAAGTGCTAAACTTTGCAATGAAGGCAGAGGGATGGCTGAACCAACAAATAACAACGACAAGGACAGCTGGAGTCCTCAGGTAATTCATAGGATCAATTCTATGTCTTTATATCTATATTCGTTTGTTCTTTTTAAATACATTTTTATTATGTAAACACTTCAAACATTTACATAATTGAATAGTATAATAAACCCTCATGTACCTATCACCCAGCTCTGGCGACTATCAACCCTTGGCAATCTTATTTCACCTATAACTGTCCTACTCCCCCACACCCACTAGATTTTTTTTTTTTTTTTCAGTAGGCCTCGTGCCCAGCGCAAGGCTTGAACTCACGACACTGAGATCAAGACCTGAGCTCAGATCAGGAGTTATACGCTAAATCGACTGAGCCACCCAGGTGCCCCACCCACTAGATTATTTTGAAGGAAATCTCAGACATCATATTATTGAAGACAATGGTCTTTTTTCTCAACCCAAACTTATATTGGAATTATAGGATATGATGAATCTTGTACTGTGGCTAACTAGAAAAACACTGAAAATTAACAAATACAGAAGGAAAGTCTACTCTAATTTAAACAGAAATTAAATCTAAGAAAATATGAACATGATTATCAGTTAAAGAAAGGAGTAAAACAGAATAATTTATAAATAACATGGATTTGGTAAACAAGGTTATTAACAAAATCTCATGACATGAATTAAACTAATGAAGTTAAATATACGAGCAGGAAGCATACAGAAATTTAATTTAAAAATGTGGAAAGCATCAAAGAAGTAAGCTATGAAATAACTATGAGATGGGACAGAAAAACCTAAAAGCAGAAAGAGACCTAGGCCCAGGATACAATGGGGAAGCAAATTAAGTGTAAGTTAGAATATAGTGCAGCCCATTTAAATTTTTTTTTTTTCAACGTTTATTTATTTTTGAGACAGAGAGAGACAGAGCATGAACGGGGGAGGGGCAGAGAGAGAGGGAGACACAGAATCGGAAACAGGCTCCAGGCTCTGAGCCATCAGCCCAGAGCCTGATGCGGGGCTCGAACTCACGGACCGTGAGATCGTGACCTGGCTGAAGTCGGCCGCTTAACCGACTGCGCCACCCAGGCGCCCCTAGTGCAGCCCATTTAAAAGAGATCCCAGTTGGGGCGCCTGGGTGGCTCAGTCGGTTAAGCGTCTGACTTCAGCTCAGGTCACGATATCACGGTCCGTGAGTTCGAGCCCCGCGTCGGGCTCTGGGCTGATGGCTCAGACCCTGGAGCATGCTTCCGATTCTGTGTCTCCCACTCTCTCTGCCCCTCCCCCGTTCATGCTCTGTCTCTCTCTGTCTCAAAAATAAATAAACGTTAAAAAATAAAAAAATTAAAAAGTTAAAAAAAAATAAATAAAAGAGATCCCAGTTAATTTCTCCATTCTGTAATTACTTACTGAGCACCTGCCACACATAGGGCAGTGCTCACTGCTCCGGAATGTCACGTGCCTTTAGTAAACCATCTTTGCTGCTTAAAGACAAGGCAACAAGTGACCTGGGGGCAAGCAGCTGTGTCTACCTGATTCTGCCTGAACCTCATCCAGATTCTTAAACACCTGGCTTCTTGAGAAAGGGAGGCAACTGGAAGGGGTTCAAAGAAGTGGAACAGAAAATAATTAGAGGAAGAGATTGATTTAAACAGAAAGATCAAAGGAATCAAATATAGGGAACTTGGCTAAGCTAGGGCTCAAGGAAAAAAAAAGAGCTATTTGAGGCATGTAAAGAGTGAAGCAAAATAAGAAATACTGAGCTGGTGCACAGAGCATAATGGAGAGCCCTAGGCTGGAAATCAACCCAGGGAAAGGCAGGCAGAGGGCAGGGCCAGGTGCTTACCTGCACAGCACGGTACAACAGCCGGATTGAATACATTCTGATATTAAACAGGCTTCTCTTTGATGGCTACCTTGTGTTAGAACAACAGCTTCAGGAGAGCAGACATTATTTTCAACCTTTCAACTTTGGAAAAGAAAGTGTGTTAAATCACTCCTGCCCTGGCCAGCAGGATAGGGAGCACAGGAGATGTATTTTCTCTCAAATGTAATTCCTAAGTAAGTTGTAATGTTCCTCACTCCCACAAAGTTTTTTCCAGTCAGCAAAAATTTTACCAGTGAAGGCAGAGAGATAAAGAGGGAGTGAAGAGAGAGGGGAGAGGGGAGAGGGGAGGTAGTAGGGGGAAAGAGAGAGACATCTGTATTGGCTCTATGGTTTCTGTTTTAAGTTTTCACTTAAGGTCTTATTGGCTTTATTTTGGCAGCTGTTTTTAGTTACCAATCAATGTCTTTCAGACCCTGGGTCCTTGTTTTTTTGGAGGGGTCAACTTTATCTGTTTATTTTAAAATACATCACACATACAAAGCAGGATACAAACACATATATACACAGTTTAAAGAATAATGATAAAATGAACCCCATCTCTCCATTTTAAGTCAGATCATTCTGGAGTCCCTGATGCCCTGAGTATCCTACCTTGGTCACAGTTTTCTCTCTGCCTCTCTCTCCCACCTCACAACACTATCCTAAAATGTAGCTTAATCCTTTGCCTTTCCTTATAGTCTAACTACAAGGTATTTTTGAGAGTTTGGCTAAGTTACTCCATGGTTTTGCTGCCTTGTCACCCATTTTGTTGGCCAAGTGGCCTGTGGGGCCTTCAACTGACACTAGCCCCCCTGGGCAAGCACATGCCCTAGACAACAGCCCACAGAGTCACAAGCAAATGTATGCTCCTGATATGACACCTCTAATCGAACTTGTGATCACCAGTGTCCCTGCTTCCCAGGGTCTTTTCCTGAGGTGCCCCTTAGATAAGACGTTATAGAACTTCTCAAAACTCTGCCTCTTTTGGTTTGAATAAGGTTTCTTATTGTCATTAAACCTATAGTTGAATATTCATGGTGGTCCTCTCCCCTACTCCCAGGACAGGACTAGTAAGGGCCAAAGGGACTTGCTTCTTTACGCAGTGGTCAGGAAAATTAAAAACAGTTGAGTTCATGACACTGTTGCTCCAGTTGGAAACAGGACTCAGAAAAATGGATGGATGAACCATACATGGCACATCACCATGAAGAAGTGTAGGTGTTCGTTACTCTTTGTCTGGGGACAGGATCTTGGAATTCAGTATCCTTCGGGGACAGCACCATTAATTCCACGCTTTTTGGGGCAGTGTCTTCTTGCTCCAGCCCTGTGGTAGATCCAGTGGCAGCCCCCCTCCTCAGTGCCGGGTTCAAGGAAGAGGCACACTCAACTCTGTTTCCCTTTTCCTTTTGACCCCTTTCTTGAGGTTGGAATCACTCGTTCAGGGTCCGCCCTGGTTAGGCTGAACTCATCAAACACTTGGCCACTACCCAAAAGTTTTGACCATATGCCCTATCTCAATCCCCTCAAATCCAAACTTCTGGAACTGGACCAGGCTTCGATTTGTCCTATATCAGGCCACCTCCACTGTGATTCCCTGATCCCTCCCTTCTCAGCACCAACCCAGCAGAGCTTAACTGTATTGTTGATTTGGCTAGACAAGCAAGGGGTTCCATCCCACCTGGCCCTCCCTAGGTTCTTTAGCAATTCTGAGGCCTTGGAGATTACAGATTTTAAATAAGTGGAAGGATCAAGGGTGCCTGGGTAGCTCAGTCGGTTAAGGGTCCAACTCTTGACTTCAGCTCAGGTCATGATCTCACCGTTTGTGTGTTCAAGCCCCATTTTGGGCTCTGTGTTGACAGCTTGGAGCCTGCTTAGGATTCTCTATCTCCTTCTCTCTGCCCCTCTCTTGTTTGTGCTTTCTCTCTCTCTCTCAAAATGAATAAACATCAAATAAATAAATAAATAAATAAATAAATAAATAAATAAACAAACAAACAAATGGAAAGATCAAAGCTTATAAAGACAAGAGGCAGGCAGTTTTAAATTTTCTGATCCCCGCCGCCCCCCCCCCCCCCCCCCCCCGCCGCCACCCTGGAAACAGCTTAAAGATGCATGAAGTTATAGAGAGAGAAATCTGGAAATTTCTTCTCAGCTTTTTTTTTTTTAATTGGGGTAGAATTATATAGAACATTATATGTATTTCAGGTGTGCAACATTATAATTAGACATCTGTATGTACTACCTAGTGATCACCACCCAGTCTAGTTACTATCCATTGCCATATAATTGACCCCCTTTACCCACCTACTCAGCTATTTTATACTAGCTCTTTACAAATATAAGACATTCCTTAAAGACTAGGTGAAATTCGAGTACTTCTAAAATCCTGTGAAACTGGTATAGCTCAGTGGAGACATAGGGTATTAGAAGCTGTGATAATCTGAAAATTATTGCTATAATATCTAAAATTCCCTCTTCTTGCTCTCTCTCTCTCCCTCTCTCTCTTTTTATTCCAAGAAGTCCAGGATGTTATGTGCAGAATATATGGCTTTTAGCAAAAGCTGGCTCTTGAGCTTTGAATTGGCTTGGGCTCACTCTTCTCTATTTTTATATCCTCTCTTCCCATTCATTCAACAACAAACAGTTATTGAACATCTAGTAAGTGTCAGGTATAGTGCTAAGCACAGGAGATTCTATGGAAAAACAAAACTATGGCTTTGGTGCCTCCCTTCAGAGAAGCAAAAGAGGCAGTAGAGGGACAGAGGTGCCTGGTGGCTCAGTGGGTTAAGCATCAGACTCTTGATTCTGGCTCAGGCCGTGATCTCACGGTTTGTGCAATGGAGTCCCATGTCAAGCCCCTCGTCAGGCTCTGCGCTGACAGCAAGGAGCCTGCTTCGGATTCACTCTCTCCCTCTCTCTTTATGCTCCTCCACTGCTTGCGTGTGCACTCTCTCTCTCAAAACAAATAAACAAACATTTGAAAAAATTTTTTAAAAAAGAGCTAATAGAAGGACAGAGGTCTGCAAAGAAAGAAGGAAAAGCAAGAGTGTGCTAGGTGTGTTATGGGAGCGTTTCAGGAGCCAATGGGGATAGCATGAAGAGAGTTATTAATTCAGAATAAGAGAGAGAAATAGAACACCGGGAAGTGGATGGCTTGGGGTGCAAGAGGTCTTAGGGGAGAGTGAAGATCTTGAGCTGAATTATGAAGTGTAGTCGCAGGACACATTAGAGTCTGAGAGAACTTTTGATCTACCCTATTTCTGAAGTTTAAGAAGGTGACCCTTGGGGCGCCTGGGTGGCTCAGTCGGTTAAGCGTCCGACTTCGGCTCAGGTCATGATCTCGCGGTCCGTGAGTTCGAGCCCCGTGTCGGGCTCTGTGCTGACAGCTCAGAGCCTGGAACCTGTTTCAGATTCTGTGTCTTCCTCTCTCTCTGACCCTCCCCCGTTCATGCTCTGTCTCTCCCTGTCTCAAAAATAAATAAACGTTAAAAAAAATAATAAAAAAAAGAAGGTGTCCCTGTCCATATTTGCATGGGTAGTTGGTAGCCAGGACAGGACTTGTTCATGGAAACCATCTGCCCTTTCCTTCCTAATACGTGCCTTTTGCGGTAGGCAGTGGGTGTGTGCCCAGAAATGAAGGCAGAACTTCCTCTTCCTTGGCTTTTACAGGTTAAGTCAGACCACTTGATATTTTAGTTCCTGGGGGCTTGGCTTCCAGTCATTGGGTGATGGGTTTAAAGATTTAATTTCAGGGGTGGGGGTCCTATCTGGTTTCTGTTTCTTTTCAGTTTCATCTAGAAACTGGAAGGCAGGATACGCTCAGGGGGTACCTGACTTCATCAGCACCAGCTGGAGGCTGTGGTTTATCCTTCTGCCTGTCTCACAACCATTCACCTGGGTCCCTTTGGTGACCACCGTCCTCTGATCTCAGAACACAAGATTCTAGTGGCAAGACCCACCTCCTGACTTCTACATTCACTGAAACCATTCACTAGGGTGGGTATGGCCTCAAGCCAGCCACCTCCTCTCTCTTTTCCAGGCAGCCCCTTCAGGTCAGCCTGGAAGCCGGGATGATCCCACCCCCTGCCCCCCAACCAAGTATGTGAGAGGTGGGTTCTTCTGGAGATAAACCCGAGGCATTACGGGGGCCACTTGCACTGCCGTGAGAAGAGATGGCTGTGAGGAGACAGAAGAACACGGCAGTGAGGGGGATTCTCTAAAATTTCAGAAGCTGAATTGCCTTTGTGGGGGAGGAGCTGATGCACCTGAAAACTATTTGCAAGGCTTTACTGCTCAAGTAAAATTCGTACTGAAATGCCTGTAATCTTTTCAAGAGATTTTGATGTTCACTTAATGTTTCCCTTTCAGCAGAATAAATGTAGACTCGGTCCCTGTTTTTCATGCGCTTAGGCTCTGGTTTTGTAAAATGATATAGGTAGGCTAATTCCTATTGACCCTTCAGAGAAAGAAATCATATATTGTTATTCAAGAAGCACATGTAATTTTATCTCTTTTTAAAAGCCCCAATCAAATAGATTACCTTCCTGAGCTATGAACAAATTGAAATGCACACGGATCTGCAAGGTTAAAGAGCAAGAGGATAAGGACTTGCATTTGAAAGAACAAGGTCTTCTGGCTGTCATTTGGTGCTGCAAAGATTCTCTTAAATGAGTAGAGAGGAAACCAGCTGATTCTGAAACCGAAAAATCTCTCTCTCCTCTCTCAAAAGGGATGACATAGGTGTGTCAGAGCAAACAGTGTCTTGCATTTCTCCAATAGTCTTCTTGAAGGTAAAAATACTTCCCCAAAGCCTCTACTATTCTTCCCCTGCGCAGGCCACCATCACCTCTGCTCTGGACTACGGAAAGAGCTGCCTACTGACCATCCTTGCTTTTACCTTTGTCCGTACAGGATTCACTCTTCACTCAGTAGCCAAAGGGATCTTTTAAAGATCATTTTTTTTTAAATTTTTTTTTTCAACGTTTATTTATTTTTGGGACAGAGAGAGACAGAGCATGAACGGGGGAGGGGCAGAGAGAGAGTGAGACACAGAATCGGAAACAGGCTCCAGGCTCTGAGCCATCAGCCCAGAGCCTGATGCGGGGCTCGAACTCACGGACCGCGAGATCGTGACCTGGCTGAAGTCGGACGCTTAACCGACTGCGCCACCCAGGCGCCCCTAAAGATCATTTTTTAAAGCTTACAACTCTCCAATGGCTTCCCAATGTAGTTAGGATGCAATTCAAACTTATCTGGATTTCTTGATAGAGATAATATGTGCAGCATAGTATGAGCAGAACAAGTCTCATGTGAGTCCATCTCAAGCCGTGCAAGATGTTTAGCATCCCTGGTCCCTGCCCATTAAGAGTCAATTGTTCTCAGTCCTCAACTCCAGCATTTTGCATCCAAATCACTATCTGCATATCTTCAAACACCTCCAGGAAGGTGTTTCCTCCCCATCACCCCCCCCCCCCCAAACCCTCTATTAGCCTACTTGACCTGGACCCTGCTTACCTTCAACCTCAGGATCTTTGCACAGACAGTTCTCTCTGCCTGGACTGCTCTACTGCCAGACTAACTTTGTTGGGCTCTTTTTCCATATTCAAGTCTTAGCTTAAATGTCACCTCCTCAGAATGGCCTCACCTGACCACCCCATCTAAAATAGCAATACACACACACACACACACACACACACACACACACACACACAGAGTTAATTTCTCACTGTGCACATATCACTATACATGATTTTCTCCTTTATTTGTTTACTTGTTTATTGTCTGTCCCTCCTTCTAGAATGTAAGTTCTATGAGAGCAGTGTGTTTTGTTTGCTGCTACATTCCAGCACTCAGGCATAAATTTGTATAAATGTCTATTGACTGAATTAAGGAGATGCCATGAAGTTATAGATCACTTAATCACACACATAAAAATGTCAGGAAGAAGCAGAAAATCATTATGAAATTCAGTTTTCAGATAAGGCACAGAGATACTAAAAATAACAAGTCCCACACTGAATATTAATGATGGAGGGAGGAACAAAACTAGAAATGCCATTACCTCCTTATGAAGTCACAGTGGATTATCCAGTATAAGGCAATCCATTAGATAGGTCACACAAAAAGACAAATAACATACAAAGACTATAATCAACATAATTCCCTTGTCCCTACCACTTTAAGGCTAACTGCCCATGTGATCACCACTATCTATATCCCAGTTGCATTTCATTTTACTTTACGGGTTATACCTTCTCAAATCTAGGCTCAAAAACTTAGATTCACCTTCAGAGAAAGGGAGGGAGAAGGAAATAAGTTGTATTGTTCCCTATGGAACAAATTTGAATACTTATCTCTCATCTAATTCTAGTAGCTGACAAAACTGATCCATGAATGAAGTATAGTGTAGGGATGGCAAATACATGGCATCCGTGTTGCCCCTCTCCACTCTTGCACCATGGGCATGTATGGCTCACCAATTCCAGAACTCTCTCCTGCTGAGCACCCATTCTGCCAGGGACTCCTCAACTCAGTGCTCCAGGCAGCTGCTACCAGTGAATCAAAGCTGGCATACAAGTTAAACATCTATTGCCAGCCTTGGAATAGTGGAAAGAGACAATCTTTCCAAGTACATCTGAATTTGAATACCATACCTGTTGTTTGTCACTTACAAGACCTTGGTTTTTTACCCTCTTTCTGTTTGTTTCATGATACCAAACAAGGGTTGTTAGAAATTACAAATAACATTATGTAAAGTGTTTAGCACAGTGCTTGTTACAATTAGAATTCAATAATAGTACTGTTTAGCTGTGGTTAGAAGAAGGCTCCAAGAATAGAGCAGGTGTAATTTTGGAAGGTGGGAGGAGTGCAGGTCATTAGATACACTAGAGTGAGATTTAGTATTGGACCAGTGGAGTGGTTCCCAAGGTGGTTCCCAGGCCACCTGTGAACTTGTCACAAATTGCAGATACTCAAGTTCTAGCCTGGACCTACAGATCAGAAGCTCTGGGGATGGGTCCCAGAATTCTGTGTGCGAACAAACCCTCCAGGTAATTCTGATGCCCGCCGTGTCCAGTTCGGGAACCACTGTGATAGAGAGAGGGACAGGGAGGGAAAATAGAAGTGATGAAGCCAGGGGAGAAGACTGTCTGCTCACCTGGTGATGAATCAGAGAAGAAACAAGGAGAGCCACCCCTCACAGAGGCCATGTCAGCACTCCCCACCCCAGTGGCAACTCTCTCCAGGCAGGATAGCAGTTTGCCACAATATACAAAACAGACCAGAGCACACTAAGAGAAAATGGGCTTGTAGGACAAAATTAGGTAAAAGGAAAACGTCCCAAATGCAGCCCCAGTGCAGGTAGACAATAGACTAAACTTGAAAGGCTCTTTCTTTGAGTAGAGGTAGGTGGCCATTGTCCTTGGTTTTTTCAAACGCAGCTTTGACCAGGGCAAGAAGCTGGTCTAGACACTCCCTCGAGCTTCTCCAGCTTGGCAATTTCATGAACAAACTGTATCTGACAGCTCAGGGTGGATAGTGGGGGTCGGGAGGAGGTATGTCAGGAGATGCAATCCTCTACCAGGACTTCTCTGCTCTACCTGTTCAACCTAGACCACTTGCTTTCCCCCATTTCCACCTCTTCATGCCAGACACAGAAGTGCTTCCCATGCAGTTAAAAGTTACAAATATTTTTAAAGAACATAATCAATCTGAAGTCCTGTGTGACTCAGCAGGTTTTAAACCCATTTCCAAAGTTAACCCCTGCAGCCAGATCTATGATTGCCTTAGCATCTACTTATCTTTGGTTCCACCTAATTAGAAACTTAAATTCTCATTAAAAATTTAATTTACACATCCTTAGACACATACTCACTTGCAGAATGTTCTAAAGGGTGTAGACAAGATCTAAGGCCAGTATCTTATTAAAGTACAAGGATCTTGTTAGAGACTATCAGACATTCAGATCCAACATAATTATTGAGCACCTACACTGCCAAATTTCCTGCCTTTCCCACAACCATGTGCATAGGTATCATCATCAACTCTATAATGCAGAATGCAGAACAGAGGCTCAGACACAGAAAGGAACGAGCTCAGGGTCCCCACAGCTACTTTAAGTGGCCAAGTGTGGATCCTAAACACCGGTGTCCTGACAGAGGTGTTTAATCTACAACTAGAAGATCGGCTACAGGGGTGACCTTCCCTTAATTTAGTTAAAAATGACAGTTCTCCATTCCCAGCTGATGTGTGTGCTGTGATTTGTACTTCCAGTGGAATGTTTCTGCTGCTGAAATTTATCACCACCTTTCCAAACTGGTGGAGGGAATGTTTTCATTTTAAAAGTATGTTATACACAGCCCTCTTGCAAATAAGGCAAACTTGTTCTTGGCTTGAAGTGAACGATGTAAACTCTAAAATTAACACTAACCATGTTCGTAATGACAGCTATGTGCATGTTAGGAGATTTGACCAAAAAATATCATTTGGGTATTATTGAAACATTTGGAAAACGTGCCTCACAATAACCAAAAACTCACTTCAAATATGTTTTTAAACTTAGCTTTGGATAGATCCCCTCTGCTGAGATTCTAAGGTGGCTTACCATTGTTGTTCAAGCATACGGAATATTTTTATACGAAAGGAAAACTCCCAACTGTTCTTGTGTCTCTGAACACAGAAGTGGGTTTACTTTAAGAAGAACGTCCAGGGAGCCTGGTTAATAACAAGGAATGGGTTTCCTAAGAAGACTGGGCATCTTATTTTGAAGGAGGGTGAGAAGAGGGGGTGAACCGACTATGGTTCTAAAGTTGTGCTACGGAGCTGGTTTCTGTTCTCAAAACACATTTCCTCCCCCAAGGAACAATATAGTTTCCTAAGTCACAGAAAAAGAAAGAAATGAAAAATCACATTTATGGAGGCTCTTCTGGGTTCAGGTTCCTCTAGTGCTTTTCACATTGTTAATTATTTACTCTCTTCACAAATAAGGAAACCAAGGATCAGACTGGCAGTGTAACTCACCCAAGGTTATGGAATAAATGAAGGGACCGAAAATTTAACCCAGACATCTTCTAAGTCCAGGTCCAATTGATTTTTTCCACTTCAATGAAAGTCCCTCCCAATAAGGTACCACTTTAATGGTGAGGAAACTGAGACACAGATAAAATAGTTTGCCTCAAGTTGTGTCGTCAGTCTGAGACTGAGGGTCACTGTGTGAAATGTTCAGGAAGCCACATCTTTTTTCCTTTTCAATGCCTAGATTTAGCTTATGAAAGATCACAGTATGTTACTTTTAGAGATTTTCCAGCTTTGGGGATGGGATTTTGTTTTTCTTGGCAGCATTCATTTTTGAAAGCAGTATATTTGACACTGCTTTCTGGATTTAGCTTGATACAAAATGAAGCAAAGTTAGACCCACGCACTCTGCTCTCTTCCAAATTGTGAATGCGTGAGTTAACTTTTTGCTCAGGACATCAGCGTTTCTGAAGGAGTAAGGCCCAAGTAGAGTCTTGTGATTTTTAGAATCGGTGGATCTTTCTATTCAGCAAGCTATAATCACCACTTTGCCCACCCATCATAAGTGAGAAGAGAGAAACTCTTGCACTAAAGAATCCCTGTTGATAAAGCAAAATCTTTGTTTCATGAACATTCTGTCTTTAGAAAGCAAGGGATAGAACACTTGCTACTTAATAATAAGAATTCTTCAGTGAATACTCAGATGAATGAGTATTTCTTAAAGGCATGGAGTATGTAAGGAATGTTAATCCAGCCTCTGTGTTCACTCCCCCACACAACAACTGTAAAGAAATCACTGGCCTCTGAGTGATGAATGGACCCGGACTCAACCAGGAGGGAAGGCAGCCCCAAGCTCTGTAATGTGGCATCTCCCTTTGTAAACTCCTGGGTGGACTTCTTTTTTGGTTGTAGCTGATGAATGCACTCAGTTAAAGGATTTCGGATACATTGTAAAATGACCATCAAGTGTTTCTCCTCCTCTGCCATGCCCACCTCTTTTTATCCTATCAATAAAATCCCAACCCCAACTGTATACATCTCAGGCTTTCATAGACACACTTCTAGCACATCCTCAGCTGTTAAAAAGTTCTATTGGTTATTTCCAATTAATGTCTTAGGAGGCCCCAGGCCAGGGGGGGAAAATAAATCAGGAAGCTGAATTAGTAAATGACAGAGCAGTAATCAGCTTAAATGAGACTTCTTCCAGCCCTTTGCTTGCGGATGACACAGAATTTGCAAGCTTAGAAAATCTCCCTTCTCTGCAGGTGGTACTGTGGGGATACCAGAGATGTGTTTCCACAATCATCATCTTATTTATTTATTTAGTCTTCTGCTGCAGTACGCCAAGCAGGCACCGGCACCCCCATCCCCACCCCGTGCTCTGTGCAGGCAAACCCTACCTGCTAAACAGCCAGGCTGCACGAAGCATTAAGGCTGCAGCCTTCCATACCAGTAGACATTGCAAACATTCAGGTATACTTTCTCATCTGCAGTCAGCCCTGTATCTCCAGCTCTGCAAAGCCTTTAGCACTTGCAGAGGCATTATTTCCTCCCAGCTATGTTTGGTTTAAACTTGAAGTTGACCAGGTTCTACAGCTCAGGAGTCTAAACTGACCCCTGCAGGCTTTTACATAGAATCTGTCCCTCTTCCTCTGCTGAATATGTTTCCCCTGCCCTGTTCTGGAATGCCTCAGGGCCCTCTGTAACCTTGATGCCTCTTCTCCACTGGAAGTTAGAAGCATCCTCACTGGCTGCATTATTGCACATTTCCCTGGTAACCTTGTTTTTTTCTTCAACTAAAACTTCTCCATAACACCTCCCCTGTTGACCCTGAAATTCTCTAGCCCTCTGTAACAGCTTTTCCAACCCGCCTGTCACAAGAGTGATTGTAGAGGGCAAATTGGGGAAAGGAGGTTTGGAGACTCACCTGCAGAGCTGCAAGGATCAGACACAAGGATGGGGCTGCAGGCAAACTTCCCAGGGACTGTCTGCAGCCAAGTCTCCTGGCCTTAAAGGGACAGGGCACTTTTCACCATATAAGGAAGACAGTTTCACTTGGGGCCTGTTTGGGCAAAGCAGCTCCTTCTCTTGATGATTGCAGAGGCTGAAGCCTTCCAGGGAAATCTGGAGCCTGTCAGTTCTCAGGGATCTGTACCCAGTAGGCAGCTTGGATAAGGCACAAGAATGGTGTTTGGCAGGCCATTTTCAAAGGCCAGAAAACCCTCTGTCTGGGGCCTGTCTCCCTACAGAAAAGGTAGTGACTGGGAAGACTTTCTCAATTAGATGAAAGGGCTTCTGCTTCTATTTCAGGTTTGGCTTCCTCGAAGCCAATGATCCTGCTCTTCTGAACAGCTTGACCCCCTTCCTCCTGACTTTGAGACTAAAGAGAGAAGACTCAAGAGTGGTAAAGCTCGTGGTTTGAGATTTTCATTACGACACATTAGCAGCGCACCCTGACAATGACTGAAGTGGAGATGATTTTGTTATTTCAGCTGGCAGAGGCCCTTCTGAAACAGATAAACACACACAGTTCTCAACCAAGGCCATGTCCACTCCTGACAACCCTTCCTGGGCTCCTGTGGCTGAAGCCCACAGCTGAAGTTTGAGGACTGCTTTATCTTTCAAATGTCAGGGATGAGAAGGTGTTTTAGCAAAAGCAAACATTTTCTGCTGATGGTAGTCAAATGCAAGCCTGTCCTGTTGGTTTGGGGTGGATTAAAAGTAGTTATAAAATGTTAGAGTCTAAGAAAAGAAAAGTGGAACCTAATTTAGTTATCACTTGGGTATTTATATACCTCTTTCTTCACTCCCAAGTGGATATTGTCTCTTTATTGCCTGGCTCCTCCTCTACCTAATACTTAGTATCTGTACCATACACAGTAAAACCTTGGATTGCAAGTAACTTGTTCTGCGAGTGTTCTGTAAGACTAGCAAACATTTCTAATAAATTTTATCTTGATAAAACGAGCAATGTCTTGCAATGTGAATAGTATGTGACATCGAATGTCACATGATCACAATTGAGTCAATGTTCTTGAAATTCACTTTGGTATACAAGTGCTCAGGGTTACAAGCATGTTTCTGGAAGGAATTATGCTTACAAAGCAAGGTTTACTATATTTGGGATCTTTTAAAAAATTCAATTTGGCCCCCGATTACATAGTTTGGTACTATTCTCATATCTTGCCTTTTTATGTAGATTTTGATTCTTTTTCTTTAAAAAATTTTTTTTTAATGTTTATTTATTTTTGAGACACAGAGAGAGACAGAGCATGAACGGGGGAGGGGCAGAGAGAGAGAGGGAGACACAGAATCGGAAGCAGGCTCCAGACTCTGAGCCATCAGCCCAGAGCCCGACGCGGGGCTCGAACTCACAGACCGCGAGATCATGACCTGAGCTGAAGTCGGACGCTTAACCAACTGAGCCACCCAGGCGCCCCTAAAAATTTTTTTTGAACGTTTATTTATTTTTGAGAGACAGAGAGTGCAAGTGGGGGGAGGGGCTGAGAGAGAGGGAGACGGAATCCAAAGCAGGCTCCAGGCTCTGAGCTATCAGCACAGAGTCGGAAGTGGGGCTGGAACCCACAAACCACAAGTCATGACCTGAGCCTAAGTCAGATGTTCAACTGACTGAGCCACCCAGGCACCCCAGATTTTGATTCTTTAAGGACAAAGACCACTCATATTCTTCCATACTCTGCTTAACACCTAGCCTGGAACAAGCATATAGTAGACTGGGAAATATTTGCTGATAAAACCAACTGGATGGAACCCAGGGTTTTTTACAATGTTTACACAGTTTTATGAATAAAATGGGTTTTTACTAAATTATTGCTATTGTCAAATAAATCCAGTCTCTTTGCTTTATTGTCTCTTTTATTTGAACTAGTATATATTTTCCATATCATCAAATTTCCTTCAAGGGCAGAGGTTAATATTTAAAATAATTTCTCTAAAAGGTAGTCATGGTAAACTCTGATTCCTAGGATTAGGAACTTAATCTAAGGGAATAATTAAACAGAAGCAAAAAATTATATAAACAGAGATGTTCATTGTATCGCTATCTGTAATAGTAGAAATAAGAAATTACTAGGGTGCCTGAGTGGCTCAGTTGGTTAAGCATCCGACTTCAGCTCATGATCTTATGGTCCGTGAGTATGAGCCCCGCATCCGGCTCTGTGCTGACAGCTCGGAGCCTGGAGCCTGCTTCGAATTCTGTGTCTCCCTCTCTGTCTCTCTCTCTCTGTCTCTCTCTCCCCCTCCCCCACTCAACTCTATCTCTTTCAAAAATGAAAAAATTAAAAATAAGAAATTACTTAAAGGCTCTAAAGTCATTTATACATCAGTAATGATAGCTCACAGTTACTGATTGCTCCTCACGTACCAGGCACTGATCTAATCATTTTATATAGATTAACTCATTTGATCATGACAAAGCTCTGCAGTAGGAATTGTCATCATCCCCGTTTTATTGATTAGAAAACTAAGGCACAGAGGTTATGAATCTGGCATTTGAACTGAGGTATTCTGGCACCAGCACTTAACAATTCTAGCGTCATGCTAGGCTCTCATTAAGACTTACTGAGCATTATAAGAGGCACTAAGGATAGATTAATAAAATTGATAATGGTCTGTGTGCAGCCATTAAAAATAATACTCATGAAAGCTTTGTACAAACATGGAAACATGCTTATGCTACAAAGCTAACTGAAAGGGGAAGAATACAAAATATCTCGGATTGCCACTAGCTAAATATCTCTAAGAAATGGCAAGCAATATGCAAACAGAGAGTAGTTGTATAATAATGTTGAACTAATATGAATTTCTCCCAAATTATTTTAAATATTTTTTTATTGTTTAAAAACTAATAAAAAGTTAATCATTGCCACAAAAACTTTGACCTTGGCTTTCTTGTTGCTCTTAGCTTATCTATCCTGCTCTGGTCCTCTAAACGATGCTATAGGCCTCAATTAGTGAGTGTCAAGAGGTTCTATTGATGGTGCCATTATCTGCAAGGAAGCTCTCCGACAGCTGAATGATTCACTAACTGGAGGCAGGGCCCACGTGCATCACACAGTGCACATCTTACACCACCATTTGCCCTTGAATTCACTGTACATCAAAGTGCTATCTTACAATGTCCATTTTCACCTAATATTTTGTGATTTATGGACCTGATTGGAATAAAGCATTATGTTATAGTGACGTTGAGAAAACGTGTCTCACCAAATTTTTCCTTCCGTAGGAAGGCTTCCAGCAAGGGGTTCTATATCTGAAAATGTTTATCAGTAAACAAACAGATACATCTCAGAAGATAAGCTTATTCAGTGAACAAAGGAGAAAGCTTTGGTGTAAATTAACTAGCAATTAAAAAATTATATAAAATGCTCACAGCTGTTGAGGGTTGTATTAAATGAATGCATTTATACCTTATAAGGTATTGCAAACTCCAAGAAGCGAAGCTATAAAAAGCAGACTGAAAACTTGCATCAGGAGGCATTAATATTTTTATAGCCTTTGACCCAATATCATATTTTCTTTCCTAAAATTATTTCAGAGATTTTCTCTTATGAGAGAAGGAGAGGAAAGGGGAAGAAAACCATGTGATTCCAAATGAATGAATACATAAATTAAGATTTTAATAAGCTTAATAAAATGTTTAAAGTAAAGTAAATTGTTCTTTTTCCGGATCAAACGTTAATAGTGTAAACTAAAATTTACCTGTTAAAGATGTAAATTGATCTAATTTATTTAATATTCTTTAAATAAATATGCAACAGTAAATTACCCGTTTTGGAAAATGAAAAACAAGTATAAGGAAAACCAACCAAACAAAACAAACTAAACATTAGGTTTTTTACAATAGTCATTAATCCTTTTGTGGTCACAAATCCTTTGTACATTATGGAGAGAGGCGTCAGTAAATAGCGTTTCATATGTGTTATTTTTATGTTTACATTCAAGTTAAGTTTATTTTTAGGTATGTCGTAGTTTCTTTGTACATTTATGGTGACTACATAGTTTCACAAATTAAAAAAAATGCATAGATGCTGATGTTAAAAGTATAAAAAGTGAGAAGGGGAAATCCCTCCTAAAAGCACCCAGAAGTATCTATTCGGGGTTATGGTGGAGCCACAGAAACACATTAATCCTCTTATTTGCCTCTTATGCAAAATTCCCCAGAAGTCAATACACATGAGGAGCTGCAGAATGGGAACCAGGGAATAATGTTGCTAGTGGCTGTGAGTTCTGCACCCCAATGAGCAGCTGCTAAAGGCCAGCTTGGAGCCAAGGTTACTTCAGTGAGCCCGCTGATTCAAGGCCCAGATCAGAAACCGCTACTCCCTCAGCAGGTAGCGTGGAAGGAGATAGGAAGAAGCAGGTTTGGCTTGGAAGTGAGTAAAATACGGTCTTACCCAGGCATCTATTATTTATGGTTGGATATGTTTCCTTCCATGCATGCATACAAAAAATTACTACTACTACATACATCATACATTGTTCTAGAATTTGATTTTTCACTTAATAACATTATAACATGAACATCTTTTATGTTATGTATGCATTTCTTACATTCCTTTTAACATCTGCAGAATACTTACCTGTACCAAAATTTTCTCCCTGCCAATGGATATTTGTTTCTAATTTTTGTTATCATAAATATTTATTTACACTCTGAATATTAGGCCCTATAGAGAAAGATAATGTTTCAGTTGCCACCCCCTTGTCCCCATGCCACGCCTCTCTATCCTTGAATACGCTTACTTACGCACATGGGCAGCAGTTTCTTCGGGATATGAGTAGAAGCTGACCAGCCAGGTGGGTGGGAATGTTTCTTAACATGTTCATAGATACTGGAAACTGAACAAGAGCTCTTTTTTAGGTCTATGTTCTTAGTCCTTTTGCTTAAGAATGTTTTTTTTTCCCCTCTTGAAAAGTTAGACATACACATAATAAAAACACCAAATGGCATAAAAGGGATATATGGTAAAAGGTAAATCTTTTTTCACCCATTCCCATTCCACATCTCCAGTGGCAAAGTTTTCTGGGTGATCTTTGAAGTGTGCGTGCGCGTGTGTGTGTGTGTGCGTGCCTGCACACATGTATACAAATGAAATCATAATATATCTGTGTGTGTGTGTGCATGCACACACATATATTATGAAATCATAATATACCTCTGTGTGTATATACCTATATAAGTATATATATATATATATATATATATATATATATATACACACACACACACACACACACACACACAAACACACACACACACACACACATACACAGTTATGATGTCATTTTTGTGTGTGTTTCTGCAACTTGATCTTTACATTTATCTTTTTTTTTTTTTTTTTTTTTTTAATTTTTTTTTTCAACGTTTATTTATTTTTGGGACAGAGAGAGACAGAGCATGAACGGGGGAGGGGCAGAGAGAGAGGGAGACACAGAATGGGAAACGGGCTCCAGGCTCTGAGCCATCAGCCCAGAGCCTGACGCGGGGCTCGAACTCACGGACCGCGAGATCATGACCTGGCTGAAGTCGGACGCTTAACCGACTGCGCCACCCAGGCGCCCCGATCTTTACATTTATCTTAAAGATTATTCCATATCCAGGCTTGCAGATCTCCCTTATTTTTTTAAGGGATTTTTTAAATGTTTATTTATTTTTCAGGGTTGGGGGGAAGTACGAGTGGGGCAGAGACAGAGAGAGAGACAAGAGTCACAGAATGTGAAGCAGGCTCCAGGCTCCGAGCTGTCAGCACAGAGCCCGTTGCAGGGCTCCAACTCACCGATCAAGAGATCATGACCTGAGTGGAAGCCGGAGGCTTAACTGACTGAACCGCCCAGGCGCCCCACTCCCTTATTTTTTTAAATAGGAGGATGCCATAATAGTATCCTTTGGGAACATGCCATAATTTAACCCATCTCCTCTTGTACATTCAGACTGTTTCCAGGCTATTTCAACTATAATAATTGTGTAATTAAGATCTTTATTTGCCACATGTGATTTCAACAATAACCAGAAAAATCTTGTCGACATTTTTACTGGTATAACATTCACTGAGTAATTTAATTTTAAAAAAGTTGATATCTTTATAATATTTAACTTTTAATTTAAATATAGCAAAAGCCATTTTATTCTCTCAAGTTTCAGCCATGTACATCATGCATGTTTATTGTTATTTTTATTCTAAGGTATTTTGTCACTCCAAGTACTGTCTAATTTTTTTATTATTATTTATTTTTTTTAGAGAGAGAGAGAGCGAGGGAGAGGGGCAGAGGGGGAGAGACGGAACCTTAAGCAGGCTCCATGCTCAGTTGGGAGCATGATGCGGGGCTCAGTCTCACAACTGGGAGACTTGAGCTGAAATCAAGAATCTGACCCTTAACCAACTGAGTTACCTAGGTACCCCCCAAGTACTGTTTTAAATGGGAATTTTTTTCAATACATTTTCTAACTTGTGGTTCTTAAAGTTATTGGTAATTAGTTACTGCATTTAACGACTAGTTTTCCTACTGTGTTATCTTACTTTTAATAGTTTTCCATGTGGCTCTCTTTTAATAATGTGATTATATCACTTATAAATAGTGATACACCATACATCATACTATAATAATAGTGTACTTTGGCTCATCCTTTTGAATTTTTTATACATTTTTTTTTCTCATGTCTAATGAGGTAGTACTTAAACAATATTATCTAAATGTGTTAATAATATTGTCTTTTCTACACTTTACTGGGAAACTTTTTTGTACTTCACCATTAATCAAGTTGCCATCTCGGGTAAAATTAGAATAAATGGATAGCTCCTTACCACTATAAAAATAATTTATGTATAAAATTTCAATTTGACTAAGAATTTATCTGGAACAAGTTAATTTTTAATGACTAAACTTGGTAGTTCAAACACTCCCTGTCCTGACTACTAAGGATAACTCTAACTGTCCTCACCTTTTTCTTCAGGTTTCCAGGTGCTCTCCGAGGCCATGTGAAGCATACCCAAGGCAGGCAGGGCCTCCTTATTCTCCGTACCCTGTGGTCACTACCACAAATGACTTTCAGAAAAGGCTCTTCAGCCCAGCTATCCTCTGCCAGTGACCACTGTAGCTAATGCCATGCTGGGCTCACTGAGGAGACAGGGAACTCTTTCCCCTTTGGTCATCCCAACCAATGTGAGACAGATTCTCCCCTTTATCTCACAAGACAGCTGATGTCAGGATTAAACATAAGAAGACATGAGGAGAGTAGGAAGTGAATGGAAGAGAAATAGTATCACGCATCCCAGACTAGCTTTAGGGTCTCCTGTGGGGCTGGTAACCTGCCTCAATCTTCATCTGCTTCTAGAGGTCAAGGGAATCTTTTCCTCTTGGAGTTTGGACAATACTGACTTTCTACCCAGAGAGAGGAGGAAGATAATCTGTGACATAAATGTAAGGCCCACATCCAGAGTTCTTATTTCCTGTCCAGGATTGGCAACTTCTAGAATGATAGTTAGAAGATCCATTTTCTTCTAGCAAGCACTCACCACATCTCCCCACCCCCCTCAATTCACAGGCATACAGTCTGTCCCTACAGCACCAGCAAGATAATCACAGCAATATCTGACATCATGTAGATTACAAATTTTAAACATGGTTAAAGTTAGCACTAGGTGAAGGAAGTTAACAGTAGGTGAAGGCCTCCTTAAATTACTCTTAGATTATAGACTGACTTCTTTTTTAAGACTGGATTTTTAAATTCGGTGATGTCACAGGTGTGACTTGGGCTGAGTGGGCAGAACCAGGAATTGTCTGGACACCCACTTGGAGGAAAGACCAAGCAGGGCATGATGCAAGGGTACAGTAAATGTCCTGAATAAAAGCTAATTGATTTGTTGACTATCATGAAAGTTTTGGTAGCAACACTTCATTTCATATGCCATGGAACCAATAATCCCTATATGTACTCTGTAGTGTGCCCTGCCCCCTAGGCCCACAGTAGCCAGGAAATTGAGGTCCAATCTAATGATCTCTTCTGGGAAACTTAATTCTTTCCATAAGATTCTTCAATTCTTCAAGCCCTTATTACTTTGTTCGAGCTCTTTTTTTTTTTTTTTTTTGCTGCATAGATACATGAATATTATTAATATTTGGGGTTTTGTTTTTCCCTCTTTTGAGTCCACGTTCCTTCTGAGGGTTGGAATTTAGTCATCTTGTGACAAGATTGTTGAAAGTCATGCTGGGCTCTGTTCAGAACCCTGGAGATACAGCCCTCGACAAAATGGGCAAAGTCTCAGCACTCTTGGAGCCTACATTCTTGTGAGAGACAGACCAGTAAAGAAATAGAGGAGAAAATATCAGGTAGTGATACGTTCCATGATGAACACAAAATAGGAATGTGAAGGGGGGTGACTGTGTGTTGATCAGGAAAGGACTTTCTGAATTCTTGACTTGTAAGCTCATCACATTTTTCTTCTTGGTTTCTACAGCACTGCACCTTGCAAATGGCTGGAGCTCAAGGAGTATTAGAGAGTCATTTATTCATTTATTTTTTGAAACCTGACACAAGTTTTTTTTTATGGCTTTTAACTTTATTGGTTCAGAAAGTAGAATTTTGTCTTTTTTTTTTTTAATTTTTTTTTCAACGTTTTTTATTTATTTTTGGGACAGAGAGAGACAGAGCATGAACGGGGGAGGGGCAGAGAGAGAGGGTGACACAGAATCGGAAACAGGCTCTAGGCTCTGAGCCATCAGCCCAGAGCCTGACGCGGGGCTCGAACTCACGGACCGCGAGATCGTGACCTGGCTGAAGTCGGACGCTTAACCGACTGCGCCACCCAGGCGCCCCTAGAATTTTGTCTTTAACCTCCAAATCAGATGGCATTCTCAATGGCCTTTTAATGTAAGCTTTCCCTCCTGTGTTTCCAGGACACTGACAGTTGTCACTTACACCAAAAGAGTACGTGCAAAAAATAAAGTGATCTCAAATTCTGGTCAAGAAACATCTGCTAAATAGTTGGCATTATTCTTAGTCTTCTTTTTAAGCAATTATGGAAACTCCCTAGTTGTACTTCTGTAAAGGTTTGCACCAGGGAAATGGCACGGAGGCTTTTATGGGGAATGCTATTACAGGCCTCTCGCCAGCGCTGAGAGAGGAAAGGCTGTTGGGAGCTCTATTTTATGGTACAGTAAGGTTAGCCATTTACTGTTCCCATAAGCTATTTCACTTGTAATAAAGGTCAATGAGCCTTTTTAGGAAGGAGAGCTAGACCCCTGTCTAAAACTGCTGTCTTCCATAGTCAAAAAGACAGGCTTCTTTAGATTCTTCTGGAAAGTGGTAGGATGTTTATTTAGCTGGCAGAGTGGTTTAATATGACCAGCTGATGAGCAAGGCAATAAGAATTCACTGACTTCAGGGCGGAAGACTTAAATCCTAAGGATGCTTGACCACAAAGCTAAGCAGGGTGTGGCTGGCAGTGGGTCTGGTTTGTTACCTTGACATGTGAACTCTACCAAGAAATACATTTCTGTACCTGGAATTTTCTTTCCCTGGACTCTCTAGGAAGTTGGTGTTAGAATGAGTGTGGTTTGTGGCCCACTGCAGTTGCAAATCCAGTGCAGTGGAAACAGTCTTGCTACCAATTTTTCTTTCTTTCTTTCTTTCTTTCTTTCTTTCTTTCTTTCTTTCTTTCTTTCTTTCTTTCATGCTGTGTTCACCACACCCTTTTTTCTTCCTGGAGGTATACGAAGTTTATATTTCTCAGTTTCCATTGGGAGTATGAGCCAAAATGATGTATTGTTTCCTGTTGTAGGCAGTCAAGAGTGGGTTGAGTTCTACACTCTCTTTCTCTTGTCTTTCTAGGTGAAAGCTGGGAACTCTGAGATAGCAGAGATGCAAGATAGATGCAGAGTTATCTAGGTCTTCCTTGGTGGAGAGTGAGGACAGCCTCCTCGTGATGTGAATGAGCAATAAACTTTTGTTGTGTTAAGCCACTGAAGTTTTAAGTTTATTGGTTACCATAAGGTAGCTTACATTATCCTGATCAATATATGGCAGAACTGATCAAAACAACATGAACGTATCACCACTTTTGATAGGTTATTATTAAGAAAAAACATTTAATTATTGAGAATGCATCTCTTAATAAAAACATTGAGAAATCTTGCTCACGTAGATATGAATGAAGGCAGGTGTAGCAAATGTCACTTACTTCCCTTTGAGTTATGTGAATGCCTGCATGCAAATCACCATAGCACAGTTTTATAAAATGGGAAAAACATTGCTGGAAAAGAGACATAGGAAATGATTTCTCAGGCAGTAAATCTTAGGAACAAGTTAAATGAAATTTGGAGATTTGGAAATTAGTTCTCTTAAAAATATCTATGTCTATGTACACCTTTGAGAGTCTGTGAATGTCCAGTGTGACACTTGTACCCCACATTAAAAACAAATCTAGGAAGGAGGAAGGAGAGTCACAAGGTGGAGTGTCCTCTGACCTGATCCCAAATCAGGGGCCGCAGACCTTCCCTCAAATCCTTGGTCCATCTTTTCCTGACCTTCCTCGTGATTCCCACCAGCTCACAATAAAAAAGATCTTTATCAAGATTAAAGTCTGTAATATATAGTTTTATTTTGAATCAATAAGAAAAATATGACTACTTCAACAGAAAAAGATGGGCAAATGATATGAAGAGGCAATTCACAAAAGAAGTACAAATGGCCAATACCCATAGAAAATGTTAAAGCTCACTTCAGGTCATAGATATACAACCTAAAACAATGAAATACAACTTTGTAAATCAAATTGGATAAATTAACCTTTAGTGGTGGTTGGGAGAAGAATATCATTTCTAGAGAGTAATTTGGTAATATGCATCAAAAGTCTTTAAAAATGTATAAAGTTGAACTGGAATCCCACTTCTAAGAATTATTCTAAAGAAATAATATGAATAGGTAAAAAAAGATTCAGCCTTAAGCTTTTACCACAGTGTTTAGTCAAGGTTGTTTTAGTTGTAGGTATTAGGTTGCAAGGCATCTTTCATTTAAAATGCCTCCTCTTTGGGGCGCCTACGTGGCTCAGTCAGTTAAGCCTCTGACTTTGGCTCAGGTCATGATCCTGTGGTACGTGAGTGTGAGCCCCACGTTGGGCTCTGGGCTGACAGCTCAGAGCCTGGATCCTGCTTCAGATTCTGTGTCTCCTTCTCTCTCTGTGTCCCTCCCCCACTCACACTCTGTGTGTGTGTGTCTCTCTCTCAAAAATAAATAAACATTACAAAAAATAAAGAAAATGCCTCCTCTCTGTTACATTTTCTGGATCTCTTAAATAAAAATTTTTGATTGATTTTTGACTGATTGCTTGCTAAGTGCCAATAGATTGGCTTTATTCAATTGACTGTTGTTTGTCTGGGAAGAGAACTGTCCTAAAGATGCATATGGTTACTTTAACTCTGTGATGTTAGGGTTAGGTGCCCCATTCTCCATAAGAGACAAGAAATGAAATAAGCATATCTAGGATGATAAAGAATAGAAATAACTTACAAGCTCAACCAGTATATGACATATACACCTGACACCATGCAGTGAGATAGTCATTGAAAATGTTCTTGTAGAGGACTATTTAATGATGTGGAAATATAGTTGTAACATATTTTTATTTCTAGAGGAAAACAAAATGTCACCAGAGGGAATAAGTGATTGAAGCTCATTTTAGAAACATTTATATTTATGAAGAAAGAAAGTGCTGTGAAAGGACTGTGTTCCCTCCTCCTACCCCAATTCATATATTGAAGTCCTAAACCCCAGTGGGATGATATTTGGAGGCAGGGCCTTTGGGAAGTAATTGGGTTTAGATGAGGTCATGAGGGTAGAGCCCACATGATGGAATTAATGCCCTTATAAGAAGAGAAAGAAACCAGAGCCCTGTATTTCTCCACCATGTGAAGACACATTGAGAAGGAAGGGAGTTTGCAAACCGGAAAGAGGGCCCTTACTCAACATTGAATCTGCAGGAACCTTGATCTTGGACATCTCAGTCTCTGAGTTCCTCCAGAACTGTGAGAAATAAACACATATTGTTTAAGCCACTCTGTCTATGGTATTGTATTATGGCAGCCTGAACTAAGAAAAGATACATATCCAAACTTTAGTGATAGAAGTATTTGGACAGTGAGATTACTGCTGATTTTTATTTTCTTATCTTTATGAAGTGATTTTTTCTACATTAGTTACATTTAACATATAAAAGTATTTTAATTAAGAAAAATATTAAGGCTAAGGGGATAGTTCTCCAATATCCAGGAGGACTGAAGAAAACCAAATTAGAACCTAAATTCTGGATGAACTAAGGTCAAGAACTCAGACAAGAGGCTGCAAAATATTTACTAGTTCCTGGAGCACTGGACACACACAGGTTTTGGTCATGAGCAACAGCAGATTCTAGCTACTAGAACTGGAAGAGGAAGAGATGCTCTTGAGAGAAATCACCTCAACTACTCCTTGTGTTCCCCACTTTCCAGGACTAGGGATGTGAACTCTAAAGCCCTTCAGTTATATTTTTTGATTTTTATATGAATGCATATCGTTTAGGGAAAAGAGGACTGGACTCAGAGGACCCAAATCTGGTTGGATGGTTTACTAGTTGGGTTATCTTAATGAAACTACTAAACCTTTTTGAGCCTCTTTGGAGGTAATAATAGGTAACCTACTTTCCTCATATGGTTGTTGTGACAATTGAATAAGACAACATGTGAAAGTGCTTGAAAAACTGATATGCATGCAAATGTGTATGTGTGTGTGCCTATATGCACACAGGTTTCTCTATACACACAAAAAATATATATAAGTGTCTCATGTGTATATATCAAACAGTTGTGGAAATAATAATTAGAAGCTTAAACCCCTGCTTTGACCTTGGCTAAATGTAAATAAAATTAGAGATCACTGTGGATTTGACAACCTGCCTTGAGAAGGCAATGTCTGGTTGACCCAACTACTTGAGAAGTGCTGAACATGACTCTTCTCCATAAGATAAGAAAGAGAAGGTGAGAGAATATTTACTTTCTGGTGAAAACAGGGGCATGATAAACAGGGAACATTGTTGAAAGATGAGCTAGAGGAACAAAGGTCTTATTTGAACTTAAATATTTGCCTACAGTGTTTTAGAATAAATTGTTACCCCTCTTTTTAAATGTTTATTGAGAAAAGGAAGACAGTAAGATATTTAAATATCAGCAATAAAAATGACCATTAACCACAAAGTCTGAGATTACCACAAAGCTCGTAAAATATATCTGATGCAGGAAATATATTGGCCTGGCTTTAAAATATGTTGTGGGAAATTATATTTGTTCTAGGCTGACATGAACGCTATGCTTTGAATGGCAAACCCATTCCTCAGTCAATAGACTCACCAGCCCAATTAACTATCCCCTGCGATATATATTGGATAGATTCTTGTGCAAGATTCTTGCGCAAGTTCATGTGCTCCGAACACTTCTAGCTTTCTTTTGCTAGATCATCTGGTAGACCACCTGAAACAAAGAGTGCTTCTAGGATATTCAATTTCAAACACAGTGAAATCTGATTTCTTTCACAATGTTATTGAAAATTACATCTGAAGAGTTGACAGTGCGAGTGGAGAAAAATCAACTTTTACTGTATGCATGTGTGTTGTTGGGGTATTATTTCATCAAGCACTTACTACCTTTGTAGTAATAGCTGCATTTTAAGTGTTTTGACTATAGCACAGCACTATGTAAACTGTTATTCATATATTGACTGGTGGGAGGGGGCAGGGCTTGAACTACTCTTCTTCCATGTGCAGACGTGGACCAAAACCTACCCTCCAGTTAACTTGCCATGAAGCTGAATCTGTTCACAGATGTGTTTTATCAACTCCCACATTACTGGCCTGCCCATTAATTAAAAAAAAAAAAATGATTTAATCACCAGCATTTAAAAGCCATGATATCTAGATAAAAATACAATATGGTGCTAAATTAGATTATTGTTCTGCATACATGCCCCCTCACTTTCCTTCATGCCCCCAGAGGCCGAGCAGCTGAAAATGCCCTTTATATAAACTGGTCGTCCAGAAGTGACTTAGCTTCAGCTTGGAGCAGGAAGATGCATTCAAGTGAGATTTAAAAGGCAGAGATCCCAGCTGCCCCGGGTGGCAAACACGATCAAGGACACTTTGGGATTTTTTTGTAGTAGCATTCTTGTCCCCAGCTTTGTGGGGATCAACAAGTGAGGTCAGCAGCACCTTTTTAGCAGTTGTTACTTTGTCGCCAGTGTGGACCTAACAGGTGAAGCATGGCTCCAGAGCCAACAGTTAACAGCATCAGTAGCTTCCTAATCTCTACGTTGTTCCTAGAGTTAACAGTGCGAGGGGGTGGGGGGGGGGGTGGCGCGGGTGGGGACTTGCTGATTTCCCATCTTCCTGACCAGCAGAGTTGGCAGCTTCCTTGGGGGGCGGGGTTCTTCATTGTTCCTCTGGCAGTCAGTCCTGGAAGCCCAGCCCCAGCATACTGTAAGCACCTAACTCCGTTTGAAGCCCTTTTGCCCTCAGTGCTTAAAATAGCTAGAGTAGTTTGTTTTCTGTAACAGAACTCTGACTAATGCAAAGGAAAAATGAGAAATCTGGGAACATCTGGCCCTGATTTTGGTTATGGAAACGATAGGCTCATAATGAGCAGTAGGCTCCAACTTGCAGAAATCCTACCATACCTCAGCGTAGCCCCCAAATGGAGGCCATATATAATATGCTGTTTTTCATTTTATTGGTAGCATGTAGTATGTAGCATATTTGTTTTTGACATCCCACTTTTCTTAGTTATTTTACCTCCCTGCTCCCAGTCAGGATTTTAGTTTGCCACCACACTAATACTTACCTAAGACTTGTTCGAAAAACATTTTTAAAAATTTTCTCATGTAAAATGTAATTCTTCCATTCTGAATATACTCCAAAATGTCCCCAGATCAAAACTAGAAAGCTGTATACCTAAACTGCATCATTTACGTTCCCTGATAGAACCGTTTTTGCTAAACTATGAAACTAGTTGTTTTATTAATCCTAAGGATGTTGTTGAGGAAATTGTAATGTGTCCTCTATGATGACACAGCAAAGAAGCTTCTTTCAAGTCAAGTTTTACCTTATAATCACATAATAGATCACCTTTTGCTTTTGCATTGGCTTTTAGAAAGGTGGGCTAAAGGCCACCTGAGTGGCCGACTTCTCATAGTGAACATGACTTCATGCTTGTATACCGTGTACTAACCCTACTCCTGTGTCTCATGGTTACTACTGGGGTTTTCTCTTCACCCAGATTTCTTCACATATTAAAAATCATCTTGTTGTACTATGTTTGGAATCCATTTTAAATCTTTCTTATAATATAATGAAGAATAAATAAATATTTAAATTTTTTTTTCAACGTTTATTCATTTTTGGGACAGAGAGAGACAGAGCATGAACGGGGGAGGGGCAGAGAGAGAGGGAGACACAGAATCGGAAACAGGCTCCAGGCTCTGAGCCATCAGCCCAGAGCCTGATGCGGGGCTCGAACTCACGGACCGCGAGATCGTGACCTGGCTGAAGTCGGACGCCTAACCAACTGCGCCACCCAGGCGCCCCGAATAAATAAATATTTAAATAAAGTGCCTTCACTTCCCCTGCTCTATTCCTTTTATTATGCCTAATAGACACCTGTTCCTCAGTTCTCTCTGCCTTTATTCTGCCAAAGTCTTAACAGACCAAGGCTGTTCATGGGTATACTTAGGATTTTGCAATCTAACAAAAATTTTAAAGATGTAGTCAAGTTGAAGAATGAGGAAATTTTAGCAAAAACCAAACCAACTTTTTCAGTGATTTTTACTGACTAAGAATCCCAGATTTTTGTGTAAACCAAATGGAAGATAGTCTTTTTTGGGAAGCAAAGGATTACACTTCTTTTGAAATATCCAGTATCTTATCTTAAGCTAACCTGTTTTTTTCTTTCTTAATTAAACATTTTATTTTGAGATAATTATAATTCACATGCTGTTGCAAGAATAATATGAGCAATCTTATGTACCTCTTGTCCAATTTTCCCCAGTGGAAATACCTGGCAAAACTATAGAACAACATCACATCTAAGAAATTGATATCAATACAGTCAAGATACAGGACATTTCCATCACCATAAGGATTCCTCTGTTGCCCTTTTTGATTGCAGAAGGAAAGGAAGCGAACTTCCTTTCCTCCCAACCCCACCTATGACAACCATTAATCTTTTCTTCATTTCTACACTTTCATCAATCCAAGAATAGCTAATTTCTTTTGATGGCAAAAATGTTTATCACAGGTGACTACATGACATTTACCACCACTCTCTCCCAACTTTGATCTATTATCTGCCCTTCTCTAATCTACTCTGTATCCAAGAAGGCCGATTATTGAGGACTATAGCCAGACTCTCTGATTGTCTGGCTTCCAATTAGAGTCAGTCATAAGAAGCACTGGCAGAAGATGGAAGGTGTGGGAGAAAAGAGATGTAAGAATATTCATTCCCTTGTGCATACACCCTCCCCCCGTGTCTTATGAGGGGAGGTAATGGTGAAGGAGGAGGGGAAAAGGAGGAGGGGAAGAAGAAGGAGAAGATCCAGAAGAAGAAGAAGCACTACCAACGCCACCAGAGAGGACAGTGCCCAGGTGAAGAAATGGAAAGAGACTTTGGCCAGTTGAGTTAGCTGCCTTTCAAGGGGTGAAACTATCTTAGACATTGAATTAATTAATCACTAATGACCATGATGGACTGAAGATTAGAATTTGAGATTGAATTCTTTGATCTAATTCTTGATCTAGGTAAGAGTTAAGGCTTAATTAGATTCAAAGCAAAATGGAAAATCATGGGATTTCTTTTTTCTTAAAGTTTGTAGACCACAGTTCACACTCCCTCTCATTAATGGTTTGGTGCTCCTAGCCTTACTGCTGAATTACTCAATCCCAGAATCTACTAGTTTGCAGTTTAAAAGGCTTATGTTCTGCCTTCAGTGAATAAACTGTCATTGTCATGTCATGTCATGTCTACTTATGGATTATAGCCAAAGTTTAATAAACAACTATGTATCAGGCTTGGGCTAAGCATTTTACATTCATTATTTTATCTGAGCCAACAACGTTGTGAGGTAGATATTTCCTAATTTGACAGAGAGGAAACCTGAAGTTCAGAGATCCTAAATAATTTGCCCAAGGACACACAACTCATAAGTGGAGGATATGGAATTCAAGTCTATCTTTTAATAATTATGCCATATTGCCTCTCAATAAGGTGGACGTTTTCCACCTGAAAATGGAAAGAGGGGGCTGCTCCTTCCAATGATCTTGATTGTTCTTCCCTTCCCTCTTATCCTGGATAGCTCCTATACATTCTTGACTTCTAGTCAAGAGTCATATCTTCAGGGAGCCATCCCCATCTTCCTTCCCAGGAATACCCCTCATGAATGCTCTCATAGCACTCTGGATTTCTTGTTTGTAACAGATGTCACCACCGAAATTTATATTTGCTTGTGTGATTTTTTTGATCAATGTCTATCTTCTATTCTCTAGATTGTAAGCTGCATCAGAGAGGCCATTTTGCTCCATTATATCTCTAACACTTATAGTACGATGCTTAACATATAATGAGTGATCAAAAAATTTTTATTGATTGAATGAATCCTTTTATATTCATTTCATAGAATTGTAGGTTCTCAGAGTCAGAAGTCACTCCAACTGCTAACTATAGCATTCATCCATAAGAAGTCCTATGGCATCATTGTAACCAACTGGTCAACCAACTGTTCTTGAACCATCTTTAGATCACTTTGACTACTAGTGCCAGTCATTGTTCAGGAGAGCATACTAATGACCTCCAGGGCTATCTATCCCCTCCACCCCCCAAAAAGAAAGCTTCACCCAAGTCACCCAAGTCTTGTCTTCTTCAGGCTGCATGTATCCATTGCCTTAGACTATTCTCATATCATCAGTCTGTCCACATTCTTCTGAATCTGTGTTTCTCATGCTTAGTACTCTCATGCTTAGTTCAGATAGTGATCTGAACTTTAGATATGGTCTGACCAGATTTAAACTAAGATTATGCTAACTGAATCTCATCTCTGACTGATATAGAGTATGAAGGAAACCTCAATTTCCATTTAAAATATGTGTAATGGAGGTAATTATTTAATCACTACCTAGTGTTTCCCAACTACCTGTGCTGGGCCTCTCTCTTCCATGCCACTCTATTCCCCTTGCCTCACTGGAAGCCAAGGATTCTCATGCACCCTACTTAAGGGACAGGTAGAAGGCTCATGGGTATCTTGGACAATCAAAAAATTGGACTTATTTACATGAGGAAGTATAGATGGAATTCAGAAAAGTATTTGGATACAAGTGAATGTTCTTAGGCTGGACAAACCACAGGTGGCATGAAAATACCTGTTGACAGAAGGAATGGCAAACTAGCTCTTCTGCCTATGCCTCATGCAATGCTCTTTAAAGTGGTGGTTAGTGATCTCAGCTTTCTCCTGGTACTGGGCTCCAAAAGTGCTGGGTAGTCTTCTGATGTTGACCATCCTCACCTCCATCAAGCCTCTTCATGCTGTACTTTGTAGGTACCCCATGAAGGTCAGGTCTTTTTCTCTTTCAATCCCTGACCTCAAGCGTTGTCCTATCTCTGTATTTGTTGGTCTTCCTTAGGAGTGGGGGCTGGTGGCTTGGCCCTTCAGCTAATCGCTTTCTATTTTTATGTCACGATCTCTGGGCTCCTTCAAGATATCCCTTTGATTTTCCTCAAAAGTCTGCTTCAGAGTCGCAAAACTGAACATGTACTGTCCGTCTCTTTTATTCTCAATCTAATCATTCTACTCTCTTTGAGACATTGTGGTCACATAAAAGGAAGTTGGAAAAAGAAAAGCAAAATTTAATTTTCAAAAATATTATCTTGTTACAATTGTATTGCTACTAAGCCCTATCTGTACTTGCACCATTGATTCTTTTGGCCTCGAGACCAGGATCCAACTACTTTTAAATGGAGGTCTTTTTGGTGCTGAAGAAAGAGATTCTCTTCTGTAAAGGAAAACCTATTTTAATTTCCAACAGAATTGCCTAATACAAAAAGAAACCAATCTTTTATTTTAAAAATGTTTATTCATTCAAGAAATATTTATTAAGTTATTGCCGGATGCCAGGAAGTTTGCTTTTCCATTTCCATTATTTAAAGAAAGAAGAGGTAACTGGGAATCACAGGAATCAATATACTGGTTGGTCATAAATAAGATACTCTCTTTTCTAATAAACTAACATTCTAGTCTGGTTTTATGGATATTGATATGTTCATTCACTCAGTTGTTCATTTGACATGTTTTCTGAGCCCCAGCTCAACATTTGGCACTAAACACAGGAAAGACACAGCACCTGCACTCACTGTTTAGTAGACAGTTAAGCAGACAAAACAATAATTACTTTAGAGTATATTTAAAGTTATTTGAAGGCCTTGAGAGAGTCATTGACAACTTTCCAGAGGAGGAGAAGCTTGGGCTTCACTTGTAGGGATGAGTGGGAGCTTAAGAATGTAAGGAAACGTGGAAGGGACACTCTAGAACATACAAAACACAGAAGCAAGAGAAGCAGGCCTATGTTTGGAGAGTGACAAATTACACAGATTTAGGCCAAGTAGAATGGCTTTTGTCCAAATACACTTCAACACGCAAGAAAAAACTCAAGTTCTCTGAATTCCTGTGTCCCCTCTTTCTTGAGAGTAAGAGCTTGACTATGTAAGTGGAAGCCATTCAAATATTTGCTGGTATGGATGAACTATGTTATGCTGAGAGATACTGGTGCACTGATATTTCAGAGCACTGGAAAGTAGAGAAGTAGGGGTTGGCTCCAGTAAAGACTGGGGATCCCATTTCCATAAAATATTGTGGTAGGTCTTGTTGTAGGACTTCTAGTTCAATTCTGCAGGGTTTTTTGTGACTTAATTTACCCATATCTCCCTGGTGGGTCAGCTACAAATCTTGGGCAAAATCCATTTTAGGCCCTTGGCAAACACCACTTACTGTCAAGCTTTAACTCAGCTCTTCCTCTACCAGTGTTCTTAGGTTAATAAGGGAGAAATGATTTTGGAAAGAGAACATTTATAGAAGAAAATTTGAAAATAATTTTCTTCAATGCACATGGTTAATGGAATAAGATTTTTCATCCAACCTATAAGCACTCTGCTAATCTATAATCTAATAATAATTATAATCTAATCATCTAATCTTTAAGGAACTCTATTTGATATTGCAGCTCAAGTTCTTGATTCACCTGATTCTTTTTGGCTAATCCTCCTTCGCCCCTCCAGGCTGAGCAGAAAGGTACTACACTGGCTGAATTAAGATCATAGTTACGAATTCAGCTCAAGGTCCCAAACAATAGCCTCCTTTATGCCTCAAGTACTCAGAGAATGACAAACAGAGAAAGAATAAATGCATATACTCTGTCAATTATACTGACAATTGCTTAAGGAAGAATTGTCATTTCTGTAAATGGTAATGTAAGAAAAATTACATCATTGACTGCTTTTAACTGATAACTCTACTGGTTTCAAAAGGTCATCACAAACTCTTGCTACACTTTGGTTTTAAAAATAATCTTTTTATTGAAAATATGAAAAATATATGAGAATATGAAATATTTATGGAAAATACATTTTTACAGTTTTGAAATGTATAAACCATGTATAATAAAGTTTGTATAGTTGAACCTTGGAAAATTAAGTGCAAGAATGCAATTGCACTTCCAGTGTCAAATGCTGTACTCATTTTCTGAAATTTTCAATCAGAAACTAACATCAGATTCTAATTTCACCTGCCAGGAGGAATCCAAGCAAGTTATTTTCAGGGTGCATTTTTTTCCTGCCACAATTCAGTTTAGCTTTGCTTTTGGTGGCTGGCTTTTTCAGATATAGAGAGCTCTGTACCACAGATTTGAAGTTAGGGCATGACTGTTTGGGCAATAACCTTACAGATGTTCTCTGCTTAACAGCAAATATTTTTTTGCTTACTCATGTACGACACTCATAAGTTATTTGCTGAAAAGATCTCAAAACATTATAAATGTGTAGGTTTGCCATTGTGAACACACATCAGTTCAGAAGCTGCTCTTTTATAGAGTAATCTGGTCACTGCAGATTGTATAGTTAGTACCTTTTTATTTTAACCAAAGAAATCTCAAGATCACTCCTTGCTGTCCTAGGGTCTCCTGCAGCCTTATTAATGAAGGTGCATGGGCTTTTGTGTCTATTAAAATAATTATATTTAAAATGTTGTCTTGGGGTGCCTGGGTGGCTCAAGTCATGATCTCACAGCAGGTGAGCTCAAGTCCCCGCATGGGGCTCTGTGCTGATAGCTCAGAGCCTGGAGCCTGTTTTGGATTCTGTGTCTCCCTTTCTCTCTGCCCCTCCCCCCACTCATGCTCTGTCTCTCTTTGAAAAATAAACATTAAAAACAAATAAAAAAATTAAAATGTTGTCTTTAGATACAAAGAAGTATCAAGACAGTTTGTAACTGCTGTGATGGTGGTCATTGGTTATTCAGAAAACCACCTTGTTTGTGATTATTTGGTACAGGACAAGGGTCACAGGCTTCCATCCCTACAGCAGCCAGGCAGATAGCCCAAGTGTCTGAGGCAGGCTATGTATAGCCTAAGGCCACCTGAGGAACACATACTCCTTCTAAAGAGAGCAGGGTTTCCTAAAAAAAATTTTTTTTTAATGTTTACTCATTTTCTGAGTCGGGGGGAGGGAGACAGAGAGAGAGTGCATGCAAACAGGGTTGGAGCAGACAGACAGTGAGACAATGCAAAGCAGGCTCCAGGCTCAGAGCTGTCAGCACAGAGCCTTACGTGGGGCTCGACCTCACAGCCTGTGAGATCATTACCTGAACTGAAGTCAGAGGCTTAACTGAATGAGCCACCCAGGCACCCCAAGAGAGCAGGGCTTCTTAATTCTGATTGGCTGCAGCCATACAGGAGAGTGGGTCCAAAATGCTGTACTTTCTGTATTTGCTGACTCTTCCAGATAACCCCAAACTCATACTTCTATTTAACATCTCTGGATTTGGGGAACCTGGGTGGCTCAGTCAGTGAAACATCTGACTCTTAATTTTGGCTCAGGTCATGATCTCATGGTTTGTGAGTTCCAGCCCTGTGTCTGGCTTTGTGCTAACAGCACAGATCCTGCTTGGGTTTTTGTCTCTCCCTCTCTCTCTGCCCATCCCCTGCTCTCTCTCTTTCAAAAAAATAAACATTAAAAGAAATCTCTGGATTAAAGTTAAAATGCCATGTGGGCCAAATGTCTGCAGGCTACCGGTGCTCAACCTCTAGTACAAAACTATATTAATTCTTGCTTTGTTTATTAACCAGACTAGGATTCCCTTTACTATGGACCATGTCTTACCAGTTTTGGCTTCCCCAAAAGCCTAGAACAGTGCCTAGCACATAGTAGAGGCCCAAATATTTGTTATTAGACTGAACTAAGCTCTGGATAAATGAGGCCCTTTAAGAGCTGGACAAAGTTAGGAAATCTAGACATTCTGAAAAGTTAAACATTCATTATAAACTATGTCTATTCCAGGCAGAATGTTCCTATTAGTGATTTGCAGACTTTAAAGCTTATTTCTTTTTTCGTATTTTGTCAAGAGAAGATTAGGTTTGGCTGTGTGTACTTCTGTGAAAAAAAGAGATGGACAGAGAGTCTTAAGTAATTTATATAAGATAGTGAAAGGACAAAGTATTAAGTAAAATATCATTATTATTTTCACTACTATTAATTTATTTTGATATTAGAAATATTATGACTGAATTAAAAATTACTTTATTCAATATTTACTCACAAAGTGAGAACTGAGGAAAGCTCCTGTTGTGTTTCTGAAAACTGTGGTGATGAACCCATGATTCAGGAACACTGGCCAATCGCACTACAATTACCACTGCGGATTTCAGCTTAGCTAGGGAATTTTTTTTAAGACTTTATGTTTTTAAAGTAATGTCTATACCCAACATGGGGCTCGAACTCACAACTCAGAGATTGAGTCATATTCTCTACCATCTGAGTCAGCCAAGAGCCCCTAGGGAAATAATTTTTATAGTTTTCTTTTTACTACCACAAGTAGATAAACTCTCTCAAGCCTACGTATTATTCAAAGTCATAATTGATTATTCCCCAACTAAGACTTTCGGGAAATTTGTCAGAATTTTGCAGTGGTCCCGACATTTACCCCGACGCACCTCAAGGTATGGATTTGGACTGGGGTAAGTACTGTTATTGCCATCAGCCACATTATACAGATGAGTAAGTTGAGGTTGAGATATGATAAGCTTCAGAGCTAGTAATCACCACACCATTCTGACTTTCATACTGCCTGAAATCTTCCTAATTTCCCCATTACTCTTTCCCCTGTGCTACTGTATGTAGACAGTTTACATAAGAAAATAGAATTGAAGGCAAAAAAGATCGACAAGGAGTAAGATGGCCCCTACATAGCCCCGAAAATATAAGAAAAATTACAATAAAAATGGACAAAGTCACAATCATAACTGCCCATTTTTAAATATATATAAGACTTGAGTTTAAAAAAATAAATTAAAAAGAAAATGACAGGTCACATAGAAAATATCTAGAACCCTGCATGTAGAAAATATGCCTCTTTTTAAATATTTGACATGTATTAAATTACATAGGAAAATGGAAGTTTAAATTCTTATAGAATGGGAAATCTAAGACCATTTTCTCCAGTGATAGAATAATCAAGTATCAAGTTATCAGTTTAAAATCTTTTATTTAAATGTTTAAAATCACATTCAAAACACTCATGGTTCTAAAAAGATACATGGCTGATAGTGGGGGAAGGTTGCATGAGTATGGGGCCAGGGGGGAAACGGAAACTCCACTATACACAGTTTTGCATGTACCTACAACTGCTCTAAAAAGTTCTATTAATGTTTTTTTAAAAAGATACACACACACATACTCTTACAATGAAAATGACAAAAAATTTTTATAGTTTAGTGACAGTGAAAGTTTATCTACAATTAAACAGGGGAAAAATCTGTAATTTCTTCTCTAGATAGACATGACCACTCTACAAAGTCTGATTTATATCCTAGATATATCAAATGTTTATTCTGCCAGGTCTTGTGCTTAACATTACTCTATTTAATTCTTGTAGCATCTCCATGAGATATCTCTATCTCTGTGAGATAGGGACTATTTGGTACAGGACAAGGGTCACATCCTTATTTCGAATGAGGAAATTGAGTCTCAGAAAGATTAATTTGCTCAAGGTCTAACAGTGGAAAGTAGCCTTGCATTAAAATTTAGGTCTTCTGATTATCATACCATTTCATACCATACAGACTGCCTGTAACCTGCTTTTTTTCTCCCTTTTAATTTACTCTTCTGTCTCAGTACTGCACCTTTTTCAGTGAATGTCTAGTGTTTCCACCATTATAAACGAGAGCAATGGACACCCACATGCATACACTTATACTCTCTTGTTCAATTATTTGCTTGAAATGACCAGATGTTGTATTATTACAACAATTACTTCTTTTAAAATCAATATCTATTATATATTATATTCTATAATCCACATCCCCTTATTTTGTTGGAGAAACTGGATCATTTGTGGTTGGAGAAACTGGATCACTTGTCCTATAAAATATTCTATATTCAGGATTTGCCTGATTACTCTCTTGTGGTATCATTTAACTTTTTCCCTAATGCTGTCTACTTGCTATTTATTAATTAATGTAGAGTTTTGATTAGATTCAGATTAATTTTTTAAGCAAGAATACTTTATAAGAGCCAACTGCATCTTTCTGATGAATGCAAGCCACTTACTTCTGATGTTTTAATATCATCTTTCGTTAAGATTGAAAACTTTCTAAAGAGTGGCCATGGTTATGTCTGGGCTCTTCACCATGTGAAATGAGATGGCCTGGCATTATAGAACACTGGGCCAACAGCACTTGTTTTTATATACCAGGCATATGAGATTTCTCTCTGCCTAGTACATCTTATCCACCACTTCCTTTCTTCTTTGACTAACTTGGAAAGCCTCTCTAATGTGCCTTTTAGGAGCCACTGAGAGAAGCTCCAGCACAAACTGCTTGCCACCGTTTCCTGAGGACCATTTCCATTGTCTTCTAGATATTTTCACTGTATTTCCTTCTGCCACCACTAGATACCATTTGAAGGAGAATTTCCACATAACCCTGTTATACCTGGCCTTAGTGATGAAGGCCTGGAGAGAATTCTGCAAGATTCTACTGGCTACCATTGTCACTACTCGTTTTCCCACGTTCAACCTTGCCTCTCTCCCCTTGGACATGAAACTTTGTACAGTCTTACAATCACAATTAGAGCAGTACTCCAGTCTAATTTTGGTTCTCACTTCCTTGTTTATCTTTCAAGTCTGCATTTAGGTGTATAAACACCCCGATGGCTCCATTAAACTTTCCTCGACTAGTGCTACCTGCTTATATTGGGCGCATGCCAGCCCTCAGAATGGGACCTAGCCAGAAATCCAGATATAACATAGTGGTTAAGAGCCCAGGCTCTGGAGGCAGGCAGACCTGGGGTTGATATCGAGCTATAGCACTTTCTAGCTATCAAGTTACCCACATGTACAAATACAAGTTTCTGTAAAATGATGTTAATATTTGCTATATAGGGTTGTTGTGAAGATCAAATGAGACAGAGTGAAATGCCTAGGCCAATGCCTGGCCCATGGTAAATGCTCAAAGAATGGAAGCATTGTTTTTAGTGTTATCATATTCCCATATTCATGCTAGGTCTCTAGCCCTTTAGTTCCACTGGGCATGGAGACATAGTTAGGATGTCAAAAATTAGTATTTAATAGAGAACAGATACAATAAAATACTGAAACAAAGTCAAGTCTAATGAAGCCTACATAGTTTAAAGTAATACAATATTTCTGAGGATAGAATAATGCAGTTATAGAGCTGGAAGGGATTTTAGGGGTAACCAAATCCGATCCCTCACTTAACAGATGAGACAACTGAGGCCCAGACAGTTTGAACAATCTTTGGTCTTCTTCAAGTTCCTCTACCAACTGAGCAGGTGCATTGCAATACAAACCCATGTCTGACTTTGGCCAGATTGTTTTCCTCCACAATGCACTCACTTGGTAATGACATACTCCATTACCTTTTGGCTTTGTACTAGTGACTGGGATTATGATGCAAAAAAAAAAAAGAAAAAAGGAAAAAAAAATCTCTGAGGTGTATGTATCTCCTACGTTTTCCAATGAAATGAAAGAATTAAGAGAAAAAAGAGACACACTTAAAAAGTGGGGGCATATTCTTTGAGCAGTTCAGTTGATATCCATTACCATTGCTGGCAGGCACTGTTTGGTTCCAGAGAATGTATTTCCACATTTAAATGTTATATTCAGTAAAAGAACAAAAAGATTCAAAGACATCCCTTTGAAAATAATTATAAAATTACCATGACAATACACCAGAGGAGTTTTGTTGTATACCCACATTTAAGCTCTGTGAGGGGAACAAGTGGAAAATGGAAAGCAAACCACCATGACAGGCCATTGCTGAAAGCAGAATCCCGTGGTGCCAAATGTGCAGTTTAAAGGTTGCTCGTGTTTGTTTCTCTTTAACTATCTCTTTAATCTCTTTGTCTCTTGCTAATTATTATGCATAGACAAATATGATTATCAAATTTTAATTGCACTGTCATAGACACCATACAAATGATGATAATAAAATAGCATTTGCAATCTGCTTTGGACTGTAACTGTGCCTTAATTTGTTCAAATGCAATGCATTTCATTTGTCTTCAAAGTAGTTATTATTCTATCCAACTCTTTTTTGGGGGGGGATTTTCCATTCCAATAGTGTTTTTATAAAAACTTGGTGGAGGAATACCAATACCATAACAATTTGTATCTTTACTATTTTATATTCGGCGTTTTTTCAAAGTAGACTTGATTGTATTTCACACTGCTTATTCATTTGTTCAACAAAATTATCCAAGCACCTACTCTGTTCCAGACATAGTTAATATTAGATCCTGTGGATGCAGAGGTAAATAATGTATGGCTCTTGCCTTATTAGATCTACAGCCTATGGGATCATATGGACCCTCTTGGCCTTAATTACAGTCTATATATATGCTTATGACTTTAAAATCTTGGTTTCCAGACTTGTCTGTATCCTCTCCTATGATTCCTAGATCCGTATATATGCAAATACCTCCTGGGTAACTCTACTTGTTTGTTTAAAGATACCTCAAAATCAACAAGTTCTAAACTGAGTTTATCATCTTTCTCTTAAAACTGTCCCTCTAGCCAAACATTCCCAATTACAGGAATGGCACCCATAATGATCTAAATCCAGAAATTTGCAATTATCCTTGACTCCCTCCTCATATCTTTTTTCTAATAAACCAATACATTCTACCAGTTCTATCACCTAAGCAGCTTTAAAATTTGTCCACATTTCTTCATTCCCACTGGTACTATATAGTCTAGTTCACTTTCATCTCTCGCTTTGATTGAATAGTGTCCTAATTAGCACCCCTGTATCTAGCTTCTCCCTGCCCCCAGCCATTCCATTCTCACAGACAGCCACAGTGATTATTCATTATTATTATTATTATTTTAGCTCTAATTGGCTTTATGAAATGATTCACAAATCTGGCAGCATCCCATCTAGAAAGTAGAAGGGAGCTCCCTACAGTGATTATTCTACAAGGCAAGCCTGATCATGTCATTCCCTTCTTATAATCTTTTAATCACCTTCCCATTATTTGGGTGATAAAAATCTAAATTCCTTTAATAAGGCTTCCTGAGCCCTACACCAGCCAGAGACTCTATCACCTCTCCATCTTGGTGTCTTGCCAGTCCCTTGTCTGTCTCCATTTGTAATGAACTTCTTACAGTTACCTGAAAAGAGGCCCTATGCATGTGTGCTCTTATTTCTAGGCCTGCAATGGGCCTCTTTTTTCCTAGAACATGCCTCAGTGTCACCTAAAGGATAGCTTTCCTGGAAAGCCTTTTCTGACCTCCTAGGTAGTGTTAAGAGCCCTCATAACCCACAGAACCTTCTACTTTCCCTCCACTCATACTGACTCACTTTATTGTAATTCCTCAGTTGTCTTTCTTCCTTAGCAGACTCTAAAAGTGGAGAGTAAAAGACTCGTCTAAATTCCCTACTATTGTATGACACGTAATAAATAAATGTTGAATAAATGAATGAGACTTACAAAATAAATGTTATCTATAAGAGATGCTCTAATAGAGGTATTCACAAAATGCTATTGGACCTAACTGAGGGACATCTAAATTGGAGTTGGGGTTCAAGGAACAGAGGTACTACTCTTTGTACAGTGTACAACACATGGTAAATCGATCAATAAGATCAATAATTGATCAATAAGAGTTAATTTTATGTGTTGTTAATCTTCATGTGACTTGTTGGCCTTAGGACTATTTTGAGAAACAGTACACAGAGGAGAAGCTTTGAAAACAGAGTAAAAATTTCCCTTTTGCAAGGGAAGTTTATATTTATAAAGGAAATCTCTCTCCCTCTTTTTCTCTCTGTCTCTGTCTCTCTCAGAGAAGGATGTCTTTAAGTCAGTAGAAACTCTTATCAATAGAGATTTAAGAGAACTTAAATCTGCATAAAAAACTCTAATTTTCATGGTCATCTCCCCATAAGTGGCCTCCATAACACACTTTTTTTTTTTTTTTTTAAAGCTCAACATGGTATTTAAGTCTGAATTCTAAGTTGCCTCTGTGAGAGTTACTCACTTTTCCTTGGGAATCTCCCATGTACACATGAAATATACACCTTAATAAACTTCTGTTTGTTTTTCTCTTGTTCATCTGTCTTTTGTTACAGGGGCCTTGGCTGAGAAGTTAGAAAGATGGAAGGAACCTTATTTTTCCTCCCCTACAACAGAACAAAGGGCATTCCGGGTAGAGGAAACAGCCAGCACTTGTGAAATAATGGAGGTGTGAGTCAGAAGCAGAAGTTATAGGAGCTGCACACTGTTCTATATGGGTGAAATAAAGAGTGCATGGGTGGACGGTAGGTTGCTGGAAAAGGAAGCTGCGAATGTAGGCAGGACCTAATAATGAACCATTTGTCCTAAACCAAGGAATCTGAATGTTATTCTGAAAGCTATGGGGATCAGGCCAGGAAGTGACATATATTTTGGAAAAAATATGATGGCTGCATGTAGAGGGATGAATCTGATGGGTGAAAGTGGTGATGAGTGGGGGTAGATATAACTAATTAGTTGGGGGGAGGGCAATAATTCAGGCCCAAGGTGATAAGAGCCTAAATGAGGCAGTGGCAGGAAAGATAAACCCACTGGGTTTGGCGATGGAGAGAATAAGGAAGGGTTAGTGAGTGAGTAGGAAGCATCTTGCAACATTCCCAGGATTCTGTTTCAGGTGGATGTATGAATAGTGGTCTCCTCACTGAAAGTTCAGTCTGGTTGTGTGGGAGGAGATAAAGAAGGTAATGGGTTGCTGGAATATGGAGACATTTACCAAGAGAAATAATAGGACAAAAGTGCTAGATCCTCATAGCATTACTACAAAGCTTATTTAAGCAGAATATAGCTAAGGAGGCTCAAATCTGAGTCCCTGATTCCTTGAACCATTCAGAGACAAAAGCCCCATGATGCTTTGGGTCTCCTTGTCTCTTGAACACTTTGAAACTCTAGTGAGAAAAGGGATGAAAGTAGAAAAAAAAAGAACCTAGGTAGGAGATAGAGCAGCTGGGTGGTTCTAGTAATGGAAAGCAAGAAGCAAGGCTGAGGTGAGAGTGGGGATTAGGTGGAAATTTATTTGGTGACGGGAATGAACTAGGAAAAGAGGGAGGAAGGAGGACTCTGCAGGAAGGGTCAGTAGCAGGACAGGACTTTGGAATGTAAGATGAAAGCCTATGATGGAAGAAGAAAACATGGTAGTAGCCATTTTAAAGTCATTTTAAGGGTTTGGTAGCTGAGAATGGCTTAGGAGTGGAAGCCTTTCTCTAACACTATTCACCATGCTATGGGTCTTGATGAGACTCCATTCAAGGTGCTTAGTTATAGGGTCAGCATAGGGCTTCCAGTGCCCTGCACAGCCCCTTCCATGGGGCAGGAACTCTATAAATATTTGTTGGATGGGGCGCCTGGGTGGCTCAGTCGGTTAAGCGTCCGACTTTGGCTCAGGTCATGATCTCACGGTTTGTGGGTTCGAGCCCTGCGTCAGGCTCTGTGCTGACAGCTCGGAGCCTGGAGCCTGCTTCTGATTCTGTGTCTCCCTCTCTCTCTGCCGCTCCCCTGCTCACGCTGTCTCTCTCTGTCTCTCAAAAATAAATAAATGTAAAAAAAATATATTTATTGGATGTATTGATAAATGGGATAACAACGATACAAATAATGGTTTCATTTAGGAGGAAATCTTGCCATGGAAAACAGCAGAACAAGAAGCTTTGGAGTAGTTGTGATGGAGCTTGTCTTTCATGGTGGGGGCAAATCTTCTAAATAACTTGATGGCCTGTTAATTGCATTACACAGCAATCAGTCAAGCACTAGGACCTGGTGTGATAGATACATTGGGTCCAATCAACTAATCTACCAAGAATCACAAAGCAATTGAGAAGCTCAGTTGGAAGAGATGGAAGTACTGCTGTGTGAACCCCAGATACCTGGTTTCAAGGCAAATTGAGCTGAAATATCCCCTCATTCTATTAGCCTAGTTTCTGGACTTAGCAGTAGGCTCAAGAGAAGACATTTCTCTCTTGAATCAGTGACAGGGCTGCTGTTCAGAAAATTACGGGATTCGGGTTATTCCAACACGTGATCCTTTGATTTCTTTTTAACATTCAGTTGGTCATAATTTTCATTACAAAAATATTTTACTACAATGCCTGAGAACTGAAAGCCCTGCAAATGGATCTGTTGATTCCAAGCTTAAAGGTTAAGTATATCATCACATGACAGAAGGAAAACCTAGTTTTTATGAAAAAGGCACTGTCCACACACAGGTGCGTGTGTGCACCTATAATCACCAACTTGTACTCACCACGGGCCGGAGTTTACTAGCGCAGGCCGAATAAAGCACAAAGTGAGGATTCAAGTGAGACAGAGCTACAGTTGCTGTGGAAACCATGGCACTGATCTTCATGACACACGTGCCCTGAGCTCTAACATTCAGTAAATGACTTAATAATGGATGAATTCACTTTTTGGAAACAATGTTTAAAACTTATTCACTGAAATATTTAAAACATGGGAAATTTCTATAGTTTTTGTAAATTTCAGCTCTAGGTGAATTTTTCTGCATACCTAAATCTCTGAAAATTGGAGGATTTTGTTATTGTTTGCTTTAAATGCAGATGTACAGAATGGATGCTGATTCCATGGCACTGATGTATAGTCACAATCAGGAATATGCAAATAAAATCATGGGTGTCTCGTGTATTCTTATGTTTTCTCCAGTTAGTCTTTCCATTCTAACTGAAAGAGGCACTGTATCCTCTAGTCTGAAACATTAATAGCCAGCATACCAAACATGGCAGCTCAATTACATATGGATGGGGACCCAATTAATTCTTTCTGATAACTTTATCTACTTGGTCTATGCCCAAGACTGCTGGCAGGAAAATAATCTCTGAATTTCTTTTCAAATATAAAGTTGGCAGATTTCATCTACTCTCTCTTCATATGTATTCTTTTTATTCTCAACGAAAAGAAAGATCTTAGAATTTGCATTTTTTTTGGTTGCATGAAAATTGTTTCTGCTTCAATGAAATCCAAACTTTTTAATAATGTTAAATATTGTAATATTTTTAGGCAATGAGTAGAGTTATTTTTGAACTGCCAATTTGTGGCATCAATTCTCATTAAGAAAAAGATCCCTCCCTATTGACAGTTAGAGGTAATATAATCATGGTAACAGCATAGCACTCGATTTCAAGATTAAAAAAAATTGATTCTATCTCCATAAAGTAAATACAAACTTTTGCTCCAAATCTCCAGTTCTCTCAATAACATTGGTTTTGACTTGTGAGAACTGCATGGTAAATTAATACAAATTGCCAGCAGCTGCTCTTGAAACCTATGGGCTGAACAAATCCTTATATAATAAAATTCTATGGCCCCCACATTTTTGCCACAGGATACTTTTGTTATACCAAGTTCATTGTTAAATATGCTTTCATTTTGTGGAAACTGAATAAGAAAAGTTGTTGATGCATTAGAATAATATTCTGGAATATTACTGAGTGTATTTTTCTATCTTAGTAATTCCCCTTTACCCTCGGTGTGAGAAAAACACACAACTTAGAGAAGAGGGAATACAAAGAAGCTGGTGGGAAAACAGCTCTGAGTTTTTATAGAAAGTCTTCAAAGCCAGAGCTTTCAACTTTGAGTATAAAGTTCTTGATATGAGAAAACTTTCCGTTCTTTTTTTTTTTTTTAATTCCAAAAGCTTGAATGTCAAGACAAAGTATTGGAGGTCTCAGAGCACAGAATTGGTACAATAAACATAAAACAGGAAGAATTCTTTAATAAACATAGAGTATTTTCCTGCAGTGTAGAGAGGAAACAGAAGCATATCTTCCATGGATGAGAAATTTGACAAAGAGGGAGAAGAGAAAAGGAGAGCTCTCTTCTTCATTTTGCTTGAGTCTTAGTAGGGAGGGGAGTGGGATTGTGAAAGACAAAACACTCAGAGAAGTTTGCAGATCTGAGTGTAGAGGGGATTTGAGCCTCAATTCCTGTCTGGGAAAATACAGCTTCCCAAGTGACATTTTGGGCAGAGAGGACCTGAGGCAGTCCCGTGGAAATCATAGCGCCCTAGAAGGTAGCGTAGCAGGTGAGAATTTTCCATATTTTCTAGAAGGCACAGGCTAGGACTAGGTATAGGTCTGTGGACCTAAAATGACCTTACAGTTGAGATGAACAAGAGTTAGAAGAAGTGCAGAAGTGAATGTGGGTCCTCTACAGTGGATACAGTGAGAAGAGAAGCTAATCAATGCCCTAAGAATGGAAAATGTAGGTCTAGTATCCAGAAGAGGACAGATCCCATAGGCCAACCCCTCTCCAAAGCCCTGGCATTTATGTTCAGAGTTACTGAGTACTGAGTTACTAAATATTTACCCAGAGACTGAGTGTAACCTGGGGGTGACTGAGTTACCTTTAATCAATACATTTGAAATTTCCACCATTGGCAGAAATAGGGCCCAGGTGCTAGGTTCAATTATAGAAATAAACACATTTATCTTTTTTTATATTGATTATCATATTTTTAATTTCCACAGATTCTATCTGACTTTTTATAAACTGCTTTGACAATTTTTATAGACTGCTCCTTTCAGACATTTTCCCACTTCAAAAACTTCTTTAAATATGATAAGCATTTTCTTTTAATAATCTGAATGTGGTAATTCTAACATCTCAAGTTTCTGAGTGTCTGATTCTGCAGTCCATTCTTCCTGCTGCTTCTTGCTCATGGTGCTCTGTTTCTTTGTGTACTTGGTTACCTTTGCTTCCGTGTTGCTCATACCACTTGAGAAAGAAAGTATATGTGCGAATTCTCAGAAGATTAATAAGGTGACATCTTGGAGAAGGCTTGGGTATACTGTTGGTCTGATACCACTCTAAGCTGAAATTTTTGCAGTGATACAAATTTGGGACTGCATGTCAGGGCTTCAAATGTTCCTATGGCTACAGCCTCTCAGGGCAGGGTTTCCTTTTTTCTTTTCCTTCTCCCCTGCTCTGTCCTGAGCTAATGCAACTCTCTGTGGCTCTTTGAGGGGGGTGGAAGGGGATGGACTTCCCTCTGGTGTGGCCCTTTGTGCTCTACTTTAATACGAGGTTCATCTATTACATTCTCCACATTTGTGGGCCTTAGGATTTGATTTCCATCCCTCGCACCCCAGGAATCCATTGAAGCCACAGCCCAGCTTCACAGTCCAAATAGGCAAATGGCCTTGGAACAAAAGCAGCTTCTAGTGCTTGGCCTACTTTTCTGTGTTCTCATTTATTCTAGGTTTTGGCTTGTTAACGCCTTACTATGTTTTGGCTTATTGATGTTTTTAATAAAGATGAAAGTGTATTTTAGTCAGTATTTTTAGCAATGCTTAGTGAGAGAATTGTTTTGAATAAATTAGCTCATCATTCCTGGGCATCAGAAGTCATACCTAACTTAAGTGAGTGTATAATTTCAAGCTCACTGTCTCTATTGTAAGGGAAGAAAAAGAAAAGTGTTGTGGCCTCCAGAAGGGATTAAGAAAACTGATAGAGTGATATTTTTCCTTTTTTTGAGCTCCTTGTGGTTTTTGCAAGTAAAGCAAATTGGTTAGGTAAGTTTAGGAATTTAAGCAAGCTTTTTTCATAAGAATAGTAGAGCTATTTAAAAAAGTGTGAGAAAAATTGTACAATATCATGTCGATCACAGAATTAAAGAATTGTAAATAACTGTCATTTATCCCCATTCCTCAAACCCATCCCAAATTTTGGGTCTTTGATTCTAAACAATATCTGAAACACAGGAAACAGATAAAGAAACCATTATTCATAATTTTTTAAAAATAACAAGGAAAAAAACACCCTTTACTCTAGGTTTCGACATTAAGACATGAAATAGCTTTGTCCTGAATTTTGCATCATGTTTCCTATAATGAATTTAATTTTTTAGTTTGACTAAATCCTGTGGAAGGATGCAAAACTAATAGGAGACCAAATTCCTACTGTGAAACTTATAATCTCCTTGGGGAGGACATACACCCAAAAATGTAAGCTCCACAAGGAACAGGGACTTAAAAATTTTTTTTAAAAATGTTTAGTCTTTAAAAATTTTTTAAAAATGTTTATTCATTTTTGAGAGAGACAGAGACAGAGAGAGCATGAGCAGGGAAGGGGCAGAGGGAGAGGGAGATACAGAATCCAAAGCAGGCTCCAGGCTCCGAGCTGTCAGCACAGAGCTTGATGCGGGGCTCAAGCCCATGAACCATGAGATCATGACCTGAGCCAAAGTCGGATGCTTAACCAACTGAGCCACCCAGGCACTCCAAGGAGCAGTGATTTCTGAGTTTTGTTCACTAAGGAATTTTCGAGGCCAAGTACAGGTCCTGCTGCATCGTGGTGGCTCAATAAACATTTGTTGAATAAGGATTTGCTGAGATGGTTATAATTTAACAGGTTGGGAAGGAAACTGACTCCACTGGCAGTGAGTTCACATGAGCCCAGTATGATAAGAACAACCCTGAGGGTGGCAGGCTAAGCAGGACTCAGCTGCATCTTGAGGAAGGTTTTGAAGTTTGACAGATGGATCATGGATTGTTGACAAAAAAACCTCAAAGTGGGCGAGAGGAGAAGGAATTTCACACAAAGGAAATAAAGTGTTTGCAGACAGGAAAGGGATGTCTAGATTTAATCTAGCAGAGTATTTTAAAAAATTCTACCCACTGGGGTCTTGTCCTCAAATGATATTATGAGGAAGCACATGGAAATCTGATTGCAATGGAGATGGAAAGTCCTTTACCCCATCTGCCACCCTGCCTCCCCCCAGGCTAGCCCCTGTGGTCCTCTTCGGAACCTCTAGGGCTCCACCAAGCACCATTTAAAGGCAGCTTATGTTGCCCCGAGTGGACAAATGCATTAGGGATGAGTTGGGTACAAGGCCAATGAGAAGCACTGGGGAAACAGAAGGAAGGCCTTTCACCACAAAGGGGTAGGTCTAATTATAATGAAGTGATCTAAAGGAACCAGGCTAGGTTCTCACTGAAGGGATGACATGATAAATCCAGAACCTCAGGGAGAAGTATCCCCAAAATGATGGAAGGAAAACACAAGTTCAGGATACCAGATAAGAGACAGTTGCTGGGACCCAGGCATGAACTGTGAGGGTCTGAACTGTAATGTTCATGTGAATTATCCAAGTAGCTTATTTAAAATGCAGATTCCTAAATCTCACTTCCAGAAATTCTGAATCAATAGGTTTGAGATGGAGCTCCGAAATCTGACTTTTTTCCTACCCAAGTATGATCGACACACAATGTTACATTAGTTTCAGGTGTACCACCTGTATGTCAAATCACAATTGGTGATTTAACAAGTTTATACATTATGCTACGCCTACCGCAAGTGTAGCTACCAGCTGTCCCTATACAGCATTACTTACAACACCACGGATGACAATTCCCTATGCTGTACTTTTCACCCCCTTGATTTATTCATTCCATAACTGGAAGCCTGTGTCTCCCACTCCCTTTCATCCATTTTGCGCCCCTCCCCCCTCTGGCAATTATCTGTTTTTTCTCTGTACTTAATGGTTGTTTCGGCTTTTTGTTTGTTTGCTTATTCATTTGTTTTATTTTTTAGATTCCACATATAAGTGAGATCATATGGTATTTGTCTTTCTCTGTCCTACTTATTTCACTTAGCATAATACCCTAAGGTCCATCCACGTTGTTGTTTTAAAGGGCAAGATCTCATTTTGTAATGGCTGAGTTAATATTCCACTTCCACTTACAAAAATGTGTATGGGAATTTTTTTCCTCCACATTCTTGCCAATACTTATTGGGAATCTGAATTTTAACAAGCATCTTTGATAATTCTGATGCAAGATCAAACTCAAAGAAATATTGTTATAACTGAATATTTCTCATTTCTACTTTCTTCCTTTTTGTCATTTTACAGTTCAAAGAATAAGGAGGAAGGAACTACTTCAGTCAGCACTATATTAAAGGTTTATTTTTGAGCGAGGGAAAGAGTGCACAAGTGGGGGAGGGGCAGAGAGAGGGAGACAGAATTTAAAGCAGGCACCAGGCTGAGTTGTCAGCACAGAGCCTGACATCAGGCTCGAACCCACCAACTGTGAGATCATGACCTAAGCTGAAGTTCATGCTTATCTGACTGAGCCACCCAGGCGCCCCAGTCAACACTATATTAAGTTGAAGGCATCAGTGAGTATACAAATGAAACAATGGTTTGAATATCAGTTGTGAAATTTGAGCCCAAAGGACAATATAGGGAGTGTGTTGATAGAAATAACCCCAGCTGCCAAGGTGTCCAGATCAAGTAGGGTCATGGTCAGATGTTATACTTTGTTGTGCTTAAGTCACCAGGTAGTGAATCCAGTCCAGTCATAGTTGCCCTCTAAAATCTAGATTTTCAAAGACTTGGCATATACTCCAATCATCCTGTTATAAATTCATGACAAATTCATTTAAACATTTCTTGATTTTCTTTCTTTTTCTGTAGTTCACTGACATCATTGCAACCCATATGTAAATAGGCATTAAGTAATCAAGCACAAAAGATCCACCAGCCACTTTTTCATGTTACTTAGCTGGAGCTGAGGTCTTTCCTGAAGAGAAATTTTGTGCTCAACTGGCTTTTCTGGTAGCAACTATTGAACCCTGACAGTTGTCTTCTTTAGACACTTGGTATTTACTTAACATGGGAAAGGAAAAAGGAGGGAGAGAAAATGATTTATTGAGTGCTTCCTAAGTACTAGTCTTTTAAAATACATTATCTCATTAAGAGGTTGGATTATTTTTATGTTAGAGATAAGGAAACTGAGCCTCAGAAAGGGTAAATACAAGTTTAGAGAAGTGAAGTGAGTTGTTTAAGGTCCTTTACAGCAAGACAACAGAGGAAATTAAATAGGAAAGGAAATAGAGAAGACTCATGACCATGGACAATGTTCCTGGCAATTGAGAATAATGTGTATGCTCTGCTGGAGGGTTTAGGCTAGTGTGGAAGCTTCTCTGTGAGAGTTCAACATCCCCTTCTTGAAAGCCCAAGGACTGGGCTCCATGAGACACTCAGATGAGAACGCCTCAGTCTACCCCCCCGCCCCCCGTCTTTCCCATTGTCTCCCCAGGCATTTGTGCAGACTGTAGGGGCTGGGTTCAGCCTTACCTTTGTAAAATCTATCTAGTTCAGACCCTCACTTTATAGATAGAATGAACAGCAGGGCAAAGGGAGTGGCAATTTGCCTGAAGTCATACAGAAAGACTAACAAAGTTGGGAGTACAAACCAGACCTGCAGTCCCCAAGCACCTGCACTGTTTACCTACCTCTAGGCCAAAACTAAGACAATTTGCTTCCATTTGCTTCTCTGAGAGTCTAGCTATGAAATCAATGGGTGAGTTTAGAGATGCTTTTGGGCAAGAAAGGAAGCTGTGGAAAGGGTCCCTGGACTAGAAGGACTCTGGTTAGAGAGAGCCATTAAAACACTGTTTCTCCATCAGGTTCTAGGGAATTTGAACGCTCCCTCAGATTTTCACATTGTATTCCAGGAAGAGTTCTGCAGCAATCAAAGTTTGGGAAAGCTGAGAGTTAAAGTGCCTTTTCTTTTTTTAACAATCTTTTTTTTTTTTAATTTTTAACATTTATTTTTGAAAGATCATGAGCAGGAGAGGGGCAGAGAGAGAGAGAGAGCAGGAGAGGGGCAAAGAGAGAGAGAGAGAGAGAGAGAGAGAGAGAGGAGAGAGGAGCAGAGAGAGAGGGAGACACAGAATCAGAAGCAGCCTCCAGGCCCTGAGCTGTCAGCACAGAGCCCTATGCGGGGCTCAAACCCGCAAACTGTGAGATCATGACCTGAAGTCAGAAGCCTAACTGACTGAGCTACCCAGGTGCCCCTTAAAGCACCTTTTCTGAAAGACCTCTCAGGGCCTTTAATCTATTGGTGTAGAATCTTCCTTTTCTGGGAATCCAAACCTTCTGCAAGATAATAAGGAAAAGCGATGCTATGCCTGTTTCCTCTACCAAAAAAAGAAAAAGAAAAAAAAAAAGCAATTTCTGATTAAATTGTGCAAACTTCACTTGGTGCAGAGAGGAGATTAATACCTATGTGCCCAGACCACATGTGGCATATGATTAAAACTTGGCACCTGCAGATTAGCAGACACTGGGGGATCAGTAGTCATTTCTTGTACATAGTACTTTGCTGCCTTCTTTCAGATAAGTTAGAGAAGTGAATTACAGGGCCAAAATTCTGGAACTTGATATTTGGAACATATGTAGCTTTATACTGGCTTTAGGATCTTTAGTTATAATCATACAGAATAAAAATAAAATTTAAAAATACGTATTTTTAGACTGAGCATTTGGAAGAAACCCAGGATTACTATCCCTCCCAGGTTGTGCTTTTCATGCCGTACTGTGTAAAGCCCCCAAGGATATTAATCATTGTAATACATAACCTTAATAATATGTGGTGAGGCAAACATACGCTATTGTAACATATTTATTCAAAAACATTTATTCCATGCTGACTATGTGCCAGGTGCTAGGAATGCAGTGGTGCAAAATCCCTGTCCTCATGGGGTTTATATTCTAAGGGCAAGGCATATAGTAAAGTTTGCAATAAGTGAAGCATATAAGTGCTAAGGAAAAAAATAAAGATGGGAGCTAGGCAATGTGGAAGGGAAGATCTCATGAGATGGGGGGGCATTTGAGTAAAATATCTGAAGGAGGGTGGCCTGTGTATCTCTGGGATGGGGCACTGCAGGCAGAGGGAGCAGTGGGTGCAAAGGCCCTGGGGTGAGTGTGCCTTGTGTGCAGGAGAAGGAGAGCCGAGACTGGTGCCAGGTGGGCAGGTTGTGGGTACAGGGCTGCTCTGAGGGAGAAGAGATGGATAAGAAGGTGAACATTTTCACAAGTGGGTGAACAATGGTGAACTGCCCCTGCACCCTGTACTTCTGAAAAGAGTGCTGGTCAAGAAATCCTCCCCACCCCCTTCTGTGTTCTGAGAAATGGCTTACTGCAAAGAACCACCTTTCTCCACATGACAGATATGGTTCACGGATGACTCCCGTGTTTACCCAGGACAAGGCCAGACACAGATCCTTCCATTCCCATTCTTTGTATCATAAGTGATTAGCTACTGTACCTCCAAAACTAGCTAGACACAGGGGTAAACATTCCTTATTCCTGACTGACCAAAACTCCCCTTATGAAAGAAGCTTCCAATTGGAGAGTCACTTTCCCTGTAGCATGTCTGCTCCTCCCTACACAAGCCTAATGTGAAAGTATGGTGCCAAAGTGCTCTGAATTTGAATCTGGGGTACTCTCCTGATAGCAACTGGGAGCAGAAAATCAATTTCCTTCCTTGTTCTGTTTTTGTCTTTGACATGGTATTAGATATATTGTAAACCCACTTGAGGAATATTTTCCCCCTCTCAAAACATGTTTGCCAACAAGTCCTGTCTAAATTTAAAACTAACTCTCTTAGGTTGAAATCACCTTCATGTAGGCTTCAAGAGTAGACACTGCCATGATTCAAATTTAATTATGAAATTCTAAAGTCATACTCTGAGAATTAAATTGAGACTCGGAGGAAACAGTGCATCAGTAGAATCCTTTGGGCAATGTTCACTCTGAGAAAGTGAGTTTCTCCTCTGTTTTGCCAGCCAGTGTCATTGATCCAATAAATAACCAATTAACCTTAATTAGTTTATTTTCCCTTATTGGGATACTTATTGTATAGGGTATTCTACTATTTTGGTCTTCGTTATAAATGGATTAATTATAAAATTTTAAAAAATGCTTTTTCAGTGCCAATAAATTTTTGCTAATATATTTTTTTACCAATAAAAAAGCAAAAATCCTTACCTACTTTGTTCCTAAAATTTGTCTCTAATATCTGGCAGCTGAAATTATTTTGTTTAATTGAAATTTTTGAAATAGTCAATTGTACTTGACATGCTAAGGAGACTATTAATCATTCTTTAGTATGAATTAGTCACTGTAGACTACTTTGTTTTTACTTGGAGAATCATCTTTATTGAAGAAAGGGGACTTGTTTTTGTTTTTAATGTTCACTTACTTATTTTTGAGGGGGGAGGGGCAGAGAGAAAGACAGAGGGACAGAGAATCCCAAGCAGGCTCCATGCTGTCAGTGTTGTCAGTGAAGAGCCCCTGCGGATGTGGGGCTCAAACCTATGAACTGTGAGATCATGACCTGAGCCAAAATCAGGAGGCGGAGGCTTAAGTAACTGAGCCACCGAGGTGTCCCAAGAAAGGGGACTTTGAAACGGAGTCGCAGGTGGGAGGCAGAATAGGATGATTTATGGAAATGCAGGTTCAGGTGGGAATGTGGTTATATCGCTGAGATGTTGGATAGCTAGAGAACAGCACAAAGCCACGGGTCCAAAGAGGAAATGAGCTAGACACAAAAGACAGATAAGATTTATTCATTTAATGTTCCTGCCTCAATTCCTAGAGCTTGCACAGGTTTGTGAAATAACTAGAGTACTAAAAACACATCTGATAAAGGCCTTTCTTTTAAAGATGGATTTTGAGTAACTGAAGATATACACATTAAGAATTCTCTACATCGGTATAACTGACGGGCTGAGGTGTGATCAGGAAGCAGATCAGCAGGTAGTGCAGACCCAGGTGATGCTATAAAGAGGATGGATCCCCGCCAGACCAGGAGATCGGCCAAGCTCCAATGGAGGTTGCCCCAGCCACCCCCACTCTCTACCACTGGTGGGCCCCAGGTCAGGAGTGCAGATGGAGGTTCACATACCATATGCTAAAACATTTAGAAGCTATCAGTTTGTCTGGTAAACTGTTAAATAAGTGTTATCTAACATCTCTCCCATCTTAACAAACATGCCTTCATAACTACCTGGAAGATTAGGTTCAAATTTAGGATTCTGTAGTGCAGAAAGAACTGAACTGATCTTCAGCCTGCAGTCTGACTCCCCTCTCTTTCCACCCCTGCACCATGGGACTTGTGTGTATGGGTGTGGACCTTTCCCTACGCCCTTACTGTATGTCCAAATTCTGTCCACATCTCATGTCAACAGCCCCCACACCCCTGCAACTAGCTACTCCTTGGGCCCCTAAGCATGTACGCTGGTGACACAGTCTGCTCTTGAGAGAAAAGATGGAAAAGAGGCCTATGCAGGTCAAGAATGTAGGTGTGGGATCATCTGAGCAGGGAACTCTAGGGTCCTGGGTACTTGGATCATTACCTAGAAGGGAGGGCTTGGATTCCAGTAACAAAATCCCTTGGTATCTTGGAATTCCTCATTATGGAAGGTGGGGATGTGGCTGGAAATGTGGCTATAGGATGGCCAGAGAGGCATCCTCTGGAGCACGTGGCCCTTTGGAGACCTTCTAAAGACCTTCTGGCCAGGGTATAAAGTCAGTGTTGTTGGTAGGCATACCCCACTACAGTCATTGTCTTCTTCTGTAGTGTGGTCTGTTTACATCATGCCTACGAATTGTTCAATAAATGGACTTCATTCCATAATGTGGATTGAGTTCTCGAGGAATCCTTATTATTGATTGCATAAAATCTTCAGTTAAGGGGCACCTGGGTGGCTCAGTCAGTGGAACGTCCAACTTCAGCTCAGGTAATGATCTCATGGTTCGTGATTTCGAGCCTTGTATCCAGCTCTGTGCTGACAGCTCAGAGCCTGGAGCCTGCTTTGGATTCTGTGTCTCCTGTTCTCTCTGCCCCTCTCCCACTCATGCTCTGCCTCTCAGTCTCTCAAAAATAAATAAATGTTAAAAAAGTTTTTTTTTAAATCTTGAGTTAAAGATTTCCTCCAAATTGTAGGGAGGCTGGGTGGTTGAACAATTGTAGGGCTTGGAGCACATGGCCTAGGTAGCAGCTCTCCTGGAGAGTGCCCAGTCTACTCAGCTGTCAAGGCACACCTTCCCACAAGCTCTCCACTTCTCTACTCCTAATCTCTTGACACCTGCTTTTTGAGGGCCTTGCCCACAGCTAGAGATACCTGCAAGGTCCTTCTGTTTTACTCAGGAAACACCATGTGGGAAAGGAATGTCTACTTGAAGACTTGAAGTTTCAAAAATGATTTATATTGTTTGTTTGTTGGTTGGTTTTAAGGGATCCAAAGATATTTCTTTGTTGCGGGTTCAGACCAACTAGATAATATTTTATATAATGAAAAAAAGCTTCTTGCAATAAGGGCTCCCTAAAGCTTTCATTTTGACAGCGAAATAGACAATTCTGAAGTGCTCAATGAGTTTAATTTGGTAAATAGTAATTAGCTATGATTTAAATAGAAGATTATTTGAAGAACTGAATAGAATAACACTGTTTATCTTCAGCATAATAATCTGAGTAATTGACTATTCTCGAACTTCGACATAGATAAGAAGGAGCTACCATCTGTTTCCTTAGGAAGACTATTTTTGAGAGGAAGAATTGTAAAGGGTAAATCCTTCTAGATCCTGGTGCCCTTTCATATCCATAGCGGTGCTTATATTCCATATGTAAATATTAATTTTTTTAATGTTTATTTATTTTTGAGAGAGAGAGAAAGAGAGAGCGCGAGCAGGGGAGGGCACAGAGAGACAGAGATACAGACTCTGAAGTAGGCTCCAAGTTCTGAGCTGTCAGCACAGAACCTGATGCGGGGCTCAAACCCACAAACCACGAGATAATGACCTGAGCCAAAGTTGGACATTAAACTGACTGAGCCACCCAGGTGCCCCCATATGTAAATATTAATGCATACTTCTAAGTCCAGATTTGACTCCAAGTTTTCTGCCATGAACAAGAGTGGGCAGGCATCACTTCTCTTTGGATAGGTTTTAATTTCCAAGTAGGAGGGATAGGTGTGTGGGGGAGGAGTTTTATGAAAGTAAAACTGGCACTAATTCACAAGTGAAGTTGTTTAGGGCTGTCAGCATTCCTGAACTGCCCTCACCAAAGCTGCCCAAACACATAGTTCTAGCCAAACTTATGGTGTAGGGCAAGTTCATGCAGGCCCAATGGCAGTTTCCTCTTTTTGCTGGGACAGCCCCCAAAGATCTCAGAGTGATGCACATTGTGTCCCTCCTACTTAGGGTAACTATTTTTAGAGTGTGAAGAACAAAGACCATGATGTGCCACACACATACGCTATGTACTCATCATCATAGTGGGGTGGTGTCATCCTTTGACACATTCAAACTATATATTAGTGTTTTAGGGAATCATTGGAATATGTCTGTGGCTACACTTTCGCTTAACTTACAGGGACTATGTAATCCAATATATACCACTCTCCTCTTCCCCATTATTCTTGGCCATAACAAACAGGATTTTTCAGAGCATAAAGAAACTGTGCTCTATAAGCTTAACAGCCTTTTAGTCTCATACAGGACATAACACAAGCATGTCAAACTAAGAAGTTCAACATTTCTGCTTCTGCACATCTAAAGGCATACAAATCAGCTGCCTTGGTACTGTTTTCTGCATCTTGACTTCTGCCCTAAAGCACACACCCCCTGAAGCACAAACCCATCTGGTCTATAGTGTCTTCCTCTCCCCTTCGGCTGCTGTTGGAGCAAAGTTGCTCCCAAACTTGAGCTCTGCAGACCCTGTTACCACTGGCCCTGATCCCCATTCCTACCTTGTGAGCTATCATGGCTAAGGAGACTTGGGCATGTCCCAGTGGGTTCAGGTACCCAAGTCATATCCTAATTGGAACCTGCCCAGCCTATGGAATTGGGTGTTTGGGTAGGCTTCTATTCACTGGCCAGTGGTCTTGCTTAAATATATACAATTCCTCCATCTTTATCTTGCTCTCAATTCAAATTTTGTTTTTTATACAGATTTTGAAGATACTTTTGAAAGGTACTCTTTCTGAAGATTTGAATCCTGACTCTGTATTTAAGGATAGTGGCTCAGGGTCCTGGTATACATGGACAGGAAAGACCTATGAGTCTGGCCTTGACATTCAAAGACTGCCTGGATTCCCAGTTGTTGTGTCTGGCTCACCTGCTGCATATGCTAGGAATAGACACTAGGAATTAGGCCCTTGGGGGTAAGATTGCCCCTAGGTAAGAATCACTGTTCATAGAAAGTAGCTAACCTGGGCTTTGAATCCAAATATGTCTGTCTTCAAAGCCAACTCTTTTCTTAGCTAGAAAATGAATTAACGTGTAAACATCAGCACTCATGTGAAGAGACTGCCTTGCACGACAGTAGAAAGACTCAATGTATCCTGGTTGTTATAGCAATTAAAGTCATTTCAAAGTAAAGGAGCATATCATAATAACAGCTAATATTTATTGAGTGCTTACTATGTTCCAAGAAGTATGCCAAGCACTTTATACACATTGGTTCATTTAATCATCTCCACAACTCTGTGAGGAATGATATGCCTGCAGACTCAGCATATAATAAAATAGATTCAGAAAAGGAAAATTTGCCATTGCAGCAGCATGAGAGCATTCTGCAACGGCTAATAATTTTTCAAAGTTCAAGTCTGGAGTCCTTGTGAGATATTAGATTTTAGGGACATCTACGATTCCAATTATCCCCAACTATGGAATGTACCTGGTCAGGCCTGAGTTGTCAAAAAAGGATTGTTTTGAACAATTTTCACGGAGTCAACCAATTAGTTGATAGGATCACACATCCTTTTTGGTACCAGGCACTTTCTTGGTGTGGGACTGCATGTCACCCCCTCCCAGGGGAGTGCCTGGGGATTGCTAGGAAAATGGAATCAGTTAAAAACTAGCTTCTTGCATTTCTCAGCCTCTTGATTCCCTAACACTGTCTCTCCAAAAAAGTCCTGGTTTTGAAAGCATTTTCTAAATCAAAGTCGTAGTCTCAGAAGAAAAAAAAATATGATTGCAAATGCATTAGTTTGAGTTAAGACAATGACTTAATAGTAATCATTTCATGGGGAGCAATGAAAGTCCATTGCCAGCAGAAGAAAGCTTAGGCATCACTCAGCACCATGCTCCAAATAAATGAAGGCTGGCTCAGAAGTTCATCTAATAACTTGGTAATGCACCAAACCATATTATGGTTCCCACAGACAAGAATTCTGACTCGCAGATCAATTACTCAGGTGGAAAATCTTTATTGAGTGTACTGTTGAAGGCTGGTTTATGGAATAAACTGGTTTGAACACGGGATAGAGAGAAAGAAGCACCTGAGAGAATGGGACAGGGATGCTAGTTCTAAGAAGACCCTGGACTGGGGAAAAGAGAAAGAGGAACAAGAAGGGGAATCAATGAGGAGAAGAAGCCCAAACTGACCAGGGCTCAGAGTTGGGGCTATGCTACCAGATCCATGCCAGGAGGTCTTCTGAGGCTTCACTATGCCCACAAGACTCTCAGCACTCTTCCTCAAGACAGACCGGGTTAGTTGGACATATGGAGAATTAGTACGCTGCACCAGAGTGTGGGCATGAGATTGGGGAAAGCTTGAAGTGTCAGTGAGGGAGGGCTTCTGGGAAGTGTGAGAACTTGTACAGTGTTCAAAGCTCAGCACAACCTGCTCCTTTTGCCACGAGCAGGCTGGCGTCATGAACATGGGATCTGTGCAGTTGCATGGGCCCCATGCTCAGGAGGGCCCACACTTGGTTTAACACTCTCTTATCACCCTGTGGGCATTCTCAATAATTTTTAAACAATGGTTCCCATATTTTCATTCTGCACTTGGATCCACAAACTATATACTAGTTCTGGGCAGCATATGCTATCCCGAAGTGTCTTGGTGATGTGTCATCTCTGCATTACTCCAGGACCCCAGGGAGGATGGGGCTGTTTGGGAGGGGACTCAGTAGTAACTCAAGGATCGTGCACAGTACATTGTGCTGTAGGTTCTTAGAGGAAGCAGTGAAGTGTCATATTGCCTTAATTCTAAGATAACATCAAATATGGTACTCCATTGGCTTAACGGTAGCTTCTTTTTTTTCCGAAAAAACAACAACAACCCAAACACATTGGCTGTACATAAAAAATATCCAACCTATACTAATACAAGAAACATTAAATTGTGAATCAAAAAGAAAAGAGCATCTTAGAATAGCAGAAATAATAATTCATGCTGAGTTTTCATCAACCCTCCAACTGAATTCTGGATAGCAAAAGGAAGCATTCACCTTGCCCTGGGTGGTCTCTCTTTGGAGAGTTTTCTGGGCTGTTTAAATCCAACTGAAATTTGGTATATTTTGTGAAAGAGCAATGAAGGTGCTCTTTTAAGTGTGATTAGTTGAGGGGCATCTGGGTGGTTCAGTCGGTTGAGCATTCGACTCCGGCTCAGGTCATGATCTCACAGCTCCTGAGTTGTGAGATCCTGACAGAGCCGCGTCGGGCTCTGTGCTGACGGCTCAGAGCCTGCAGCCTGCTTCGGATTCTGTGTCTCCCTCTCTCTTTGCCCCTCCCCTGCTCATGCTCTGTCTCTCTCTGTCTCAAAAATAAATAAAACATTAAAAAAAAAATTAAAAAAAAGTGTGATTAGTTGAAAAATGAAAACAAAGGCACACTCAGGCTCTGAGGTCTAACTTTGAGGATGCTGAAAATTACCAAGAAGCCCCTGAGCTTCTCTTTGTCATGGGTTTATTAAGCAGACCTAAAGATTTTAATAGCTGGAATGTTTTCATTTAAGTTTGTTCATTATTTTGAGAGAGAAAGAGAGGGAGCACGAGGGGGGAGGGGCAGAGAGAGTAGAGAGAGAATCCCAAGCAGGCTCCAGACTGTCAGCACAGAGCCTGCCTGACCCGGGGCTTGATCTCACGAATCCCAAGGTCATGACCTGAGCAGAAATCAAGACTCTGATGCTCAACCAACTGAGCCACCTAGGTGCCCCTACCTGGAATGTTCTAATCCATAGAAATGCAAATAGATGCACAACCAAGATTTTGCCCACAAGTGGAGCATTGAGTCCTTTTTCCAGATACAAGCTTTCCCTATGTCAGATCATTTTCTTAAGAGTTTTGGCCGACATCCTCCCTCAAGGTGAATGCTTCTTTGGCTGTCCAGAATTTGTGGTCTGATATATCTGTCTTCCCTAGAGAGCCCCTGAGCAAAGAGTTAGTCGCCTGCAATAGACACTGATTCACAGGTTCACTTATGACAAGCTCAGGCACCACCTTCCTCCCATATGCCTCTTGCCAACACTGACTTGAAAAGATTCACCCACTGCTTCCTCCCACAGCTCGAGGACAAAACACAGTGAGTTAACTCTGAAAAGGGCCTCAGGGTTGCTCTTTACCCTCCATCATCAAGAATGTGCTAAAACAACCTGGGCATCTGATGCAGTGTTGTAGGGTGGACTAATAACTTGTAATTACCCATCTGACTAAACTTTGTAAAATTCCTGTTGTGTGTATGGAGCTGAGCATGGTGAGGGGGTAGGAAGAATTTGAAGACAAATGAAACTGAGCCTCTGACCTGGATGGGGTGAGAGGATTCTTAATCTAGTAGAACAGAGAAGATCTGTGCCTAAAATCTGTCACCACTAAGGCCAGTTGCCCTGTTCCTCCTTCCTGTGATCTCCTCACTTCCCATCATTACACAGAGTGCTATCACTTCACACCCATGTTATCCATCTTAAAGACTTTCCTATTGGATGGACACTGGCTCTAATACTCTTAATAAATGCTGTGAGCCGAAGGCCAACTCACAAACACTTAACTAGAGTGATGACAGTGATGAGTCCCAGCTCCTTTTTGGTTGTAATCAAAATGACCTTAGCTTCCTTTGGGTCCATCTAAGAACAAACGCACTATAACTCTGATAATGTTCACAACAACAAAACTACTGCTACTTCTACTACTACAACTCTGAGCATCTCCATGAGGCTCATGCTCTCCTTCGTTTTATATACATTGCTTCTTAGCATTACGACATCACTGCAAGATATTTATCATTATCCTGCTTCTCTTGAAGAAGAAAGGAAATGCCAGGAGCTGGAGTTCAGGCACAGCTTGCCCTCCCGGCACCCCACTGCAGCCCTTCCTTCAGGAAGAACTCTGGTCGGGTCAGCCTCTTCTCCCAAAGGGGGGAACCCAGGATGAAAGCTCAGGTCCTCTGGGAGCACTGAGGAAAGGGCTGAGGGAAGAAGCAGGACTGCATTGCTTGGGATGGAAGCTGCAAATGCCAGGGTAGACCCTGCTGTCTCATGAACATGTTTTTCTCTTAGGGAAGCATTAGTATTCTGGAACAGCCAGAGCACTCGCGCTTGCTTGTAAAAAAAAAAAAAAAAAAAAAGCATGGTAACTTTTTTATTGAAAAAGTCTAATGAGACGAAGGGAGGAAAAGGAAGAAAGAAGTTCTCTTCTGCAGAGAGAAGAAAGAGAGAAGGAGTCTAAGGAAAGAGTTTCTAGAAAATTCATTTAGTCACCTGAACTATTTTAAATAGCTACTTAGCCCTTTCCAGCTGATGGGAACTGCCGGGTTCTGAACATCCCAAAGACAGTATTTTAGAGAAGCCCAGTACTCCAGGCCATACCAGCACACGCAAACTTGACATCTCTGTCACCAAGGTCCTTGGGCAGGCCCAGGTGAGAACAGACAGGATGATAATGGGACACTCCATCCATTCACTCCTCCAACTGCTGAAAGTTCCATTGAGGCCACTAGAATATACTTGAGGAAGCCAATTTCAGTTTAGTTAAGACAGGTCAAGTTTCATTAAGATAAGTTTTTTTGGAATGCCAACTTTGTGCCAGGCATGCAGGATGCAAAAAAGATTTAGTCTAAAGGGGTCTCATTGATTTAATTGCCTACAGCCCAACATTTGCTGCCACATTGTAGCCTGAAGCCCTTTGCCATTACTAAGAATCTATTCAAATAAACCTTCTCTCTCACTATCTTGGACCCAAGGTACCCCCGCCTCCCACAAAAGGGCCGTATTTTCCATTAAAACAGTGTCTTTGAAACATATAAAACAGCATTGGAAAATAAAGTAGAATGGGAATAATATCAGACTGCAGCATACGTTATGAGTAAGCACCATCTTGTGAAAGTTACGTTTAGTTATATGTGTATATGTGTATACTGGGATGTGATGTAAAATAGATTTTTCACCATGGGTCATGGTTTGAAAAGTTGGAAAAGCACTGCCTTAAGGGAGTCCTCCAGCCTCTATTTTCCCAGCTCTCCTCTTCCTCAAGCCAGACTCCACTACCCCTTCCTTCTGGAGGTCATTGTGGTTTTGTGCCTGCTTCTGAGACTCAACATTTCAAATGTTCCTTCCTTCCAGGAGCTAACCAACAAACGACTAGTACTTTGGTCCCTGTGCCCCATGCTCACTACCTATGCCAGCTCATCCCTCACCCTTCCACCCACCACACATACACACACCGGTCTGCGGCCCGAAGCTCCAGCCTGGCCAGAACACTGGATGTCCTGGTCATCCATGTAGGGGTGAATCAAGAGGCTACCATATACACAGGTCCCTTTTGCATTTGCAGTAAAACTACTGTCAACCTAATAGCTATTACTTTACAATGTCTCCCCACTGGTTGCAGAGAGTAATGCTTTAAAAAAAAAAAAAAAGCAGGGGCACCTGGGTGGCTCAGTTGGTTAAACATCTGACTCTTGATTTCAGATCAGGTCATGATCTCACAGTTCGTGAGATTGAGCCCCATGTTGGGCTCTGCGCTGACAGCGTGGAGCCTGCTTGGGATTTTCTCTCTCTCCCCCTCTCCCCGCCCCTCCCCAGCTCTCTCTCTCTCAAAATAAATAAATACTTAAAAGAAAGCAAAGTCTTGCCTGAGGGGGTGGAACCTGATCCTTACAAAGGGTCAAGAGCGCAGACTGGCCATTTCTCAGGATTTCTACAGAAGGCTCCTCACCCTGGCTTCCCTGCCCTGTCTCCTAATGCATGCTTCTTTGGACATTTCAGTGTGTAACTGCAGAATTTGATCTTAGCCACAAGCTTCAGCTCCCCACCTGGGGTTCAGTAACGAGAACTAATATTTCTTGAAGGCTTACTGTGAACCAGATGCTATACGAAGCACACCATCACCACTATTCCACATATGCTCACAGCCTGATCGTGGGCGGGCAACGTTTCATCCCCATTTTACAGACAAAGAAACAAACGATTCTGTGGCTGGCCCAAATTCAGTGGGATTTGAACCTGGCCAGCTGGCTTCCATGCCTGCAAGCTCGATACTACATCAAGCAGGTCTGGGATAGCCTCAGGGACAGTTGGCAAGGCTGCCACATATGGCTGTGCAGATTATGTACTACACAACTCCAGGGGATGTCATTCACCTTGCAATGTATGGAGTTGCTCAGTGTGCAACCTGCACATCTGTGTGCAGCAGCTCAAAGAGTTTAATTGGGCTCATACAATTCTTTGCTTTTCATCAATTAACTACTGACGGGGACTCGAGTTGTTTGAAGAGGAAATGTCTGTGGAACAGGGAGGTATTTCATTGCTTCTGTTTCTCTTCCAGGCAAAATTCTTCTTCCCTGCTCTAGATTAAAGTCTTAGGAAATGTGGGCAATGAGGAGAGCCCCTGTTTGCTCCCTCTGCACAGTAGCACGGAGGCTGGGAGGCAGGGGGAGGAGGAGAATGGGCCCTGGGAGATGCTAAACTGAGCAGGCAATCAATCATCTCAGAAACTCTTTCGAGTTTCTTCTGGCTCTATTTTGGGCATTAATTGGAAATGTCTGCCCCTTCACAGAGTCTGTTTTCTCACTAGAAAGGAAAGAAGGTTCCAGTTGAGCCTGGGGATGCTGAGCAGGGATGTGATAACTTTTTAAACTATTGGCATTATCCACTGCTTCTTCCTCCAAAGCCTCACATTGGGGTGCTTGTATATGTGACCTGTCAGCCCTTTCATCCTGGGCTCCCTTCTCTGGAGACCACCAAGAAGGGGTTGGAGAGGATTTTATAAGGGTGTCCAATGTCTGGCTTATTTTTATTTTTTTTCTATTTTTTAGCTTTATTGAGATATAATTTTATATATTTGGCTAATACAAAATGAGAACACAGGCTCTTCTGAGAGCTGCTCCTGGAAAAGTGTGGGAGGGCAGGGACCGAGTTCTGCCTCGATCCCATAGCACTGGCTCAACAATCTTGCTGGGATCATAATTAATTGCTCAGAAAAGGTTTGTTGTTACTGGAAACGAGATGAGGGTAAAAAGACTGCACTAAAGAAAAATAATTTTAAAATTGGTTCTGCTATGGAGAAACCATGGATCTGAGTCCTATGGTTGTACACACTGTAACCTAACCTGGGCTCTATTACGTAGCCTGGGCTCCAAATCTCAGTTTATTTGTAAAATAGGAAAATAGGGATAATAACAACATATTAATGATAGTAGCTGCATCATGGGATTGTGATGGAGATTTAAAAAGATAACGCATGTAAAACACCAACACAAAGTGCAGGGGGCAGGCACTTCTGAGCAAGCATCTGGTCCATGGGTGACACAGAGAGAAATGCCACTCCCCTCCCTGAGCTCAGAGGAACGTGGGGTTGGAGATGTGACCAGCTGATCTCATAGGGACTTGTTTCTTATGTGCCTCTTGTATCTCAGCTATTAAAGGATGTTCAAAGGTATTTGTGACTATCTGATTTTCAATTTATATACTATCTTTAGAACCTATGCTGTCCCCCGCCAAGGTCTGATGGCACTGTAACTGCTCAATCCAAGGGAGTTTTCATTATCAAAGGTTGCCCACTTAAGAAGCGTCCAAGGATTTATAAAAAGTGAAGGTGATATCTGAAATTTAAAAGAAATAGCTGTTAGATCAAAGAGACCATGACTACTTTATTTCTTTAGTTCATAAGGCAAAGTATGAAAGTTTAGCTTTCTTAATAGATACTTATTTGTGTTCCTCCTTTCCCTACCACTTCCCCCTCTTCCCATTCTCACAGCCCTCCCCCGTAAATAATCATTTTGTAAACTCAATTTTTAAAAATCTGGTTACTTTGGATCCATTTCTCTGACTGTTCAGTTGATAATACAGTCTGCGCTAAACTGAAGTTTTCCTCATGCTATCTATGCTAAAAGGACTTTCTGTTACTAAGAGTCACGGAAAGAAACATGCTTGCCAAGGGCATGGACAATTTGGTACTGGCCTTTAGAAAATGCATGATGTTAATTACAGATCAAAGTTACTAAGGCTTAAAGTAGAAGAGAGATGGTTATCAATGAATTTTCTCCGAGAGTAAAACTTTCCCTAGGATTATCATGTTACAGATTACAAAATGTTAGTCTGAGGCAGTGATTCTCAACCCTGGCTCCATGTTAGAATTTCCCGGCAAGCTTTCAGAAAATACCAATGCCAGAACCTGACTCCCAGATTTAGTTTGGGGTGGGGATCAGATATTGTATTTAAAGCTTCCCAGCCGATTGCAATGTGTGGGCTAAACCTTTCAGTATAATCTATACTCCTGGTTCTCAAACCATTAGAATCAAAGTGCTAGAATCACCTGGATGGTCTGTTAAAACACAGACTGCTGATTCCTACCCCAAGGTTTTGATTCAGAAGATCTGAGATGGGGCAGAGAATGTGCATTTTTAACAAGTTCCTAGGGGATGCTGATGATACTAGCCACACTTTGAGGACCACTTGTACACCCAGTTGCTCACGATGCACATTCAGGTGCCCTCTGTATTGTATTAGAGTTTTCCAGAGCAACAGAGCCAACAGGATATAAATCTGTGGGGGATGTGTTCCAAGACCCCCGGTGGACGCCTGCAGCTACAGACAGCAGCAAATCACGTATATACTATGTTTTTTCCTAGACAGTTGACCCTTGAACAATGCAGAGGTAGGGGAAATGACACTCTGTGCAGTTAAAAATACACATATAACTTTAGAATCACCAAAAGTTTAACTACTAATAGCTGACTGTTGATGAGATGTGATAACATAAACAGGTGATTAACACATATTTTGTATATGTATTATATACCATATTCTTTAAAAAAATTAATTTATTTATTATTTTAAATTCAAGTATAACTAACAGTGTTATATTAGTTTCAGGTACACAATATAATGATTCAATATATACTATATTCTTGCAATAAAATAGGCTAGAGGAAAGAAAATGTTATTAAGGAAATTATGATAAAGAAAAAATACATTTACAGTACTATACTGTACTTATCAAACAAAACCCATGTACAAAAAAGCCGTGGACCTGCACATTTCAAAACTGAGTTGTTCAAGGGTCAGCTGTACATACATACCTGTGATAAAGTTTAATTTATAAATTTGGCACAGTAAGAGATTAACAACAACTAATACCAAAAATAGAACAAGAATAAAAATATACTGTAATAAAAGTTATGTGAATGTCCTCCTCCCCCCAAACATCTCATTGTACTGTATCTGCCCTTCTTATGATAATGATGTGAGATGATGAAATGCCTAGTGATGAGATGAAGTCAGGCGAATGACAGGCATTGTCACACAGTGCCAGGCTACTACTGACTTTCTGACAATATACAGCAGAAAGAGGATCATCTGCTTCTGGACCTTGGTTGACTGCTGGTAACTGAAGCTGGGGAAAGTGGAATCGCATTAAGGTGGGAAGGACTACTCAATATCAGAGGGAATTTATTATAGGAATTGGCTCACATGGTTATAGAGGCCAAGAAGTCCCACAACCTGCCGTCTACAAGCTGTAGAACCAAAAAAGCTGGTGACATGATTCAGAGCAGGGCTAGGGATAGAGAGGGAAGGCTGCTGGTGTAAGTCCTAGAGTCTGAAGGCTCGAGAACCAGAAGTTCTATTTCCCAAGGCAGGAGAAGATGAACATTTGCGCTCAAACCAGAGGGATTTGTCTGTCCTTCCTCCGCCTTTTTGTTCTAGTCAGCCCTTCTGTGAACTAGAGGGTGACGCCCACCCACATTGGTGAGGGCAATCTCTTTATTCGGTCTATTGAATCATATACTCATCTCCTCCAGAAATACCCTCAGACACACCCAAAAATAATGTTTTGCCAGCTATCTGGGCATCCCTTTGGCCAATGAAGTTGACACATAAAATTAACTATCACAAGCCTTATTTTTTCTTCTCGCAGTTTTTCCACTCTCCCCCACCCACCTAGAACTTATGTTCCTCTAATAAATACACAGTTCTCCTTCTAGTCTATAGGTCTCTGAACACCTTTCCTTTTGCCTGCAACACCTTCCCCTGTCACAAAACACACTTCTTTGACAAGAGGCTGTAATTCAATTTTCACTCATTGGCATTAGGTTTCCTCCAGTAAATGTAAATTAGGGAACTTGCACTGAATTTGTTAATGTTAATATATACACTTCTACAACATGTAGCTTTTCATTAAATGGGATTTTACCTCCTACACTAACATAAATACAAAAATAAACTATGGCTCCACTTTTTTTTCAACACTTGGGATGGTTTAGTACATTTTTTATATTACATCATTATAAGCCTTAAAAATACCCTAATTTGTAAGAAACAAATAAGGAAACAACTGCTATATTATTAACGATGGAACCACAGATGTGACATTGAGTCAGTGTATATCAGTATAAGTAAATATAAAATAGATTCTAGGTCTCTCCACTCTCCACCCACACTCAGCCAGAGACTCATTTCTCTCCTGGTGACTTTGCCTCTGGGGAAAGGGCACAGTGCTGATCAGGAAAGAGATGAATGAAATGCCCTTTCTCCTGCAGTTTCTGTGCAAGTTTTCCTGGTCAGTTAGCGCCTTATTACCCTTTTTGGCTCCCATTGCTTCTATTAAATCCCTTCATATGGGCCAAGTAAAAACAGAAAAGCAAATAAAGCTCAAATGATGGAATAGGAGACTCTGCCCAATTTAAACTTTGTTTTTTTTCACACCGAGTTAGTGATTTTAAAAGCAAGGGAAACTCTTACAAGGTCTGTCAGAATTGAGGTCTGAAGCAATTATTTTTGCACCTTATATCCCACTGTAGCTTGTTGAAGTGAATAATTTTGATGTGTTTTTTTGTGAGCAAGGGACTGCTGGAAAAATATGATTAAAGCATTCTATCTATTCTCTCTCTCTCATCTATCATATAGTATATATTCCTCCTGTTGCAATGAAACTAGCTTTAATTTTCCTGTCCCAGGATTTGTCCATCTAGAGAGAAATGATCTGAGGTGGAGAATTGATATTTGAAAGACTTTGTCCAAACAATCAAAATAGCTATAGCATACAGAAGTAATTAATTAATACAGTAAGTAATTAATGCTCTAAGTGATAGATATGTGTGTATAATATACTATACATATATTACTTTATTTAAGCCTTACAAAACAACCTTGAGATATTACATATTGTTATTGTACATATTATTATTACCATTTTACACATGAGGAAATTGAGGTACACGAAAGTTAAGCAACACACCTGAAGTCAAGCAGCTAATAAATGGCAGAGCTGAGATATGAGCTCAGTCCATCTCTAGAATCTATGTGCCATACTACCATTCCAAACTGCTTCTTTGGTTAGGTGAATCTGTGTAACTACATGGTCATCTAATAAAAAGAAAAATAGTAGAATGACCTAGACAATGGAATTTTCACTTTTCATTGAATTGTGTTGCTTTAATCTACACCTAGTGTCAGCTGGTCTCCTTTCCACCCCTAGCTAAAACAACATCAGAGCAGTGTTGTGGGGGATGGGTGTGGTGGGTAGAAAGGTTATAATAGCCTCTCAGATGAGACCCCCCTGAGATCTGTTGGAAGATGGGGATGGAGAGTGAGGGTTTTTTTTTTTTTTTTTTTTTTTTTTTTGTCATTGTGATATTCTTGGTCAGAAAAACCCTATCTGACCTCCAAGACTTCTAGGTCTCTAGGGAGATGTGCAGCTCAGGACCTAACCCAGAGACATGGCCCCCTTGGTGTGGGTCTATATTAATGCCCTTGAGGTCATTTACTTAAACTTAATCAGATCTGAGGTAGGATTTTGAAGGTGGGGAGAGAGGTAAAAGCTTGTGTCATCCTTGGGGTGTGTATGTCAGTGTGTGAGTTGGTAGGACTAGCGGGGAGAGTTCTGAGGGGAGCCCTAACAAAAAGTAGAAGACAGATGGCTGTGGGAATAGCTGAGTGAGAGAAACCCCCACCATGTGTGACCTCTGTCTCCAGCAAGTCTATTTTTCATATATTTGAAGAAAACACCTCCCACACCTGGATCATCTTTAGAATCCATTGTGTTCCAACTCCTAAACAGTCCTCAAGTTCCAGTTTAGTATCTTTTCCAGAAAGCTTCTTCTGACTACCCTCCCCTTCTCTGAACACCACTAGGGTTCCCTCACCATTGTTTCCAGGTGGCCTACACTGAACCCCCACCAGAGAGTCTCTACAAGTCCAGATTCTCTGTTCCCATCAATAGATGCTCAGATTCTGTAGGTCTGGGATTGGGCCTCACCTTTGAAAAACCCCTCTCCCCAAATGAGTGTTAATTATCTTTCTAGGAAGTGGTGTGCTGGTAAACTGGTTTGCCATAAATGAATGAATAAATAAATGCCCACATTTTCATGATATAAATGCCCCCACCATCACTGATTTCAAGTCATAAGCTTAACAACTGGCTCACAAGATGCTTGCATATTTAACAATTGGCTTTTGTGAGCTGGTACAGACTGCTGTCAGCACACTAATGTGAGGCAATTTAGAAATCTCCATCAGAAAATTTTTAAAAGTTCTATTTCCTTTGACTCAGAAATTCTAAGATGTTATCCTACCAATATATTTACACACATAGGCAAAGATATATTACAAATATATTTATAACAATGAAATACTAGAAATAACCTAAATATCTGTCGATAGGGGATTGGTTAATTATGGAATTTCCAATAAGTACTATGCAGTCTTTAGAAGAGTAAGGTAGATCTATATGTACAGCCATAGAACCCTATAATTATTCACCAGATGCAATAAGTGAAAGAATAAAAACATTGTGGGCATCATTTCTTTTCAAAGAAGTGGAGAAGACATAAAAATGTATATTTACTTTTTTATGTGTTTGAAATTTTCAGAGGGATACAAAGCAATTATTAACAGCTTTGGCCTAGAGGATAGAAGACTAGGATTTTGATTATACCCTTTTGAATGGTTTGATTCTTTTAAAACAAGTGCATTATTACTTTTTTTCCCCAGTGAAAAGCAGAGTGACCTCTTGTTTTTTTTTTAAATCAGAAAACAAATAAACAAAAGCTACTCAGATGATTCTGATGCCTGCCGGGTCAGAGCCCAATAGGGCTGCCTGGTCGCGGTGCCTGCATGCGGTTCATGTGACTTAGGTTATCTCCATATCTACATGTCAAAGTCCTCCAACAAGGGCCATTGAACCATTGAATGCTGTGACTTTGGGAAGGGAATTAACTTTCTTGGGCATTTTTTCTTCACTCATAAAAGGAAGGGCTTGTACCAGGATTCAGGGAACATTAACTCCAAGCCTTTAGGACCAGGCTGTGAGTGGGTGCCCTGGAAACTTGCAGCCATCTTGCCTCACCACCCTGCTCCTGCGTCCCCTACACACACACCAAAGAGAAACATTCAAATTCAAATTAAACTAAACAAAATACTATGCTGGCTAACAAGACACATTTCACTTGTAGGTCACCCAGAATTAAGTACTCTTTCATGTCTTCTTAGACTAACAATACTTGCCATATTTATTCTTATGTTGCAAGGTCTTAGTGACTAAAGTATGTATCTGTAATACACATTATCATATATATGACGATGGTAAGATGATAATAAGAGTAGTAGTAGAATAATAATAATAATAATAACAACAACAACAATAATAATAATAACAACTTGAAACTAGAAGCTCAGAGCTCAAGTCTTAGTCTTCCTAAAAGTATATAGGTATGTGTGTATAATTTTTTTTTTTGTATAACAGGAATAACAATGTTTTCTTACAGGATTTTTGCTGTATAGGTATGTGAAACTTCTTAGCACAAGGCTTGGCACATAATAGGTGCTTAATTTAAAAATCTGCAAATATTATTTGATTATGAGCATAGTCATTTTTTCAGCAAAACATAAGGTGTTTAACAAATTTATTCCTATAATTTGTACATAGCTGGGCATGAGCTTGAAAATTAGGTATTTATTTCAGTTCTTAATATGTGGAGAGATACTTCCTGGGAAGTGCCTCTAAAACATGTAGAAAGTATTATATAAGTTATGTAGTGTAAATAAGGAACTAAACTAGCAAATTCAGCTTTTATGTAGTTTAATCCTTACAGAAAGGAGCTGCATTCTGACTCTTGAAAGTCTGAAATCTCAGATGGCTTTTTAGTGAATAATGGTTGTCCACTCTCTATACCTAGAGCCCTCTACTCCTGCCTCGTCACAGCTCAGTGAATGGCAACCAGATTCTGTGCTTGCTTGCTTCTGCTCCCAACTGGGATGAGAGCTCAGGGAAGTGAGCAGTTCTGAGTTTTATTATAAATCCACAATATCTTGCACAGTGCCTGACATTAGTATACACTCAGTATATGGACAGATAGGTGGGTGGATGGGTGGATGGATTATCCTTTCCTAGGCTGCAGACTGCTGCCTGATCCTGTGGGCTGATTTCTCTAATTTTCCTTTTGTTTTAATCTCTCTGGGCCAATGTCTAAAAGACAACCTGCAGCAGATAATTTATGGATTGATTCAAGTACCTATTGATTTATCTTCTCTACTGAAACTCTGAAAGAAAACTTTAAATTCATGGTCTTCCTGAGGTTTAGTCTTACTCTAATCTCTTAAATCCTTATTCTTCATTAATTTCAGCCTTGAGCACACTCACAGCAATTTTCTTTTAAGGTATTTTTTTCCTGCACTGTTAAAATACATTCATTTTATGTGTGCATGTATACACTATATGTATGTGTAGATATGTGTGTGTGTGTGTGTGTGTGTGTATGGAATATATATCATATAGATCTAGCAGAAATTCAATCTCACTCAGACATATCCAGTCATAAGAATCTATGCACAGCTGAAACAGCCTTTGCTCTTCTTCAGCGCACTATAGCTATGTTTTCAAAAGTGGTTTAAGGTAAAAAGACAACGGAGAAAAGGTATTAAAGCAAAGAGGTAGCCGTGTCGGCTTTTACTCCCGGCCTACTCACAGTCATCAGCCGGACTCCGAGCTTCCTTTCAGGACATTTCATATCCGATCTCCATCGCCCCTGGCGTGGTAGAGATAAGCACAGACTGCACTAACCAATTGCCTCCAGTGCTGCTTCCTGCTTTCCTTTCTTCTCAGTGACCATTCCTTTAGGATTTGGAGATTTGAGTTCAAAAATAGACTAATTCACTGGGCATCAAACATTCAGTCTTAACTCTCCCCAGCAGCTGCCAGAGTCAGAAGGAACTAAATGTGGTGTCAGAAGATTTCAATATAATCCCCTCCAAATGACTAGATGGTGTCCTAGGTTGCCTGAACTTGCGTTAAACTGCCAAATGCAAGGAGATTGCCAGACAACACAATGTATGATTCTGTCTTTCCAGAAGGAAGCCCCCCTTCCCTGGTTTTCATGCTTCAACCTTTTGCAAGAAGGAAAAAAAAAAAAAAACACTGGTGTCTTATTTGAATTATTCATGCCACTTTCTGTTCTGCCAATTCCAGCACACGTTTGAAATCATTAATATGTCATGACTCTCCTTCATCTAGCTTTTTGAGATTTTTTAAAATTATGAAGAACTACAAAAAGGCTAATGTCTTCGTTAACAAGGATATTATCTTTTAGATTTTTAGTTCAGTATATTCAGCCTTCTTAGCACAATTTTACAAGTACTGAATGTTCGATGAGGTAGGCACTGGAAGTTGTACCCGACGGGGCTGTTGTGAACAATCCTAGCGGGCACACGGCGGCACTTTGAAATGAAGGCTTGTGGTTTGACAGTGCTTGGGGCTGTGCCATGTGGGTAAATACCTCATCTGCTTGCTACAGTCTCATAACCAGCAAAAGAAAAGATGAACCATTTTGATATGCTGAGGGTCCAGTTCCAGTGTCATCCCAAGGATCTGTTACTCATTCTCCAGCAATCTCCCTTCTCTGATGAGCTTCTTGTGTGTCTGTTCTGAGCCAGGCCTTTTGCGGCACAGTACAGAGAGCAGGTCAGACCCGGTCTCTGTCTTCATGGATCCTCATGGACATAGATCTGATCCATTAGATCACCACCACATAAGGAGCTAAACCAAGCCCAAAGGCCTGAGATAGTAGGAAATGCTAATTAGGAACGACAAGTTATTGGGCTCACGTGACTGAAATGGAATTATTTAGAGAGACAGAGGAGTCCATAGGAAGAGCAAGTTTGTAGGGAAAGATTAGCAATTCAGTTTTCTTGATATGCCAGGTCAACATCCAAATGAGGTGTTGAGTAAGCAGTTAGTGGGACACATGGATCTGAGTTTGGGTGGGATGTCCAGGGACATTGAAGATGCCCATCTGGAAGTAGTCAGCACGTGGGTAAGTTTAAAGTTGTGAGACTGGATTCGATCTCCGAGGAAGTGAATGTGGATTTATAAGAACGGAGGCTCAGGGCTTAACAGTGGCAGTCCAATCCATAAAAATTGGGAAGTGGGAAGAAGCCAGCAGCACCATTAGGAGTGGGGTGTCCTGAAATCAACTGAAGACAGGGCATCATTCCTTCCTTTAATCTGTCTCAAGCATTCTCAAAAAGTTTAATAAGCATAAAAATACCTGAACAATAAATAAATCATGGGGATGTAATGTACAGCATAGTAAATATAGTTAATAAAACTGTGTTGCATACTTGCAAGTTCCTGGGAGAGTAGATCTTAAAAGTCCTCATCACAAGAAAAAAAAAAAGAAGAAAAATTTGTAATTATGTGTGGTGATGGATGGTAACTAAACTTATTGTGGTGATCATTCCACAACGTATACAAATATTGAATTGTTACGTTGTACACCGATGACTAATATAATGTTATATAGGTCAATTATTTCTCAATAAAAAGAAGAAAAAAAATATGTGAAACGGAATCTATAAAACTGGGTGCATTGTAAGTGATTTGCAGTTTAAAGGATTTTCAACAGTTATTTTTAATGTTTGCCATTTTCCACCTTTCTCATTGACTTGAGAATCTAACTCTTGATCCTCAAGGCTCTGATTAGGACTAACTCCACAATACTGTCATCTGGACATTACAGTCATGGAAGGGGGACTGTGAATCAGCCAGATAGCATGTTTTGGTTTGTTCATTTGTTTTCCTGAATCAGAAAGAATATCAGTATCAGGAACTGCAGAGTTTTATGAAACAGTTCACACACTTCCCATTAAGACATTGGGGCTCCTGTTCATTGTTTTCACACACGTGGACAGGCACTTTGCTGCTCTTTCCAGGTAACTAACTGTGGGAGGGAGTGGGCCAGACACCATACTTGGAACATCTTTAAGAGCATTAGCCCACAAGTTGCTGGTTCTGCCAAGACAATGCTGGAAGCAAAACGGCCTTTGATGGGACCCTGGAAGCTTCATAGCTGCAGGTCAGGGTGAAGGGCTTCATGCAGACAGTGACATCCTGATTCCACACTTCCGTCCTGGGTTCCAGCTTCTGTCTTCTGGAGAACAAACCCATCACCATAGTAACTGCAGCCACACAATGGACCTCCAGGTGCCCCTCAAATCCTTTCAGTTGCTTCTCCCCCACTGATGGCACTTATTAATTTAAAATCAGATCTCACAATTCTCTTGTCTTCAGGAGGCTAATATCTCTTTTAATCCCCACTTTGACACTTATGACTGGAAGGTTCAGGACCCTTAGCACTGTTTCCTGAAGAGTTAAATGGCATTCAGGCAGCAGGAAACTTCTGCCAATAAAATCAAAATCTAAACCAGTTGTCTTTTATTATCACTTAAATTATTCTCTCCACTTGACATGGATTTATTGGTCAGTTTAGACTCTGTGACAGATTTGGCTGTAGTCACATGGAGCGTGACTAACAGCCTTAACTACAAGCCTATAAACAGAACGTGATGTACGAGTACATTATCACCACCTAATAATATCTGTGGGCTAATTAGATAAAAGCCAAAGTAAATGAACACCACAGTGACCGCCATGCACGAGTCCAGAGAGAGCCATAAATGCGCTCTGGCAGCTGACCTGGGCTCTTAGGTACAGCTAGAGGAATCGTGGAGTCACTGATCTGTGTCCCTCACTGTTTATTAGCACCATTTCTGTTTGAGGATGGTCACTTTGCATCTCTTTTTTGGTGATTCCTAATCTCAAAGTCTATTTCAGCTAACATAATTGATGTAAGTTTCTGGCTCTTTCAATATGTGTAGGCCTATAATAGCAAGTGTGGTAATAAAGGGGAAACCCATGATGTTTCTAGTCATTTATTTGGTGTGTACATTCAAGACTGGCAGTATGCTCAAGGAAGGAGCCCCCCACCCCCGTCCCGCCTACTCACACACTGTGAACACGATAGGGCAGGCCATGTGACTCAAACGTCCTCAGATGTCACTGAAAGGAAGCAGGAAGACACATGGGACACATTGCCACGTGGGCTTTGCGGAGGGATGCTCCACATGGGTGGCTCTGGTGGCCGAAGACCTGGCTTGGAATCCTGTCCCTGACACTCTGAAGCTGTGTGACTGGACAGCTTACAAACTTCTCTGAGCTTCAATCTCTTCATCTGTACTATGGAGGCAATACCTGTATTTGAGACTTGAATGAACTAATGAAAATAGTTTTATGCAAGATGTTTTGTATTCGATCTTCATAAAACCTATGGAGTCGAAGTGATTATTGTTCCCACCTTATAGATGGGGAAGCCGAGGTTCAGGGAATTGAAATGATTTGCTCAAGGTCGCATAGCAAACAAATGGTAGAGACAGGATTTAAACCCAGAATGCATCCTGTTGACTACTCTATTGCACTGCCCTGAACAGACACTGTAGGCGAGTGAAAGCACAGCCTTCCTGGTTTATGAAAGGAGGCAGTTAGTGGGCAGCAGGAACTGAGGTGATGTAATAAGATGGGTACGTGGCTGGTACCATCACTTCTGGTTGGCACTGCTCATTGTCACTGATGGGTGACAAATCAATGTATTACTTTGTGTGCAAACTGTCTTTGCATGGTTTATGAGGAATTTTTGTAACTCAAATTTTGTTCCTTCCTTTTTTAAAGTTTTACTTATTTTGAGAGAGAGAGAGAATGTGTGTGTGTGTGTGCGTGCACTGTCAGTGAAGAGCCCAATGCGGGCTTCAACTCACAAACCATGAGATACCTGAATGGAAACCAAGAGTCGGACACTTAACTGACTGAGCCACTCATGTGCCCCATGTTACCTCTTATTTTTCAAAGAGAAAGTAATTAAAATCGACGTGTCCTGTAACTCCACCCATGCCCACACCCCAAACTCCACGTGGGCCTTGCCTTCCTCCTCTGACCTCCCTGGCACTCACACTCAGCTCCTCCTTGCAACGGCTTCCATTCCCCTCCCCCCCTTCCCACAGACCCATATCCTCAGACTATGGACACACAGACACATACAGGCCTATACACTTGGAGAGTAAGGGGGCAGAGATAAGACCGATCACGTGAGTTGGGGTTTGCAGACAGTGAATCATAGACCATAAACTGCTAGGAATGAAAGAGACTTTAGAGGTAATCTGGGCCAACCACCTAGTTTTACAGATGAGGAAACTGGGATCCAAGGTGACCCAGCAAGTTCATTGGGTCTGCAGAGTCAAGTGGCAAATGAAAAGTGAGTGCTGAATCTGAGAGAGTAGGAAAGTAGGAAGTGGCAAATAGGAGAGAGGGCTAGGGAGGTTGCAGAGGAAGGGCCCACGGTGCCAGACAGTAAAAGGTGGTTCATGTTCTACTAACCTTAAAATTTCCTAACTCAGAGGCTGGAGTGGGGGAGTTTCTCTGACATCTTTATGTGATTTGCATGTGACTATCTTTCTAATTATTTATATTAACAACTTAAAGAACAAAATTCTCTGATTTGAGAATGATAAAAGCAATACCAAGTATTAAAAATAATTTCTTGAGAATATATAATGGTATGTTTTAGACTTCATTAGTAAGAGCTAAGCTTGGACTCTTAAACTGATCACTTTTATAGAGGTCAGAATTAATAATTATTAGAAGCTAACCTAAACAGTTAATTTCAAAGATCACCCTACCCTTGTTTTTACCATGACTTGTACAATGGCTCATCCTTTTTTTGGCTGCTTCATTCTTGCCCTTCAGGTTTTAGCTCAGATGTCATTTCCTTTGAAGGATCTCCTGGTGGTCATCATTGCACACTCCCCTCCCCCACACCCCGCCCCCCCCCCCCACCCCTGGGACCACTTTCCTTCATAATAACCCTTAGTATGTCCTTCCTGACACTCATCATAGGTTGCAATGGTCTTGTTTATGCTTCCTTATTTCTCTCCCATTAGCATGTAAATGCCACTGGGTCAGGGACCACCCAGGCTCATTACCTGGCAGATTTATCACTGGCTTAGGGAAAGCTAATTTTTGAAATCTGAAAATTAGCAGTGATTGGTTGGTCTTATTTCCTTTTAAGTGTCTGTAATTCTTAACAGGGCTACCGCTACATTAAATGTGTTAAAGACCACCAATAACTGCTTTAGCAAAAAATAATAAATGCAAATATAATGTTTCCTCTGATAATGCTCAATAAATATCTTGAGGATTCTAATAGAACCTAATGAAGGGGGTAGCCTGAATAATGAATAAACTGCTTTTATTATGTAAATATGGGCCAACTATATAAAGAAGTCACAAAGGCACATTTACCTAGTCTCTTCAAGTTAAATTGTAATGTGTACTTTTGTTCTACTTATGGTAATATTTTGAGTAGTTTCACAATAAAATGCTTTAGGCTTTCAAACTTACTTTATAATAAGTTTTCAATAAAATAAAAGTTTGCTTACTAAAAAGTAATAGAAAAAAGAAAAATTGGGTCTAATGCTTTCATAATTATACTACATGCCTTTTATATTGCAACTGCTCTTTACAGAGGTGCTAATGGAAATTGTTAAACCTTTAGTGCACTTGTGGAAACAAAAATGCATTTTAATGTGGTTGAGGCAGTAACCAAACAAGCATATTGTTAGTGTTAATGGTAGTGAGACTGCTTAGGGCCTTGCACTCTTACAAATGGGAGAAGGGATGGTCACGTTTTCCATGACAAAAGTCTTCCAGGAGTTTTGCTGTCCATGCTCATACCCGTAAGAGATTCAAATGTGTGCTAATATTTCTGGATTTACCTGATACACTTTACTAAAAAAAAAAATTCTCCATGTTTTTTTTTTTTTAAGTTTCAGTCATCTGAGTTCCAAAGTAAGACATACTTGTTGCAGCAGTTCAAACAAAAACGAAGTATTTATTTAAAATTGTCTTTGTGTCCTCCTCTAATTCCACTCTTCATATAACTGATGCTAAATATTTAGGTTGTCAATTCCTTATTTTGCCCTTTGCTTATATAACATAAACATTAAATATACTAATAAAAAAGAATAGCAAATAACACTCTTGTAGTGCTTAGGATATGTTTTGTATTTTTTTAAGGACTAGACATATATTATGCTGTATCCATATAGCCCTCTGAAATAAGTATTAGCTCCGTTTTATAGATTAGTAAGCTGATGCACAGAGAAGTCAAGCAATTTGTCAAAGGTCACACAGCTAGTGTGTGGCTGACATAACATTCAAATGCAGATAGTCTTAATTACTTAGCTATACTGTCTCTCATGCTTAGCTTTCTGGTTGGTTTATGTAAAGGGGATTGTACCATATGTTTCCTATAACTTTTCACATGCCTAACAAAATGTCATTGGCTTCTTTCTAGGCAATGAAGACAGAGCTAAGATATTCTTGTGCCTGGTGGCATCGCTTTCCATTTGTAGATGTATCATACTTTATACAACTACTTTCCTATGATGAACATGCAAATTGTTTCTACCTTTTTTTGCCGTAACAAATAATAAACAATAAATAATAAACAATAAACAATTACAGGATTGTAATTTTTTTAATTTTTAAAATAAAAAATGTTTATTTATTTTTGAGAGAGAGAGAGACAGACAGACAGACAGCATGAGCTGGGAGGGGCAGAGAAAGAGGGAGACACAGAATATGAAGCAGGTTCCAGGCTCTGAGCTGTCAGCACAGAGCCCTATGGGGGGGGGGCTCGAATTCACAAACCAAGAGATCATGACCTGAGCTGATGTCAGATGTTTAACTGACTCAACCACCCAGGCGCCCCCCCCCACCCCCGCCCTGTATTGCACGGCATTATCTATGCACTAGCACTTTTATTTTTCTTAGAATTGGGCTTTTGGGGGTCAAAGAACATGCATGCATTCTAAATCCTATTAAATACTACCCATTTATCTTCCCCACAGGTTGTGAAAATCTAGCTGTTCCAGAAGCGAATTAGAATACTTGCCACCCACACCATTCTAGGACTTTTCTCACTACCGAATACTTTAAATGAAAGTAATTTTGTGAATATGTAACTTTTATAACAAATCTTTATAGCTTTTGATATTTTGTCCTATTCCTGAGAAAACATTTGTGGGCCAGTCATAAAATGATTATATAGACAGAAGTAAAATAAATGGTGAAATTATGAATGGCTGTTTGGAATTTTCCCCTTTTTCCTGATTTCAAATGTACAGCTTTTGTTTTTCCCTGCCAACAGTGCTTAGTTCTTATTATTCATTTTTTCTCCATCTCTATCATGCTCCAGGGAGGATCAAGGGGGGATAGACCACCATCTGTCCTAGATAGTTTGTACCAGATGATCTCTTAAAGTCCCTTCCAGCTCAATGGTTCTTTGAGAATATGAATTTTAAAAAATCAAGTTACAAATTCCAAGATGCTGGCTTGTGATTTTACAGGGCTTGTGCATGGTTCTATAAAAAAATGTAGCCATGCTTTTAAACAAGTAGAGTGTACTCATGTCATGGGAAAATAGAATTTCTGGAGATATGGCAGCAACTAGAACTATCTAAAGGTTGTATATTCAGGGTTGTTTTAGGTAACACTGATGTAGGACCCTCTCCACTTGGGTCATTTTGATTCAAAGGACTCTTTACATTTAATATTGTAATCAGAACTATAACAACAGTGATGAATTTTCATTGAGAAGCTATTCCTGAAATGGAGCTCACTAGAGCCAATGCAAATCCCTTCATCAATTTTCTTTATAATGTAGTTACATCATATCTCTTTTGTTCAATTTTAATTTAAAAAAAATTTTTTTAAATGTTTATTTATTTTTGAGACAGAGAGAGACAGAGCATGAACAGGGGAGGGGCAGAGAGAGAGGGAGACATAGAATCCGAAGCAGGCTCCAGGCTCTGAGCTGTCAACACAGAGCCTGACGTGGGGCTCGAACTCACAGACTGTGAGATCGTGACCTGAGCTGAAGTCGGACGCCCAACCGACTGAGCCACCCAGGCGCCCCCAATTTTAATTTTAATTTTACTGAACTTATTTCTGTTGGATTCAATTCTTTTCCATTTAAATTGAACAGATTTGACTCATCAGTTTTCTGTCTATACAAAATTGCACTGATTTTGCTGTCATTTTTTTGGTGGACGTTATTTCTGCAAAATTCATTTTTGAGTCTACTTTTGCAGATCTAAATTTTGGGATGAAGATTTGGTTCTTTTGTCATTTTTATTCAATATTAAATTTTACAATATACAGTTTTAGGCATTGCCCATTTTGTGTTGACTTTTCAACCATCAACATTCATTGTTTACCATAAATTTGAATAAAAGAATGGTGGTTTGCATTTACCTCCTGGCTAATCCATGATAAAATTGTGAGTGCATTTGTAGTGGAGAGAGAGAGAGAGAGAGAGAGAGAGAGAGAGAGAGAGAGAGAGAGAAATAGAGAATGGAGACATAAAAAGAAACCATCACAGTCCTGAGGAATCACTGTGCAGCTCCTGAGTGTGTGGAGAGGCCAAAACATCCGCAGGTATGAAGGGTTGGAGGCAAATGCCCTTGGGATCAAAATGGCAGAATCAAACCTTCCTATTTTCTGGTTGCTGATGTGAATGTGGATATCTAAATCTCTAACTTCTCTCCTTGGAATTGTCTCTCTAGGGTTCTTGCCCGGATAGTCAAGTCCCTCTCTGTCTGTCTCCATCTCCAAGAAATCAGAAAGGTGGAGGTGGCGTATGTTATTTTGAGTTAATTTCAGGTCTGAGTGACAGAAAATCCAAAGCAGACTGAACTCTGTTCTCACTGATCTGTTGGCAGGTTCTGTTGGCGGTATCTTGGTGTAACTAAGCCAGAGAGCAAAGGAGCATAGCAGAAGCTATCTACTGAGGTCAGCACCTAGGGCACAGAGAAGGGCAGAAAATGGATTTGTGGGTTGTGGGTAGGTAGAGACTATCCAGCCTAAGAGAGAAGACAAACTGATTTAAGATGAGACAATGTTCTGTAAGTACCATTTGTACCAGTTTCTATAATAATCCTATTAGCTCCCCTTGAACAGTTAGTGGCCTAGCACTGTGCTAAACATGTTCCTGGCAGTAGCCCATTCAGTCCTCACGACCATCTTGTGAGGTAGGCATAATGGTTCTTTAAGAAATAGGAAAACAAGGCTGAGAGAAGTAAGGAATCTGCTGAAGATTACACAGTGAGTGATGAATATAGGGCTCTAAACAATTCTGCTTTGCCCCAGAGTCATGCTCTCAACCTCGGTGCAATTTCTTGCCCGTAGGTCAGCAGGAATACATGGCTTCCGGATGGAGGTGTGCAGTTGCCTCACTCTAACTTCCTGTCAAGGGTAAGTCCAACACTCTTTACTCATAGTTTTTCAAGAAAGAGAAATTGGGGGCCAGGAGCAGGGGGGGTGTGCCAGGAACCATATGACAATTTTGTTCTCCACCATCCATTCCTGTTCCCTTCAGGAAGCTCTTGCAGCTTCCTCCTTCAGCACTGGCTTGGCTGGCAGCCATTTTCTGAGAAACCTGAGCCATAAGCAGATCCATCTCATTGGCCTGGTGGGATTTAGGGGAAGAAGTGGCTTGCCTTTTACCTGCCTCAGGAGCTTACTTCTGGGCAGAGATCTCTGGATAAATTGGTTTCCTCATGACCCTGTAGGAAAGAAAGCCTATTTTTGGGGGGAAGAGCTCCTTGAAGATGGAGAATGTCTTTAAAATTACAAAATCTTTCCTACTCCTCAAAGAAACCAAATTGGAAGCAGTCCTGATTTAGTTTCAGTGGCTTTCCGTTTTTGTTTCTGTCAGCAACTACATAGAATTGAGTTTCTAGACAGGACATAGGAAAATGAATGGTGCTAAACAATTGTATTATCTTGGACCAGTCCAGTGGGCAAAAGTAGTAAAAAGCATCAGAACATTAGCTATAATGGCTTTCTAGGGCAAAGTGCAATGGCTATGAAGACACACAATTAGCAAAATCATTTGTTCTGACAGACACTGTTGGCCAGCATTTTGTATAGGCTAAGAGCTGTCATGGGCTTCTTCATATGAAGTTTACTGTTATCACTGAAAATTCTCACAAGCACATTGTGTGCCTCTAATCACAAAGAACCCAAGAAGGACCTATGGTTCCTTTTTTCCACAGTCCTGTCTCCTTCAATTCAATGACAATTTTGTAAATGAGCACTGGGCACTTAGGATCTCTGTCTCATTTCCCATTCAACTTTCAACTCCCTGACAGGTTGATCCTCTCCTCCTCTGGCCTCCCTATTTTCTCCATTGAACTCATTTCACCTAGGAATTTGCTTGACCTCAGGAGCGTGTGTCATTGTCCACTTCTCCCTCATTTCTGAATTTCTCTTTTCTCTTGGCTTTCTCTCACAACAACCTCTTCTCATTTTCCTCCGCCTTTGCCTTTCACCGTTTCACTAACTTCTCTTTTCTCTCTTCCTGCTCCTTAAATTCTGATTTGCTTTCTGGTTCTTTCCTTGGCTGTTATCTCTCCTCCATAACACCCTCTCTATATTCAGTTTCTGTTACCCTACTTTCTAGTCTTCACCCAGCAGCCACACTCTAAGGCATCCAATCTCTAGCCCTGGTATCTTCTGTGTTCTGGGTCTATATAGATACCCAGCTTCCTTCTGGATGTAGCAGACATTACTGGTGCTCTGCCCAGATTCCCTCGAGTCTCTTTTAGTATTTCTGTGTGTCACAGGTCTCCACCCCACTCTTCAAACTTGCACTTGTGGCTTTTTCAGTCTTAGATTACCACAGCAGCTTTGCTATATGCATGGAGAGTTGTAATTTTCCAGATGTTTATGTGTATGCCCATTCCTTTCCTCCAACGTGCTTCACTGTCGACTCTTTTTTCTTATATTAAATATAATTTCTTGTCAAATTGGTTTCCATGCAATACCCAGTGCTCATCCCAACAGGTGCCCTCCTCAATTCTTAACCAAGGACTCTGGGTACAGAGTATAAAAGCACAGCTCCTTTGTATTGAGTGGTGTGTTGGGTCTGCCAGGAAGCAGATGCCAAGGTGGTCTTAAAAGTGCAAGTAATTATTGGAAGGTAATGCCTGTGAAGGTAAAGGACAGAGGGAGTGAGAATAGGCAAACCTTCACAGGTCTGACACCTGTGAAATGAGAGAGAGAGAAGGAAAGAAGATTAGACAGAATGAGTTTCTGACTGCAGTGCAGTGCTGAGAAAGTCTGTTAGTCCAATGGTATGCTTCAGTGGAAAGATTGTAGAGGAGTCCCAGAAATGGTGAGTTGTTATAATTACACCTCTCTGCTCAGTTGGCTAGAGGCTGCTTGGGAAGCACATGCTCTCTCTGCTGGAAAGCTAAGGATGAAAGCACCAATAGCTAATTGCTAACAGCTACTTACATTCTTGAAGAGAGGACTTAGTTGCTTGCTCAACTGGCTGCCACAGGTGGGGGAGCCGTGAGATGTATCTGACCCATCAGAATTCAGATTATAGTTTGTTGCCTCCCCCAGCCCTTTATTAATCTCTCCTGGGGCACTTCCTTTATAAATAACTTGCACACGAATTCTTGACTCATAATCTGTTTGGTAGAACCCAACCTAAGACACGGACAAATCCAGTTTGAGATTCTACAGAAACATTATTTTTTTATTTTATTTTTTTAAATATTGAGATACCACCTCAAACCAGTCAGAGTGGCTAAAATTAACAACTCAGGAAACAACAGATGTTGGTGAGGATGTGGAGAAAAAGGAACCCTCTTGCACTGTTGGTGGGAAGGCAAACTTGTGCAGCCGTTCTGGAAAACAGTGTGGAGAGTCTACAGAGACTTTAAATACAACATTATCAAAACTGAACACCTTGCCTTTTCATTTAGACTTTCCTTCTCAGCAGCAAGCGGCACCTCCCCCCACCCAGTTATCCAAGCCTGAAATCTAGGCACCACCTTTTGATTCCTATCCTTGTTCTGCACATCCAATACATGACTAACTACTATTTCTTTTCACTTATTAATATTTTCAGATCCATATCTCCTCTCTAATCCTACTGACATCGATGCTACATCATGATCTTTTTGCTGGATTATGGCAATGGCTCCCTCACTGGGTTTGGCCCTACCATGCCCTAATCCATCCTTCACATTGTAACCAGAATGAGCTACCTAAAAGCACGGGGGTTGTCTGGTGGAGGCAGAATCTTTAAATTGTGGGAAAAGCACAATGGTCATTCTGGAGGTTGCAGGCAGACTTTCCAATCTACAGGGCAAAATGGAATTTACATTGAGAGCAGCTTATTCCTTGTTCTGAGAAGAACTGTTGAGTTGTTTCTTTTGCCTGTGTATATATAAGGCAAAAGTCAACCCACTGTTTTTGAAAAAGGGAATGTGGTGGGTGCTTCTTGGCTCACCAAGGTCCTATGGCATGGATACTGTCGGTGAGTATAATAGGCAGAATTCCTTGTTTCAGATAAGTCTAATCAGAGAACCAAGATGGGGTGGCAGTGTGGGTAGGGTATTAATTGAAGGGAAGGATCTTTTTCAAGTTCATTCTTGAGTCATGGCTTTTCCAACTCTGGCCTATGTGAATTGTCCTAGGCTCTTAAGAATTTTGAAAAATGAAGCAACTACTTCAGCCCTTTTTTCCTCCATTAGAATAATGATTTATTAGATAAAACAGAAAACAGTATCAAGGCAAGTTATATGTATGTGTTTGGTTAAGATGGATGTTCTCTACCTCAAATTTTGGGGGACTGCTGGACTAGCTATGCTTTGGGGATCAGTCATTCAGGGGGGCACAAAGATTAAGTTCAATAGTTTCATTACAGCCTCTTCCCAACTAGAGTGTTAGCTTCTTGGAGGCAAAATCTTTGTCTGCTTCAGTTTTTATTCCTCCAAATTCCTAGCATACAGTAGTTGTTCAATATTTTTGTCTGAATGATAATATGACTCTTACTACTCCATGTTGCAGAATGCTTATATTCCAGGTACCACAAGATAAACACTAAACTTGAAAAAGTAAGGAAAACAGGTAATCCTGTGATTTTGTAAAACAATGAAGTTAGCTTTTAATCTGAATTTAGTAAGCAGTATTCAGTCTGCAGAATTGTGTTCTACCTTGTTTATTTTGGAGCAATAAGCACCTTTACAGACTTACTTATTGATTAGTATGAGATGAGCTTATCTTGTTTCAATCCTCCTATGGTCACCAGTGAGAAAGAAAAATGGCTCATACAAAGCTCCAAATGGATAAAGAGAAAAAGATCAAGAAGGAATGTGGCTGATGACTTTATATCAAACTGGCATTACTGATAGCCCAGATAAAGTAGAGAAAATAATCATCTACAGTCTATAATCTAGTCTATAATCATAGCAGTCTATATTGTATACCCAGGTGTTTACACAGTTCCTGATCAATGACAAACCAGTTTCAACATGTTTGGTAAGCTGTGATGATGGGCCAAAGCATGAAAAATGAAATTTAATTGGAAAAAAAATGAAAAATACCATTAAAAGCTTGAGATATGTAGCTTAACTTAAAAGATAACTTAAGAGAGTTAATTTAAGAGAGCTCAAGATAAATCAACAATGCAATTTTGCTGCTGAGAAAACAAATTCTATCTTAGGGCATGTTACTAGAATATAATGCCTGAGAAAAATGAGTGGACAGACTGTAGTTTCTGGAAGCCCATCAAACCATACCAGAAATATTGTGTTTAATTCCAGGTATGGCTTTTTGATATGGCCATTGACAACCTAGAAATATTCCTATCTTGAACAGGGCAAGGGAAGAGTTCAAATTTACTGTAGCTGTTATTTGTTAAGAGGGGGCTATGATGTACCCTCTGCCCTGTTCACCTACCTCTGCCCATGGATAGATAAGTAGGGAAATATGATAGATCTCTTAGAGTCAAACCATAAAAGCCAGCACAAACTGGATGAGAAGAGAGAGATCCTAGGTTTCATGAAACAATATATAAAGTGCTACTTATATAGTATTAATATACATTAAACAAGTCTGAGGAAGCAAGCATGTATTAGAGAGGTGGGAACATGGAAAAAATGAGTCATAGAAGAAACCATGAGGTATGCCTAGCCAAGCCCAGTCCGATACAGAAGGGGTCTAAAGTTATGGAGTTTTGCAGATAGTCAAGGGCATTTCTATTGTGACTAAAGAATACAACCAGCTCTCATAGTTTGATGCCATTAAACATTCAAATAATCTATTTCCTTGTGTTCTGATTCTGTGCTTACCAAACTACCTTCTGACTACAATTTGACTTCCCATGTGGGCTTGCCTACAGAGAGGGAATGTGCCAGTGTGCCATCTGAGTATTCTGGGATGTGTGACAATAATAGCTCTCATTGTAAATGTGTCTGTTGGCATTCTGTATCTCATGGGTTTGGCTAACATGAGTCTGCCCTGGAGGGTCAGAGCCACTTTTGACGTGCTTACGGAATCTGGTTTTAGAAATTGCAAGGCCGAGCCACAGACTCTGGATCACAGTATATTCGCCAAGGTAACAAATTCCATTTCACTGAGAGTTCTTGGGAAACAAGAAAGTCTTCTGGAAACCAGAACAGTAACCTTTTTGTGAACACCTATCGCAGGTATTGTCCTTTGATTTTTAGATATTACTTCATCAAATCTTGACTTCTCTTCTTGAAGGGGCTGAATTTGATACAATAGCCAGCCCACAGAAATTTCACCATCCAATAGTACATTCCTGTCCACCCTAGATCTGACTACCCATTCATCTTCATGTTCAGTGCTTACTCACCTTTACATTCCTCTACCAAATGAAAACAACTAGGACTATCTCCTTCCCCAGGAATCTCCCCACCCCCACCCAAGAACAATTATTCTACTCAGTGTTGTAGCCACTTCTCTATTCTCCTCTTACGTTGTACTACACACCTCACATTTGCTCCTATTTTTGTTCCTGAGTTCTTGTACTCCATACTCTCCCATCTGCCAAGCACCCTTTGCTTGCTGACTCCTATAAGGTCCAAGATGCCATCTCTTTTGTTGACTCCACAATCTGCAACCTATGGGCAAGCAGTGCTCTGTCCCTATGTCCAACCTAATGTTTTATATCCTCAGATACGGTATTTCGTTTTTATTTCCAGCCTGTACCTTACAGCTCCCGAACCTCTGCTTGTCTGAGGTGATCAGGCAGTGCCATTCATAGAGCCTTGTGCAGGACATCCCTTCATCTAATGTTTGTTTGCTGACTGAATAAATTAACTATATCATCTGAGAAATCTGTAAACACGCTGGAGAAAGCTAAACAGACAAAAGGCCTTAAGGAAGATGGAGTTGAAGTCTTCATGCATTGAGTATTACATTGTGTGGATAAGGAATTATGTTTGTTATGCATAGAATCGAAGGGGAGGAATAGATAGAAATTTCAGAGAGGAGGAGGTGGGTGTATATACATAGGGGCAGGGAGGTTTGAACATGGCAATGCAAGAACTTTAGTATCAGTATTACTCGTATCCCTATTCATAGTAATATTTCTGCATTGATGTTAAAGTTTGTTTAGCAGTTCACAGTATATGAAGGGCTATTTATATGTATTGTCTAATTTAATCCTCTTAATAAGCCATGAAGTAGTTTTATTGTGCTTTGTGATGTTACATTCAGCAAACAGAAGCTCCAACATGATCATGGAGTCAGTAAATGGTAGAGATGAGATTCAAAACCAGGTCTTTGGGCCTTAAATCTCCTCTTCCACATTTCCCCTCAGCTGTACTGCTTACACAATAAAGCAGCAAAGAATGCACTCTGTTTGGAGACCCAGCTCAAGTTGAGATCATAAATGGTAAAAATCATTTAATGTAAAAGTGTAACAAAGTCATTTCCTTCTTTTGCTTTAATGTGGACTTCCTTGTGCTACAATAAAATGTCCATAAAGAATTGAGCACCAATATTTTCTTTTCTTAGAGACGGCCATTTGTTTTTCTTCCTTGGTAGTCTATCCACTGTGCAGAGTGGGCCTTTGAGTATTTCCCAGTGTGCTGCAAACTGCACACGTGCCACCCATTCGGGTGAATTACATTCACTTAGGAGCCAAGGCAAATGTCAGATGCTCATTCCGTAATCTACACATGAAATTTTTCTGAATTTCCTTTGAAACACTGCCCTATTTGGGTGTCATTTCTGCGATAGGTTATGGGTTATGGTTGCCATTTTCAAATGAAGATTTGAAAATAAAAAGCCCTATTCATATCCAGCCACAGAAAACCATTTAAACTCATCTCCATAAAATTGATGTTAAAATTTAAGAGCATAACTATATTAAGTCTTAAGCAAATGAGACAATAGAAAGCAAAGACTTTTGGAGAACATAGCTCTACGCAAATATGGGGGGGTGTTATAAGTATTAAAACTTACACAGACATTAATCTTCAAAACCTATCTTTGCAGCAGCAAAAATCATTAATGCTGAATAATTAATCATCCAAAAGAATGTGAATACAAATCAATGATACATGATTCTAAAAGCAGAAAATTTCTGTCAAAATTCTGGGTTGAAGGGATAAGACAGATCTAGGAATATCAACCAAAACATTTCATTTTCATTCATTTCATTACATGATGCAGATTCAACAACACCTATTGAATGGCTACTGTCTACACAGTTTTTACATTTGTTCTCTCAATCAGTTCTCCCAATAAATCTATAAGGTAGGCATTATTTCTTCCATTTTACATATAAGAAAATTGGGGCTTCTATCTTAGGCGTTCTTATTCAGTGTCAGATCAGTAGTAGGTGAAAAGCACCAGAATCTGATTCTAAGTCAAATGTCTGTCCACTATGACATGCCATTTTCCAAACAGAATATATACATTTAACTATTGTCTTTCTAATGTTCAAAAGAACTGCTTCAGAACTCATTAACTTTATATGTATTTCAGAGGGAGCTACCAGCTGGAGAGGCTGATCTTTCAAAAATATTTCTGTCCCCACAGAGGCATGGAGTTTGGGTCTTCCTGACCATTCAATGGTGATGCAATCAATAGCCGGGTTAGACCATGTATTTCAGGCAAACAGACTCTGTATTTCAGATTTCAAGGCTGTACTTTCTTTCTATCTGACATTTTTGAGGAATCTGCTTTCTTGTGTTGGGGCTAAAGATTAATATTCAGGCCCAGATTTCTTATACATTAAGGCAGAGAGTTGTAGATGAGTCAGTTGACTAACTCTGCTTTTTTTTTTTTTTTTCATGTATACATGCACACTCTCACACAGAATCTAATCTGGCCACATATGGATAGAAAAACACGTTCCCTGCTTCCCTGTCATGAATAAGATAAGGTTTATCCTCAAAGATGAAGGCCAGAGGATTACCCAAATCACCAAATGGAGAAGATTAGACTTGACCCCACAGATGCAGAGACCTGCATTGTGGAACTGACCTGAGAAAGGATTTGCAGGTCTATCATACACAGTCACTGGTATAATCAGATTTAGAGCACCTCAATTTCTCATTTGTACCTCAGAACTCAAGATAACTTCAGACCCTGGGAATCGATGTTCCATATGCTGAAAAAGTGGACAGGACTGCACAAACAGACTTTTTGTTGTTATTGTTATATTGTTGTCAAACAATTTTATCTTTAATCTCCAAAATATAAGAAGCATCAAAGCATCATTTACTTCTTTGAAGTTAAATAAAATTATCAAAGTGTAGGAGATTATCTGTATTAGCCAATGGAAAACTATTGAATATTTACTCCAAAGACGGTATTATGCTAGGTACTAAAAGGGAAGGGGGGAGAGACAGAAAGAAAGAGAGAGAGAGAGAGAGATGTATTATCTTTAAGGATTTAAAAGATTAGCTACTTGGCAATCAAAAAGAATGAAATCTTGCCATTTGCAACTAGGTAGATGGAACTAGAGGGTATTATGCTAAGTGAAATTAGTCAGAGAAAGACAAATATCATATGACTTCACTCATATGAGGACTTTAAGATACAAAACAGATGAACAAGGGAAGGGAAGCAAAAAATATAAAAACAGGGAGGGGGACAAAACATAAGAGGCTCTTAAATATGGAGAACAAACAGAGGGTTATTGGAGGAGTAGTGGGAGGGGAGATGGGCTAAATGGGTAAGGGCCATTAAGAAAACTACTCCTGAAATCATTGTTGCACTATATGCTAACTAACTTGGATGTAAATTAAAAAAAATAAATTAAATAAAATGGTAAAAAAAAAAAGAGTAGCAAAAACATTTGTCTTTATTGGCTATCAGCTATATTCTGGGAACTGTACTAAGAGCTTTATAAACAATCTTCACAATAAGATTAAGAGGTAGACAGTACCCTATTATGCAGAATACGAAACTGACACTTAAAGATTAAGCAAGTCAGTTGTTCAAGGTCACATAGACAGTTAATGATGGGGTGGAGACTGGAACTCTGGTTTAAAGTCCTTCGAAGGCTCTGTCCAGCACACCACACCGCCTTACAACCTAGGTGGAGAGATCTATGATGAACATCTATGATGAAATAAAACAGATTTTTAAAAACCATAAGCTTATGTTTCTTTTTAATATGTAAATTATTTATACATTGATTATAAAGATGCTGTCAATTCTCTTTGGGTTTACTGTCAGAATTCCAGGACACATCGTTTTAAGCAATCTCAGGATGGTAAGTAAATCTTTGATCTTTTGTCTCTAGGAAAAAAAAAAACCTCATTTTTTTTGTATGGGTCTGATTTTTGGAAATAGTCAAAAGTTATTAATGGCTCAACCCAGTAAATGAATTGAGTGGGTAATAAAATAGGGAAAAAAAGGAAAGAAAATAAAGTGTAATCATAAAATAATGAGGATACTCCACTTCTTGGAGTGTTTTTGAAACAGCACTACTATCTTATTATTTTACCTCATGTGCATGTAAAAAAGATTTTCCAGTAAGAAGGAGACCATATTCAGGATCCAATGAATGGTAGAGAAAAGTGAGTGATGTGGGTGGGATTTTGGAGGGCTGGGATGGGTCAAGGGTCATAATAATAACAACTTGATCTGATATTACTTGCCCGGTAAACTTTTCCCTCAGCTACCACTTTGTTTTTCACTGAAAATGGTGAACTGACCACTTCACGTAAACAGTTCAAATCTCAGATTTAAATTTCTAAAATTATTTTAAGATTTTGAATGAAAGTTACTAAGAATCACAAAAGAGAAAGGAATAGATTTAAGATGTAAATCTTCTGGGTCATTGAGAAGAGTCAGCACTTTAAAGCAATTGTCTCAAAGTAAGGCCCTCAAGATATTCCACAGGGTTCAGGAAGAATATTGGAACTTCCACTTCTATCTATTAATTTTTAAAAATCTCCTTTTAAAGTTTCTATTTTTGTACATGTTCTATGATCTATATAACCTGTTAATTCAATATTACATGAATATGGTTGATAAATAGGTACACACAATATATAAATATAAGAACATTTATATTCTTATCTATATATTAATATGTATCTATATATTAATTGAGGAGGTGGTATGTGATCAAAAATCTTTGAGGACCACCGCTCTACGTCAAGACCGCTCCAGTCAAGAAAGACTAAGTAGAACAGGGTCAATATATACAAGATAATGCTATCAAATGGCAAATGCAGCACTCCATTTAGGTGATTATTCTTTTTCTGAAATAAAGTCACAGGAGGCTGTCTGGAATAAATTTTTCAATGCTTTGGCTGTTTACCATCTTAGAGTCTTTCATATTCTCTCTGCACTATGACTTGGACTTAGGCCGATGTAGTTGAATGAGACACCCTCGCTGGGTAAAAGCCAATAAAAGAAAGTCTCAGTCTAATGTGCTCCACTTGGGGGTGGAGAAATATCATTATGACCTAAGTAAGATGAACAAGACAGGCTCCCGTTAATAAGACCCTTGATCTCCATGGCTAGACGCATGCTAAGAAGTGGTTTCACTGACTGGTGCTGGGAAGTCATTACGATGCCATGTCTGGAATATTAAGCATGAAATTAAGAAAAAAAACTTGTAAAAATGACTGTTAGACCTGAAAGAACTTAGAGGTCATCTGCTCCACTCTCTTATTTTACTACAAGGAAACTGAGATCCACAGGGTTAGATTTAGAATGTTATGTAACATTATGTTACATAAGACTTCATCTCATTAACACAGGAGGCGAGGACAGTTCAGTGTTTTCTTGGCCTGCCCAACTTTTGGCTGGGCTCAGAAGAAGGAATTGGTATTTGAGAACAGGAAAATGTCTTACTTTATAAGAAATGCAAATTTCACATGATTCATGTTAGTACGTTTTTTTTCACAATGTATGTAGGAAAACTGTTATGAAGACACAATTTTGAAGAGTCCACATTGTGATACGTGGATGGACTACATGTAACTCTTTAAAAAATAATCAAATATAGCAAACCTTGGTTTTATTCTATGGGTATAAGCCATTTAGTGTTTTATTTATCCTCTCAGGAAAGAAATATTAAATATTAAATATTATAGAAATGTTTTGTAATGGACAATGCTGGAATTTTCCCAAGCATTTTTATGGTGACTCCTTAGGAAGTTTTCCATATATTTTTTATTGAAAGCAACTGAGAACATAATGCAATGATAACTCTCAAAAGGAAAGTGTTAATTATTTTAGTCTGTATGACTTTTCTGAAAAAAGCTTTTTAGCCTCTGTGTGTCCATTAATTTAAACATTTCTTCTGATGATTTCCAGTCTGAGTTTATGCTTCTGCAATACCACATGCATTTCCCACGTTTCCACTCCCCCTGTCTAGAATGTCCTTCTTGCCTGGTTAATGTCTCTATTTCCTTTCAGATATACCTCAGGGGTTGCTGTAGAGAGTCTTTTTCTTTTGGAGTACTTCTACTATGAAACTTATCAGGCTCTGCTGAAGTTATCCATGGAATTCTCTATTCCCTATGCTCCAGTCTTGAGTTCTAGGATAAGAGCAGAGAGTATTCTATTTATTTCTATATTTTCAGTGCCTAGCAATAGTCTGTCTAGCACATGGTACCCCCTGAAACATGTTATTAGAGAAATACAAATTATTTTCAGAATCTTATTAAGGAACAACTAAAAATATCCTAAAGTCTAATGTAGACTAGTTAGAGTAATTTATTATTTACTTCAAATAGTCAACAGCTCTTGCATTACATAAACCAGTTGCTTTGAAAGAAACATCCTGCAATTGGTTCATACTAACACTGTGCTATCAGTAAGTCAGGTCTGCTTAGAGCTTTGGAGGGAGCTAAGAGAATTCTAGGTAATTATCTTTTAAGAACACGAGTTGCTAAAACTACAACTAATAAAGTACTGGAGAGGCAAGATGATACTCTGGCCTCAGTCTCTTCTTTGAAAATGGTTTATTTTGGTCTGTTTCTATCATCTTACATTAATACCTATAGTTCAAAAGGAATTATTACTTTAATATACTAGATTTTTTTTTGTCCTAGGCAGCCAGGCAACGCATGTTTTAAAAATGTAGTCCCTTGATAAAAGTATTCCATGCCAATTTCTCTATGGATGAAAAATAAGTGTTTTAACCTAGGATTCTATGTTTCTGATCCTGGCGGGCTGACATGTTATAGATGTCTATTATTTCTACATTTAAATTAAGGAAGGAAAATAGCTGTAAATTTTATGACCTAGACAAAAAATCATATTCTTTCACAATCCCTTATCCTTATAGCTTGATAATTTCTTAGGTTCTGAGAATTGATCTAAAAAAATTTAATTTTCTTCTATTTATGGATGTCTCTCTATTCTTCAATTAGCATTGGTAGGGAAAACAAAGACTTGCCAGTGTGATGCTTATGGTTTGATTTTCTTGTATTAATTTATACCTAAACTATTGCAAAATTAAAACATTGCCAATGAAGTCCCCATATTTCCAAAAGAAAAAAATTTAGCATGAAGTCTTTCCCACTGTACTCCATATCTACCTACAAAACCAACAAACTAACAAAGTATATACTTTCATCTTTCTCCCCAGAATCCATTATACCAATGATAACTGCTTTCAAGAAATAAGTCTGATCTCTGTTTCTAGGTCCCATTGTCCCCCTGAATGACTAGATTTGTGTTTATGAAAAGTACCTCCCTACCTAAATTTCAGCATGTTTAATTTCAATGGGGAACACTTTTTATGTCAAGATTAAGGAAGCCAGACTTAGAAGGCATGTACATGAGTAACTGTTACAAAGAGGAAGTGAATCATGCGGGGGTGGTATTTCAGAAAGCCTAGACACGACCCTATCAGTTGTTCAAACATTTAAATACTCCCATATTGATCAGTTATAGCTGCTTTCCAGGCTTCCCACCTACCCTACAGGTCCCCCTGCCAGAGTGCCATCCTCTCTCTCATGGTCCAAAGCTTAAGGTGGAAAGCAGGTGCCACCCAGGAGCTCCAGCTCTACTCCTGCTCTGATTAGACTTTGTCTGGGCATTTCCAGTTGTGAAATATTTGTCTTTTCACCCTTGGATAAATGATACAAAGAGGACGACAGATTCACTGGGAAACATGGAGTTTCTTACTGGATCTCTACCTGCAAAGTTAGAATTGTAAAACAGGGAGTAAGAAAAAAATAATTGAGACTCCATTTTGGAGCCCAGGTTGGGGAATGTCTTCAGAAAATTCTGGTTCTTCTTGTGATACAAAAGCCAAGGTTGTGTGCTGGGCTTATTACTAAAACATGTGTGCTTTTATACATCAGGTGGAGCCTCTCAAAACACAGGCATGGAAGTGTAGTTCCTTTGTTTGCCACCCATAATTTTCAGCTTGTGTTGTCAAATTTGCATTTGAAGCCCCTATTAAACCACAGCATCAAAATAATGATGACAGTTGCTGCAAAATATAAGAAATCAAAAGAAAAGAAAAAAAATACCCAACCTCTGAAGAGAAGAATGGTTCCAAATGCGGTAATTATGCAGAGCTGTAAAGAGCCTCATTCACATATAATGTATACTTGGCGTGAGGGAGGAAGTGCTGTACAAACAAATCTGAGCAGAACCTACAATTCCCATCCGCCAAACACTGTGCAGGGGCCCACTCTTGCAGTCTAGACAAGAGTGACTCAGAAAAATAAGTAATTTGGAGTGGAGCATAGGCACTCAGGGAAATCTGTCAAAATCAGTGTGGAGTTTGTAACAAAAGGAAGATAAATTTGGTTTGTTTGTCTTTGTTAAACCAAGGACTAAACCAAGAGAGGTGGGTCTCTGTTTCTAACTGTTCAGCATTTCCTGTTTGTCTATTCTGGCTGGAAAAACTGATTCTCACAGATTTTGATGAAATCCGATATAGTAGTTAAAAAATAGATATCTTAAATCCAAAACAATACATTTACATAGGTTTTCTTTTTTCTCCTATTTTTATTGTACCAAATGGAATAAAAAGTAAAACAATCCTCTTTCCACTCCTCATTTCTACCTCCTAGAGGTAACTCATTTCAACTCTTTTAGCATTTTTTTAAGTGTATTTATTTATTTTGAGAAAGCGTGTGAGTGGGAGAGGGGCAGAGAGAGACGGAGAGAGAGAATCCCAAGCAGGCTCCATGCTGTCAGTGCAGAGCCCGACACGGGCTTGATCTCAACCTCTAGTTCACAACCTGAGCTGATATCAAGAGTCAGTTGCTTTACTGACTGAGCCACCCACGTTCCCCACCACCTTTTCTTTTGGAATATAATCTCTCCACATTTCTACCTAGCATGCTTGGCCAATTTTAAATATTTTCTACTTCCTGTTATTAAGCAATCTAACCTACCCCACAAACCCTTGAAAAACAGATCCCTATGTTCCCCATATCCTATCTTCTTTACATGTTGCAATATTTTGTAAATCTATATTTAGTGTTTACATTTTTGTGACTAAAAATTACTCCACTACTGAGCTAAGGAGTCTCCTAATATTACAGATCTATTTTTTCAGGAGTTAAGACTTGCCCGCCCCGCCATCATCCCTCACCTGATGCTTAGGACCACTATTGTATTATTTTTCTCTCACTTGCAATTTTTCATATCTGTAAAATCACCTATCACTAATATTTTCCAAATATTTAACCATGTCACATAATCTAAATGTTCTAATCCTCTCTCTTTACTGGTAATTTTTCTTCCATAACCCTCTGTTGACATTCCAACCTTGATTGCTTTGTTATAATGTCCAGGACTTCTGTACATCTTTCTTTGACTTAGATTCCCACATTTCTTGTGCCTCATGTCCTCCTCCTTTTTGGTTTACTCATTTATGTTGTCAAGAATGAATTCTCAATATACTTCCTAATCAAGAATGCATAAGAAGTAACTTTTTTGGCCCTTGAATATGGAAAAAAAAGTCTTTTCTTGCCCTCACACTTCAGTTTGGCTATGCTTGGTTTCAAATTTCATGTTAAAATTGCTCTCCTCAGGATTCTGAAGGCATTACTCCATTCTTTTCTAGTTTTCAGGATTGCTACTAAGAAGTCTGATGATATTTTTTGAGTTTTGATCTTTTGTATCTAATTCTTTTTCCCTTTCTGAAAGCCATTAAGATTTTCTTTTCCTTCCTAGTGTTTCAGAATTTCCTGGTGGCATGCCTTATTGATGGGGGCCTTTTTTTCACTCTCTCTTCCATTTATTGTGCTGGCCATTGGCACTTGCCAATCTGAAGACTTGTGCTGTCTCAGTCGGGGACATATTCATGTGTATGTCTTAGATACATTTCCTCCCTCTATTTTTTTTCTGTTCTGTCTTTTGGGACCTTCTGTTAGCCACATGTTGGTCCTCGTCTTCTAACTTTTTTTTTTATACTTTGTCTCATGTTTTTAATTTGTTTTTGTTTTTTTTGTTCTTTTTTCTGGGAGTTACTCTCAACTTTACGTTCCAATTCTTCTATTTAACGCTTTTATTTTTGGCTTTAAATTTTCAGGATCTTTCTTGTTCTCATTGTTCCTTTTCCACAGCAATTGTAGCAGACATATCCTAATTTGACCCAAAGAGTCATCCTCTAATAAAATCTCCTTCCCTTGAATTCAGGCTTGCTTGTAGTCAATAGAATATGGCAAATGCAATGGGATAGTCACTTTCTTCATTTGGTTATGTCATATTGTAAAGGTGGAAGTTAAACTCCTAGAATTATGTTACAGTATATAAAACTCTATCTTAGAGTGAGAGGTTCTCCCTGGCCTTGAAGAAGGGAGTTGTCATTAGTGAGAGGGCCTAGGGGAGTGCCACCTGATAAGGAACTGCAATTGGCTTCTAGAAGCTGAAAACAGGCTCCTGCTGACAGCCAACAAGAGAACAGGGATGTATGTCATACATACTGACCACAATCATTTATTCCACCATTAAGGTGTTTAATAATAATAAAAGGCTAACAATTTTTTTTAAAAAGAGAGAGCAAGGACCAACAACTTCTTACAACCATAAGAAATGGAATTCTTCCAACAACCACATGAGTTTGGGTGAGAACTCCAAGCTTTAGAAAGGAACATAGCTCAGCTGACACCTTGGCTACACCTTCTGAGACCATGAACAGAGAAACCTGCTAAACCATATCTTCACTGTGAAGTAATAAATAGATGTTGTTCAAACAGATGAACATTTGGGAAGGGGAGGGAAAAAAAAAAAAAAAAGAGAGAAAAGAGAAACAGACCACAAGAAACTCTTAATGATAGACAATAGACTATGGGTTGATGGAGGGGTGTGGGTGGGAGATAGGCTAGATGGGTGATGGGTATTAAGGGGGGGCACTTGTGATGAGCACTGGGTGTTGTATTTAAGTGATCAATCACTGAATTCTACTCCTGAAACTGTAGGACTATTGCACTGTATTTATTGCAATATTGCATTGTATGTTAACTAAAATTTAAATTAAAAATATAAACACACAAAAACCAAAAATTAAATTTCCAAAAGAAAAAAATAGATGTTCTAAGTTTCTAAATTGTGGCGATTTGTTATGCAGTAATGAATAACAAATACAGTAACCTACTATTCTATCTTGCAATCTCATCTCTTATCTTTCTGAAGATTTCTTTGTTTTCCTAATTATTTGTTTCCTCTACTTAAAAAATATGTTTTTATTGCTTTCACGTTGGAGATTTTCCATAAATCACTGATAAAAATTGTATGAAAGTTCACAATCAAAGTAAGGGACTAAACAGCTACTTGAAAATCCTCTGGAACTTATTGGCCATGAGTGATACATCAGCGTTTTGTGTTTGTTTGTTAAGGAACCCCGAATTATACTAACTACAGGTATTTATCTCTGGGTTCATTTAGTTTTTCAGAGATAAACTTCTAATCCACTGCCTGGTGGTGAATGCCTTGTAGCTGCATTCTGGGGTCAAGGCAAGGGGAGGAGGTAGGTTTGAAAGTCAACATGCTGACTTTAACTTAACCATTTTATCTTTTTAGTTCTGAGCTTCACACTTGGTTTCCACAAGCAAACAAACACTCACCCAGATTTTTAGTTTTTGCTGATTTCACTGTAAATACCTTCCATTGGCTGATTTCAAGCCATCAATGTGACATGAATATGTGAACAGAGTTGGGAAGAGATGTGTACAATTGGCTCTTGAAAACCCTTATGGACTGTTTCTAGTATACTATTGGGTCCCAGAGTCCAAAGATTCTCTATTTCAATTTCTCTAGACAACAGACATTTAAATATATTGCATGTATATAGGTCACTGCAATAGAGTGCTGGATATTGCAAAGGAGAAAAATACATGGAAAATGAGGGTTTAGTGTTAAAATTTCCTGGGTGCTAACTCTTAATTCAATTTTGAAATCACAAGACCTTGGGGTCTGAAAACAAAAGAGTGAAATTCCAGGGTTGTGGCTATGAGTTTTCTCAGATCTAGGAGAAGATTTTCACATTGGTGTTTGTTTGCTGGGGTCATATTGGATGACTGAACTAAATCCAGATTCAATCTTCAGCACATAATCCCAGAAGAAAAGGCAACTTTTATCTTCAGCACCCTAATTAGAAGTCTCACATATGTGCCCTTTAACAGTTAAGGGCATTTCAAATTAAGGGTCCACATCTCCCTGACTTATGGTTTAAACCTGTCTTCCTTTGTGAGCATCATCAGCGTAAGTGACAGATTTACTAGAGCTCATCACACCTCCCACCTCCTCTAGCAGTTTAATTGACTCCCAAGTCAAAGCAGGTTAGAGCAAAATCCTGGGCAAACTAGCAGTGCCTTAGGTCCTTGGCCGATGATCCAGTTCCTAGACAGGGCCCAGTTCCAAAACTTTTGTTCCAAGTTTGAGAGACATGGCTACAATATGAAAGAATACTATTTGTGCCTTCTCTCTGACAAAGGGAAGGGCAGCGGGGGCCAGGGGCCAGTTTACTAAGAAAACAAAACTAGCTGCTCTTCTTTCCCTGGAGTAAAAGGGAGAAGCTTTGGCAGCACCCTGAGTGGGAAGGAGTCCTGGGAAGAAATTGGCTAATGTTTCCATCCCTTCTCCTCTCTACTTGAAGGTTTCTGTCTGGCGCTTCTAGTCTCCTCACAGCCCACCAGGCCAGCTGAGCAGCAGCATTCCAAGGGAGAAGTGCCTCTTTGAAGATGGGAGACTCTAGATGTCTTGCCCTATGTGGGGCTGTGGCACAGTGCTAAAGCTCTGTGGAATGATCAAAATAATTGCTTGGGCTGTCTTCCTTCCCCAAGAGGTTTCCTAGGGTGAGATGACACATAGCCACATTTTAGGAGCCCTCCAAACAAGCCGGCTGCAAGTCTGTTGCCAGGCCAAGTAAAACCCAGATGGTGTCCTCTGCATTCTCAAGGTACTCTGTACATAGAGAAAGCATAGCTTATTTTTTCTTACCATATCGGTTTTGTCTACTCCTTTTTTTTTTTGAAAAGTGGAATTGTGAGTTTTTTAATAAAAAGTAGAATATGTATGCATTAGGGAAATGTAGAGAATGGAAATAAGGGCAAAGAAAGAGAGATTATTCTATAAAGGTACACTTCTTAATCCCAAAAAACATTTTCTCATTGTAGTAAAATACATATAATATAAAATTTACCATCTTAATGATAGTTAAGTGTTATAATTCAATAACATTAAGCACATCCACAGTGGTGTGTAACCATCACCACTAGCTATTTCCAGAATTTTATCATCCTTCTAAATAGAAAATCTGCAATCATTAGTCAATGATTCCTTATCCTCTATTCCCTCCACACCCTGGAAATCTCTATTCTACTTTGTCTCCATGAATTTGCCTTTTTTAAACAGCTCATGTAAGTGGAATCATACGGTATTTATCTTTTTGTCTGGCTCATTTCACTGAGCCTATTTTCAAAGTGTATCCATGCTATAGTATGTATAAGACCTTCATTCCTTTTTATGGATGAACAATACTCCATTTTGTTTTTCAAAATATTTTGTTTATCAAAATGTTTACCACATTTTGCTTCTCCATTCACCTGCTGATCAAACTTGGATTGTTGCCACTTTTGGCTATTATAAATAATGCCACCACAAACGTTAGTCTGCAAGCATGTGTTTGAGTTCTTATTTTCAAGTCTTTTGTGTCTATACCTAGGAGGGAATTGTTGGGTCATATATTAACTGTATATTTAACTTTTTGAGAAACCACCAAACTGTTTTTCAACAGGTGCTCCATTTTATATTCCTATCAGCAAGGCACAAAGGTTCTATGAAGGTTCCAATTTCTTCACATTCTTACCAATACTTGCTATTTTTTCTTTTCCTTTTTAAAAAAAAAAAAAAACAAAAACCATTCTAGTGGGTGTGAAGTGGTATTCCACCGTGGTTTTAATTTGCACTTCCCTAATGACTAATGAGGTGGGACAACTTTTCATGCTTATTAGCCATTTGCATATTTTTTCAGAGAAATACCTATTCATGTCTCTTGCCTATTTTTTAAGTGGGTTGTTTTTCTTTTGTTTGCTTCCAGTCACTTTTATACATTTTTTAAATTCCATAGATGAGATCATACGGTATGTAATTTTGTACCCTGATTTTCACCTCAAAATCATTAAATCATTAATCATTAAAATGACTTGTTTGTATCTTTTTCTCCTTTATTACACCGAGCCCTTGTAGGGCAGTGACCGAGATTATGTCTCAAACTCATATTTTAATCAGAGAAAAATTATAACGCATTTTCATGCCTCTGGATCTTTGCACTCCCTCTGGCTGCCACGGTCCTCCCAACCTCCTTTATTTGCCTGGCGATCTCTTACTTGTCCTCCGAAACACAGACTTCCCTGACTTTTAAAGCAGAGTTGATAACTCCCCTTTTTTGGTTTCACTACTTATCACAACATATTGTACTAATTTATTTATTTGACTGTCTCCCGGTCTGTGAGGTCTTTGAGGGCAAAGTGATTGCTTTATTGATCTTTGCATCTTCAGTACCTGTCAGGGATCCTGGAACATCACAGATGTTTAACAAAAGTATGTTGAATGTTGAGTGAAGGAAAAAATGGAAATTTGTTTTAAAAGCATACCGTATTTGTCTGCAAACATAAATGAGGTTCAATTACTTCCTTCTAAATAGAGATCAGGGAACAAAAGTAGCAACAACTAACAATTTAAAAAAGCTTTGTGGCTTACAAAGGGTTTTCATATGCTCTATTTTGTTTTATCTCCATAACAACCTTATTAAGGAAATGGAAATGGCCCCACTTTACAGATACAGAGGCTCAGGGAGGTTGTGACTTGCCCAAGGTCACACAACTGGTGAGTGTTGTATAGTAGCAGATTGTTCTCATTCTGGAAATCACATTCTGCTTGCTGATTGTAAGTGCCAATGCTGCTAATGGGCAAGATTTATCCTTTAAACTAATTTCCCAACTTCTGAACAAACAAGACTTGGCAGGAATAAAATGTTAATTCAGAAGCTCAAAGATAAACTGAAAGTTTTGTAACAAAATGGGATACAGCAACCAATCTCTAAAAAAGCAAATTTCTGAAATAAGCAAATAGAAAAGATTTATCCAAAAAGGGAAATTCAAGACCGTCTTAAAGATTCAAAACCATTTGAAAAACATAAAGTCAGGTGCTGCTTTGATATCTTTAATAGTTCAAATTCTATGGCCATGTTATTAAGCATTTATGTGATTTGTTATTTTTGACCCTGTTTTATTGCTTTTGTTTTAGACATAGGAAATGCCTATTGATAGCTGTGTCCATGTGTGTTGTTGGATTTCCTACATTCTGGGTTAAATGAGTAAGTTTTGGTTCACATATCAGTTATAGTCCATTCTTGTATGTTTCCATTTCTAGAATTTTCACATTTTTACTTTTTACAGTCCAATTCTCTGGTAAGATTCTACATCTTATCTATTTTTTGAACCTAATAATATTTTTTTTTAAGTTGGTAACTGAAAAGCCCAATATCTGCATCACCAAGGCATCAGCTTTCATTGTTTGGTTTTGTTTTTCTTCTCTTCTTGGTCTTATTTCTTGGTATTCACAGTGAATTTTTTTTAATAAAAAAATTTTTTTTTTACATTTATTTATTTTTGAGAAACAGAGTGAGACAAAGCATGCGCGGGGGAGGGGCGAAGAGAGAAGGAGACACAAAATCTGAAGCAGGCTCCAGGCTCTGAGCAAACGGTCAGCACAGAGCCTGATGTGGGGCTCGAACCCACAAACTGTGAGATCATGACCTGAGCCGAAGTCGGAGGCTCAACCAACTGAGCCACCCAGGTGCCCATGCATGGTAAGTTTTGACTGAATGTTAAACATTGTCAATGAAGCACTGTAGAAGCTCTGGATGATGGTATCTTTCTTCAGAGAAGATTCTCTTTATACTCTGGCAGGCAGGAGCAAATCACCCAACATCCAATCACTTGAGCCCAGGTTTCAAAATTTGTGAATTTTGTATTATTTTGATCATTTGCACATCTTGAAAGTAGTTTTCTGTATGCTTAGAGTGTTTAACAGGGCTCCTCTTCGGTAAGACTCGAACTTCATTTTTTTTGGTCTTCTTGGTATTATGAGACTGCCAAAAACTCCACTCAATTTCTCAGTTACTTTCTGTTTGGCTTCTTAGCCTCTTATTCTGTGTAGCTTAAGAATTAACAAGTACCCTGAGATGAAAACTTACATAGAATGTTGGGCTCATTTTTATGCATTATCCTTTCTTGGGATCATGGCTCCTGAAGTTCTGGCTGCATTAGCAAGCCCTTTTTTTTTTCTAATCCCTAAGCCCTATGGACTTATCTACCTTTTAGCACCTCCATTCAGCCTTAAACTTTTAAGAATGAACAAATGCCCTAAGGACTACAGTAAAGCACACAATATTGGGATAACCTGAGCAAATTTCTCTTCTCTTCAGTATCCTGGCTCTCAAGTCCTAGCAACCCCAGGTGATTAGAGTGTTGGAACTTTCAGCCCCACCCAATTCCCCAACCTCAGGGGAGGAGAGAGGAGCTGGAGTTTGAGTTCAACTGCCAATGGCTAATGGTTTAACCAATCATGCCTATGTAATGAAGCATCCATAAAACTCCAAAAGGACTGGGTTCAGAGAGTTTCCAGGTTGGTGAACCCACGAAGGTGCTGGGAGAGTGTCTAGAGGGAGCATGGAAGCTCTGTGCCCTTTCTCCCACACTGTACCCAGTGCATGTACCCATCTGTTCCTAAGTTATATCCTTTTATAATAAACTGGTAATCTAGGAAGTAATCTGTTTTCCTGATTTCTGTGAGCCACCCTAGCATATTAATAGGGCCCAAGGAGGGGGTTATAGGACCCTTTGATGTGTAGCTGGAAGGTCAGAAGCTTAGGGGACAATTTGGACTTGCAATTGACATCTGAAGTTGGGGGAAGTCTTGCAGGACTGAGCCTTTAACCTGTGGGATCTAATGCTATCTCCAGATAGATAGGGGCAGAATTGGGGTGAATTACAGGACACCCAGACGGTGTCCAAGAATTGCATGATGTATGGAAAACCCATGCATCTGGTGTCAGAAGTGAAGTAGTGTAGACGAGTAGTGTGAGAGTAAAGGAGACACACACAGGAAATGTGTTTTTCCTTTAAAATAGTATTTTTCTCATAAGGTTGCTATAAGGATTAAGTGAGGTACTGTGTTAAGAACAGTGTCTGGGGGCACCTGAGTGGCTCAGTCGGTTAAGCGTCTGGCTTCGGCTCGGGTCATGTCATGATCTCGTGGTTCACGGGTTCGAGCCTTGCATCGGACTCTGTGCTGACAACTCAGAGCCAGGAGCCTGCTTCAGATTCTGTGTCTCCCTCTGTCTCTCTGACCCTCCCCTGCTCACACTCTTGTCTCTCTCTCTCTCAAAAATAAATACACATTAAACATTTAAAAAAAAAAAAAAAGAACATTGCTGGCATACAGTGAGTGCTTTCCTACCTTTCCTAAGGCCATTCCAATGGATTAAATATATTTGCCTCACTATATAGTTTGAGTTTACAAAAAAGATTAGAAGAACATAGGAGATTCTTTCTTTCCACAGTGGCTCTGAGAAGCCCATGATCTATAATTTCACTAGTGATTTATCAAAACTCCACTGCCAAATGGCAGCTGACTGCCAGTGCTGGCTTCCCTGGGACACTTGGCAATCTCAAGGTGTGTGCAAAAGAGAGGGCAGGAATGGACTCTAGACTAGGTTTCTCAGGTCCTATCACAGAAGAGAACCATAAAGGAGCCTGTAAAACACCAGCGTGAGGGGTGCCTGGGTGGCTCAGTCGGTTAAGTGTCCCACTTCAGCTCAGGTCATGATCTCGCAGTTTGTGAGTTCCAGCCCCGTGTTGGGCTCTATGCTGATAGCATAGAGCCTGGAGCCCGCTTGGGATTCTGTGTCTCTCTCTCTGCCCCTCCCTTGCTTGTGCTCTATCTCTCTCTCAAAAATAAATAAATAAACATTAAAGGAAAAAAATTGTATAGAATACCAGCATGAGAGGACATTTCTTGCGACTGGATGGTCTTATATGACCTGAGTATGATATGAGTTAGAAAAGGCCAACTACTCTCTATACTCTTAGGCAAATGGTTTTGCAATCGTTTTGCTTGCTAAGCTTTGTTTGGTGGAGAAATTTAATCTCTTAGATTTATTATTATATAAAATAATGGGCCATTCATGCTCTAGGGAGCCATCGATGGAAGTTGGTAAAATCATGTCTGGGTAGATCTTCCAAAGTACATAGGCAGGGACACTGATTTCAGGTCCTATTTGATGCAGTGCCTGAAAGGGCACACGACCCCTGAGGTGAATGTGAAGATGGATTCAACAGGGCTTCATTCTCAAAATAAATAAGTTGCTTCCTTTGATTTTTTTCAAAGGTAAAAAACTATGGGCTGGGATCCAGAGTGGAAAACCCCTCAGTGCTAGTTTTATTATTTATTTATTTATTTATTTATTTATTTATTTATTTACATTTATTTTGAGAGAGAGTGTGCACACGTGAGGGGGGGGGGGCGGGCAGTGAGAGAGGGAGAGAGAGAGAATTCCAGGCTCTGAGCCGAGCCATTCAGGTGCCCCTAGTGCTAGTTTTTGAAGATGCTCCGAGTTTGGTATAGAGTAACTATGATCAGTGTCGATGTCAAATCCTCTTGAGACGTAACTAATATTAACCCCAGGTGGTTTTGACAGCATTTTTGTCTTATTACACCAAAGAGAAGCACAGTGGGTCCACATGTTAATGTGCTGAGTCACACGGTGGAGAATGAAGGAAGGCAGGAAGGTATCTGTGAAGCTTGAGAGTGGAGGATGAGTTTCTTCTGGGGTGGCTGGGAGGGGGAGAGGTTGAGAGTTGAGGAGAAAGGCTTTGGAGCAGCTGTGGAGTTGAGGCTATGGTATGCTGATAAACCAGGTCTTTAGAAACAAAAAAAGGCCCTGATTTGCAGCATCTGCCAGGTTCCATGGTGTGAAGAAGTTCACCACGGCTGACTGTAGGCTACCAATGCAAAGTCAACTAGCTAGAAAAATTCAGCATACCACTGGGTGGGAGGGAAGTAAAGAGGAAGGAAAAGATTTAGTATTTTAATTGTCTTTAATGTTCTTTGAGAAATAGGATTGAAGAATCCTGTTGCCTGGGGCTCTTGAACTATGTATTTAAAATCCAATGCTATTCTAACTGGTCCAAATGAGTCTCCTGGTTGATAAGGGTGACTCTCAGAAGGAAAGAGGGAAAGAGACTGAAATTTGTTGAGTACTTGTTATGTGTCAGGTATTTCACTTACTTGATGCCATTCACACCACACATTAACACTAGGAGGCAACAACACTAGAACTGGTCTCATTTTACAGATGAGGAAATGCTGGTTCAGAGATCCAAAAATAACTTTCTAAAGGTCACACTGCTAGGAAGTGGGCAATTCAGGACCTCAACCTGGTCTTTCTTGGCTCTGGGACCCATGATTTGTTTACCACATGTGTCTGCACAAACCTCTGTTCCACTGGGACCCAGGGCAAAAGTCCAGCATCCAGGAGATTAGTGCATCATCTTCACTATCTCATTCATTGTTTCCACTCAGGGGACACACTTTCTCTGTCAAACTCTAGATCCCACAGTCTTGCCATCTCAAACTGCCTCTTCCTGTCTTGCAGCCCTCCTTTTATCCCAAAGGCCAATATACAGTGTTGGTTCAAGTGCACAGCTAACTTCCATCTTGGTGCAAGGGTTTTACATGCATAAACCTTGTTTCTAGCAATAGCTGTTAGTTTAGACTCAGGCAACTCAGGGAGCTTTGCCAAAGCCCCACATCTTGAACAAACCCCTCAAGTGCTGTGGTCCACAAGCTTTTTGCCTGATGGCTTTTCTAGCCCTTCCCTTCCTGAACCTCCGGATGGTGGTTGTTAATAGCTTAGCTCAAGGATGCTTCCTTGACCCAAACTGAGCTATTATTTGTAGCTGTCTTTTCAATCTCTGGGTAAGGAGGTGCCTGTCTTCTGCCTCCAGTCTCTATGGCCTTAGGAATCACATTTTAAGTGTGTGAGTCCATGGTCCATGAATTTTGGGTGAAACACATACCCCTGCATCCAGCTGTTGTCTGCCAGCTTCTTGTTTTCTGTATGTTTTTAAAATTATCCTGCAGGTGTTGTCCCCCCTGAATACAGATCCCCTCCATGCTGAGAGGATGCAGACCATGTTCTGCAGTGTCCCCAGTTCATGGTTCATATTACCAACATCTGCAAGTTAAAGGAAATTGCTGATTTATCTAAGGAAAGTTCTCACAAGCTTTAATGTTGTAAAAGGTTAAAAAGTACCTGGGTGAGAAAGCAGAGAGCTTAGGTTTGTTAAAGTGTGGCTTTGGAGTCACAGACTGCATAATTTTGGTTCCATTTAACAACTGAACTTCCAGTCCCGTGTTCTCGATGTATAATATGGGACTATTAATGGAGCCTATCTTAGAGGGCGGTGGTGAGGATCAAATGTGAATGCTTAGCACAATGCCTGGTCAAATAATTATTACCCAGTATTATAATTGTTTCTTAAGATGTAGCACCATACATAATTTTCACAAGTGCCTTTGACATATGAGATGCTCAATAACCGTTTGTGCTTCGATTGCCTTGTTACACATTAACTTGGAAATACCAGCTTTCTACCTCACAGGAGCATCCTGAGCCTCCTATGAGAAGTTAAGACTCAGGTCAGGGAAGGCAGTGGGGGCAGGGGAGGATTGTGCTTAGTGGCCTAGCATTCCAAAGTTGTCTGTCCTTGTGGGAGAGAGAGCACGGGTGTGAGGAGAACAGTTTCTTTTTAAATCAAGGCAGAGCTTAAACATGTCCCCAGTAGGGTTTTCTTGGAGGCATTATATTCTCTCTGCAGGATTCTTTTACCCACAACCTTCCAAATTTTACACCTTCAAGAAAACCAGAAGTTAACAGCACCCTACAGCGTGCACCTGAACATTTCCATTTTCCATTAAGGATAATGTAGGAAGCAGTTGCCACGTCAAGTGGAAAACTACTGCTTTTACTTTCTCTTTCGTTACGCGAACAATGTTATAATGACATTAAATAAATACTTGCAAGAAACATACACTTCTCAAGTTTCCCACTCCTACACGTAAAGATCCTCCTTCTGCCCAACACACACTTTTTTTCATATTTCCTTTCAGGTCTTGTCCATAAACATTTATTATTTTTGCACAACTAGTATATAATAATACTAATAATTAGTATATAATTGTGTAAAAATTGTATAAAACAAATAGTATAAAATGCTTGCATCGCATTTTTAAAAATCTATTACATCACGAGCATTTTCAAATCTACTATATAGCTTCAAATGTATTATTTGTCATGCCTGAACATGATTCAGTTGAGAGAATTTAACTGTGGTTCAATTAATGTTTTTCTAAGAGGGCATTCAGACTGTTTCTAACCTTAAGATGATACCACAAGGAACACCTTTGGATGTATATGTATTTTTATATACCCACACCTACATATTTTCTCCATTTCCACTATTCCCTTGCAAAAACTTCTTATATTTGGGATTACTGAGTCAAAGGGCAGGAACATCTACATAGAAGCCAATGTTTTACAGCATTCACTTGTGAGGATTAATGAAATTATAAAAGTCTTTAAGATCTTGGATAAAGAGAATTCTAGCTATACTGTAAGTCTAATAATATTACCTGCGAAATAAAGCTATGTCCAGCTTCCAGGAAAATCATCTGAAACAAACAGCATTTCCTTTCAGATCAAACACCTTTGGCTACAGAAGCTATTGTTTATATAATTATGTTAGTTTGGAATTGGCAGAGCCCTTTAACCTGGACTGGGACTATTCCAGACTGACAGATGTGTTGACATGGCAGGCTTGGATGTGTGCCTTGCGTGGCCCCATTAGTGTGTGGTCAGCCGTGCCCCTGCTGTGTGTTCGGGGGTGTGCGCTTGCTTAGGAAGCATGGCATCAGCTTGCTAGGCCTAAGCCTGAAGCAACGTGGGGGCCTGGGAAGGCTGACAAGACAGAGAGCTGCTTTGGAACTGCTTACTTTCTCACTTGTGTGATAAAAAGGGGTGCTGCGGCAGTGAAGGGAAGGGTCCGAGGCCACATGGGTACCTTGCAGCTGGGAGACAGATGTCCCTATTAAAATACACAGGCACACCCCTTCTGCTTCAGCTACTTTTTAAGAAAGAAGCAAATGGAGCCGTTACCTTATTAGAAAATGAAAGGATTAGAATCCTTACTGGGGAACACAATGCTTTCACTCCACCTTGGCTTTACTTTAGGTTCCAGAGATGCCAGTAAATACCATGAAAGAGGGACAGTTGGAAGTATTTGAGTTACATCAGAATGTGGAATTCCAAAGATTAAGAATCTTCAGTGCCTATGAACAGCTTTTCTGTCCCTCAGAAGCCCCAAGTCCATTCAGCCAAATTCTCAGAAAAGGGAGCAGTCTTGCATGTCTGTTTGGAATTCTCTAGTACACTCACATTATACTCATTGTGCACTGAGGATTCACACGGTTGTTGCTTCTTTGGAGCACATAAAACCCTTACTGATGCCTGTCCTGTTGTCACCCTTCTACCTGCTGTGGAAACTTCCTCCCATGAGGTTTTTAGGTGACAACGTGGAGTGCACCTGGCAGTGACAGGATGATACCGCATCAGCTAGCGTTCCTCCTCACTTCATCTGACCGTGCTTTTCTTTTGAACACAGGCGGGAGGGGCGCCTGGGTGGCGCAGTCAGTTAAGCGTCTGACTTCAGCCAGGCCACGATCTCACGGTCCATGAGTTCGAGCCCTGCGTCAGGCTCTGGGTTGATGGCTCAGAGCCTGGAGCCTGTTTCCGATTCTGTGTCTCCCTCTCTCTCTGACCCTCCCCTGTTCATGCTCTGTCTCTCTCTGTCCCAAAAATAAATAAACATTGAAAAAAAAAAATGAACACAGGCGGGAACAGAGGACTCAGTGGGGATATGTCAGAAAGGTGTTGAGCATTTGCTTACTTAAAAGGGCATATTAAAAAGTATATAGTTCTCCTGTATCTCTTGGGTTAACTCCTAGCAGTGCTATTGCTGGGTCATAGGGTAGTTCTATTTCTAATTTTGGGGGGAACCTCCACACTGTTTTCCATGCGTAGGGGAACATGTACCCCAATGTTTATAGCAGCACTTTCAACAATAGCCAAATTATGGAAAGAGCCAAAATGTCCATCAACTGATGAATGGATAAAGAAGATAATGGTTTATATATACAATGGAATACTACTTGCCAATGAGAAAGAATGAAATCTGGCCATTTGCAGCAATGTGGATGGAACTGGAGGGAATTATGCTAAATGAAATAAGTCAGTCAAAGAAAGACAGATACCATATGTTTTCAGTCATATGTGGATCTTGAGAAACTTAACAGAAGACCGTGGTGGAGGAGAATGGGGAAAAGAAAGTTATAAACAGAGAGAGAGGGAGGCAAACCATAGGAGACTCTTAAATACAGAGAACAAACTGAGGGTGGATGAGGGGTGGGGGAGAGGCAAAGTGGGTGTTGGGCATTGAGGAGGGCACTTGTTGGGATGATCACTGGGTGTTGGATGGAAACCAATTTGACAATAAATTATATTAAAAGTAAATAAATAAATAAATAAATAAATAAATAAAAGTATATAGTTTGTGTGCCTAACATAGCTGTGAAATAGCAGAAAAAACAAGCTTAGAGTTATAATCGGATTGCTGGGCTAATTCCTTGCTTAGGTAGTTTAAAGAATGCCACGAAAAGAAGGATTTTTTTTTTTTTAAACAAAACCTGGAGCTACAATCAAGGAAAGGAAAAGACTTTGCTTCCCTGGTTCTGTTACTTTCTCGACACGGCCAGCTGCTCTCTACACCCAGCAAGTTGCACACAGGCACCACACACCCACTATCAGTACAGAGCATGACAGGAGTGAGGACACAGTCCATAGCATCTGCTCTGCCTCCAATGGCTCCTTCTCACAACATCCTGCAAAGTGAATTATTTCCCAAGGATTATAGGGTCAGTTTACTTGAAAGAGTCCGGACATGAGAGGGGAGAAGGGACATGGTTGCTCTGTTACTCTTATTCTCCATCTTTCCAGCCAACACAAAATTCTGACGAGTGCCATTATCTAGTTCCTTCCCCAGCTCAAAGTGGGTTTTATGCATGGCATAGTTTCCAGTTGGATTAAATCCTCAAAGGAATATGCTATGTCATAGAAGTAAGCATGACCTATCATTGTAGTTCAGAGTGTCATTTTTTCTCCTCTCTGTTACTCGATTCCTGTTTTGGACTAAAACGAAGACATTTTGTCTATAGTGGCTTTTGCATGAAGTATTCTGCTTCAAAATTAAATTAATCTCCAATATCCTGTAAGGGTGGGAGCGAGCACAGGGGACAAGAACTCTGGGACAGTGACAGGGATACTGATCCATCTCTCGCTGATTTTGTGATCCTAAAATGTGCGGCACCTTAGAATGGATGGGTGCTAGACCCAGACAGTATACCCATCCATAAAATGGGATAAACATATCTTCCATTTACTAGATACAGTTTTGTTACAAAGATAAAGTTGATTTTATTAATGCCTTTGAAACTTGGCAAAGAACTGCTTTATACACCACGGACTGAACATTTTGGTATTCTCCCTTTTTTAAGATTTTATTTTGAAGATGATGAGGCAAATACCAAACATCAGAAACCTCTAATATATAATGTAATACAAAGCACTGCTATTTGTTTGCTTTTTCCTGGCCAAATAAAACTAGAAAGCAGAGCATAATAGTTCACTCATGCTGCAGATTTTGGACTGCAGCCTAGATTAAAAACAAAAACACTAACCACTAACAGAAAGGGTACAGTTTCCTCAGCTACAGGAATTGTCTTATGGGCTCCAATAAATTCTTGGCAAATAAAAAGTATGAAGCAATCTGCAGTCTTTGTCTGGCAGAGGCCAAAGGTCACCCATTTACAGGGATGGAAGGCAGTTTTCCTTGAAAGAGATGGGTGCTGGAGTTTAGAAGAAAGAGGAGAAAGAGCCCACTGATGCTGGCAGCTCAGCAGGGATCTGTCGCAGGCTCTGCTAATCCCTCAGTTTTCATAAGGGAGCGGGGAGGGGACCAATGGCAGTGCTTTAGATTGCTGCGGAGAGGTGAAGACTGTCAGGCACGCACGTCTGCAGCCCGAAGCACAGGGGCTTGTACGACGCAATGCTTGGCCACACTGAGGATTTCTCCATTTCCAGGCAGTATAAAAGAGGCTTATAAATCAGGCTACTGAAATCCCTCAGTCATTTGCTCTTCATGGGCATTTTTTTCTTTTCCATTAAAAGAGAGGAAAGAAAAAATGCATTCACTTTTTTTTTTTTAAGAAAGGAAAAAACAAACAGCAACAGAAAAGAAAAAAAAATGACATTTTTATCCAAAGGTAAATGTCGATGGAAACTTTACTTAGGTATTTTCTTTTTTCATTGAAGGACTTTCCATGGTTGACCTGGTGTAAATGTATATAGCTCAGCCTACCAACCCCGAAGTAAATCTGCATACATATTTATTGGAAGTCACCTTTAAAATCGCTGAAATGGCACTGTTTACTCTGCTAACGAGTGCTGCAAAGGGGGAGAGGAGGAGAACTTGCAGACATGATGTGGTTTCTTTGGCCAATCAGAGGAATGGAAGACATGTGGAATGTGGCTTCTGGGATGCCACTGATAGGCCAGAAGCATGGTAAAAATGAAAAGACTTGGGAAATAGTATATTCCATCTCCATATGAAGCATTTCTGGTGCTTCAAAGTCAGGTAGAAGCCTGCTGGTCAAGTAACCTAACCTCTCTGAACCTGTTTCTTCATTTTTAAAGTGGGAATTATAATACAGGTATGTTTTTGTTATATATATTATATCTACACAGAGTCATTGTGAAGATAAATAAGGTATATAATGCAGAGGAAGAATTCAGTGAAATATCACTGCTATAATTGTCATTCTTTTAATTTGATTCTGAACTCACAACTTACTTGTGATATCCTGTTCTCCTCACATTTGCAAATTAGTCCCACTTCTTTCCTTGTCCATATCTTGCATGATAACAAAGTAGGGGGGGAAATTGTGAGCTCTTCTGAAGCCACAAATGGTTGGTTGTTAATGCTGCCCACTGAACATTTCTGGCTCTCTGTTTTCTGAGCATGTGGTAGAATGGCAGTTTTTGGATGGGACCGCATGACATTTAGTTGTTGGTGTAAGACCCTTAAAGCCCCAATGCTCTAACTTAGCATGTCCAATACAACTATCTATAATGATGAAAATGTTCTCTATTCACATTGTCCAACAGAGTAGCTATTGGCCATACGTGGTTTTGAGCACCTGCAATATGGCAAGTGCAACTGAGGAATAAATTGTAATTAATTTTATTGAGTTTTGATTAATTTTAATTTAAATATGAGCAATCCTTGTGGCTAAGGACTACCATATTGGGTAGCATAGTTCCAGAGAGTGGCTCCATCAGCTTGAGTCTAGGAGGGAGGGCATGATGATGTAGGGCAGAGACCCAATCAACTGCCCAGGGACAGGTAGCATGAGTGAGAAACAAACTTGTGTTGTTCTAAGCCATTGAGATTTGGGGTCATTTGTTACCACAGCATAGCCTATCCTATCCTGACTGATATACTGTAATAAATGATTTCCTCAGCTACTATCTCCTCTATATGGACTGTGTCTAGTTCTGGAATTCCTAAAAGGAATCATCCATGACCTCAGACCTCACATGGCTGATCATCTCCTTGGCAATTTCTGGTGTGGTTATTACGCTCTGTGCAAAGATGAATAGGCCTCCTCTGTCCTAGTTGGAAGTGAGAGAAAGTGTCAGACATGCTACTTTGTCCCAGGGCTTGAGACCCCCAGACTCTGCTCATAATGCTCTAAGTCAGCTCTCAGAAAGGGGCGGAAGTTGTGCTGTTGGCTCAGTGGGAGGGCTTGTCCTCGCACTTTCCATGTTCCCACCACTTACCAGGGAAAAGAGAAATAAGTGAGGAGTGAGGGATGGGATACTGACCCTCTCTGGAGCTCTAGGGGCAACTGTACGTACAGAGGAAGCTTCATCTAAGTAGAATTAGGCATGGCTGATCAAGAAGTCCCTCCCAATAGACAATTACATTTGGATTCTCTAGCACATTGAAAACGCTAATTCTGACGTGGTTTTCTGTTCTTTTGAATCTATTTTTATTATGAAATTCTCTTTCTTGGTAGATACTAACATCACCCACACATTCACCCAAACTAGAAATCTGGGAGTTATCCTAGAGTTATTCCTCATCTCCCCCATTCCATCCATTCTATCATGTTCACCTCCTTCCTCCTCATCTTCACACCATTGCCAAGGCTACCTCATGTGCTGAGCGGTTTGTGCACTGCCGAAGGAGCCTGGTTGAGGGTGATGAGGGTTATCTGCCTCCCAGACAGTGGGCTTTGTGGCCCAGAGGGGAGACTTTTTCTAATAGTGTCCAGAGCGGGTATCTTTTTCTAAACCTCATAAAGGTGACAGGTAAGTCAACTGTAGCTCTCTCAATTGCTTTAGTTTCCTCTCAACATCTTTCACTCTGACTAATGAAAACACCGCCTAATCAGCTTCCCTGCCCTTAGTCTTCTTTTCCTCCTGTCCATGCTATAGCCAGAGTGATTGATCACAAACACAAATTTGATATTGGCACTCCCTTGCCTAAAAACCTAAAGGGCTGCCCTCTGCCCTTAAAAGTATGCATTTGTTAACGTGGCCTATGAGGCTTGCCGTGATGTGGGCTTCTTTACCTCTCCAGCCTCTCCCTCCCTGCACACTCCTCCCTGCCTTGCCAAACACTATCTGAGCTCCTTGGAGAACCCAGAACAGACCCTGTGATTTTGTCCTTCTCTACCTTCTGCCTAGAATGTACCCATTCCCCGATCCCAATTCCTGGGCTGCCTTGGAAACTCTCTGTTTGAGATTCAGCCAAAGCATCATACTATTGCTGTAACTTTTCCTGACCATCAACAAGGGGAATCGACCCTTCCTCTTTCACACCCTCACTGAACCTACTAACGTGGCACCTGTGCGTTTTACATTCTCATATTTGTCTGGCTGACCTTGATGACATAGTCTGTTATGCCTTATTTCACTTTGTGTCCCCTGCATTGAGCACAACCTGGCAGGGAGCAGGTTCTTCTTAAATATCTGTTTGATAAATGAACACGTGGTTAAAACACTGTTCCATTTTATTCTTAGGGGTTGAATATATAGCTTTTCAGTGAAATTTTTTTTTTTTCAACGTTTATTTATTTTTGGGACAGAGAGAGACAGAGCATGAACGGGGGAGGGGCAGAGAAAGAGGGAGACACAGAATCGGAAACAGGCTCCAGGCTCTGAGCCATCAGCCCAGAGCCCGACGCGGGGCTCGAACTCACGGACCGCGAGATCGTGACCTGGCTGAAGTCGGACGCTTAACCGACTGCGCCACCCAGGCGCCCCATGAGTTTTTCTCTTAATGGCCACTACTTCTATGAGGTGCAATTTTCTTAGGTCAATTTTTTCATAACTAAATTTTCTCACAAATATTTGATGTTCCCACTAATTTTTAGTTACCAAATTTTATTGAGTATGGTTTTAGTACTTGTAAAGTTTTGATTCTAATAGTAATACTACATTCCTACATTATTTTAGTTCATAATAAATTTTATAAATGGCCTATAGTTTTTGTTTATTTCTTAGCTAATCCATGAGCAAAATTGTTAAGGAATTTCTAATAGTAATACTACATTCCTACATTATTTTAGTTCATAATAAATTTTATAAATGGCCTATAGTTTTTGTTTATTTCTTAGCTAATCCATGAGCAAAATTGTTAAGGAATTTCTAATAGTAATACTACATTCCTACATTATTTTAGTTCATAATAAATTTTATAAATGGCCTATAGTTTTTGTTTATTTCTTAGCTAATCCATGAGCAAAATTGTTAAGGAATTTTACAAAGAGAGACAGGGAGAGAGACAGAATGATTTAGACATACACAGGGAGTCAAAGAGAAAGGCAGAGAGGAGTGGAGAGAATCACAGAGTGGGACCCAGTGACAGAGATTAGATAGAGAAGCAGAGGTTCTTCTGAATACTGACAGGTATCCTCTTCATTGCACTGTTGGGATCCAAATGTTCATATGTAAGAAATTAAAGGGGATTCATCTGTGATCCTTTGGCAAAATGCTGCCAGAAGCTCACAGTTTTCCTCAGGGATTACTTTTAATCCCCCACACATTTAATGAGCACCTGGTGTCCAAGGCACTAGAGATCCAAAGATGAAAAGATAGTGTCTGTGTCCTAGAGAGACTTAGCGTATACAGCTGTGCACTAAATGCGTCATACAACTTCCCAGTGGTCTGTTCTCTGACAAACATAAGAATTGGGGCTGTCAGCCCAGCTCCAAGAACTTGACGGTGCTGAAGGAGTTGAGAGGTTTTTCTAGTAGTTCATGAAATGGTCTATCCAGAGTTTGAAATGAGAAGAAGGATTTTGCTTTTGAATTACATTTCTGCCCAGCCTATCCAAGCTTTCTACCACATAGCCCACGGCCAGTCACTGAAGTTTCTTCTCTATAAACTGCCTTCTGAGAGAAGAAACTCCAGCCCGGAAACACTGTACAACATTTCTTATTATCTGAAAAGTGCCTTTTGTTCCCATAAGAGTGTTTCTCTAATATTACGGGTGCTTTCATTTCTTGGGAATAATGACATTTGTTTGCAAAATTATCTGAAATGTTTGAAAGAGGTCAGAGACCATCATTTAATATAGAAGTCTATATTTTTGCTTTCTCATATTACTACATATTCTTCCATATTAATGGGAGGTTGTTATGAAAGTAAAGATCACACTGAGGAGATAAGTGACCTCCGAGGTTTTTTTTTTTTTAAGTGTTTTAATCTTTATTTTTGAGAGAGAGACAGAGCACAAGTGGGGGAAGGTCAGAGAGAGAGGGAGACACAGAATCTGAAGCAGGCTCCAGGCTCTGAGCTGTCAGCATAGAGCCCGATGCAGGGCTCAAACCCATGAGACACGAGATCGTGAGATCATGTCCTGAGCCAAAGTCAGATGCTTAAACAGCTGAGCCACCCAGATGCCCCTTAGTGACCTTTGCATTCTAAGACAGCCCTAGCCAAGAGAGCTTAAGCAAGCCAGCTAAGCACTTGAGCTAATTTCTTCTTCTATAAATGCGGATAATAATTCTTACCTTGCCTGCTTCTTAGTGTTCTTAAGAGGGTGAAGTGTCATAAGAAATATGAAATTGTGTTGAAATTTGTGAAGTGCTAGATACGTCATACATGAAGATTACAGTTCAAAAGCACAAGTACACCCGCCATGAAAGGATAAGCTAGTTTCCAAACTCTTCCTCTGAATGTTTCCCCATTCTCCTTGCTGTGACCAGAATTTTATTACCTCAGTGTAACTGCATTATTTAGAACACTAATCTCAATTAAAACTACCCTCCATGCAAGCAGGGAATAGCAATGAAGACTCTGAAATGCCATTCTTACCAGACCACTGGTCAAAATAAAGGATGAAATGCCCCACTAAGGATGGCCCAGGGTAAAAGAAGCTACCCTCCAGCTTTCCAAAAGGGCTGCCAATAGATTTGGTTTCAGGCTCCACATGGTATGTGTTTGATGTGGGAGAGGAGACAGGGACACCCTAACGGAATAGAGGGAGGTGAAAAGTCTTTGGCAACACCCACACTACAAGTATCTCTGAATAATAAGAAACGAGACTCCTAGAGAAACAAAAATAAACTGAATGAGCTTTGAAGGGAATAACAACAAAAAACTGAATCCAACTTAGAAAAAAATGAAAATAGGTCATAAAATCCACAACATCTTGGATTCATTCCTGGATAATGAACAAGAGAATGGATAATTATTGTTTTCCGAGGTTCTAAGTCAGTTATCTATGTCTATCAGTTTTATTTCTGAAATGTATTTCATATCATCTGCTGCTCTCTGCTTACTCCTGTACTCTACCATCTTAGTCTGGACAATTCCATCCCCATGCCCACCCCCATGTCATCTCTTATTTAGGGGCAGACTGGTGCAGAGAGGAGAATACCAGTTTTGGACGCAGACAAAGCTGGGTGTGGATTCCAACTTTCTGCTTATGAGCTATGAGACTCTGGGTATGCCTAACTTGTCTAAATTTGGGATTCTTCATCTGTGAAGTAGAAATAATAATAATATCTTTAAAAGTTATTGTGAGGATTAAATTAGACAATCTTTAGGAAAATACCCAGGACAGTATCTGGCATAAAGCAGCCTCTCAGAGTATGGGTCCCTCCATCCCTTGTCAGTCTGTTTCCAGTCTCTCTCTGCTTCAATTCTCCCATTACATACGTGTGCTTGATCAGGTCATTTTTCTCCCCGTCTTCGATGACTTTGCCACCATTTACTGAACAAATTCTAAATTCGAGGATGTAGCTGAATTAGGGTATAGGCGTAAGAGTACAGTAGCTTAAACAGTATAGGTATTTCTGTCTCACATAACATTCAGAGGTGAGTGGTCCACGGCTAGTAGGACGACTCTACTATTTCTAGGTTTTCAGTGGCTGCTCCTGTTGTTTTCATCTTCTAATCAGTGGGAAAGGGCCAGGGCCAGGGAAACGTATACACATGCTTTTGGAAGTGGCACTTATCATTTCTTATAATCTCATTGGCTAGAACTCAGTCACATAGCCACCTCAAGCTGCCAGAAATGCCAACAGAAATACTGTCCCCAGTACCTTTGCAATTGTGTGCTCCTCCTCTGCCTACCTGGTGGTCTCCTACTCACTGAAGGACCGCTTTAAATAGCCTTCAATGTCTTTGCTAATGCCCTCACTCCTTTGGAAAATGTAATCACTGCATTTATCTTCCCTTGGGCTTTATCTATAACTTGAGTACAGAACTTTAATTATTTATGGTTCCCTCTTCTCTCTAGGCTGGAAGCTCCTCAAAAGCAAGGGTTTATTTTATTCTAATTTTGAATCCCTGAAACCTAGTATCTGCTGCACTCATATTTAGTCTAGATATGATGAATGGATAAAGTTTAAATAAAAGTAGAACAGTCAATCTAGGGACTGCACACTGTACATTAATTGCTACAGACGTTAAGTTGGCTACAAAGGTTAAGATGGTAGACCACTGGTTCTCCCATCATTGCAGGTAAGTTGACAGACAGAGCAAGTACATGGAAGAGGTAAAAGAGAAAGTAAGTTGGAGTCATTCATGGACTTATTTAGAACACCAGCTTTCTTTTGCTCACACAGTCTTAGACAATCAATCTGTTCACTTGTTGATGGGGAAGTTGAGGTCCAGAAAGGTAAGAAGAATATCCCTGGTCATCCAGGTCTTCAAAGCAGAACTAGACTCTTGCTGAGGTCTCTGGATTTTCTTTGTAAAACTATTTCTATATATATCTAGATCTAGATCTAGATCTAGATATATATATCATTGCTCTAAAAATAATTTCATATGTGACTGCAAATATTGAAGTATTCAACAGGCTGAGAGGTTAGGTGGGTTTATTTTAAAGCATTTTTAAAATCTTGAGTAAGTTACTGAAACTCTAAAACTCAACCATATCTGACACACGACAGCCTGAAATGGAGAGTAAAAGGGAACAGTGTGTTGTGTATAGCAAAATAGTAGCTGTCTTAGTTCACAGAGCGTACTAGTTTTATAGCCTAGTAAAAAGTGAAAGATCTGTCATTCTTTTTTTTTTACTTATGACTATTTCCATTTATATATGTTAGGTGCTAATTTCTAGCAAATATAAATTTTAAATGATGTGCTTATAAAATGCAGAATATTGGCACTGGAGACAGTATAAAACTTTCAATCCACAAATCTAGATTTTACATACATACCATTAAGATAGCAAATTGAATTACTCGGGTCCTGTTGACCAATAGCAGATTCATATTCTCTAATTCCTGGAATTTAATGTTTAACTCATATGGGCAGTATGATTATTCTGTCTCGCTGAGATTTAAATAGCATTGGCTTGAGCTACCACCTGACTCTGAGGGCAGTCCAAGTGGCTTCTGCAGACGTTCTGTGGATTCCTGAGGGCTCATATTCTCTTGTTCACTTAGAGCTCCTAGTGTCTGCTGCTCTGGATTCTTAATCATGCCAGGATTTCCCCTTCCACAACTGCTGTCTTTCCCTGCTTTGTGAGTGGAACTCAGCCATTTTTAGTTTTTGCTCAGACCATCCTCAGAAGACATTTATATGTATATGTGAAGTTTGAGTCAATGGAGTAAGCGCTGCATTATAAAATACAAGACAACTGAGAATTAGATAGCACTTAACCCTGTTCTTCAGAGCCCTTTGTTTCTCCCACCACTGGCAGCTACTGTTCTCCAACTTTCTGCCATGTTGTTCACATTTTCTTTCACCCAGGTTTCCTATGTCTCTGTCCTCCTCTGTCTTCCAATTCTTGACATCCCCTGAAACTCAGTTTCTTTCGCATCCTTATGCAAAGCCACTGTGCACCCATTCTCTGTGGCCCTGGGTGTCTCTTTGGAGACCCAGAACCTCATTAATGTGCTTAGAGAAAAGAAGAGCTTCCACATTTTATGAGCTAGAACAGCCTGGCAGAGGCTCTGACATTTGAGTGTTTCCTTGATCTCTCCCTCATCAGTCTCTGTGATGGTTTTGGGATTTAACTTTCTGCTGACATGAATTATGTTACCTACCTCCTGAGAAATAGCTACAATCACTTTCAGTTTTAAATAAAAATTTTCCTGAAGAACACTACATATGATTTAAGAATAAGTCAATAAGACAAAGTGAACAATTACTGGAACTGAATGCCTAATAGTTATACATCACAAACACATTTGGGACAAAAAGTTTTAGAAAACAAAGTTTATGTGTATCTAGAATTTGATTCATAGGGCACACTGAAACCTTCAATAAAAAAATGGCACTAGAAGGAAAATAGTACAAGAAAGGGAAAGCTATGAAAACACTCTCACAAATGTTTTTTTTGCTGATTAGCCCATAAAATAAGTTTTAAGTTTCTGACAATTAAAGGACCTCGAAAGTAAAGGGATGACCTATTTGTTTTATGTTCGTTCTTCTCCATTTCTCCCTTTCTCTCTACCACCAGATCAATTATTCTGCTCTCTACTTTTGGCCTAGGAGGCAGACCCCTGGGGATCATATCACCTGGCCTCCCTTGCTTCTTGGTTTCCAGAAGGCTTCAGCCAATAAAAGACTCAGCAAGAGCCTAGAGGACAGGGTAAGAAAGAGGTCAAGATATACATTTGCAGTTCCTTCTCCACTCCTTTCCTTCCATTTCCTGGAAGTGGCTGCATTACTGCATGACTATAATGTCTGCCTGGTCCCTCTCCTCTAGGGTACCAGTTCTCCTGGGTCCTGGTAACACTACTGGCAGCCCTCAGGCCTGTGCGTTATAACAGCTTTTCTTTCGTGCTTGTCATCATCTCTTGTTTCCTTAACTCTGCCCACATTTCTCTAATTAGTATCTGGTAAAATATCTCAATTCATCATATTTGGGATCTGTTCCTTTTTAAAGAGGTGAGTAGATATTATGAATAAACATAAGTGGTGGTAGAGGTATTTTCTAATGGAATAAGATCATGGTCTCCAAATGCCATCTGTGGACTGACTGGAGAGAACTGTGACAAAGTTTTCACTGGCCCAGTGTGAAACTGAAAAAAGAAAGGAAATACAGACTTTTTATAAAGTTGAACTTGTTCAAGCCAGACTAGTGTATTTTTTATTACACACTTCCTTTCTACTTTCTGGGGTTTAAAATGATCCCTTTTGCATGATATGGATGTATGTTTTTAAAATGTCCTTATTTGGCAAAGTAGAAAGTTACCAATGAGTGCCTAGGATTTATATGAAAATATACTAGCCTATTAAATCCAAAAATTGAGGGACCCCCAGACTCTATGCCATCTATAATGTTTATGAACAATACCCCCAGAAAGACATGTACAGAGACGGCCAATTCTGCAGCATTTCATGAATGGAATGAAACTACCTGGTGAAGCTCATGTAAGAATGTTCTGCCCCAGCTGTCACAATTCTAATGCTGCCCAGTGATATGAGGAGGCTGCATCGTAGCTCTGTGTTTTCCTCCTCAAAGGCTGGCACTGATATTTGAGATTCCCAGAGAAGAACTGTGTATGGTGGGATTGCATCTGAGTAGGGATGAGTAGAATCACTTTCGAGCAGAGTCACTTTTGCTATTTTTCCTGGAGAGTGAGTCTCCAGTGCCTAGGCATTCTCTCTGGGATCCTGTAGCTACCCACTCACCTGAGGAGAATCTCTTCATATGATCAGAGTGGACAAGAATGGTTTACCTCAATTAAATAATTCTTATTGGTTATTAAAACAAGTCTTAACCTTAATTCATCAGTTTGATTAAGTCTACTTCCTTAACTTTGACACGTTTTTTACTACTCATGTGATTGCATTATTGCGTCACTGTCATCTCATGTCTTGTCAAGTTTTTATACTTATCCTCAAGTGTAGACTCTGTTTTCTAGGCCTGCCACTGCATTTAACTATCTAGTGACCTTAACCCCTCACATACTCAGTTTCCTCATCTTAGAGGGTGATGGGGTTTGTCAGGAAGATCTCTAAATTTTCTTCCAATTCTAAAGTCTGTGATACAAGCCTTAATTACTTGCCAGTTCTGAGTTCATTCAGGAATTCAAAACCAGTTCAAACCCATAAATTAATTACTGGGGTTTTAATTCATTTTTGCTAACATTTTAATGCCTGTGCATGCATGTGTCATGTGAAATCTAATTTGGCAGATTAGCAGCATATCTGATTAAAATCCTTGTTAAAAGGATGGTGCTTCCTGAAGGCGTATATTCATTGTTTCCCAGCCTACCCTCTTTCTAATGCTTCATCCTTTTAAATCTTGTGTCTGACTGTGGGACTGAAGGTTTTAGCCTCATCTAAACATTGGCTTCACCAGTTTGTGCCTCCCTGCCAGTCGTTTTGGAGCAGCCCTATTTGGTGCATGTTTTTTTTTCACCCTGTGTCCCTTGATTATTTTTCTCTGGTAGAAGAAAAACACTAATTAGATCAGTGACTTTGTCATTGAATGTCATTGAAAATGTATTGGGTCAAGTAGTGGCTTGTACTTATTTCACAGTCAGATCATTTTAATGGTTTGAGGTTACTGATCATCATCTATAGGAAACTAACTTCCTTGGGTTGTGTTGATACCATGTTCAAATAGCCTTATGGAACATTTTAATGTGAAAACTCTGATGATCTGGATCTGGATCCATGTCATGCCAAATACTCTGATGGTGAGAAACATCTGGATTGTCAATAACATGTTAGCAAAACATGCCAACAAGGTCTGATATTTTTACCTTTAAATTGTGTTTAGGTGCGGAAACAACTTCAAATGGAGATGTCATTCACATGCTTGTTTCTACCCCTGTCATGGTAAGAGGAGCCTCAATTGCTGGTTTACTTTAATAACTTCCCCTACTAAGCTGTGAGTGAGCTTCTTGGGTAGGTCACTGTCATCTGTCTTTACTTACCTCAGTGTCCCCAGACACTGGTACAGTGCCTGGCATAGAAGAGGCACTCAGCAATGCTGGTTAAATAAGCCATCTCACTGTCAGTACCTGCATTATGCTGTCGTCCACTTATGACTACGTTCTTGGCATGAGGGGATATCAGGAAGAGGGAGATATGAGCCTAGCTCATCTAAATGATCTTCTCGCATCTCCAGACTACACATCTACTCAAAAAATGACGCTATAGTAGTCACCAAGGAATTCTCAGGCTGCCTAGTACTTCATTAGGAATGTGGGGTTAGGGAAAGGCACAAGGCAGAGAAAAGACAAAGACAGATCACTCAGATATATTGAGAAAATTGACAAGAAATGAGTCACAGTTATGTTTACATTTTAGGTGAATTTTTTTCTTTCAGTGGCCATAAGTATTGGGTGGAGCTAGAAATGATATAGCAATCAGGACATTTCTTTTTTTTTTTTTTTTTTTTAATTTTTTTTTCAACGTTTATTTTTTTTGGGACAGAGAGAGACAGAGCATGAACGGGGGAGGGGCAGAGAGAGAGGGAGACACAGAATCGGAAACAGGCTCCAGGCTCTGAGCCATCAGCCCAGAGCCTGACGCGGGGCTCGAACTCACGGACCACGAGATCGTGACCTGGCTGAAGTCGGACGCTTAACCGCCTGCGCCACACAGGCACCCCAGGACATTTCTTAAAACATGAAAAAGACTTCTCCCAACCCAATCCCTGGTTTTTGTTTTGGGGCTGAATATGTATATATGTATATGTATATGTATATGTATATGTATATGTATGTATATACATATATGTAGCATGTATGTGCATGTATATATGTATATGCATGTTGTATGTATACATGCGTATGTATATGTATAAATATATGTAAATGTATTTTTAAGTAAAATCTGTAGAATATAAAGACTTTTGTATTTTACAAATAGTTTACAACTATACCTCACACCATTTGATCTCCACAATAAATCTATATGGTGTGCACACTGGGCTGGTAATGCTTTCCCCTATTTTACAGAATAGAAAATAATTAATGGTGGGAGGAAGTTGAGGCAGGTTAGGAAGTGACTTGTCAAGATTTCAACCCAGGTTTTGAATTCAAGACTAGGGCTTGTTTTCACTCTGCCATGAAGCCAATTTAGTCCCTGGATCTGATGTTGTGTTGTATTTAGTTTGTCCCAAAGATAACTGAGTGCCAGGAATTTTCATGGTAGATACTGACCTTACTACAAAGATACTCATTAATATTCCTTTTTAGGTTAGGATAGTTTATCTTTCCATATATAACTTCTGGTATTCTTTCTTCAAATAGTAATGCTGTGGGGAATAATACCTAGGCTGGAAAATCTGAAATTTCACCTTAAGGAACCTTTTGACCATATATCTGATGGTGGGACTCTAACCCTTGTCTAATGCCTTGGGACTCTAATGCCTTGCATGACTCTTAAAGGGAAGTGGACCTCTTCAGGGCCAGGTTTGATACTCTGGTCTCCTCTTTTATATCCTTCCTCACCTTCTATAGCTCCTACTCACTGTACTCTGCCATTGCTCAGGATCTGCTTATCTTTCTCTTCCCCTACACTATCAGGCATTTAGAGCTTTAGCGTGAATTTATGTCTGTCCTTCATTTCACTCAGAACTTGTCCATTTTACTCCGTGGAGCAGCTGTGAGTCTGAATCCTAGTTAGTTAACTGTCGGCCTTATCCTTTATGAGTTTCAGACTCTTCATCTGTGAAACAGGGCTAATTATATACCTATGGTGTTGAGTGTCATTCATGTGCTCCTTCAGACTGATTTCTTACTTTTCTCTAGTCTGCTAGCAGTTACATCAATAGGCCTCCCTGCCCTCTGGCTTCCAGTTGGGTTTGTCCAGTGGAGAGCACCTGCAGGAGTTTGGAGGGGTAAGAGAGAGGTGGGGCATTTGTTCCCCTGCCTTGTACTCTGGCTCACTCGATTTGGCCATATCAACTGTCTGGTGGCCCTCTCAATGCATCTACTCACTGGGTTCGAGTGACCTTTCTAAACCCTTACCCTTGCAGGCCTAGGATGGAGGACACTCTTCACTTCTACTACCTCCAGGATATTATCGTTTTCAGTTTTCCAAACTCTGCTACACGTTTGCAAATAATGTCTTTATAGTCTTTTCATTACTAGCTTAAGTGTGTCAGCTCTTTTCTATCAGGAAATACAGCTAGGACAATTCAATGAGAATCTATTTGTAAGATATATCACAGAATGCCCAGGATATGTTCAATAGATGCCATTTCCTTTCTTAGCCCACCCTCCTTTGAATCTTTCACCCTTTCAAATTTTGCCTCTGATTATGTAACGGAAGTCTCCAGTCTCATGTAGATTTCAGGGATTACTGGAACAAGTTGATGGACCCCTTTGAAGAATCTGAAATGATGTTCTGAAATCACTCATGTAGGGCTACCTGCTTAGTGTATAGTTGGCTTTGCCATCAAGGAAGGAATAATGCTCACTAGATAATGAAAGAATACTCCTAGACAATTAATATATTAATTGTCTGAATTCCTTGCTTTGGGAGCCATGGATGTATGTCCCTCCATTCTAAGGACAGTTAGAGAATAGAAGGTCAGTAGGCCTGAGAATTGTTCTCAGCAGAGTCACACAGGGTCAGCAGTACAGGGACCGCCCTCCCTGGACCTACATTTACAGATGCTGTTGTATGCATGCAATTCTTATCACCAGTGACTAATCGAATCTTATTGGCTTCATTGCTCCCTGGCTGATTGTAGTACTTTTCCTTGAATTTATGACAAATTCTAGCCAAAGAGCCCTTCAGAAGTTGGTAGAGGTTTGGTATTTAAGTTCAGGGGCTCCTTAGTAGACACAGGGTTGGAGAGTGACATCCTCCCCATTTCTCATTTCTGTAGATCCAACAACACAGCAGCCAATTAAGTGAACAGCCATGCTTTGTGCTTTATCAAACACTGGTTTCCATCACTGAAGGGCTGAGCATACTGAGCAGTTTGTGTATTGGGGGTAAACATATTTCAGAAATGAATTTGCTCAGCCATCTGAGTTTATATTGAGAAATAAAATTACAGTTAAATATAGAAACAATTGGCTTCTCTTTATGCTGAAGATGTTGGTAATGAATTTTCTAGAGATGAGCACCATAGTTTTTTGTACTCCAGTGATGTTCAAGAGTCTTGGTTTACAGATTCCCACATTGGTTGTTTGTAATGGACACAGAACACTGCATGACTGATAGCTGGTTCCTTAGAAGCTAAGTTCTTTTTTTTTTTTTTTTTTGGAGGCTAAGCTTTTACAAACATTATGTGTCACTGCAAGAGTCACTTTGGCTATAACTTCAAGTGTCATATTCTACCTGGAATGGACTGAGTCCAATATTTTCATTACTAACTTTCCTTTATCTTAGCAGCCAAACATGTCTTATTGTCATTCAGTGTCAAAGGCAATTAACCCATTGACATAACATGAGAAAAAAATGTTTAAAGACAAAGCAAACATGCCTGGGAAAAATTAACTGGTGATTTTCTCTTCTTAATTTATTTTGCAGCCATCAAAGCCTGCCTTTTGTTTGGCTACTTTCCTTTTTTACAAAGTTGCCTTTTTTTTTCAACCCTGTAAACACAGGAAGCTAATGAATTAATCTGACCCATGCTTTGACAAAGAGATGGAGGCAGCTGCATCCTGGGCTTTTAGGGGTTTCTGGAAATGTGTCAGAGTTCCTTTCCCCACGCTGAGAGCAGCCAGGGGTCAGTAGAGGGCATTCCTTGAGCAACTTCAAGTAAGTAGAGAGTTCTCTATGTTGTACAGGTAGGGGATGCGGAGAGATGGCCACAGAGGCAATCAGGAGAGAATCAAATCTGACAAGTTGAGCCAGGAGCTCTAGACACAGCCCTCTGGCTCTTGCCCTCCACTATTTCAGGGAGAAACATCCTGGAAAGTAATAAACAGGGTACCCAGAAACACTATCTATGCAAATACTTTCATAACACAACTTCCTGCCTTTTCCATTCTGATTCTTGCTTACAAGGGCACAGCATTTCCAATCAGTTCCTGTTCTTCTCTTTCAGGTCTTTCTATCCAGATGGGGAGGTAGGGAAAAGAGTAAGGCTCTGTCTGTCCAGGATAACCCTAATTTATTTTTTCTTTGCATTGGGTCACCTGATCTGCTGAGGGGGACACCTTAGGGACTTCTCATTGCTCCACGACCTCTCCTGGAAAGGAACATCACAGATGAGGCCCTGGAAGCCCAGAGGCTGAGCTTTTCCACGCTCATACAGCTGATTGATGACAGAGGCAGTTTCTTCCAGAATCCTTACTCTTGTCCAAGGTCTGGGATATTCTGGGCTGTAGCAGTGGACCCCTAGAGAATAGGGTCCTAAATAAGATTAGCCCTCCAGGCAGGCTGGGTTGGAGGAAATACCGTAAAAAGGGTAGCCTGTATGTCTGCATGTCCAGGAAGGGCACTTTTTGCAGAGGCTTCTCTCAAGGGTCATGCCCTCTGGCATGTTGTCCCTCAACTCCAAAGTCAGGCCAAGTACCTCTCTGTGATTCCACTTAGGCACCTACACTGGTATGTTCAATTTGTCTATATTTTCCAACTGAATAATATTAATGGCTAATTTTTACTGAACATTTACTGTGTGTCAGGAACTCTTCTAAGGACTAAAATACCATCTACTTTCACAACAATCCTATAAGGAAACTTCTACTATTATTATCCTCATTCTGTAGATGAAGAACGCAAGGTAAGAATCTTGCTCAAGGGTATACAGCTCAAAAGTGACAGCCTTTGGACTTCTCATCCCCTCCAGGGCAGCCCTTTCAGCACAAGACTCAAAAATTATTAATTTTTTCCCTTTATTTTTAAAAAATAAGTTCAGTTAAGATCATCCACTCTGGAAGAGTAGAGGGGCCAGCAGGGACCACTTCTGCTATTTAGATGAGCATAAACACCAGCCTCCTATTACTTCTCGGTTTATTTAGTTCAGTGTGTACCGAACATCACACAGGGACAACTGGTCATGACATGCATCATGAGAGAGGTTTGGAACAAAGTGTTAAATAAACAAAGTAGAGGGAGCTATGACTGCTTGGGGGAACAGGAGAGATTTCACAGAAAAAAACAAAAGAAAAAAAACTGGCACCTCGGTCTTAAGGATAGGTAGGGTCCCCCAGGTACAGGAGGGCATAAGGCATGCATAGGGAGGAACAGCATGTGCAAAGGCATGGTTGTAGGAAAGGGCCTGATGTATTCACAGAAAGGAGAGGCTTGGTGTTTCTGCCAGGTAAAGGATACATGGTAGGGATTTTGAAGACAAGGAGGGGAAGGAAGGGGAAACCTAGGTGTGAAACGACCTTAAATTGCGTTAAGAAGCTTGAAAGGCTTGTCCAAAGTATAATTTATAGTGCAGGATAAAATTTTAATTATTTGAGAAGTTTAAACAACTTTATAACTTGACATTTGGATCTAGCACAAAACCATTGAAATCAAGATATTTTCACATTGACGATTGCATTATGTACCCTGAGGTTTCCTAGTTGTCTTTTTCTATTATACTCTGGGCTTTTATGTTACAATGCATTAGGGTAGGTCAGTTTAAAGATTTTACTAGTATCCAACAGAACACAGACAAGTATCTCTATAATCTTCGTTGACTTACATCTACTACCAAAGGAGGGTAGCTTTTATTGTTCCTGGCAATGGTTAAATTAATGTTATTCCAATCAATGAAATTTCTTTATATGAAGTTGACTACTTTAAAATAAAACAAGCTAAAATATTCTCAAAGTTCTGCTTTCAAATGGAATCAGGTTAGCTTCCTCTGATCTAAAATGTTCATGAAGACAGGAAACTCATGAAAAGATGGAAAATGATAGCATTAGTAAAGCCAGGGTTAATCAGACCAGCAGAATATAACCAAAAGACCCAGAGAACTGAACTGAAAATTCAACTGGGGTTTCACTCAGGACTTGCTCAACTGAAAGCTAAGAGGAAGGCCTTTCAACACTCTCGTATTTGAGGTCTTTGGTTTTTAGATACGAGAAATTCATTCCAATCTCTATACTAGTAACTGGGTCTTTTTATATCTGCGTTCCCAGACCTACTGAATTAGAATCTCCAGAGGTAGCATGAAGGGCAGAGACTAGGGAGTGAAAAAGATTTGGGGGGGCAAATGCATGTTGGGAGATATCTTTCCCACAAATAAGAGAGAAGGGTCCTGGGAGCACAACATGTTGGTGATTACAAATTTTTATAGATTTCTTCTCTTCAGCAACTCAAAGAAACAAGAAGTGGAGGGATGAGAAAGTCCCGTTTCAGTCCAGCAGAGCCCATAGAAGATGAAAGCTTTGCTATAGTGGGTAATGGGATAGCAGCTAGGCACATCCATCTGCTTTTGCTGTAGATGTGAGCAAGGAATTTTACCAGCGCCCAAGCAGATAGAAAGCTGGGTCAAGGGTAATCCACACTCAATTTCTATTGGCAAATACGCAGCCAGGCTCTAGGAACCAGAAGAAAGTTTTAGAATCCCCTTGGGGTCTTTGGTAGGGTACAGTAAGATATAGCCTCAAAGAAACAAGAGCAGAAACCACAGGAGAGGTAAAGGAAAAATGGGATGAGAGAAAAAGGGATATGGGTAAGATAAGTCAAGATTGCAAGGATGCTAAGAATGAAGCAATGGCAGAATGAAATCCATATTGGACATGGTAAAGTCAGAATTGAAGTTATAAAATCAAGTCCCGGGCAAATGTGGGAAGCTTCCCCAGGATGCAGAGGAAAGGAAAAAACAGACAAAAATGATGAGAGAGACGATGATAAATGTGGAGGACAATACATGGAGCTCCCACCTGAAATTTATGTTTTATTGAGAAAAACCCCAGAAGAATTAGAACTAAAGGAACAATCAAAGTAATCATTAAAAGAAACTCTCCTGAAATAAGCAATTATTTAGTCTGAGAGAGTGCCCTGGGAGAGGGAGATTTACTACCAAATGAAAAGAGATGGAGTGAGCCCAGGTAAGGATGCTGAGTGCTTTAGGAGAATGGTGGGTTCTGGTGGTTTGGTTCCTTCCATGCACTGAGCTGGGGGCATGAGGTATGTAGGTGGGTTGGATTTGACTTCTCCATGTGGCAGAGCTGTTCCAGACTCTGAGACATGTCAGAGCTAGTGAACTTTGCCATGACCTGGTTCTTGGATGTGGAGCTGGAGTCTGGCCAACTCTCTGCCCAGCTCTACATCTACCCTGGGTCAACTCTGCCCTAGCAAAGCTTGGGTGCTCTCCTGTTAGGGTTGCCAGATTTAGAAAATAAAAAATACAGAATGCCTAGTTACACTTGAATTTCAGAGAAACAAATTGGAATATACACAAAAAAACTATTTGTTTATCTGGAACTCACATTTGAAATTCTGTATTTTATCTGGCAGCAATAACTCCTTCACCTGCCCTAACTTATCCCTAACACTTCTCTTTTCTCTCTGCCCTAAGCCTCCTGAATACACATTTGAAGGTTTGTGGTTCATTCACTGATACTATGACTAGTATCAAACATTTTTACCTAAAAAATTCCCACATGGAATAGGGGAGAGTATCAGTCAGTAAATATTTACCATCTGACAGTTTTTCACAGTGTACTTTCTTTGGTCTGAGGTCCTATGCAGGCTCCTCCATTATTTCTAATTCTGCTGTAGAAGTCTTGAGAAAGCCTGTTATTAGAATATATACTTTTGGATTGTAATAGAATGGTTATTATACATGTGTACAGTTTATCTAAAAAAAACTGACATTTCTTTCAAGTTGTATATATTTTCATATTAAGCTGTTTGGGAAAATGTTCTCCAAAATCTTTACAGTAATTATCTCTGGGTAATAAAACTTTTGGGTGAGGTTTAGTTTCTTATTTATGTTTTTGTAGATTTTTGGAGTGTTAACATGAGAATGTAACATTCCATAATAAATATAAAGATATTTTCATTTTAAAAAGTCAATTATATTTTAAGATGACACAGGCCTCAAAAGTCTTACAGGTAGTTCCTAAACTTGATTGTATATTGCACTCATCGGAGGGGCTCTTAAAAAATGCAGATGGATTCCTGGGTTTCACCTCTGGCCTAATGAATCAGAATATCCAGGCTCAGAATCTATATTTTTGAAAAGCTTCCCAAGTGGTTCGGATGCAGCTGAGTGGAATTTGCCCTTGGACTGGCATTTGGAAGCCAGTGACTTAGAAACAGCACGTGCAAGCTTAGACTCCCCAGGTGTGGGGAGACACTCCCACCCTGTGCTGACTTGCGGGCGATAACTCTAATGAGGATAAATAACCACCTTTCTAAAGTTAGCTGCTGCCAGTAAATTTCCTAAATGCCGGTACCTTTAGTCGCGCCTTTCTGCTTCTTTTGAGAAGAGTTAACTGAAGTGTTTTAAAAAGGATATTTGGGAATCTGTGATGGAAGGGCTCCAAGCCTCACCATCCCCGCTGAGGGTAGCAGCCCTGTGGTGTGCAGAGGAAGGCCTTGCACCAGCCTCAGGCCTAGCCTGGAAGTGGGATCAGTCCTTGTTCCAGCCACCCCAGGAGTGGAGGCTGGAGAATGAGACCAGCAAGCTGGACCCATCCCGGGTAAGAAGGCTGAGCCTTGCAGCATCCAAAGGAATTCTGCTGCGATGCTTTCCATTTATAAGAATTTAGGTTTAAATGTTAACATATGTCTTCTGAAACAGCATTTTGTAAACAGCAAGAAGGAAGAATAGAGCTGGAGGCCTCACTAGGAGGCCAGGCAGCCCTGGTGATTTGCATTTCCTCTGCATTCTTTCAATTCTAGGCATCGTTTTTTAATTTACTTTTACCATTGGGTCCTGATTACATATGCAAACCAGGGCCCAGTCAGGGCTAAGCTGGCTCATCCCTCTAAGCCGGTCCCTCACACGGAGAGGAAAAGGGCACAGCCCAGCAACCTTTTGCTTCCCCCGCTGTTGCAGCTCCTTATCTTCTGGGGAAGGAGGCAGGTGCCTATGGGAATAGACACTCCTGTGGCCAAAAATACCTGGAGACAAATGTCCTTATCATTCAGTTTCCCTTATCAGATCACCCACACGTTTTTTCAATTACAAAACCTTAGGCTTATTTGACAGATTTAAGTTGAGGAAAAACCAAAGCTGATTAATTCATTTCTGGAGTTTCAAGGGATTGTTTATCTTAGAGCTGAATGCAGCAGCCAGCCTCAAACTTACACCCTTGTCCATTTGCCCATCTGTCATCCATCCATCCATCCTCCCAATAACATGATGCTAAGCACTGCGTAATCAGAGATAATGAATAAGAAATGGTGCCACTTTTAAGATTTTTTAAGCCTAACAGAAAAGATAGAATGATACAAATTTATAGCAATACATTTTATTGTTTATTTATTTATTTAATTTTTAGTAATTTATTTTTTGATTTGCATCCAAGTTAGCATATGGTGCAACAATGATTTCAGGAGTAGATTCCTTAATGCTCCTTACCCATTTAGCCCATCCCCACCCCACAAACCCTCCAGCAACCATCTGTTTGTTTTCCATATTTGAGAGTCTCTTATGTTTTTGTCCCCCTCCCTGTTTTTATATTATTTTTGCTTCCCTTTCCTTATGTTCATCTGTTTTGTATCTTAAAGTCTTCACATGAGTGAAGTCATATGATATTTGTCTTTCTCTGACTAATTTCGCTTTAGCATAATACCCTCCAGTTCCATCCACATAGTTGCCAATGGCAAGATTTCATTCTTTTTGATTGCCAAGTAATACTCCATTGTGTATATATATATATACCACATCTTCTTTATCTATTCATCCGTCAGTGGACATTTGGGCTCTTTCCGTACTTTGGCTATTGTCCATAGCACTGCTATGAACAATGCAGTGCATGTGCCCCTTTGAAACAGCACACCTGTATCCCTTGGATAAATACCTAGTAGTGCAATTGCTGGGTTGTAGGGTAGTTCTATTTTTAATTTTTTGAGGAACTTCCATACTGTTTTCCAGAGTGGCTGCACCAGTTTGCATTCCCACTAGCAGTGCAAAAGAGTTCCTCTTTTTCTGCTTCCTTGCCAACATCTGTCATTGCCTGAGTTGTTAATGTTAGCCATTCTGACAGGTTTGAGGTGGTATCTCATTGTGGTTTTGATTTGTATTTCCCTGATGATGAGTGATGTTGAGCATTTTTTCATGTGTCAGCCATCTGGATGTCTTCTTTGGAGAAGTGTCGATTCATGTCTTTGCCCATTTCTTCACTGGATTATTTGTTTTTTGGGTGTTGAGTTTCATAACTTCTCTATAGATTTAGGATACTAACCGTTTATCTGATATGTCGTTTGCAAATATCTTCCCCCATTCTGTCGGTTGTCTTTTAGTTTTGCTGATTGTTTCCTTTCCTGTGCAGGAGATTTTTACTTTGATGAGGTCCCATTAGTTCATTTTTGCTTTGGGTTTCCTTGCCTCCAGAGATGTGTTGAGTAAGAAGTTGCTGCGGCCAAGGTCTAAGAGGTTTTTGCCTGCTTTCTCCTCTAGGATTTTGATGGCTTTCTGTCTTATGTTTAGGTCTTTCATCCATTTTGAGTTTATGTTTGTGTACTGTGTCAGAAAGTGGTCCAGGTTCATTTTTCTGCATGTCGCTGTCCAGTTTTCCCAGCACCATTTGCTGAAGAGACTGTCTTTATTCCACTGGATATTCTTTCCTGCTTTGTCAAAGATTAGTCGGCCATACGTTTGTAGGTCCATTGCTGGGTTCTCTATTCTGTTCCATTGATCTGAGTGTCCGTTTTTGTGCCATACAATAATACATTTTAAATGCTAACACATTGGTATAACTCATGAACTTTGGAAGGCTAAGTCGATACTGTATAGCTATATGAGCTACAGTATCAAGCCAGACTGCTAGGTTCAAATCCTATCTTTCCCATATATCTTCTGTATAAACTGGGGCAAAATATTAACCTTTCTGTGTGCCAGTTTCTCATGTATAAAATGAGGATAAATAAAGTATCGATCTTCTAGGAGGATTAAATAAATTAATACATTTTATTTCAAAAACTCAGAAATGATCAATGATAACCTATAAGGCAAAAATATAACCAAACAGGGAATTTACACAAATATTTCTGACTTCTGCCCAACATAATTCTTGAACCCCCTCTACATTTTTTTCCTCCAGTCTTCCCAAGGATGGTACACCTAGATTAATGTAATAGCATGAAGACACTGGTAAACACACTGGTTTTAAGAAAGAATTCCTCTATGAAATATTACTCAATTGCCTCTGGAATAGTGTTTTTCTCCCTTTTTAGGGTCATGAATTCTTTTGAGTATCCATTCATTGACTTAATAATTACTCTGTGCTAAACATCATTCTAGGCATTCAGGAAACAATGCAAAGATTGCTGCCCTGGAAGAGATTATATTCTGGAGGTGGATGGACAATAAGCAAGAAATATAATATTCAAGTGAATAATCTTGTATGTAAGAAGTGACACTTGCCTAAGAAAAATAAAAAGAGCAGAAAAAAGGAGTTTAGGAGTGTTGGTGGGGGCAGGGAGGGACGTCATTTAAAAATAAGGTAACTGGAGTAGCCCTCACTCAGATGGTAAAATTTGAGCAAGGATGTGAAGAAGGTGCATCTCTGGCTGCAGAGATGTATGAGGGAAGCAAATTTGTAGCAGAGAGAATAATTAATGCCAAGGTCCCAACGCAGAACAGGCCTTGAGTATTGCAAGGAGGTCAGTGTGGCTAGAGTTGAGGAAGTCAGAGAGGAGCAGGAGATGAGATCAGACTACCTGAGGAAAGCTAGCCACCCTTTTTCTGGTACAGTGATTCCCAAACGTTAGCATGCATCAGGGCTGGTGAAAACACAGGCTGTGGTGGTCCACCCCTCCCTGCCCACCCCCCCCCCCCGTCCCGCCCCCGCAGAGTTTCTAACACTTCTAAAACATTCCCAGGTGATGTTGATGTTGCTGGAATGGGAAACATGCCTTGAGAACTTCTCTTCTAGAACACAGTTACCCTATTTTACAGGTTTTAATGGTGTTCCTGGACTCCTAAAGTCTGCCCAGGATCACCGTTTAGGAATCCTGGTCTTAGGGAACTTTGGACAGGATCACTCATCTACAGACCACTCTGAGTCCTGCATCAATCTCATCTTTCCAACCAGGTGAAGAACATGTTTGACCTCTAACTCAGGTTAGGGTAGAAAAACTTCTGATAATGTTTCTGATTTAACTTCTCAGCCACAGTGGTATCTCCTTAACCCTGCTATAATCACACTTTATTCTATTCACTGAACAAGAATTTATGGAGTACTTTGTTACAAACACATATTGGGGCCTCTTAAAAGATAATGTTAAGAGGCACTAAAAGCCTTTCCATAGGGTACAAAATTGGCTTGACTTAATACCTTCTAAAATAGCACACGGCTCTGTTTGTCTCCTAAGAGAGGAAGATTAAAGACCTAGAGTGCCACAGTGTATCCTCATCAGGATGGTACTCAGAAGTTAAGGAAAAGGAGGCAAGAATCCCCTAGACTTCCAAATAATAAAATATTTTTGTGATTGTTTTTTTCCCCTAATTTTTATTTAAATTCTAATTAGTTAACATACAATGTAATATTAGTTTCAGGAGTAGATTGTGAGTGTTCTTAAGGAGAAGCTAAAGTTGCACTCAAAAAACCGAAATGACCTGGCAGTATTTGTTGTGAAGAGATAATGGGGAGAATATCAAGTGGAAAACAGGAAAATGTGAAACCTAGAATCAGATAACTTAATCATTACAAGATGAGGTCTGAATTATGCGCAACCTACTTTGTATTTACTTGATTTTGCAAATTAGATTGGAGTTTGATCTATAGGCTGGGCATGGGCAATTATGCATCACTAGGGCACCTGAGAGAAGAGGTACTCAGCGAGAGAATAAAGAGGCAATTGGCATGTTAGGAATGCAAATAACGAGGACGCAGACATGCTCCAACGGGTGCGAGAGGACAACTGGGGAATGATTAAAAACATGCACACAACTAATGTAATCATTTCCTTATGACAAATACTTTCTGTTTCTACCATGGAGAAGCCTCTGCAGCTGAAAGCATTCATTGACTCAGAGATACTGATTTCCGCGTATGACTGATTAAGGAATACCAGGCCTTAGGGAGATTTAAATTATAAAGCAGTGTCTCATATTTTGGAGCAATTACCAAGTTATTTTCAGATACATGTTTCTCTTCATTTTTCTTTGCTTTGTTATACTTTGGGTTCGGAGATAGTTCCACTTTTCCAGGCAAAGGCACAGTGACAATATGCTATCTATTTCAGCTAAGCCCACATTTCCAATAAGTGCCCATAATGTTTACTGATATTATACTTACCGAAAGAAATAGTGAAGCACTACTTTTCAATAATTCATCTTTTGTGAAGGTATTGCCACAAGAGTATCAATTCCCAATGAAAGCAGTATTCACTCAATTGGACTATATTGTAGATTTGGAATATTCACCTACAGGAAGTCTGTTTGGTGACTTGGAAAAGTTGCTTGATGTGGGGCTATGACATATGGGTTAGCGTTTTCCATGGCTGTGTATCCTTAGGAAAGTCACTTACACTCCCTGGAAAGTCTGCATAATGATTCTAGGTAAGGGGTTGCTGGAAGTAAAAGCTGGCTTTTGTAAATGTGTTTTTAAATCCTTCAGTGCTGCACAAATTCTTGATATTAGTATTATCTATATACGAGAATCATCATTTACACAGTTTTGCAGAAATATTGCTGAAGCACACACAACTTTTAAATACACTGACTGTTTTCACATCAACAAGTTATTGCATGTGCTTACTGACTAAAACTATCAGAAGAGAACAATTACCAACTGTATTAATTAATGCTAATTTGCATTTAGTGAGTTATCTTGAATTAAAATTAGTTCCCATGACTTAAGAATAATGGCTGTGAATTTTGAGACTGGCCTTTTACCTTAAAAAAAAAAAAGTGTGTGCTATATATATGTATATTTTTTAATGTAGCCCTGACCATCTCAATCTTATTATTTGTTGACACAGGCTAATTCAGACTTAAATTACCATATGATTAATCTTCAGAGTACAACTATAAATAGAACCTCTATTTCTGAATTTACAGATTGTTCTTATTTTGTCATATTGCAAAATTATCTAGATAATCTAGTGTAGATGAAACTGTCTAGATAGATGACTAAATTTGGGCTTTGCATCTGGATTTTGATTTTACAAATCATGTTCACAATATTTAAAAATATAAGGCTAAGTGTTACATAAATATGATCCAGAATTCAGTTTTCATTTACATTCTAAAACACTTCTACAATTTGTGAAGATTTTGTAGAGGGAAAAACCCATCAGCTCCACAGTAGTATTTTCCAGATAAACATAAGTTCATCAAAAAAAAAAAAAAAAAAAGAATGACCCCTATATGAATAAGCTGTTCATAGCACAAATAATTTTATTTTTATTTATTTTTGAGATAGAGAGAGTGGGGCAGAGAGAGAAGGAAACAGAGAATCCCAAGCAGGTTCTGCACTATCAGCACAGAGCCTGATGTGGGGCTTGAATTCACAAACCGTGAGATCATGACTTGAGCCAAAATGAAGAGGCAGACTCTTAACTGACTGAGCCACCCAGGCACCCCAGCACAAATAATTTTTTTACAGTTAAGCCTTTTATTTTGAAATAATTGTAGATTCACATCATTGATCTGTATACGTATCTCTCTGACAATACTACAAAGTCTTGATTATTGTAGCTAGATAATAGTTCTTGAAACTGGGCAGGTTGTTGCCTTCCACTGTCTTTTTCTTTTTCAAAACTGTTTTAGATATTCAAGTTCTTTCTTCTTTCCATATTAATTTTAGAATGAATGCTATCATGAAGTTGGATAGGGAAGTCCAGGATCTAACTTGGCTTCTTGTAACATGTTGGGGTGATGGTAGCAGGACCCTCTTACAGCCTCGAGAGGATGGAAGTCTAGGCTCTTCCCTCATTCTATTCTGGTTTGGATGGGCACAGGGCTACAGTTTTTTCAATAGTGTCAGGTTATTATATCAAACTCTCGGTCTTACAAAGTTGCCCTTGTTCTTCCCTTGGCTGGACAGAGCCTGTTCCTGCCTACACCCAACTGGTGTTCTGGGTTGCCCGTTTCTCAGCTCCAAGTCTGGGACATATGAGGCAAAAAGAAAGCACAGGAAATGCAGTTTTGTTATTCCATTCTGTGGGTCCTGAGGTCCCTAGCCATTCCGCCTTCTTTGTTTCCTCCTTTCAGTGTCTTCTTATGTTTATGTATAATGTTTAGGGATTTTAGTTGTGCTTACAGAGAGGAATAGGGATAAAAGTATGTCTATTCCATACTCCCAGAAGGAGAAGTCCTCCCCAAGAAAGTGCTATCAACATTGCTCAGCCTTTACCCATGAATTGTAAAATGAAGGTAGTGAAGAGGGGTGAGGCATAATCCACAGCAGGCTTTTTCAGGACAGTAGGCTGAAGTTCTAAAATCAAACCAAATAAAAAACAAAAACCAGATTTTCAGAATGCCCTGCCACCCTTCCTATGAAATGTGGCACGGATGCTAACTTGGTTCACATTTCCAAGAAGTACCAAGGATCATGGAAAGTGTTTAAGAGGGGGTTCTGGCTTTGACTCTCTGCCACCAATTTTAATTCTGGAAAAGAAAACCATCTCTTAGGGAGGTTCAGACAACCCTGAGCCATTGATGAAGCCCTATGAAGATCACTGGGCACTTACAACTTATATCTTAGTTCCTTGATAAGGTGGCCGCATTCTGCTGTTCTCAGGAGAGTGGTAAAGAGTACCCATCTTCTGACGCTTTGACAAGACGAAACCAAATTTCCATGGAAGTGACCATCTTTTCCCTAGTCTTATTTTAGTATTATTTTTCGTTGAAAATATTTAATAACATTCATGGGACTTTATGTATTTCATCCAGTGAATATTTTATGAGACATCTCAAAAGTCTTGTAAAGAAACAGTTTTTTTTAATGTTTTTATTTATTTTTGAAGGAGAGAGAGACAGAGTATGAGCCGGGGAGGAGCAGAGAGAGAGAGGGAGACATAGAATCTGAAGCAGGCTCCAGGTTCTGAGCTGTCAGCACAGAGCCCGACACAGGGCTTGAACTCACAAGCTGTGAGATCATGACCTGAGCCAAAGTCGGACACTCAACCGACCGAGCCACCCAGGCACCCCGTAAAGAAACAGTTTTTATGCTACTCTGGGGTGTCTGAAGCAGCTCTACCTCTCTGGGTCAGCCCTCTCGATCACAGCTCAGTACAGGCACTGGCCTCATCTACTCCCTCCTCTAGTTGGGACAAATTACTGTCTAGGCATATGAGTCACTAAGGTTCAGGAAATGCCTGGCACTTATGGATGCTTAATTAGTAACCATGACAAAATAGGCCTTTGGATATTTGGGGTGTTCCACACAGGTTCTTCAAATTGGAATCCTGGCAGCGCCCTTAAGATAAAGTTGCTATTTAATAGATGGATGGATGGATGGATGAATACACAGATAGGATGATAATGTGGATCTATGCATAATTTATGAATATGGAAATTTGCTGCATTTAGACCATAGCAGAATCTTAAATGTTTTGAAATGTATAGTAAGTTAGACGATGTGTCTTCAATATCCTGAAAATCAGCCAGTTTCTGTTATTCTGACAAGTTAGTTTATGGTTGTGTTTCTCAAATCTAAGCAAAAGTTATTTTGTATAGTAGACAGGAATTATGTAGAGGAAAAAACAGCAATAATTTCCATTTTTTCTTTTTTTCCCTTGCCCTCATTTTCTGTGTCCTTCACTTCATTGATCTAACCTCCAAGGTTAATGTTTAAGAAATGGAAAAAAAAGGGGGAAACTCAATACTATCAACTCCAGTATTTAAAAACGTGCCTCTTAAACAAAATAGAAAAGTCAGAGAACTGCTTTGAATTAGTGCTTAAGGTATTCTGATTAATTTCTATTCTTAAAGACCTAGGTCAGTAGACCTAGTCTACTTTTTCCAAAGGATTTTCCCTGGTTATTTTGAGATAAGAGGACCTTCCCAGAACGCAGTTGTTCTTTCTGCTCAAATCCCTCTTGTCACCACCACACAGGGGATATTTATAATTTCTCATTTGGGATGTCTACCATTGGTGTTCATATCTCATTTCCTTGTAGGTTGTGAACTCCTAGAGTTCAAATACATAGAATCCTCCTATAACGCCTTGCATGTAGCAGTTCCCCCACCAAAAGAAAAAATATTTGTTGAATCCATTCATGAATAATTTACAAGCTAAATCAACCCCAAAAGACACTCTGTCTTTCAGACATATTACACTATCACTGGATTTTCAGTTAACTACCCAGACTTTATCCTTTACATTATCATTAATTCTTTTTTTTTTTTTTAATTTTTTTTTTCAACGTTTATTTATTTTTAGGACAGAGAGAGACAGAGCATGAACGGGGGAGGGGCAGAGAGAGAGGGAGACACAGAATCGGAAACAGGCTCCAGGCTCTGAGCCATCAGCCCAGAGCCCGACGCGGGGCTCGAACCCACAGACCGCGAGATCGTGACCTGGCTGAAGTCGGACGCCTAACCGACTGCGCCACCCAGGCGCCCCTATCATTAATTCTTTATATTCATTACCCTTTGTGTGCCAGTTAATAGGGGGATTAACTGAAGGCCATGAAAATCTCTTGAATTAGGAGAATCCAAGAATCTGGATTTTTTGGCCAAGATTTACAACCACAAAACCTGTTTATATGGTGTTGAATCCATGCTGAAATCAGAAGTACTCCACTTAAAAATAAATTTGTTTTGGGGTGCCTAGGTGGCTCAGTTGGTTGGGCAGCCGACTTCAGCTCATGTCATGATCTCATAGCTCTAAGGCTGGTGGGTTTGAGCCCCACACTGGGCTCTGTGCTGACAGCTCAGAGACTGGAGACTGCTTCGAATTCTGTGTGTGTGTGTCTCTCTCTCTGCCCCTCCCCTGCTCGTGTTCTGTCTCTCTCTTTCTCAAAAATAAACAAACATTAAAAAATTAAAAAAATTTTTATTTTAACCTAATATTTGACATTGTGATACCAAAATAATAAAAAATCCTTTATTTCACTATATTTGTATAGTGATTAAGGCGCACAACTGGCTATTGTTTAATGCATAATGAATTATGTAGATCAATGCTGTCCAGTAGAAATGTAGTAGACAAAATTATGCCCCTCCCCCACAAGATGTCCATGTCTCAATCTCTGTAACCTGTGAATAGGTTATCTTATGTGGCAAAAGGGACTTTGCAGATATGGTTAAGGATCTTGGATGGGAGATTATCCTGGCTTCTCTAGGTGTGCCCAGTGTCATCACAAGGGTCTTTATAAGAAGGAGGTAGGAAAATCAAAATAAGAGGAGATGTGATGACAGAAGCAGAAATGTGTGTGTGTGTGTGTGTGTGTGTGTGTGTGTGTGTGTGAGAGAGAGAGAGAGAGAGAGAGAGAGAGAGAGAGAGAAATACAGTGACAGAGAGACAGAGACAGAGATATTGTGCTGCTGGTAAATTTGTTTTAAACCACTTCATGATAATTTGTTCAATAACAATAGAAAATGAATACAGAAACAATGAGAGCCACAAATAGGAGCCACATGTGGAATTTTAAGTTTTCTAGTAGTCATATTAAATACAGTAAAAAATAAAAGGTATGGTTAATTTAACAAAATATTTTAGTTAACCCAATATGTCCAAAATATTATTTCAACATATAATTAAATGAAATTTTATAAACATTTTTCTTACTAAATCATCAAAATTCAGTGTACATTTTATAGTTACAGTACAACTCAGGATTAGCCACGTTTCAATCACCCATGTGGCTGGTGGCTATTGTCTCACATAGCCCAGACCCAGATTATTGGAGTATAACCTATTTTACCTCAGTCATTTAGGTCCTTGTCTCTCAAAGTGAGGTGAACTGACAAGTTTGTTAGATGAAGCTCAGGGATCCCCCTCCTACCACCCATCTATGAAAGCAAAATGTTCATTTTAACAAGAACCCCGGGTGATTCATATGCTTATTAAATTTTGATACGCAATGCTAGAGATATTGCATAAGCCTTTTTTTTTTGCTTGAATTGTACATATGAAAAGTTGCTTAAATATTGTTTTAATCACCTCTTTCTCAAATAGTCAGTATTTTCTGATCATTTGTTTGTAACAATTTTAACTTGGAAAAATCCAGATTTTCTGTGAAGAATTCTGCTGTCCATCTGGTCCTTCACTGTGAAGGACTGCTATTAAGGTAATCACCTGCAAAGGGATGAGATTTGGTTTCTCTTCTAGCTGCCTTAAGGTAGAATAGTGAATGTGTCTATTCAAAAAGTAGTATGACACAGAGTAGACCTGCAGTCCCAAGTGAGAAACATAAGAACAAATACCCCCACTGTTTCTCATAATGGCGTGGAAGGTAGTATGTGAGAAATCTGTGTAGAGTTTAATCATCCAACCCTACTGCTCATTTATAAAAAGGAATTGCCAATAATGCTGAAGGCTCAAATAGTTGTACTTTTTCTAAGTTCCTTAGAGGAGCCAACATCTTTTCTCTGGAGTTTTATGATTTTCACACTTTAAGAATGTGTGATTCAGGGGTGCCTGGGTGGATCAGTCTGTTAAGTGGCCATCTTTGGCTCATGATCTCATGGTTCATGGTTTCAAGCTCCATGTTGAGCTCTGTGCTGACAGCTCAGATCCTGGAGCCTGCTTCAGATTCTGTGTCTCCCTCTCTCTCTGCCCCTCTGCCACTTGTGCTCTGTCTCTCTCTCTCTCTCTCTCTCTCTCAAAGATAAACATTAAAAAAATAAAAAAATAAAAATAAATGAGTGATTCATCAGCAGATTGACCACAATAAATTTGGATGCTTAGAAATGTTAGTGGAATTTTTTGACAAAATAAGTGCCAATTAAAACTTCAGGTGAACTTCAGCAACTAGGCAGGAGAAGGAGCAAAATGTAATCCCACAGGATTTACCCTTCATCCTTTGTTTTGTAGAATTTTTTTTTCTTCTCTTTGGTTGAGGGGAGAGGAGTTGAGAAATAATTGATAGCTGACAGTAGGGAAGAAGTTCTATAACATTTTGTAATACCTGAAAAGTGCTTTGGAATAATGGCAATGTTATTATTTAATCATGTGACCAAGACAAGGGAAAGGGCTAAGGAATTCTAAAATTATCATTTAAAAACTAGAGTTCTATTTATGGCAATATGTAGTTTAGATTTTATATGTGTACCTTTCAACTACAAAGGATGTAGACATGCTGAATAAAATGCAAGAAATATCTCCTCAAATGCATACTTCAGGACATAGGAACATATGGGAAAACTCAGGGGCAAAACCAGAGTTGAAATGGTAACTAGAGGAAGCTGCCGCTGCTCTCAGTGTGTGTGCCTGTGGTAGCAGAGTATATGTTTAAACCAATAGATGAAGAATGTGGGGGTAGGTAGGGAGAAGGAGGCAAAACTTCAGTCCCACTTGAAATCAGAAGTTCAAAAAAAAAGTTACAGACAGGGGAGGCAAACAAACCATGAGAGACTGTTAAAAACTGAGAATAAACTGAGGGTTGATGGGGGGGTGGAAGGGAGGGGAGAGAGGGTGATGGGCATTGAGGAGGGCACCTGTTGGATGAGCACTGGGTGTTGCATGGAAACCAACTTGACAATAAATTTCATATTAAAAAAAAAAAAGAAGTTGAAACTGAGACCCTTTCATAAAGCCAGAATCGCAAGATCATGCTTCAGTGAAAGGACAGACTAAAAATTTCTGTCTACCGGCAAAAGGAGATGACAAAATCTCTCACTAGAATTACAGATGAAGACAATAAAAAGAGTGGGGGGTAATTAGCATTCAAAAAGATACTGGCTGATAATTTATAGCACTGATAAACAAACTGGATCTTCAGAAGCTGGGATTGTAACAAATCCCAGTAGATAAATAATAATGAATCCACATATAGACACATTAAAGTATAACTTTAAGAGAGGTACAAAAAGTGCATTTTTAATAAAAGAACATAAAAGACAAAAGGGGAAAGATCAAAAAAGCAGCTGGGAGAAAAGATAAATTATTTCAAAGGAATAACAATTAGATTGATAGCAGAAATTCTCTACAGTAAACATTGGACCCAGAGAAGATGGTGCTCCAAGAGTTAAGAGAAAATATCTATTAACCTATTGAATATTCATTCAGATAAAATGGTGTAATAGTCATTTTGTGATGAAAACAATCTGTGAGGCTATCACTAAAGGAACCCTCAAAGAATGTACTGTCTGAAAAATTAAACTGAATGTAGAAGGACAAATGCTGGTATAGGAGGGAAAATTGAACAGAGTAATTGGAAAACATGAGGTTAAATATAAACAAATACTAATTGTATAAAACAGCAACAAAAATTATATTAATAACTAACTTGTGGTGGAGAAACATAGTGGCAAAATACTGAAAATCAATAACGTGAAAGGGAGAAGGATGATCAAGGTTGATTCTGTTAGGTGGGGTGTAGAATTATTGACTTAGATTTTAAAAGTGAACATTCCAAGCAAGGAGAGGAAAGAAGGAAAAATAGAATAAAAATAATACAATCTAATTAGTGAGGAAAGAAGGGGAAAAAGCACAGAAAATTTCAGGGAAACTAGTACAAAATAATATGGTAGAATTCAATTTAGTGAGAACTGTAATGAATCTACATAGTCTAAACCTGCTTATGAAAAGACAGGTTGCCAGACTGGATTACAAGAAATCCACCTATAGTCTGCTTTTGAGAGACACATCTAAAATATAGGGACACAGGAATATTGAAAAGAAAAAGATACAGAAGAATACATTGGGTAAATTCTAACCAAAAATGAGCCTTTGCTGTTAAATTAATATTAGATGAAATAGTTTTTAAGGCAAAAAGCATTATCAGAGCTAAAGAGAATCACAACATAGTGATAAAAGGTTCATCTCACTAGAAAAATAGAACATCTCTAGCTTGCATATGCGTAATAAAATATTCAGGGATAAAATTTACATGTTATAAGGAGAAGCTGACAAATCCACAATTGTTGAGGCAGATCTGTATATATTATTCATAGTAACTGATAGATGAAACAGATAAAATTTGGCAAGGATATAGAAAATTTTGAGAACATAATTAACAGCCTTGATCTACTGGACACACACACACACACACACACACTCATACACAGACTGGCACTACTAATTAAAAGACACATTTCCACCCCCCCCCCAACAACATAAAGTATTAAAAAAAAATTGACCACAAAGTATTAACAAATCTATTCCAGCAATCCATGAGGAAGTCATCATAACAACTGAAAAATTCACCAGTAAAAATTACCTTATAAAATTTAGAAAGTAAAACTTAAAAAACATATGATCATCTTAATAAAAGCAGAAGAGACATTTGATAACATTCAGTATCCCTTCCTAACAAACATTCAGTATCCATTTTTTTAAATGTATTTATTTAAATTCAAGTTAGTTAACATATAGTGTAGTATTGGTTTCAGGAGTAGAACCCAGTGATTCATCACTTATATATAATACCCAGTGCTCATCCCAACAACTGCCCTCCTTAATGTCTATCACCCTTTTAGCCCATCACCCCCTCCCCACCAGCAACCCTCAGTTTGTTCTCTATATTTCAGAATCTCTTATGGTTTGCCTCCCTGTTTTTATCTTATTTTTCATAGTAAGTACACAATGATGAAATGTTAGACTCATTCCTTTTAAAATAAGCAATAGAACAAAAAAACTTCATCTTTGCTTCAGGATTTTACTAAGGGCCCAGTCAATGAATTAAAATGAGATAAAGAAATAGAATGCATATGAATCACAAAGGAAGAAATAATATTGTTTTTATTCTAAGGTTATATGATTTTCTGGGTATCATATTGACATGATATGAAATCTATGAAATCCAAGAGCATCTATAATAAAATTATTGGAATTAATGTGAGAGTTTAACAGGCGTACTGGCATTAGATCGGTGTAAAAAAATTACATTCCTTATTCACCAGGAAAAAATGATGACAAAATAGAAAAAATATATAAAGAAGCACCATTTAAAATCAACAGCAAAAATGATCCTTAAGAATAAATCTAACAATGGATGTGAATGAAGTACATGGTAAAAATTATAAAACTCTAATGAATGCATTAAGAAAACTTAAATAAACAAAAAGATATTCCAAAAAGATATGCCACATTTGTAACAAATAGACTCAGTATTATAAAGACATCCATACCCCTAAATTCAATGCAATTCCAATGAAAATGCCAAGAGGTTTTCCTATGGAACTTGACAAAGTAATTTTAAATATTTTCATAGGAGAGCAAAGGATCAAGAATAGCCAAGACAACTTTGAGGAAGAACAAGAGAAACTGTCCACTTGTTCAAATATATTATCTCAAGGTTTATTATAAAGTTGTGGCAACTAAAATAATATGCTATTATTGTAGGGAAGGAAAATTTGACCAATGGGAGAGGTTGAAGTATCCAGAAAGGAGCTCACACTTGTATAGAAACTTAATAAACAATAAAACTACCATTTCTCTAAAGAAGGAGGTGGGACTAGTACAATTGGTCAACCATGTGGCAAAAAAAAAAAAAAAAAAAAAAAAAATTTGCACACCATCCCAGAAAGACATAATTTCTTTTTTTTTTTTTAATTTTTTTTTCAACGTTTTTATTTATTTTTGGGACAGAGAGAGTCAGAGCATGAACGGGGGAGGGGCAGAGAGAGAGGGAGACACAGAATCAGAAACAGGCTCCAGGCTCTGAGCCATCAGCCCAGAGCCCGACGCGGGGCTCGAACTCACGGACCGCGAGATCGTGACCTGGCTGAAGTTGGACGCTTAACCGACTGCGCCACCCAGGCGCCCCAGAAAGACATAATTTCTAAATGTAAAAACCAAAATGTTAGATGATTGAGAGAAAGTATAGAGGCAGCAAATATCTTGTGTATAGGAAATGGTTTCTTAAACAAGACAGAAAGCATAAACCATGAGGGAAAAGATCCACAAAACTGAATATATTAAAATTTAAAACTTCTGTGCCTCAATAGATACCGTAAAAACTAAGTTACAGAAGCCACAGGCATGGAGAATACAATAGCAGCATATTTAATTGACAAAGGATTTAATACTCAGAACATATAAGGAAGCCCATGTGGCTCAGTTAGTTAAGAAGCATCCGACACTTGATATCGGCTCATGTTATGATGTCATGGTCGTGAGATCGAGCCCCATATAGGGCTCTGTGCTGAGCGTGGAGCCTGCTTGGGATTCTCTCCCTCTCTTTCTGCCCCACCCTCCCCTCTCAAAATAAATAAATATTAAAAAAACCCAAACAATTTATTAGAAAATTAGAATATGAACAAGATTTACAAAAGAAGAAATGTGGAGAAACAGAAGAAAAGATCTTCAAACTCACTAGTTGTTAAGGAAATATCCATTGAAATTACAACAGACAGTATTTCATATCTGTCAGAAAACCAAAGATTTAAGTCTGAAAAAAATCAAGAATTTGAAGGATGTAGAACAACAAGGGACCTCAAATAAAAGCACACAAAAATGTAAAATTGTATACTTAGGAGCAATTTGGCAATATGTAGCCAAGTTACACACACTCATATGTTACGACCTAGCAATACCACTTCTGGGTTATTATGTCCTAAAGAAAACTCTTGCACATGCACTCATGGAGACATGTCCCTCTGTGGTCTGCTCCTGGTTACCTCTCTGCTGCTGTTTTCTACTGGTCTTTCTCTCACTCACACAGCCTCAGCCATGCTGGCTCCCTTATTCCTAAAACACACCAGGTACGTTTCTGTCTTAGGGCCTTTACAGTTGCTGTTTCCTCTGCCTGGACTGCCCTTCCTCAAGGTATCTCCGTGTCCCCTTCTGTGTTTTCTTACAGTTTGACTTGAATGTCAACTTCTCATTGGGGTCTTTCTAGCTTCTCTCTTATCTCCTTCCCCACTTAATTTTTTTTCACCTTAGCACTTATCATGAACATAATATATGTTTTGTTCATTTACTTACTTATGGAATGGAAGTTCATAAAGGCAGGGTTTTGGTTTGTTTTTGTTTACTGCAGTGTCCCTAGTATGTAGAATAATACCTGGTCCATAGTAGCTGCTCAATAAATACTTGTTAAAGAGTAAATGTGCATAAAATGTTTATTACAGTGTTGTTTGTAACGCTTCCAACACTTTGTAAAACAGAGTAGGACAAATATCATTCCCATTCGTACACTGAAAGGAAACTGAGATACGGGGGGACAAAGGAGCTTGTCCAAAGTCACAGGGCAAGTGTCCAGAAGAGACTCAAGTATAGAAGGCTGCCCTATCTCTGACTTGAATAAATTCCACATTTCAATATATTCTAGTAAGAAAAATATTAGAATGGCAAGTGGGTTTATTCCTTTAAATTTTATGTAATCTCTAGAAAATACATTACTCTGGAGGGAAATCTTCTATTTATTTCATAAATAAGAATTACTTCAAGCAAAACAGAATGCAAAAGCCTCTAAGTCATGCTTGCCCTGATGTATATAAGGTAAGTGGTTATCCTACTGTGAATTTTACTAGTGAGAATTTTAATAGTAAGATGTTCATTATATGAGGCATGTGAGGAACGTTGGGAATATAAACGTTTTACATTACATGCATTTACTGTAAACACATAATATGGTATCATTTCATCAAACAGAACTTTCTATTCCACTTTGTTTAAAGCCTAAAATGAAGAAAAGAAAAATGCATTTTAAGGAGGATATAATTGGAGCTTCTCCTTACGAATACAAAGGCCTGCATACTCCATAAAAACACCTCATGGCTATTAGTATCAACAGAATTGATAAGCCCATATAAGATGAAGAAGACCCCTTAGTGTAAAACATTTAGCAAATACAGTCTATCTGTATCCACATATAGCTACCATGGCGGAACACAGGCAAATGGGCCGTTAGAAAGGGCATGTACAAATGCCTGAGGCAGAAGTCCATAATCAGGTAGCTGTTAATATCATATTATAAACATCTAAAGTCGTATTCTTCAAGGGGGGTGGAAGGTGGGATAGATGACTTGAGAAATTCTAAAAACTAAAATTAGTATAAAATTCCCACTCTCAATGGGTTTATGGCTGGTTATGAGCACAACACATAGACAAAAATGACTTGCCTTTTCCCTAGGTGGGTTGATGAGATGAAGTAAGCTACACTAGCACTTAGGACATGGGAATTATACACCCTGAAGAAACTCTCCCGCATGCACTCATAGAGACATGAGTGGGTGGCTACTTACCCATAGGCTGAGCACTGGGAGTTGGGTGTGATGTGGCTTTCCACCAGGCTGGATGTCAACATTGACTGCCTAATCGTGACTGACCAGTGGAGAGCTCCAGCTTGAGAGAATTTAAAAATCATCATACCATAATTCAAGAATTATTTGGAATTATCTATGAATTCTGATAAAGAAAGATTGGTTGAGGAAGGTGAATTTTGAGATTCAGCTAAGGAATGTGGACAGCTTAAAGGAGTAGTAATAAGTATATTATATATTAAGAAGTGGGGGAAGGGAGCACGCAGAGGGCAGAAAGTGTTTTGTTGAGGCAGAAATCTAACAATGACATATAAAGAGAAGCATATATGATGAGATAAAATGAGGAAGGAGTTTAGATTTTGATTTTTTTATTTGCAATAGAGAACCAGTATTCTTCTTTTCACAATTTTTAATTTTTTAAAAATAACTTTATAGGTAGCATATGCTACTTTTATTTACCTATAAATATAAGTGTAATAATTAAGCACTTCTATATAAATGTAGGTAAATATAGGTATAATTACATACATAATTATATGGGTTGCATAAGCTACCTACTTATGGAAAAATTTTTAAAAATAGGTAAGTCTAAAGAAAAAATTACTTAAAAGTCCATTCTTCTGATATAGCATTGTGGGAGCCTGAGTTTCTACACTGAAAATTGTGGAGATATAATTTGAGGATTAATATGAATCATATGGAAGTTTAATATAAAAGGAATTTAAACAATAAATTCCAAGGAATCAGGAGACCTTTAAGCTTTGCATACTTCCCAACTCTAGCTTGCTGACACAGAGCTGACATTATCTTAAGAACAGCATCTGCAGGGTGCAATCCCTTTTTTCTTTCCCCTTCCAACTAAGTTTTAATACCTCTGTTAAAACAAAATGTCTAAGGATCGCTAACCCGGTTACACATCATACTTCTCCCAAATAAAGGTAGGCATGGGAAAGGTGAAGAATGTTTGCCTTTTCCTATACATTTTATGAAATCTAGAATTTGGGATTTTGGAGATGTGGCATGGGGAACAAAGCATTTTGGCCATGGTCTAGCTACAATACCAAAGACTGGATTTTAGTCACAGAACAAGAAAGGATGAGAGAACTCCTATGAAAAATAGTAAAAATTACAGCAATTGTAGGACCAAATTCATCAATTTTGTCTCTCTTGGTATAATAGCTTCCCCCATAGCTTCTCCTATGGTTGCTTTTGGCAGGGGAGAAATTGAGAACAAACTTGTGAAGTTATTGCAAATTGAGAACTTATAAAATCTTCATGAAAGTATCTCCTGGGAATAGACTAAAACAATACTTAACTCTCAAGGCGTAGGGTACACCTCAGTATAGCCAACAAAATCTCCTAATGTCTGGACATTCAAGGTCTCTGTCTTGATACATTTTTCCATAGCAATCAGATAGCAAGGCTCTAAAAGGATCCTTAGAATTGAGACAAATTTACTCTATCTTCAGGATGTTTCTGCACACAACTGATGAATCATCAGTGGATTCCTTCTTTCCTCAAGAGCAGTTTACTCTAACATTCTTTTTAAAAATGTTTATTTATTTTTGAGAAGGAGAGAGAAAGCAAGAGAGGGACAGAGAGAGAGAGGGAGACAGAGGATCCGAAGCGGTCCCCTTGCTGACAGCAGAGAGCCGAATGCAGGGCTTGAACTCATGAACCATGAGATCATGCCCTGAGCCAAAATTGGATGCTCAACCAACGGAGCCACCCAGGTGCCCCAACATTCTTGAGGTTGGCTCCTTGGGAAGGACACTCACCTACACTGGAGATGGTCGATCCCTGTAACACAATTTGGCTACGTGCTATACTTTCTTCAGCAGTGAGCATTTTAGAAATAATTTTTACAGCAAGCATGGTGTTTGTTTATTATATAGATAAAAAATTCTTTAATGAAAGTGGAATATGGCATAAGTTGTTGAAAACAAAGAGGAAGTAAATAATCCAAGGGCATGGCAGTTGTTTGTCTGTGAACTGAAAATAGGAGCAAAGGATTGAGGGAATTTAGAGTTGATTCCAAGGTCGTAAATTAGGAAATGCAAAGCCTGCTTAAGGAGCATTCAGAGACCAGAGGTAACATTTTGAACCTCATGTTGGGAAATGCAAGGAAAGCACTTGTGTACCCTTGTATGCTTAGTTCAAGGGTATCTGATGCTCATGTGGTTTGCTAGAAAAGAATGTCTGTGCTTCTCACAAATATAAAGCTCAAGTTTACTCTAAGGAAACAATTACTGGGAAAGGTAAAACCACTGTGGGAGAGGGGAAAGGACCTCCTATTCTCATATCAACTCATATTAACAATAATGGCAGAGTTCTATTGTTCCAGAGGGACTAATTTGTCCCTTTGTTTCACTGAACAGTTGCTAGGATCCCCTGGGTGGTTCGGAAAAGTGTGTCTCAGACCACCATCTACTTAAGCCCATTAAAATTGATGTGTCCTTCACTTCATGCAAACTTATGTCTAAAGTCTTAAATTTACAAATAAAATATGGATTATTTGCATCATGAAAGATTTCTTTACACGAAGATAACCAAAGGATTTCTTTAAATGCAAATTACCATGGTGTGTTTTACAGTATGATTTCATGCACAGTAATCTGATCTACATACAATTTTTCTAGGAGAACATGTTCAGGGTCAAGAGTGGAATACCTGTATATTCATGATGGTTGGTCTATATGGCTAAACGTCCCAGCATACGATGTATTGGTGTCTGATGAATTATTGTAGTAGCAGCTTCTTGACCACTGCAGGGTGTTTAAGAAAGAGACCAGGGTTGTGGAAAGTTTTGTATTCTAAATGCTGATACAGGGGAGGAAAACCTAGAGAAGGAGCAAGGCAAATTTTGCATTAGCTTTTAAAAAGGGATATTTTCCTGGGTGGCTTCTGTACTGACTGACTAAGTGTAGTTATTCTGAGCACTCTCTCACTGTGATGCCTGCAGACACTTTTTATTTACGTAAGAAAGTGAGGGTCATGAAAATAATGGCTAAGGTTGCTGTTAGGCTCAAATGGGATAATGCATGAGAGTGCATTTACAAAGAACAATTCCATAATTACAAATATCAGTAATTACTATTATTCTATCATCCCAGTGTTAATCATAATAAAAACACTTGACTCTGGTTTGTAAAGTGAATAAACATTGGGTTTGTTTCTGATTCCAAAAGATGGCACTGAAAATAAGTCTCCAACAGAAAAATATTTTCTAAAGCATCAAGTTCCAACTTAAAAAAAAGGAAATAAAAACGGGAGGCATATAGGCTCATTAACCAAAATGCTGATGGAATGTTATAAGATTTACACATGGCTACAGAGCTGTCCTGTGATGAGCATGACCGGAGCCCTACTTCCATCTGCTCCAGAACACGCAATGAGCAATGAGCCCAGTGAACTGTCTTGCAAGAGCTTCAGGCCTCTCAGTATTTTGAGCACAGCTTATCAGCAGGAAAAATCATTAAGCAGCAGGAAAGAGAAACAAAAAGCATAGTAAGTGAAGAGGGGTGACTGCAGCAAGGAGGAGAATGAGAGGGGTGGGAATTTACAAGAAGAAGCAGTAAGTCCAATGATGGGAATAAAACATACAATGATGTGAAAGAAGGAAACATGGGGGTGGATGTGAACGTGTGGAAAGACTTGGTAAAGAGAAACTTGAAAGAAAAGTTATTCAATATGATAAAGAGGAAGAATGATATTAGCTGTCAGAAAACACAACCAACAAACACTAGAGAAAAGATCTGACCCACAGGGGTCAGAAACTTCCCATTTAATTTGCAAAACAATGGACCAGAAAGGTACTTCCTATAGGCAGTTGCCACTTTAGGAGTAGAATTCACTCTCATGAACCATCAGGGTACCATTACGGAGCACAGTACCATTACGGTACATTACGGAGCACATTACCTGCTACCCAACCTGGAGGAAGAAATGCACCTTTCATGGTTCTTAATTTGCACCCAGCAGTGGTTAACTGTTTGGCAAGATGTAATTCTTGTATTTGCATTTTTTTCTGGGGTCCCATAATATTAGTAGGTGAGTATGAGTGACCAGGCCCCAAAGACCTCATTGGTAGTATCACAATCTGTTCTCTTTCATTTTGTATTCTGAGACTAGTGATCACATGGGGACCATATTTAGAAACTGAAGAACTTCTACCTTGACCCTCCATTATGAGATATTATGAGATAGCTGACTTATCAAGCAGGGACAATGTGTGCCTTATTTCTCATCCTTGCTATTAGATGTGAATGAGCAGGAGGTGAAGATAACTTATGCAACAGAATGATTCTCCTTTCACTCATTTATCGGCAATAATCAGTCATTTAGAAATGTTAAATTTTTCTTGTGTTAAAGCCAAATGTTCCTAATGTGTGACTGACCACAAAGTTCATCTCTAAAACTAGTATTTGCATGGCTCTTTGGCAAGCATGAAAAATACTCTCATCTAAGGAAAAACAAAATCACTAGAGTTACAACTCTGGGGGAGATTGGAGGGCAGGGATCCACTGGGAAGGGCAAAAGGGAACTCTCTGGAATAATGGCAAAGCTGGACAGAATTTAATATAATATAGAATACTATATCTTGATAAGGATTAAGATCACACACATGTATATATTTGTTAAAACTCAACAGATTAAAAAACTCAGCAGATAATACACTTAGTATTTGTACATTTTATCATATGCAAATTTTACATTAAAATCTACAAACAAATATTAAATTTTAGTTAATCATATACATGCTGAAATATTTAGGGAAGAAATATTTTGATGTCTGCATCTTGAAATGTAAAAACAGTGGGTTTATTGATGGCTACACAGATGCATAGATGGATAGATATGTGACAAAGCAAACATAGTGAAGTATTAGCGGTGTAATCCAGGTGGCAAGTATCTGGGTGTTAATTCTAAAATGTTTCTGGTTGTTGTACGTTTGAAAAATTTTATAATAAGATGAGATTAAAAAAAGAAGAGTCTTCTCTTTTTGAAAATGACTCTACACTGAAGACAACTCTACTCTAATATGAAAGGATTTCGAGCTAAGACCTGGGCCCTGAATGCAAATTAGAAACCAAAACAGTAGTTCTCCATCTGAGCAAAGTTGGGTCTCCAACTCTTGGAAAGATACTTTTAGTTATGAGAGAGAAATTCCTTTTTAAAAAATGTACCAAGCACTTGCCATCCCAATTCACCCTGCCCACATCATATTCCTTTGTCCTTTTGGGACATTCTTTTGTCCGTTACTTTTGGAAAAGACATTGAACTGAAGGGGCAGCATGAGAAATATCATTACTATATTTATGAAAAATATGTCGGTGCCAGTTATAAATGATACAGAGCGGTAAAGGAAATGAATGAGCAGTTTCTGCTCTTAATGGGATTATAATAGGTCAGGAGAGGTGGATTAGAAAATGAGATTATAACCAAACTGCAATTAGAAAATGTTTTCTCCTTATAGACTCTGTTGGCATTGTTGCATTTGTGGAGTCAGGGAGCTTAGGGCAACTGATAAGATCCCTGGGTGAGGAAAGGCACTTACTTCTGGATGTTAAACTCCTGGCCTCTTCTCTTTCCCAAGTCCACAGCCTATAACTACCCTCCTTAGCACCTTTCTTCAAATCCCAAGTATTTACTACCCTTCTTTCCTCTCTTATCCTCAGATTTCTTCTCCCCTTGGGCTGGGATACCAAGTTAGATGTAGTCTCCCCTAATTCTCTTTCTTATTGTCTTAGAAACAAGAAGAAGCAGGATTTCCTTTGAAGGGGTTTGCTCTTATTATAAAAAAGTGGATGAATAAGTAATAATCACAGAAGGTTTAAATCACAAATCACAGGTTTAAGAAGTCACACAACTTCTCATAGTCAAAGTTTCTGATATATATTGCCTGTTTTTCTTACTAGCTGGTATTGAGGAACCATGGAGAATTACCTCCTAGTTTTATTCTCAAAGGAGAGTTCCTCAAACCTCCCTATGGCTTTTGATACTTGTCTTTTTCTGACCTCTGATATCTGGTTCTACAGACTCTTTCTTAGATGAGGTGCAGAGGGAGCTTACAAGGTGCTCCTATTTAGGCCCACACTATTCCCAAATGGGCGACTACCTCTTGGGGATCCCTTGGCCAGTAATTCTTTCCTCAAAGCCTTCATATTCTACTCAGGAACTGCCTCCTTAAGCCTTTACTCACTTGGAAAACTTGTTTGTATAAAAAATGTGTACTGCATTTGCCTTATTTTTTACTATACTGATTTTAATCTGGTTTTGGGAAAGGCTATTATATCTGTTCCATAGGGAAAGACTGTGTATTGTGATTTCTTTTTCTTCTAAATTCTTGGGAATATATTACTGTAGTTCAGAACAAAGAAGATACTTTTTTAAGTTTATTTATTTTGATAGAGAGAGAGCGAGCGAGCGAGCAAGCACAAGTGAGGGAGGGGCAGAGAGAGAATCCCAAGCAGGCTCCACACTGTCAGCACAGAGCCTGACGTGGGGCTTGATCCCACAAAATGTGGGATCATGACCTGAGCTGAAACCAAGAACTGAGTGCTTAACCAACTGAGCTACCCAGGCACACCATAAAGGAGCTCTTTTAAAGGATCCAATCCCCAGCTTCCAATTTAATTGCATTTGAATTTTGATTCTTAAATGCGTACTCTCCCAGTGTTTTATTGTTTTCTGGATAAACCAGTAACCATTCTATTCTTTCCTAGACCTGCAGATTACACAAGGCAAATTAAACAAATAGAACCATTCCTTGGAGCAATGAGGAAAATACATACTTTGATTCCAAATATCATAGACTCTCTGGACTACTTATTTATAAAAATTGTATTTTCTTTAAAAATTGTGAAAGGTGCATAAAATAGGGTTGAATTTTTATACTCTTATAAGAATGATTATATAAGTAAGCTTTAAGAACATTTCTAAAGGGAGTTCTTTGCCATAACATGTGTCCTAGATCTTGATTTGGAAAACACAGTTACCACAGAGATAGACACATGTGGCCCAGACCACAACATGTTCTTGGTTTTCTAATTTGAATTACAATAATTATAGTTGTTTTGTATCATAAGGATAATTATGAATTTCAGGTCAATTCATGCCCTCCAATAAAGAATGAAAGTCTAGTTAATATACCAGACATAACTCTCACTTCCAGTACATATATATACATGTACACATGCACACACACACACACACACACACACACACACACACACACAATTTGCTCAGTTATATTGGTTATAAATTACCCAGTATAGTTTGTGCCAAATGACATTTAGCTTTGTAGAGTGCCCAGTTCCCACATACTGTGACCATTAGAAAACCACTCAGTAGTTTTAAGAAGTAGATGCTTTTAGCTTTGAACCCTGTATAACAAAAGCCAAAAGTAAAAAGAAAATGCATCAAGTGCCAAACAGCAGTAGGCCTAATGACCACAAAGACCATTAGGAAATGGGCAAACAAAATTAACTCTCAGTGGGAGTTTTAGGCTCTCCAAGCACATGTCTTTGGCTTCATTAACCTCCCACAACCAAGGCCAAAGTCACTATCAATACTGAAATTCCCTTGTATCTTTTGGTAGACACAGAGGAGAATTAAATCTACTCATGGACCTAGAGGGACCTAGATGTGAAAATAGTGACACAGTAGTATTCTAAATTCAACTATCTGAGCTTTGACTTAAAATAAAGCAGAGGTCAGGAAGGACAAGTTATAAAGAACAAATTAAGTGTTTTGTTTTTTCACTTAATGTGTGTGTGTGTGTGTGTGTGTGTGTGTGTGTGTATGCGTGTGTGTGTGTAGTGCTGATAAATATTGGTTTTGCTTTTATTATCCTTTTCCTTAAAATTTTTATTGTATCCACATAAATTTGGGTCCCTTCATTTTCTTCTCCCTCTCCCAGGACTGCAAATTCCTTTTGATTTAATAAAATAAAAGTAGAGGGGGGAGCATACAGAGGGAAATAGGCCCAGTATTTGTAATACAAATTGGAAAGTAAGTAAGTGGAGATATCCTAGTTTAAAAGGTGATACTAAAAGAACAGGTGGGGAAAGGTGAGGAGCCCAGAAACAAACAGTTTCAGGATGCCAACACCACTCCTAGGGCTGGAGAGACAAAGGAGGGAAATAGTGCATTAAAGCCTGGAGCAGGGGGCCATCCAGAATGCTAGAACCACAATGGATCTGCCTAGAGGAAACTGGAAAAAGGAGCAGAAACAGCTTCTCCTAGGGTAGCATGAGAAGAGGAGAAATACTTGACTTTTCACTTTCTTTTGCATCCTCTTTGCTTCTGGTATCTCCCATTGGCTAAAGGTAGCTGGAAGACAGTTGGCAAAAGTGTCTCATCAACATAATTTTCCAGGGTCAGTACCCCTGTAATATAAGGCAAAGCAGGGGAAGATGGAAATGTATTTAAGGACAAAAAGACAAAGAAGAGTACAAAGCTTGCCTGGGTTTACTTTCTCTTTCCACTGCCATGAATCAAAGACCCTGGTTATGTAAAAGCTCTTCTATGCATAGATATGTTAGGGAAGTCAGGCACAATATATGAAAATCTATGGCTAACTCTCTTCTATGGCTTTATGACACCCAGAACAGCACAATCAGGGGACAGAAGATACTATGAATTCTAAGAAGCAAAGAGCTTTAAAAATATAACCATTGTCACCTAAGGTTGAGAGTAAGAGGAGAATTTAAATAAAAGACAAAAGATAAAAATTCTATTAATCAAAATAAAGTTCTATTTTTCAAAATTTTTATTTTCTTTTCCTGAGAAGACTATACTTAATGACCATAATGCAAAATATCAATAAAGGTCATGCATTGAACATTTGGACAACCATCAGTTCTTGCCAAGAAAAAACTCAAAAGAGTATCTCATTACTTAATCCGTGTTCAGTGTTTGTGTGAGAGATTGAAATCCAAAAGGTAATCTTTTCCTCTCATCCCTCATAAGATAAAAGGATCAATTTCCTTCTTTTCCATGTTTTTATTTTACCCTCTCTATTTGAACAAGTACTCTTTTCATAAATACCAGTTTGATTTGCTCACATTAAACCAATTGTGCTTTCAAAATTTGGCTAAAGCACATATCCAAATAACTTCTATGTGTCTAAAAAATATTTGTAATTAGAAATGTTGGTTTATGAGAAAGGAAAATTATTTTCCTTATCCACACATAATAGGTGTTGTCAACCATGCACTGTCTTTCATTTTCTAATTTGTAATGTGATATGATGACACTTTTTGACAGTAACTAAAATGATCTATGGCCATAAAGATATAGTCTCATAGTTATAAGAAAGATTTATGATTCTGGTTATGAAAGATATTTTACTCCTCAGCAACATTACAGGCATGGCTGAGAGCCCAACAAAATCGAAATAAATGTACAGAATGAGCAAGCTTGTCAGATAATAAAGGAAGTTCTTCAAATCAATGGTAAGGTTACATAAGGGGCTGGGGTTTGATTACAGGTATAATGTTAATGCTATTTTATAATTTTATCTCAACTATTTCTAGACCTGTACCTGCTTGTATTTAGGAAAGTAATTTCCTTTTAAAAAATAACAAAGGCAAGAAGGATGGATTAAGCTCCTTAAAAATACTAATCACATAATCCTATGCCCTACCGTTTGTTTTCAGGGACATGTTGACTCTATGTAAAGAATGTTTCTAGAAATTGCCTCTATTCACCCCTAGCTATTCTGTAAAATGGTCTTTTAGAATTGAATGGACTGCAATTACACATGGAAGTAATGTCCCATTTCGATTCAGGCTTGGAAACGAAAACTACTCCCTTTTGTTGATTCATTCATTACCACAGAGTGATGATTAAGAAACTCAAGGTCGGCTGAGTTATTCCACGGTCATTGTCCAAAAATGAAGGATCCTAATTAAAATGCAATGTGGCAGCCTAGAGGAACATCAGTTCACGTGAAATTACTACACCAGAAGTGAGGGCAAATTAGTAATTTCACATTTCTCTCTCTGTACTTATCACAAAATGTCTAGCCAAGAGCTAATTTTGTAAATAATTTAATGACATATTATACTAATATCAACTGGGGATAACTTGCTTCCAATCTGAATTCTGGCCTCCCTAATATGGTGGTTTCATGTATCAACACAATGAAAATCAACTGGACCTTGTGATTACTTTTTGGCCAGTTTAATGAAATCTGTTAAATCTTTTTTTTTTTTTTTAACATAAAAGAATTAGGAAACTACAAACAACATTTTAATAGCATCATAATGATAAAATCTCAATGGTAGTGAAATTCAACAAATGACCATACCTAAAAAATATATGAGCTGTAAATACTTCTGGCAAGCAATCTATAGGCTTTAAAATAAAACTATTTTATAACTCATTATTATTTTTAAAATTAGTAGTGGAAGGCAAGTTTTATAGATATTGATTCTACTGGAAGAAGTATGTTTTTCCTTAATAATAACAGTTTTCTCAATCTCGATTTTTTTCCTTTAGTGAACTAAGGCTGAGAATAAGGCAGGAAAAGAATCAAAATTTATAAAAAAAATTGCTACAACAGCAGGCTATTTGAGGTGATTGGATTTTGAAATAATAGTGCAGATGAGATTTAGTGTGGTGTATATTATCATATTCCATTGTAAAATTTGGCATTACTCTTTTAAAAGTAAACCTTGTCAAGGCAAGATTCTGTAAGGGAATTGCTTTTCCTATTTCATTCACTCTGGGAAACTGAATTCAGATACTGATGAAATAGCAGTGGTTCTTAAACTTTTGGGGGGTTATGAACTCTTTCTTTTTTTTATTTTTATTTTTTTATTTAAAAAAATTTTTTTAAATGTTTATTTATTTTTGAGACAGAGAGAGACAGAGCATGAACGGGGAGGGTCAGAGAGAGAGGAAGACACAGAAGCAGAAGCAGGCTCCAGGCTCCCAGCTGTCAGCACAGAGCCCAACGCGGGGCTCGAACTCAGAGACCGTGAGATCATGACCTGAGCCAAAGTCGAAGGCTCAACCGACTGAGTCACCCCGGTTATGAACTCTTTCAAAAAACAGATAAAAGCTTTGAATCCTTTCCCCAGGAAAATGCTTAGTCCCACATCCACACAAAATTTGGCAGAAATTTCAATTCATCCAGAGCTGCTAAAAGGGGTCTGTCGATTTCATGTTAACAATCCCTGATGTAGTAGGAAACTTGGAGTCATTCTTTAACTTGAGACTTTATGAACATAATAGAAAGATCTCATTGAGAATAAATAAATATTTTGGAATAGAAGAATACAAAGCTAACTCCCAATACTTTCTACTTGTTTTAAGTAAGTAGAAATATTATATTTGAGGGTCATATAAATTTGTAATGATTTACTGGTCTGGCTTAGTAAAGATTTCTCTTCTTTAACTACTAAGTTTTGACTTAGCTTTTGATGTGAGCCACATGTTAGTCTTGTTAAATGATGTTTGTCAGGTTGCCATTTTCTTATAGCTTTTCTTAAAATAGTTAACTAAGTCTACTTCTACAACTGTGCGTTGTACAGTTCATCCTAAGTAGAGGATTGAATTCAGTTGATTTTGCTACCTTATAATATGGTCAATTGAACACCTGTTGTTTTTTTGCTCATCAAATCATGGCTTTTCACTTGGTATGGAATCTCCTTCTCTGCTTTGGCCCCATATATCACCTACTCAGGCACTTCCATGCTATGCTTCCATGCTATGCAAAATTGAGAAGGTAGTTGTATGGTTAAGTTTTTCGGTAGCTGGTCCCAAGCTGAAACTGACTCACACAAAGAAGGGAAGGATGATTCTATTATACTTCCCTCCTTGTAACAGCCATGTCACTGCTAAAACCAAATGGGATTTACAATTCAACACATTTAGAAAATCTTAATCTGTGTAAGAGCAGGGCCTCTGTCTGTCTTGTGCATTATGGTACCCATGATTCCCAGAAGAGTTCCTGTCAGTGACTCATGACCAAAACAATATTCCTGAAGTTATTTAAAAGGTAAAGTAAAAGTCACTGCTTTCTTTTTTTTTTTTACTGGTTATATTTAAACAAATTGGGTCAAAATTCAGAGAAAGATTAACATTTGTTTCTTCAACATAAGTCAAAATTTTTAGTCTGTGATTCAGTTAAACTTAATAAAAGCTTAAGGTTTTAAAAAACATTTCTTCATTAAAATATATTGGAGACTCCAGCTATGCTAGATTAATTTTCATCAGTTGAGCCCTACCACTGAGATAAAGTAGAAAAAGCGAAAGAAATTACACATTGAAAAATTGATTTGAAAAGAAGAATTTGAGAGGCTAAGAACCCAGAGACAAGGAAGGCCTAGAGAAAGGAGTCTGGTATTTGGCAAAGCATTTGGCAATTTTTATGTAACAGCTGAGAAAGCAAGCCCAGAATTTCAGCAGTCTCAGGGGACTGAGGGTACCAAAAATTGGAGTTCAGTGCTCACCAAGAAAGAGTAGCCCTACCAAACACTCCAGACATTCAGTTGTACTCCTGAAGGGCTCTACCTCATGATTAAGAGTAAAATAGAAATTGACTAATCCTCACAAAGGCTGGAGTTCAGCTTTCAATAAGTACAATGCTTATTTGAAAAGTAAGTGATTCCTCTTCAAATGCCTGCCAGAAGAAAAGCAAATCCTCACTGAAGGACAATATTATCATCCATAGCCTTAAATGATATTAATTATCTACTAAAATTTTTCATATACAACATCCAACAATTAATAAAAATAAATAAAATATAAAAATATAAAAATAAATAAATTGGGGAAATGGTAAATGAACAATTTTATGTTAGTTTTAACAAGTCAAGAATGCAAGCATAGATTTCAGTAAAATTAAAGGAACTATTAAACAGAATGTATAAATAGCAGGCTAATAGAATTGAATATATTTTTAAAAATACTCAATTAACCCAATAAAGGTAAGAAAGGAGGAAAAAAAACCCAAATATGGAATGAGATGGACAAATAGAAAGCAATTAGATAGATTTAAGCTAAAATAGATCAGTAAAGATAATTAAATGTGAATGGTACAATATCTCAGTATTCCAATTATGAGATGAAGATAACTGGGCTGGATACAAATTTGATATAAGTACAGTCTAACCTTATGCTGCTTATTGAAAAAATTTGTTTTCTTATGCTGCTAATTTTAAAAACACTTAAATAAAAGAAAATAAAAGCTTTTAATTTCTGTATGGAAATGGAGTACAAAAATTCTATGCAATCACTAAACAAAAGGCAACTGGGTTACCTAAAAGAATATCAGACAATATCAGATATGTAGTCTTTAAAACAAGAAGTATTAGTAGCATTAAAGAAGTATATTCCAGGGGCGCCTGGGTGGCGCAGTCGGTTAAGCGTCCGACTTCAGCCAGGTCACGATCTTGCAGCCCGTGAGTTCGAGCCCCGCGTCGGGCTCTGGGCTGATGGCTCAGAGCCTGGAGCCTGTTTCCAATTCTGTGTCTCCCTCTCTCTCTGCCCCTCCCCTGTTCATGCTCTGTCTCTCTCTGTCCCAAAAATAAATAAACGTTGAAAAAAAAAATTAAAAAAAAAAAAGTATATTCCATATTATTAAAAAAGGATAATTCCCCAGAATATAGAACAATTAAAAACCAGAAAAGTTAAACCTCATAACATACCCTGAAAATATACAAAGCAAAAAAATCATAACTAAAAGAAGAAATAGGCATTTCCATAAGCATATGATTTTAATAACTTTACTTGGTAAATAATAGAACAAGCAGTCAAAAAATTTAACAAATAATATAAAAGATTAGAAATGCACAGCTAACATTATCTATGTGTTTTTTTAAAAAGAAGGCTGCAGGGACGCCTGGGTGGCGCAGTCGGTTAAGCGTCCGACTTCAGCCAGGTCACGATCTCGCGGTCTGTGAGTTCGAGCCCCGCGTCAGGCTCTGGGCTGATGGCTCAGAGCCTGGAGCCTGTTTCCGATTCTGTGTCTCCCTCTCTCTCTGCCCCTCCCCCGTTCATGCTCTGTCTCTCTCTGTCCCAAAAATAAATAAACGTTGAAAAAAAATATAAAAAAAAAAAGGCTGCAAAAATATTAATGATCTATTTTAGTACACAGGGGAAAAAAAAGTTGGTAAACTAAGCCTCCCACACAAATATTAAAAGGATAATTAAGGTAATCATCTTAAGATAATTAGGATAAAAACAGAAATTAATGAAATATAAAATAAATATATAATGGAAGGAATCAGCAAAGATATGGTTCTTTAAAAATAGAAATAAAATTGATCAACATGGGTCCTATTTCTTACACGGTCAAGTAAACTCCTACCAGACCTGACTCTTCTCCACATAATAAGTATAAACTTTGGACAAAATACAGAAACAACCTGAAGTCAACCAGGCAGATTCTGGAAGAAAATCAACATTTGGGAGAAGGGAATGACACAAAGTGATCTGCCTAGTTTTATGGCTTTCAGCCAGAAAATAGGTCAAATCAGGGCTCCCTGGGTGTATTAGTTTGCTTGGGCTGCCATAATAAAATACCATAGACTTAAACAACAGAAATTTATTTCCTCACAGTTCTGGAGACTGGAATTCCAAGATTAAGGTGCTAGCAGAATCAGTGACTAGTTGGGTTATCGAAGGCTGCCATCTCATTGAGTGTTCACATTACCTCTTCTTTGTATGTGTGAAGAGCAAGACAGCTCTCTGGTGTCTGTTTTTATAAGGATACAAATCGTATTGGCATCTTTTATTAACTTCTATTATCTCATTTAGCCTCAATTACTTCCACAGAGGACCCATATTCAAATATAGACACACTAGGGTTAGAGTTTCAACATATGAATTTGGGGACTCAAACATTCAATCTATACCAAAGGATTAGCTATACTCTAATAGAAAATCTACAGTCTTTTTTGCCCGAGAATCAGATAATAGAGCTAAGGATAGAAATTAAGAAATAGAAATTGATAGGGAATCATGTAGAAGACCTGAGAAGGAGCCTCAAATTCAACATATAATCTTTGCTCAAATCTCTCTCTGACTCGGGTCAGGCATTCATGGGACAGACTCCAGCTAAGGATAAAAGAGTTGGACTGAGCTTTGAGCTGCCACTCAAGAGATAGAGTTTGCAAGTTCAATACAACCAAGCTAAGTGCCTGCTAAAATAAAAGCATCAATACTCTTCTGAAGAGCTGAGCAGAATCAAGTCTTACAACATAATAATCACAATGTTCAGGATATAATTCAGAATCCCTCAACATATGAAGAAGCAAAAGAATGTAACCCATTCTCAAGAGAAAAGAAAATCAGTGAGGCCTAAACCTGGGAAGACTCAGATGCTGAAATTAGCAACATCTAATTTTAAAGCAACTATTATATCTGTGCTGAAGGATAAAAAGGAAATATGCTCACAATAAATGAAAATATAAGAAATCTCTTCAGAGAAAACTAAATAATCAAATGGAGTTTTAGAACTTGAAAAAATATACAACATCTGAAATTTTAAAAATGGATGTAATTAACAGCAGGAGGGAGATGACAGATGAAAGTGTAAGTTAACTTAAAGGGAGATCAATAGAAATAATCCAACATTAAGAAGCTAGAAAGAAATAGAAAAAATATAAACAGAGCTTCAGAAACCTATAAAAGAATATCAAAAGGTCTAAGATATATATCATTGAGTTTCAAAAGGATATACTAGAGACAATGGGGTAGAAAAAAAACCCTTGCTCTTTAGTAGGAAGAGAGAGAGAGAGAGAGAGGCTAATATAAGCATGAAAAGTGGGATATTAATACAGATTCTATTGTCCTAAGTAGATGTTATAAACAACTTCATGACAATAATTTTGAAAATTTAAATAAAATAGGTAAACTCTTAAGAGAAACTTATTAAAGCTAACCCAAGAAGAAATAGCAAATATGTATGGTACTCTAACTACTAAAGAAATTAAAATATAAAATATGTAGTTAAAAATCTTTAGGAAACTTCAGGCAATGATGGCTTCTCTAACATATTCTTCCAAACATTTAAGGGAGAAACAAAACCATTTTTTACAAACTCTTTTAGAGCACAGAAAAAGAGGGGATACTTCTCATTTTTTTTCAAGACCAGCATAACCTTAATATTAACACCTTATAAGAATATTACAAGGAAGGAAGGAAGGAAGGAAGGAAGGAAGGAAGGAAGGAAGGAAGGAAGGAAGGAAGGAGAGAGGAAGGAAGGAAGGAAGGAAGGAAGGAAGGAAGGAAGGAAGGAAGGAAGGGAGGGAAAAGAGAAAAGTAATTTCTGGTGATCTCACTCATGAACATAAATGTGAAAAACCTCAAACAAAATATTATGAAGCATAATAGAATGATATATAAAAAGAATAATGACACAATATGGCAAAGATGGGTTTATTCAAGGAAAACAAATTTGGTTTAACATTAAAAAACCAGTCCTGTAATTGATCACTCTAATAGAATAATTGAGAAAATCATATAATCATTTCAATAGATAGAAGAAAAGCATTTATTATATTCAGTATCCAATCATTCTAAATTTTTTTCTAGCAAGCAACAAAAAAGGGGACTTCTTTAATCTAATAAAGGGCATCTACAAAAACAAACAGAAAACATATTTAATGGAAAAAATATTATAAATTTCATCCCATTCTTCTCCTTCCCCTTCCCTGGGGATTGGATCAAGCCAAGTATGCCATCATTACACTTCTATTCAAAATTTCACTGGAGGGGGGCGCCTGGGTGGCTCAGTCGGTTAAGCGGCCGACTTCAGCTCAGGTCACGATCTCGCGGTCCGTGAGTTCGAGCCCCGCGTCCCGCTCTGGGCTGATGGCTCAGAGCCTAGAGCCTGCTTCCGATTCTGTGTCTCCCTCTCTCTCTGCCCCTCCCCCATTCATGCTCTGTCTCTCTCTGTCTCAAAAATAAATAAAACGTTAAAAAAAAATTAAAAAAAAACAAAAAACAAAATTTCACTGGAGGTAGAATGAAGCAAGAAAAATAAAATGTGTAAGGTTTGGAAAGGAAGAAATAAAACTATAGTTATTATTCATGGATTACATGGTTGTTTATGTAAAAGAAACATGGCTCAGATTAATGACTAGAATTAAAAAATGATTTTATCAAGGTTGCCATGTACATCTCTATGTAAACAACAAACATAAGATAAAACAAAATATCCTTTACAATAGCATCAAAAACATAAAATACCTATAAATAAATCTTACAAAACTATGTAAGACTTTTATAAAAAACCACAAAATACTTTTGAGATAAATAAAAAAGACCTAAAGAAATGGAGAAGCATACTCAATTCATGGATTGGAATTTCAGTATTGTAAAGATGTTAATCATTCCCAAACTGACATATAGATTTAAGGCAATTCCAGTATTCCAACAAATCTACAAATGTGTAGACATTTATGACAAAGGGGACACTGCCCGGCAGTGTGTAAAAGAAAATCTTTTTGATACTTAGCACTGAACAAATTGAATATCCATATGAAAACAATGCCTCTTGATCATCCACAAATATCAATTCCATATAGATTTCAGGTTTAAATGTGAAAATAAAATGATAAACTTCTAGAACATAACATAGGAGAGTATCTTTATGATCTTGGGGAGGCAAGGAATTTTTTTAAGGACACAATGACTCTAACAATATATGAAAGAAACATTGAATAATATAATGAAGAACTTTTCCTCATCAAAGACACATTTAAAAAGTAAAAGGGCAATCTACACAATGGAATAAGGTATTTGCAATATATATAATTAACAAAGGACACATATATAGAATATATAATGAATTCCACATGTTAGTAAGATAAAGATAATGTAATTTTAAAAATTGGCAAGAAAGTTAAATAGGGTCTACATAGAGAGAATATTCAAATTGCCAGTAAACATATGAAATGATGCTCAACTACATCAACATCAGGGAAAATAAATCAATGAAATACACTACATCCCTACAAGAATGGCTAAATCTTAAGCACAATGACTATACAAGGATTTGAGTAACAGGGATTCATATCCTGATGATGGAACTATCAGTTGGCACAACACATGCTGAAAAACTGGCATTATTTACTACATCCTATCACTTAGCAATTCTACTCCTAGGTATATGTCCAATATGTGTAAGAATGCTCTTGAAGCATTGTTAATAGTACCCTAACATTTATAACAACCCAAATATTCTTAGAATAGATAAATAAATTGTAGTATATTCATTCAATGGAACTTACACAGCAATGAAAATGAAAAATCATTGAATGGAGGCATCTCATGAACATAATGTAGAGTGGAAGAATTAACATACACATACATAAGCACACATTTATATGTATATATATCCATATGTATATTTATATGTATACATATACACAAAATATAAGGCATGACGGTAGTCTTATAAAGCTGAAAAACAAAACTAACCTACTGCGATACCTAGCTGTTTGGTACGTTTGAAAATTAGGGTGGGGTAATGATTGGGAGGTGACCTTCTGGGGCTTCTTGAATGCCAATTCTGTTCTATTTCTAGATGTATTTGATGGTTGCAAGGTTGTACTCATTTCATCCATCAAGTTGTTCACATGTTATTTCTGATTTTTCTGTATGTATTACATGTATTATTATATATATAAATTATACATTTTCTGTATTACATATTATATATATAAATTATACACTTTCTACATTATAGAATTATATGTTTTATATATATAAAATGCTCTGACTCATTTTTATTTCAAACCATTCTTTTAGTATCCTAGTTTCTAGTGCTCAGAATAATAATCTTTTAAATATTTTCAAACTAATAGAATTTGGAAAGGTCCAAAATTACCTAGGACAGTTGCTTTTATTAATTTTGTTGCAGCAACAACTACATTTGTAATCTACACTCTTTACATTAATTTTTTTATTTTCATCTCAGTACTGAAAGACCTAACAGATCACTCAGTGGGAGGCAGAACTTCATTTTCTCAATTACAGGAATCATAGCTCAATGGCATAGCTTTCAAATGGCAGGTTCAGAAATTCCTTTGTGGGAGAATTTAACTTATCATTAAGCATCCCATCATGCCTCATGCTGAACGGACCTGTGGGTGGGAGGATTCCTGCTAACAGATTCTTTTCAATAGAGGGATCAACATCACTTGGACCAAACTAAACAGCTCTTTGAAAGGCTGGATAAATGACCTTTGGATATTGACCAACAGAGGATTTCTGCATTTCATTGCTGAGGTCAGAGCTTCAGTTCACTGACACAACACTGACAGAACTTTGGTGCACGATGTTTTCACTTACAAAGGAAAATAGGAGGAAAGGAGAATTAAAGGAGAGGAGAAATGAAATCCCAATATCCTACCGCCAATACCAAAGTTTCTCTGTTCCATGCTATAGCATCATAAAAGCTCTGAACTTCCTCCATATATTGCAGCTGGGTAAAGCTTCAGCCTTGAAAATGTGTGCTCTACATATTTCAAAGCAATTTTATAGCTCCTTCTAACTTTATTATTTCTGATTTTTCTCTCTCTGAATAAACCCTGAGTTTATCAGTTTGGGTAAAAGAGAATGTTTTCCCTTATAGAAAGCAAACTGCGTAGAACATTTCAACATTTGAAGAAGTTTCAATTCTACTTTACTCCGAAGACATTTGCAATTCAAAATTCATTAAAATTTCCTTCAGAACCAGAAAGCAGACTTGTCTTAATTAATTTGGTTCAGTTAAGGAATGGCACAAGTTTCATGTATACATTTATTCCCACCTACTTCCCTTCTTCACCTTCCCCCACCAACAGTTTTCCAGGCTGAGATTTGATCTGGAGAAATATCCATAAATCTATCAGCCACAGGGGAAATTTGTCATCTTTTCACAGGATTTACCACGGTGGATCTATGACCATTTAAGTAACTTCTCTCTGGGAGAGAAGAGAAGTAACTACCTCTCTGGGAGGTAAATTAATCAAAAGAAAAAGTGAATAGTTATAACTCCTCCACTTTTAATCCATTCCAAGATCCAACAGCACATCTTCCATAAAAGTGCTTTTAAAAAAACAACATTTTAGAACGTTTATGCCCCTATAGCCATCTGCTCCAACTTTCTTTGTATCATTTTAGTTTATGATCTCCAAAACACATATTACCAGTTTTCTGAATGGGCTTGCTGATACTCTTTGCTGTCAATTTCATCTAATTCCCAAGTCCTCCATATTTGGGATTCACAAGGGCAACTGATGTGCCTATCATTTGGAACTGAATCAGCAGTTCAATCCTTAGGCTTAACCTTCTGTTGAGTGTCTTTTATTACTCAGCAACTCAAGAATCTGGCTGAGGAGTGGGTATTGCTGGTTCATCTGCAGCCCGTTACACTAATGAGTTTCTAGGCAGTATTTTGTCAAAGCGATGTGTCAGAGCCTCTCTGTTATTGCTTCTTGTTTTGATGGGTTAGTGTTCGTTATTAAAGGAGAACACACATTTTTTCCCCCCGCTCTGACAGGCAAGTTGAGGGCTCTCAGTAATAGGTGCCAGAAAAGAAACATCTGGTGTACATTTAACGATGCATTGTTGCATTGTTAACTTAAAGCTGTTACACGCCTTGATAAACACATAATGGGCCTCAAGAAATTAAGAGAAAATTAAAATGTAAATGTTTACCCAGACCATATTTCCCTTTTCTTTTCATCAAGTCATCTCCACCTGCACCTTATATGTAAGTAAAAGAAAAGGTTAGTACAAAATTCTCTTCTAACCCTCTATGGGTCATGTTGCCAGAAACCAAGAAAATCTTTATTTCCCCCTTCCAGACATGAGATATAGCTGAGGTCAAAATGGCACCACGGTGGTCTTGCCAAGTTACTTAAGTGTTGTCTATGTGTTCTGAAAATAAGCTAGGCCATTTAGAAAATCTGCTTCCCCTTGGGACAAAGGACCCATATGGGGTTAAGAATCCTGTAAATATGTTGAAAATATTTTTATCACATCACCAGTTTCAGCTCCAAATTTTGCTTATTTATACAGGTGATGGTTAAAATGCATTGGCCTCCTTTTAGCTACTCTTCTAGAAAAGTACACTATATAACAGCTGTTCCTACAGTGAAAATTCACAGGTCCAAGGAGAGAAAGTACATTTCTGGGTCATCATCAATGATTGGGCTCTTTTTATTAAAACATCATGCCTGTGCACTGTGCAAATCGTGGACCTCTTCCTTTCTCTGAAGAATGATGGGACAGAATCCCACAAATGCACTGAAATGGTCAGAGATGTAAAAGGGAGGGAAGGCAGAAGGGACATAGGGACACAGGAAGGAAGGGACATGTAAAGAAGGAGAGGAAGTAAAGGAAAAGCAGGGACAAATTTTTTTTTATGTTTATAAATCATAGCAGTTTCTACAAAATGAAATGCTATTACAGTTGTTTTATAAAATGTAAAACGAGAAGGTTGGACCTTCTCATTTTTGAATGAAAACGATATCTTCCCTGAAATGGCTGGAATTTGACATATGGACTGAACTCTGACTCAGAGCTATTTAATTTATGTAAACTGCCTTATATGGTTATTTACATATTTCCAGTTTTTTGACATATTTCAGGTCTACAGAAATAGCTTGACAGCGTGAGTTTTTTTTTTACTACTTTTCAGTTCTGTGCTTAAAGTTATTTTTAAATCTATGAATATATTTTGAAAAAGCTCAGTAGTTGGAGGTATTGATCGGCTACCCTTGTGTGATGTTATGTCGGATTATGAATTGTACAAAGCAAATAGTAAAGTTTAGAAAGGATTTTAAATTTTCCTTTTTTAAAAGTTACCAGACTGAGATAAAACAATGAAACCAGTTTGCAGATATAGACACAGCTGGAGTCACTTGCAGGAATAGGGAAAACTTTTCTCCAGAACCAAGAACAAATACAAGAGCAAATGGTTTTGCTAGTTTGTGCTTAGGGAATCTATTCAGCCGATAGCAGAAAATGACTAAATAGTTTAATGAGTCTCTTTATTCTGCTTCTATCCATCCTAAAAGATGCTCATGTATCTTGTGGCCACTCACTACATTAAAAACAAACAAACAAACAAACAAACAAACAAACAAACAAACAAATAAAACTGGATATTCAAGCCATTTACACCCAGGCAGTGTAGCAAAGACTTTTATATTCCTGGCCTCCCTCCCCTGTTAATACATTAACAAAAGCAACTCTTTAACTTGCCTTAAAGTTCTTCTTGGCAAAAATAATACAGATTTTTCTCCTGTATAATTTTCTGAAAATGGGATGCTGACCACTTCCCGTGGATATAATTTTAAGAGTGGTTCAAGATTTTGGAAACTTTACCGAAATGAACTCAATACAGCCACCCTGAGGGGGCAAAATGGAAGAGGGACTAAACTTGGTAAGTGAACATGAAACCAATTTTCAGGGAGTTTAAAAATTCTTCAACATGCTCCTATGAGAGCCTAACCCTTAATTACCTTATTTCAGGTAGCAAGTAGGGAAATTCCTGTGGGTGGGAAGACTTCTCATGCATTCCTGAGATGATGGGAAGGAAAAATGGCCAAGGCATTGACACTTGGACAGATAATGCATTATCATGTGCTGTTTTGAAAAATACCTTGTTTTGTATCACAAACACCATTAAAAATCAAGAAATGGAAAAGCTAGAGGTGACATAAGGAAAGACAGTGAATATATTGCTATTAAGAATTCCTTCTTTGAAATTGTTTTTGATTTCTATACTTCAGAAATCCTGATGGAGAAAGGACAGAAAAGAAAGGAGGAATACATACATGTACATGTATACACAGTTAATATTTACTTTAATTAGGTTTTTGAATTTAGAGAGGGGAGAGTAGTGAATTACATGTCTTTTCTAATTTTAAAGAAACTCTCATCTATTTAGCATAACATGAAATGGTACTGTCTCTGAAGAGGAACCATCCCTATAGAGTATCCATTGGTCTCACTGTAAGATTTACAGCAAACATATTTTGTAGTTCCTATCTGTTGTAATGTATGTGCTATGATAAAAGTGATTCTTTTCCCTTTTGTTATGAAGTGCAGACAGTAATGATTAGGTAAAACTGGGGGAAAGCATGCAGAAGAAAAAAGAATGTGAAAAGGAAATAGAAAAAGCCAGAATGGAGACCAAAATCTTGTTGTTGTATCATTATTGAGTCATTCTTACATTGTCCCAGGACATAGTACAGACATTCTGTAGATACCTAAGGACTGTAGATCTACCCTCAAGGATCTGCTATTGTTAAAAAGATTTATGAAGGGGGATGGGGCGGAAAATGTCCACCAAATACACGCACCATATTTTGCATATTTAGTGGTTCATTACCCACCCCTTTTCTTACTCTTCCTTCTTTAACTCCACCTCTAGTCCATTTCAGGTTATTAAACTCTAATGGACTAAACTAACTATGACATATGTATTATTTTTGTTACTTTTGTTTTACACTTTTCTTATTTTTTCACTTTGTTCTAATATTATTACTGCCTTGTACACTTGTTTGTATGCATTCTAAATCCCATTTGAAACAAAGAATGCTACAAATAAAAAGTAACACTAAGTTAATTGCTGATCTTTGAAGATTGATTAGTATTATTGACTACCCCCCAAAAAAGTAGGAAAAATAGATTTTAGAATGTAGATAGAATATAGTTGGACTCACAAATTTTAGTTTCAGTAGGCACTGTACTTTCTTATATGCCATCTTTATGGATCAATATAGCATTACAGGGCAATGGTTTTTATCTCAAAGCTTAAACCCAAGGCTATTCTTAGTATCAGGTATTTACAAGGATATATACTGTTTGGACGGAGTTTACATGTACTTGTATAAGCATCCACAGATCAGGGGGAAAAGGTATACTGATTATACCATACTGAAGGTAGATGGGGGCCTTGAACATGGGGTTACTTTGTTTGGATAAAGCATATTCTTATGGAGGCATAGACAGCATATATGCAAAACATTATTTTAAAATAAGGACGGGGCACTTGGGTGGCTCAGTGGGTTGAGTGTCCAACTCTTGATTTCGGCTTAGGACATGAACCCAGGGTTGTGGGATTGAGCCCCACATTGGGCTCCACTTTGAGCATGGAACTCGCTTAAGATTCTCTCTCTCCCTCTGCCCCTCCCCCCTGCTCATGTGCTGTCTCTCTCTGAGATAATAAAATAAAATAAAATAAAATAAAATAAAATAAAATAAAATAAAGAACAAATACACTATAAAGCATCAAATATCTGCTTATTGGAAGCCATTTCAAGTTAGGCAAAGGGAACCCAACAAAAATAAAAATAATGTTGACTTTTCAATTAATAATCTGATCAATGAATAAAATTATAGGCAGTTATATATAACCATAATGGTGGCTTTCAACATTATGGCCAGAAACAGTATTTATAGATACCAGCATCACCTGGCAGGTACAGACATACAAAACCAATGCTTTCTAAAACTTAAATACCTAAGACTACTGCAATGCTCCTTTTATCTTTTTATGACTGTGCTTCCACCATGTCAAGGTTGAAGCTATGAAATATTTCCTTAGCTTCTTGGCTAATGCAAGGTATTATATACAGTAAATTATTGCTTCTGTCATATAAAAGGAGGTTTTAAGTGTTTAGAAACAAAAAGTGTCCCTTGAAAAATTCCCAAGTACCAGTTCTATACAAAGAATTTGAAAGAGGACATAAAAATATATTTTTATTTAGTTAATTTATTATTTTATCAATAATGTATAAGTAAGAAAAATAATGGAGATAAAACCCAATTCTTTAAATCACTAGCAGGGAAAAATAATAAAACTTTTAGCCCAATATTACCCTCTCATCAACAAACTGCTACTGCAGCTGTTTTTGAATTATTTCTTATATGTGAATTATTTATAACCGTATCCTAAAATTTTCCTCCCTTTTCTCAACAATCTTGGCTAATTCTTGGATTATCTTTTTAGAATAGTGACTTTTTACATTACATGGTTTTCCTTTTTGCATCCAAGGACTTCTCATTGCAATCATTATAATTACATGTAAGTGATGTGCTCTGCTTTTGCAGTTTCCTTCACAATGAGAACATCTAAATCCTCACTGCAGCATCGTGTCTAATCTCCCTTGATCCATGAGAGTGTACAGATCAGGTCACACAAAAAGGATGATGTTTCATAATTTGTGTCAAGAGTTAAATGAGTTTGTGTCGGTTGACTTCAGTATTATGCATCACTTTCATTTGATCTTCTGTGAATTGCCTTTAACATAATCCATATGTATATTTCCATTATCTATAACCATACTTAGACTAGATTGCTTTAAAACTTATAACAGTTAATTTCTTCTAAGCTCCTTGAAAATGCTACTCTATTTTTATAAAAATACTTTTTTCAACCTTGAATGTAGCATAAAACTGCTAAGATACCATTCAGAGTTTTATATTGAGGCCAGTCTTCCTCTGTCTTCAATAGAAGCCATGTTTATGGTTTGGTATACAAACCCATTTGAGGGAAAGATACCTGGAAAGGCCTCAACAGGATCGTCCAGATCAGGAAAGGTTAGGGTCAGATAACCAGTCTGTCAGGTTAAGCTGGGGCCAGGGGTTACAGCATGACCGGTGTTTACTGGTTTAGGCACGGCAAGAATTTATGATCAGAAAGAAAATCTGAAAGGTTGAGATTAATCCAGAAGAAAAAAGACAGGAGGGAAGCAAACATTATTAACTATGACTGGAACAGGATCCATAGCCTATAATATCTAAGTAATGATGGGGTAGGGAATCAGGGCAAGTCAAAATGGCAAGTAATTGGCAGAGGCTCCATAAAACAGGTGTTTGGCAATAAGGAGGGCTGGTAACAGGTATCCTGGTTGAAAAGCACTGAGGCAGACTGGTTTAAGATGTAGGGGAAGCTCTAACTGGGGGGATGCTTCTTCAGAATTGAGTGAATTCTAATCAGCACTCAGTTTCAGGAGCAGAGGTCTGTAGTTAGAAATTTCCTAACTTCTTGGTCTGAATTCCTTTCCTCTGCCCTTCCTTGATGGTGTCACACAGTTTTCTAATACCCTGCATTTCTTTTTCTACTTTTTTTTTTTTTTTGGCTTTGTGTAGCAGCATGGTGTTCTGGTACATGTTTAACAACTCACTCTCTGGGTTAAAAACAAACAAGCAATTTTGATTGTAGTATATGCCTTCTTGTGCGCTATAAATATTCTCATGGCCAATTTCAAACTACCAACACAACATCATTGGACATGGAATTTGGAAGAGTTGTGCAACAACAAACTATTATGTAATCTTTCTATCATACATATACAATAGACATCTATAATCTCAAGAGCATAGGTGATAGTAAAATGTAGTAAACCAATTAGGAAGAGATGAGTTTATGAATTTATTACCTTTGTTTCTAATATAATTTACTTAATTATAAGTTTATATAATTTACTTCCAAATAATGGTTGTTTAACAACAGGTTTAAAGAATTCCTGAACATTTAACAATTGGATATCATGAATTGGTAGGAGCTGGCTCAAGCTCCCCTTAAACTTCTTTCCTTAGTTTGTCTGTATTCCCTCCCCCTTTGTACCCTGCATGTTGCCTCTGGGAGGGAGAGTGTCTTCTCTAATATCCTACTTTCCCTGTTTCCATTCTCTTTTGTGACTGGGGTACAGGTAGATTGTCAGAGCTAGGACTCCTGACTTTCCCTCTATTTGCTGGGGTCCAGGTGTTGGCCTTACAGATTGATACTAGAAGTTGGGAAGACTATGGAGAGCAACGAGAAGTTCAAGGCTCTGGTCTAGAAGGGAATTTTCAAAGACTGACTGTCTAATTTTTATTAAAAGTCCAGATCATGATAAAAACAAATTGTGGTAAAATTCACGTTTGCCAGATAGCTGCTTCATTTCTCCTAATTATAGCCCCCACTGCTTATGAGGAAATCATGTAGATCATTATGGTGATGGGGGGTGAGTTAACTGGGAGGAAAATGGAGTAGATGTGGAGAGGGGATTACAATGTGGAGAGGGGATTATTCTAAACAAAGCACTGTGAACAGCCTATTAATTTGAGTCAGGCTGTAGACAAGGGCTGTCCAATTGAATTTTCTATGATGATGGAAGTATTCTATATCTTTGTTTTCCAATAAAGTGGCCAATAGCTACATGTAGCTTTTGAGTACTTGAAATATGCCTATTGAACTAATACAATTAGTAGAAAATTATACAATTTTAAATCATTAATTTTATATTTAAATAGTCACACATGGCTAGATAGCACCATATTGGACAGTGACACGCTAGACCTGGGGTCAGCAAACTTTAACCTGAAGGCCAAATCCAGCCTGTTAACTGTTTCTGTATGACCTGTGAGTTAAGCATGGTTTTTACATTTTTAAATGAAGAAAAACAAACAAACAGTATAAGACAGGGGTTGTACGTGACCTGCAAAGACTAAAATGTTTACTATGTGCCTCTTTATAGAACCTGTTTGCTGACCCTTCTTCTAGACATTGCAATTAATTACTTCTTTAATGACAGTGAGCACAATGAGGTCAGTAGATTTTCCTAGGATTATACAATCCAGACTAGTCTGTGTTTTCTCTATATTACTCTGAGGTCCCCAAGGGAGTCGTAGCTAACTTAGGGGAGTCCTGGTACTGATAATGTAAGACAGGCACCAAACATAAGGAAGCTATGTACAAGATGTGAACCTTTGGGGATCAAAGGACCAAGTTAGAGCAGAAGCAAAGCAAGAAGGACCTGAGGACAGGCCCACGTGGCTACCAGCTCAGAGTCAGTTTGGGCCAGAATTGCAGGAAGGCTGAAGCTCCAGGCAGGAGTTAAGCTGGCCCAGCTTCCAAGGTTACAGTAGGAGCTTGAGAGGTCTTCCTAAAATAATGGACCTTTCTCCATGACCATATATGTCTCTGGAAGAATGAAGGGATAGTGAATGAGTTGAGAATCTGAGAGACAGAAGTGGGGAAATTACCAAGAATTATTGGATGCCATAATGCCTGCTAAGCCCTATTGTGGGTGTGTACAAATATATTATGCAATTTTGTTTGTTTCTATCATAACACTGTTGCCCTTGTCTGTCCCACAATAAGGTGCCTGCTTTAGCTCTGAATCAAGATACAAAAAGTGCTCAATAAATGTTAAATTAAATGTTATACTTGTTTTATAGTGGAGGAAACTGGAAACAGAACAATGGAGAGCAGTTTTGCTTCTGTCTATATCTGAGGGGATGTGTTGTTAACAAGCTCCTTGTTGTGGAGAATTGGGAGAAACGTGGAATGTTTATCAGATTTGGGAGATGGATGAACAAAGAAGCCTTCATAGATATATAAAACTGGCTTTAATATCAAGGTGTAGATCATATTTCCTCCTATCCCAAATCATCAGACTCAATAGAAACTTCGGAAAAGAAAGAATTCTCCTAAGTCCTTCTTGTGACTAAGCAATGACAACTTGTAGCCTGTTTTCCTTTCCTCCGTGGCACATGGCTAAAGCACATGCCCCATTCTCCAGTTAGGTGTGGCTGTGTGACCGAGTTTTGGTTAACAGAATATGGCAGACATATACCATATAACATATAACATATACCACTCCTAGGCGTGGCTGACAAAAACTCACATGATCCTTCACTTTCTTACTTTTTCGCCGACTACTAGTTGGATGGTACACCCAGGATGGCCTTGGGAATCACATGTTGAAGATGGTAGAGCCTCCATCAGTCTAAGTTTCCAAGTGGTGCATAGAACAGAGCCCAGCACCCCTGCCACTGTTCAGATTTGGCAAACAAGAAATTAACCTCTACTGAGTCAAAACACTGAGATTTCAGTTTTATCTGTTACAACAGTCAATACACATTAACAAATCCCCACCTACTTTGCTTCAATATCAACACCACAAACACATTACTTGTTTAGTTCATCTAACTGGCATGACTAAGAATAGATCTTTCATTTGGGAGAAATTTCTTAAGTAGGAACAGATCATTTTGCCCTAGAAGGAAACTGACTCTTGACTAAATCTTATAATAACTCAGAGACTTCTGAAAAAGATGAACTATTAAAAGGACAGTGTTTTTGAATAAAATAAACATAGCAGGCATTATTTTGAAAAAAAAAACCCCACACAATTATTTTAGATTGTTGTTCAGTTTTCTTTCACTATATGGGCCTTGCAGTTGGCTGTGGTCTGCAAAGTATGAAGATGACCAAATCATTTTCAGTCATAGAGAGGATCAGGGCTGGCTTTCATGCATGAAGCTACGGTTGGACTTTATCCGCATTTAGCACTATTGCAGAGTTTTGTTAAAAGTGTTCTAATCTTTTTTTCTGCCCAATTATTATTTTTTCCAGCTTTATTGATATATAATTAACAAATAAAATTATAAGATATTTAAAGTTTACATCACGGTAATTTGACGTACATATATCTCTGGTTTATATATGTCTAATTTTTGGTTTATATAAGATGCTACACACTAAAAAGTTGCATCCCTTATTCTCTGCTTAGCTAGAAAACTTCAGAATTAGTAGCACATTTTAATTGGCCTCAACTATGTCCACTGAAAACCTTAAGATTAAAACTGCAGCATTAACAACCCATACTGACCTAAAGGGATTCTCTAATGTTCCTTGAAACTATGACCATATAGTTCCACACACTACTTCAGTATTCAGGGACAGAGAACAAATGTGGGCAGGCAGATCAATAAAAAGGCTCTGGAGTCAGGCCAGCTAAGGTGTGAATTATTCCTTTGCCACATATTACTTGTGAACCTCAGGCAGGTTACACAGTTTGTTCCCTCAATACCCAAATTGGAAAAATGTCTGCCTCATTGTTTGCTGTGAGAAGAAAACAAAATGATGTATTAAAGCACCTAAGGTAGTGCCCAATCTTTAATTATTCTTATTAAAAAGCAAAGGTAATAAATATGGTGAAAATGGAATGCAGCACTATCTGAATTCTATAAAAGTAATTTTATTTGTAATGGTAATCTTTCCTATTAAAACTTAGGGGTAAAACTTTCTAGGAATACTGTCAGCCTCACAAGGCCTGGGATACTTTTGCTCCTGTCTCGCTCCCCACCTCACCTTTACCTATGCACTCATTGCCCAGAGCCATCCTCTGCTTCCTTCAATGCACTGTGTTCTCTCTCACCGGGGAGATTTTACACCTGTTGTATTCTGTCCCCTTCCTCAATCCTCTGCTTTGCCCCCACTCCATCTCACCCTGCAGTCTCAATTCAAGTTTCTTCTGACAATCCAGCTCCAGTCAGCATCCTTGGCCATGTGCTCTCACTGAACCCTGCTCTTTTCCTTTGTATCCCTTCTTTTCACGTGTAGTTTATACACTGATTTGTGCCGTTATTTGGATCTGTTCATCTTGCTCACCAGGTTATGAAGCTGTGAGACAGGCACAAAAGCAATTGCTAATTAGCTACTGAACTAACCAGTAAAGTAATTCATTCGTGGCTTATTTTTTTTACATGCTGTAGGACTACACTGTTTTTTTTTTATTTTTATTTTATTTTTTTTTTTAATTTTTTTTTTCAACGTTTATTTATTTTTGGGACAGAGAGAGACAGAGCATGAACGGGGGAGGGGCAGAGAGAGAGGGAGACACAGAATCGGAAACAGGCTCCAGGCTCTGAGCCATCAGCCCAGAGCCTGACGCGGGGCTCGAACTCACGGTCGGCGAGATCGTGACCTGGCTGAAGTCGGACGCTTAACCGACTGCGCCACCCAGGCGCCCCCGTTTTTTCTTTTAAAAAAAACCTTTAAAATGTTTATTCTGAGAGACAGAGAGAGAGAGAGAGAGAGAGAGAGAGAGAGAGAAAGTGGGGGAGGGGCAGAGAGAAGGAGACACAGGATCCTAAGCAGGCTCCACACATCAGGACAGAACCTGATGTGTGGTTCGAACTCACAAACCATGAGACCATACATACAACTGAGACCATGAGACCAACTAGCTGAGATCAAGAGTCAGGTGCTTAACTGACTGAGCCACCCAGGCACCGCTGTACTGTTTTTTTCAAATGAACTTCATAACATAATTTTTGGTCTTAAATAAAAAATTAAACATATATTGTGCGATCTGGAGTTTGTTTTGGGACTTAAAACACTCAATACACAAGCCTGCTTCCTCTTCCCTTGAAATGTAACCGCGTGACAGCTGCTTAGCAGACCACTTCTCCAGCAGTTTTAGCAATGTGATAGAGTCCAGTGGCCAGACCACAGGAGGCATTTCCTGCAGGCAGTATAGACGGAAGTAATTACCCTAGCTAGAATTTAGTCATGACACTGGAACAACACACCTCACCCCCAGAAAGCCTATAAGATTAACTTTCTAGTCTAGTCACTGGCTTGATTTTTAGATATCTTTCCTTTAGGAAGAAACTACATTACATTTACTTTCCTCCTATATATCTTTCTATGATTGAACAAAGAAAAATTAAGGACAGCAATAAAAACAAATTTTCAAATACTAAATATGTTTATAGCATAGAAAACCATGACAAGGCTCAGATAATTCACTGCTTTGCATCTGCAATGTGCACATGAGTGAGCCAAATGATGTTTAGATTTTTCTTGGTTCTTTCTCAATAATGGGTCAGATAAATCACTGTCTGATTGCCTATTACATTCTTGAGATTGCATTGGGAATGACTGGCAGTAAAAGCCCCCAATTCAGACTCACTTGTGTGCAAACAATAAACATTGTTTACCATTTTTATATTTATACCAATTGTTATAAAATAGTAAATAGCCAAAAGATACTTAGAAAAAAGCAGCATCTTGCCTACAGAAAGAAATCTTTGATAAAAAAATTATCTCTATTTCCAGTTGATTATGCTACTCCACCACAAGGACATAATGTGAGACATGTAACAATCCCCAAAGCCATTTGTAGCTTTGCTATCAATTACAAAATAATAAGCTAGAGAATACAAATATGCTGAATATTAAGGAAAAAACAATACCTTTGTTTGGTTCAAATATTATATTTCTAATAGATTTCACAGATTTTTCCTGTGCCTAATTTCCTTTTTCTTCATTTAAATAATACTGGTGATTGCTAACACTTACATCATTTATGAGATCTTTGCTCATTCGTTCTCCCATTTAATTTAGTATTGTACTTAAAAAAATCATGGAGGAAAATGATTTCTAAGACATGGAAATAACTTGTCTAGTGTTTGGTTAAATGGCCAAATACAGCTTGAACTCCTATCTCATTGCTTCCAATCTGAATCTACACTTTTTAGGCAAGGATAACCCCATCTGGTAAACTTAAAACTTCCATGTGTGACTTTCTGGATCAGGGCATCAAATTTTTGTCTTTATGCATTGACTGATTAATTGATAAAATGATTTTCTTGGTCATTTATCCAATGGCCATCAGTTTTTGTAGGTATGGTATCCTGCACTCTGTGGGGGTATTTAGTCTTTTGTATTTAAGTGGTTTTAGTAAGCTCTGCAAATATAACAAAAGAGAAGAGATAGTGTTAACCTCAAAAGAACTTAATTACGAAATGACCTCTATGTATGTATGTGTTAGTGGGGCTGGAAAGAGAAGGCTTCTTGTAAAAAGTGAGACTAGAGTTGGGTCTTGAAGGGAACATTGGACTTACATTATCAGGGAGAAAGCAGAAGGGCATCCCAGGTGGTGGAGATTGCATGAAGCATCTCTAGGAAACATTTTAAGGGCTGTAGTGACTCATTAATGTGGTTATTCCCTAGTATGTCTGTACACTTTGCATTTTAAATGATAATTTATCATTATAAGTAGTGTCTGGTTCTCATGAGTGTTAGTTAAAATTATTCCATAAAGGTTTTATTAATTAAAAATTATTCACCTTCATTATAATATAATCTTGAAATCTTTTAGGGTCTCTTGGGAAAAATCTAAGTACTATATACCACAAACCAGTATATAGGTTCAATTTTAGTGAGGCTCTGAATGAAGGCAGTGAATTGTCAGAAGTGGGGGGTTACTTCTGGGGATTTTTAGAGGCAAAAATGTGGCTGTTGTTACCATGTTAAAAATTATTGCTCCCTGGGTGACAGAGAAGGGCACTCCTGACCCTTTGCATGTGGATTTCAATGTCCTGGTCTCTGGTGAGCAGAATCTAATTATATTCTTGACAGGGCAGTGCCCATGTGGGACACGGACAGAAGGTGAACATATGGAGGGGCAATGTCAAGGTCTGTGTTTGAGAAAGCAAGAAATGGGTTTCTGTTAATGCTTACGGCCAACCCATTACTCATACTTGCATGGTGGGCCTCTAGGACAGCCCTCCAAGGACACAGCAGAATGAAACCTGAGGATGAATCTGTTCAGTACACACTATGGGGAAATGGCAGCCTGCATGGGGAAAGAAGATGAATATTTCCAGGAAACAGGAAGGCGGGTGGTGAGAGAGATTATAGGAGTAGGGAAAATGTGGGCCATCTGCTGGAGTATGGGTAAGAAGGGACTGAGCCTGATCCCCCAACGGTGAATGAGGGTGGTAGGGGAAAAGGGTGATGGTACCAGGCCCAATGCAGCAGTCAAGACAGCACAAGCTCCTTCAGCAACTCTTCCTCAGGCCTGGACTTGAAGCTACTAGTCCAAGTGTTAAGAAGAGAGAGTTTGGGAAGGCCAGGCTGTTGTGACCTAAGGTGACTTGGGAGTATGCCAAGCCTGGAAGACCAAGAGAGAAGGTGGGATCCAGAAAAGGGGGGTATCTTTTTTTTTTTTTTTTTTTTGCAAGACACATCGTCAGTGTTTATTGTTCAGGTCTCCCCAGTAGGCTAGTGCTAGGGCTGGGGGACTGGGCCTCTATGAGGAGCAGTTGGTCTGGGCGCCCCCTGTGGCCACCCTAATGTGCCCTGAGGCCTGGTGGTAACCCTAGGGCCTGTCAGTCCTCCCCTTAGGCTTTCCAGGTCCAGAAGTCCTTATGGGGCCTGGGGCTGTGTCAGACCTGGGAAACCTGCCTCTGATGAGGAGCTCAGGTATCACATCCTTACTTCCATCCTAATTTCTGATGTATGCCGTGGCCTCTACTCATGATTTGGTCTTCCTTCAACCTAATATTTATTCAATATTTGCTCAAAATTTATTTAGTTAAGGAGAGGAGGGAATGATTTTCTATTAATGAAAGTAGTGTGTATGTCATGAAGGATTGGTGTGCCTTAAAGTTACCACCATTTTCACTCATTTGGATTTCAATTTACTTCTATAGCTTTTCTATCATACATACCTGGGTAGTGTTTGGCTTTCACACTCTGTTACAATGGTAGAAATGTACATGGATGTGGGTACTAAGACTTATTACTGGTAACAGCAGTATTCAGTTTCCAAGTTTTAGTGGACTCTGACAGCTGACGTCAGAGGTTGTTGGATAACTAGTCACACATTAGTGATTTATTCTGAATATAGACATTGTCATATGCACGCAGAAAAATTATTTAACAGAGGTTGGAGTGTTCTGGAGAGGATTTTTATTTTGGTTTCTACTTTTCATTTGAGGAATCTCTCTTCTTTCGTAGGAGCAGGACCAAGTGACATTGTGCAGGATAAGGAGTCATGTGGGGACACGTGTCAGATTTATTCCCGTGGTGATATATCTCATTCCCATGATGGGCTGGTGCTCCAGGCAGCTGCCCAGCTCCCCTGCCCCTGATTCAGCTCAGGGTATGGGATATTCTGAGGCTTGTTGTGGCCCATGAAGCCAATTGTCCCCAAAAACATGGGAGGAGAACCTTGGAAGGAGATTTCAACAGAGATAATGGGGTGTGTATGTGTATGGATGAGTGTGTGGCAGAGAGAGGGGGTACAGAAAGGGACACGTCTGAGCCAGTAGTGGGTGAAAGGAGGGAAACAGAAAGAACATAGTAAAAGTAGAGTCTGTACTGCCAGCAGTTTTCTCTCCACCTTCACTAAGGGGGTGATCTGGCCCTTTTTCCTTCCACAGGGGGACAGGATCAGCACCGGCATCTTGATGATCTTTACATTCCCCTCTTTCCCTCTAATCGAAGGCTCCTGGTTGTTAGGGAATCATTGATCTAGATTTCTATATTCTCAGCAAGGCTATTTTACCACTGCTGAGCTGCCGAAGAATGTAAATGAGTACATTTAAATATCATGTTCTCAACAATTTTATGTTTTGTTCTAAGCTCAAAATAAAGCTATCCAGGTGTTCTTTTATAAATAGGACTGCATGAATTTAAACAAACCTTTGCATTATTCATTGCAACAAAGGACTTGGAGTTCCTTCTCTAGATATAACTAATTTTAACACTTTTTAAAGTAATAAACCACCTAAGGTAATTAGCACATCACTAAGCATTTTCCTTCCCAGATGTCTCAAATTTGACTTGGAAACCATTTTGTTAGATGAACAATTATTCTGAAACCCACTAAAAGTTATCTGTCATTGCTTTTTTGGCCATTATGACTTTATATTACCACAAACTGTTTTTAATTCAAGCCTTTGGCAAACAATTTAAATGAGATTTGCAATGTAACAGTGCTAATCTCATAGTTGAAATATTAAAACTTCATGTATGAAAAATTTATCCTTTTAATAAGATCAATCACACTGGACAACACTCACCCTCCCCAATTAAAACCCACTTGCTTCACAAACAATTTACAAAAAACAAAACAAAACAAAACAAAAACCTTGCTTATTCCAAATGCACATTAGCATAATAGATTTTCTGGGTCATTTAAGATGGGCAAGAACTGGCCATACCTAAACTCAAGCTCTTCTTGCCCTGTCAAAAATTCTTTATTAGTAGATGGTTGAGACTTTAAGTCCAAAACAAAACTTCTAACAGTTCTATAAAACAGATATACCAAAGAGCATGCAATAATAAACAGTTTACTGCAGTGGGAATTTTCAACATTGAATCCATATGTGTTCACAGCTAAGAGAATTTGTTTGGTCACTTAGTCACTTGTTTATTAACATCACCTTGGGGCAGAGGTCTCTGTTGGAGGAATACCTTGAGTGGACCATCTTAGTTCTGGACATGTAAGGCCAGTAATACTACACTGGGGAAGATTGTATCTGGATATTTGTTGGCCTGACAGAGGCCCTGTTTTCCCATCCATCTTGGTTGGGAAAATAAAATACTTATGGGGAGATAGCAGAGAAAAGTTGCATGGGGGACAAGGGATGTCCTTGGAGGAGTGGAATTAAGATTTTGATGCCTTCTGTTCTGAAGTTCAGCGTTTCATTTGCAAGAAGTGGCCCCGATAGAGGTCAACTGTCAAAAGAAGATACTGGAAAGTTGTGAAAGAAAATTTACCTTAAGGATGAGGGCATCTGAACAAAGGGTTGGTTCTTGGCACATGAGAATTGGAAACATAGCACAGGGAAAATATAGGTGTGTGTATGTGTGTGTGTGTGTGTGTGTGTGTGTGTGTGTGTGTATTTGCACGTGTGGTCAGTGGGGGTAGGATGTGTATTAACTGAGGAGCTATAATATTGGAACCCAGGATCATGGTGACATAGATGATCAAGGCAGAGTTTAACACTAGTAGAGAGACCTCCTCTTGCTCCTTCTTCTACTCTGAAAAATTGCAGTCCTGGGCTGTCAGTCTACATTGCAGAGCAGTGAACACAGCAGTAAGAGTGGAGAAAGAGATAGCACTGTTCAGAATGCCCATTTTTCTCCATGAGATGATTGGACAAGAGCTGGCTAACTCAGGTTTCCATATGCCACATCTTACAAAACAGGCAAGATCTCAACTGGTCTGACACCAGTTAGAAAACTATACTTTTCAAAAAACAAAAGAAGATGCTTCCCTTCTATATAACCTATGTATGCTGTGGATGTTAGAATCACAGACATGCATCTAATATCCTACAACCTACCAGGTTACAATCTCCTACTCAGAAGTTGCCATCAGCTTTCAGAGAAACTGCATAAAGCATGTACTGGTGAGGTTCCCTAGGAACAAATTATTGATTTCGTCCACTCAACTTTAAACCCTTTAATACATCTCTCAAAAAGTTCTCATTTGAAGAAATATATGTAAAAGTCAAAGAGAGAAAAGTGGGAAATATTTTGCCAACATGAAGTCCAAAAGAAAAGAAAACTTAAATATATTTTGAGCATATCTATGTAAGTGAAGTTTATTTTCAGTGAGTTAGATGACTAACACTATCTAGTTATGAGTGGTGGCAAAACTGTGATGCAAAGGGTTCTAAGTATGTTAACATACGATGGTATATCAAGGAATAAAATAATACTTCACATTGAATTTGAATACAAGGAATGCAATTTTTATGAATAAAACTTTTTTCCTACATTCTCATTAAATGAATGTTGAACAAATATTTGAAAAATAACCATTTAAGGGGGTAGCGACTAATTAGCCCATCTAGGCTGCCCACATATCCTGGTTGACCCTAGGCATGCATGCCCACAAGGAAATCTGGGTTGTCCTGCCAGATGTTGCTGCCTGATGTCCTAGCACTACTTCAGTCTAGACAGGTTGCCAGGTTTATTTTAAACCAAAGAAAATGGCAAATGTCATATAACCATGCCTCCTTCCTCTCTAGCATTTTCTTCTTGTCACTCTGAGCATACTTAGCCCAACTAAGAATTTTGGCTGATTCTTATCCCAATTTACCAACCATCTCCCCACACACCTAACATTCCCAATTCAGTCCACAGCTATATTAGATACTCTTTGCTATCACCATTAAAGTATCACTGTGTTTCCGTGTCTCAAAGACAAGCGCTATGCCTAACTCCGTGTCACACAGGAGTCTCCCTAATTCTTTGAGAGAGGAAGTCATTGACTGATTCATTTATTCATTCAATGTTTGCCAAGCACCTACTATGTGCCAGGTACTTTTAGACACTAAGAAAACAACAGTGAACAAAAAGACAAAATCCTCATTCTCATAAAGCTAACCTTCTAGTGAGGATATGGGAAACAGACAATAAACAAAGTGCAAAAGAAAAAAAAAACAGTGTATAACTAAGTGAAGAAAATTATCTAGAGAAGTTAACAGGGAGAACTGGATGGGAATGTGTGTGTGTGTGTCCATTCTCCTCTAAGAATGGAGGTTGGGGGAAGGCTTCACTAACAAAGTAACATTTGAACAAAGACCTGAAAAAGGTGAAGAATGAGCACAAAGGACACCTAGGGGAGGAACTTCAGGCAGAGGAAACTGCAAATGCAAAGGTCCAGAAGTGGGACACTGGTGTGGAAACAGGGAGACCAATTAGAAAGCCATTGCATTGATCTAGGTAAGAGATGGTGTTGGCTGGGGCTGTGGTATATAGTAAGGGTGAGAAGGAGGGGTCAGATTCTAGAAACACTCTGAAGGAGGAGCCCACAGGATTTACAATTAATTGGATGTGTAGTGTAGGAGGAAGACTGGCTCCGTGTAGTAGAGCTAATTCACTAGCCTTCCATGCTTCCCCAGCCTCTGTACCTTCCCTGACGCCTACATTTGCTTCTCCCCATTGGATCACCTGGAATCCAACCTTTCTTTTGGGTTTAGCCTTCTCCTTTTATACAATTCCCAGAGTCACATATTTCAGAAGCTTACTATAGATTCCTACCATTGCCTAAAAGGGATAACTTGGATATCAATGAGGTAGGATGCTTAAGGAAGGCAGCAACTCTGGAGGAGTATGCTATAGATCTTTGGATCCACTGGGGTAGATTAGTATGTTTAAGCAGAGGCTGACTGTAGATAGACTGGCTAGGAGTGACACAGTAATCCGGGCAAGATGAAGTCTTACCAAGTTTGAGAGGGGACCTGGCTGCAAGGCTTTCCTGACCTGACAAGGTCAAAATTTCCTGTGGGTATTGAAAAGGATTATATGAAGCTCTAAGACAGACTGAGGAGGGAGAACATGCCTTTCAGTTTTCAGTGAAGAAGTCAATATTGCAAAGCCAACTTTTTGTTCTAAGAGTGTGGAGGAATATCTGCTGAGGTCACAGATAGGTCACATAAGCACCATCCAAATATATGCCCATGCACACTCACCTTGTGCAGTAGCTGGACATTTCTATATGGTGCACAGTGAACTGGATTTCAATGGATGCTTTACAAACATCAAGTTAATTGATGAAGGTGATAATGTATGCAGGTGCATACTGAGACTGGAATCAGTGCTTTTGAGGAACAGAAGTTATGTAGTGAGAGGCTACTGATGTTCCTGAGTCAGGAAGTGCTGAGCTGGCAATAATCCCCAATGCACAGAAAGACCACATTGACCCAGATTACTGGCGGATTCAGAAATCAAACACAGATTCAGCAATCTAGCACCTTGCTATGCTGGATTCTTTCCTTGCTGTGTAACTGGGCTGCAGACACAATTGGAGCACCTATCACATTGTTTATAGTTCTGACTCTTAAATGAGCAAGTAGCTTGGGGCCAGAGAGTAGTGTCTTATTTTACTTGGTAGGCCTCACTGACTAGTGAGTCCTGGCATGTAGAATGCTCAGAGAGTGCTATTGGATGGATAGATGGACGTGTGGCTGTTGGATGGATGGATGGATGGACAGATGGATGGATGGATGGATGGATGGATGGATGGAAGGAAGAGTAAATAAATGAATGCCTGCAAGAGTAAATGTGTGATCACATTGTTGCTAAATGTTCCCAAAAAGGATGCTGAATCTCATACACTCATGTACACATTTATACTTATTTCTACCATACATTGATTCCCTTTTTCTCCATTTTAATCAGATATGAATTTTTTGAAAGACAAAAGCCAAGCTTAAAATTTATTTCCTATAGTTACGGTGACTTTAAAAGCTGAATTTATTTTGCGAAATAGATTTCAAGAAAAAAAAAGAGATGGAGGATGAACCTATCAATATAAAGCAAAATAAAAAACAAAACAATAATTACAGGGGTGCCTGAGTGGCTCAGTTGAGTGTCTGGCTTTGGCTCAGGTCATGATCTCACAGTTGGTGGATTTAAGGCTGATGTCAGGCTTTGTTCTGACAGCACAGAGCCTGCTTCAGATTCTCTGTCTCCCTCCCTTTTTGCCCCTCCCCTGCTCATGCTCTCTCTCTCAAAAATAAACCTTAAAAGAATGACTACAAAAAGACAAAACAATAATTACAATGTAAGTACCCTTTTCCAAGCCTGATTTCAAAAAATAAGTTTTAAAAATTATGACATTTATGAGACAATTCGAAGTTAGAACGCTAATAGGATATTTGACAATATTGAGAAATTATTTTATTTTTCAGGTAGGATCATGGTAGTGTGGTTATGTTTAAGGAAAAAAAAGAGTCCTTATCTTTCAAAGATACATACTGAAACATTTATAGGTAAAATGTTATGATATCTGGGATTTGCTTCAAATTAATTCAAAAGAGGTGAGGTGGTTGGGGTTGTGGATATGGTAGGATTGACCAACATTTGATTGTTGTTAAGGTTGGATGATGAGTACAATTCCTTATGCTATTTTTGTACATATTTGAAATTCTCCTTGATAAATAATTAAGAAATGAAAAAAATTAAAGTAGATATTAAGATCTAGAAAACGGGAATAGCAGACACTATTGTGTTTTAAGCTAACTGGATTAGCACACTTCTAAATTCTTTATTCATCTAATCTATTGCTTCTGTTTATGTATATTCACAGAGCAATAGATACTTTGGTGAAGAAGGCATTTATTTTTATCTCAGAAGTCACTGAAATAAAACAAACCTTTAAAACATTCTCTTTCTTACTTGTCACATAACTCATTTTATATAGGCCATCTTAAGACCCATGCCTTGTGCTTTAAAGTAACTCTATATTATTTGCAAACCCTAGCATAAATCCTCTTGATATGTTTAACTAAGATTTACTAAAATAAAACCTCAGGCCTATTTCTCTAACAAAGGTATGTGCTTATACTCCTATCATTTGTTCAGCTTTCTCCTGAGGGTTTTGCCATCTTTACTCTGCATGATTATATTTATATTGCAATTGAAAAGACTTCAGAACACCTATTTCACAGGCTTTAATTCCTGCATGGTCTTGCATAACTAACTGCCTGCAGAATTCCACCACCATGCACAGATATATGTCTAATTACACTTTTGAACTTAATGAAATGAATATAATTCTGTCCTCAGATCACAGGCTAGATATTTAAAATTTTTAATTGGCTATTATTTTTCCAAGTAAGCTTATTGCAGTTTGAGTTTGAAATTAAATTGGAAAGTATGTGTGAACAAAATTCTACTATTTCTTGTTTGAAGTCTATCGTTGCATGTATTTCTAATAATAGATTAGCAATTAGATTTGTTGCTATGCATATTTCATATAAGAATAATGTATATATTTATGTAAGCACATTATGGTAAAATCTCTTTATAATGTTGAACTGCATAGTATGTACTGACTCAGGAGCCCCACTGTTGTTGATATATTTCAGAAGTCATGGTTTGATCTCCAGTATATCTAAATCTCTGTTGTAATTCTGCTCTAAGAGAATTCTGTTATTTCTGTAAATAAGTAGTACTTAGGGTAGAGTTTCAAATCCAGATGCTGACACAGGTGAGGCAGGTAACATAAATGAGTGAAACCAGGTAGGTGGAATATTTATGTGGTCACCTGGCCATATCTGTCCTATCTGAATGGGGGAGTACTTCTTAGCTCTGGCTAGTTGTACCTGGTGGGCATACTGTTTGAGATGTCCTATTTTTCTAGAAAAGCCATAAATCTCGATTTTTATGTCTAACTTCCTGATTTTATTTACTTATTTTTATTTTAATATTTATTTATTTTTGTGTGAGAGAGAGATAGACAGAATGCGACTGGGGGAGGGGCAGAGAGAGGGGGAGACACAGAAGCTGAAACAGGCTCCAGGCTCTGAGCTGTCAGCACAGAGCCTGATGTGGGGCTCGAACTCACGGACTGAGAGATCATGACCTGAGCCAAAGTCGGATGCTCAACCGACTGAACCACCCAGCACCCCTGGATTTCCTGATTTTAAAAACAAGTCATGCCTGTTGTTTGCAGGGAGCAAACACTGATCTAGGACACACAGTAGCACTAGGACTTTGCCTCTGAATGCTTGCTACTGTGGAATTTCCACAATTTGCTTCATTTCTCAATATATGAATGTATTTCTTCTAATCAGGATAAGGAACTTCTGTATGCTCACTGTACATGCCCAAGCAAGATATGGGGCAACTTTACAGAATAACTTAGCAGTGTGGTTTGAAAATGACTAGGAAGATGGAGAAACAGGCACTTTCCTCACATGAGTGTGGGAAGGTAAACTGGAACAACTTTTATGGAGAGCAATTTGGCAGTATGCTAAAAATTAAAAAATATATACACATTCTTTTTTCTGAACAATTATACTTCTATAAATGTATTCACAGGAGAAAATCAGAGATTTTAAATGACTGTGTTTTAAATCCCAGAAGTTCAAATAAGGTTGTTTGTCTCATATAATTTATGATAGTAAATACTGAAAAATACAAAATTTTTAACAATAGCAAATCGGTTATATAAATTATGCACATCATTGCTGTAATTAAACACAAGTATTATTTTAAGTGAAAGACAACTGGTTGTGTATTAATTGTATGTTTTAAAACACCATAAGGAAAAACTAGATCTAATTCACTGGGATGGGGAATAAGTTGAAAGATGTCAATGGAACATGATGCAAGGAAGTACTAGTAAACCAAGAAAAAGAAATTAATGAGTAGGACTAATAAGGCTAATGGAAAGTACAAAAATGGCCGTAGGCAGAACATCAAGCTCTAGGTTAATCCAAAGGCCTAAATATAGTGTATATATGGAAGACAGGACTTAATCTATTTATTTAATTTTTTTAGCTTTAATTGAAGTATAGCTGACATATACTAAATTAATTTCAGTTGTATGACATAGTGATCCAGTAATTTCATACATTATGAAATGCTCACCACAAGTGTAATAAAATATTGTTGACTATATTCCCTATGATGTACTTTTCATCCCCATGACTTATTTATTTTATAGCCAGAAGTTTATACCTCTTAATCCCCTTCATTCATTTTCCCCATTCCCCCCCTTCCCCTTTGGCAACCACTACTTGGTTCTTTATATTTATGACTCTCTCTCTCTCTTTTTTTTTTGGTTGTCATTTTTTGTTCATTTGTTTTTTTTTTAATTCCACATATAAGTGAAATCATATGGTATTTGTTTTTCTCTGTCTTATTTCACTTGGCATAATACTCTTTATGTCCATCCATGTTGCAAATGACAAGATTTCATTATTTTTTATGGTTAAGTAATATTCCACTGTGTGTATATATACCACATTTTCTTTTTTGTTGTTGTTCTTTGTTTTGTTTTTATACCACATCTTCTTTATCCATTCATCAATCAATGAACGCTTAGGTTGCTTCTATATCTTGACTATTATAAATAATGCTGTAATAATCATATATATGCATGTGTCTTTCTGAATTAGTGTTTTCATTTTCTTTGGGTAAATACCCACCATTGGAATTACTGGATTATATGGTATTTCTTTAGTGTTTTTTTAGAAAACTCTATACTGTTTTTCATAGTTACTGCATCAATTTACAATCCTATCAACAGTGTATAAGGGTTCCCTTTCCTCCACATCCTCATCAACACTTACCATTTTTTAAGACAAGACTTCATGGATTTGGGCTATTCCAAGGCTATTGGTCATGTCTGTGGCTATAATGCTAAACCACAACACGTAAGTCAGATCTGGCTTTTTGAGCAGTCAGATCTTTATTGCTCAATGCTTCACCTTATAGGGTTTTGTAACACCAAACTGCTTGCAATTCCGTAGATACACTAGACTCATTCTTGTCTCTATACCTCAGTCATTACTACCCATGGGACTGGAAAGCTCCAGTCTTACCTTCTGTCTACTACCCGCTACTCTTGATTTCAGATTCAGTTGAGGCATAGTTTCTCTGTAAATCCTCAGTTGTGTAAATTTTTCTTCTTCTGTGACTATCTCTGTCTTTGCACTCCCACATTCTTTTGTAATGATCTGTTTTTGTGCCTGTTGTTGCACTGTCTTTTCTGAGCTGGGATTTTTTTTGATAAGGGAAACGATGTTTTCCTCATATTTACATCTGGCAATAACACTATCCATTACACAATATAAGAAAATAGCCATACTTACCCATTATGGTCCACATGAACTGTGCCACATGGTGTTGTGCTGTGCCTCAACTGCACAACTATATATGGTGACCCTGGACCTCAACAGTTTTTAAATTTCATGTATATATTTGTCTTTTTTACATGGTAAATATGCCTTGAGGGCTGCTCTGTGTCTTTACAGGGAGCAAATACCCATTACCCTCCTCCTAATCTCTAAAACTCAGTGTGCAAGATATTGCTTTTACAACCTTGAGGCTCAGAGCTTTTTAAAAATAATAATATATTTTTATCATATAAACTCAAATTTCTCTAAACCTAGGGCACTTAAAGGCATTTATATCTTATTTTAAAAAATGAAAGAAAAATAAAGGCATTAACAAAAACATCCTATTAGTTATTTCCCAACAAAAATTATTTTTTTCTAAAAAAATATTTTTTTTACTAGTTATCAATGTGAAGTGAGTCTTCTGTGATCTTTTTTGCTACATAATTTGGAGATGAGTGCAGCAATCTGGAAAATGACAGTGGGTTCCTGTTGGGATCTTTTGGACATGTAGGGCAAATTGACATGAAAAATAATCAAGTACTGATAGATAATAATGAAGTCACATATTTTTTCACTTGATCCTCAACATAATCTTATTATTGTCATTTTGCAAGTAAGCAAAGTGAAGTTAAGCAAAGTTGTAATGATTTGTCCAAGTCATGCATATAATTGGATATTTCTGACCGTAAATTCTCTCCTCTTTACACCATACCTGAAAGCTATCTTTAATTGTTCCTCTTCTTTTATTTAACAGGGGATAACATGGCTCTCTCAGTAGACTTTGAATCCACATTTTCTTCATTTATTTTCACCTCACTTGTGAGTTGGAGATTAGATCACAAGCTTTTAAACCTGGTATTTGTATTTTTTTTTTATTAAATATTGCTTTTTGAGTTCTAAGACATAAGTAAACAATGTTAGTGTTATAGAGTTTGGTTTCTTAAATGAAAGTAATTTATTAAATAAATTGAAAAGAAAGATTTCCCCAAGGTAAACAAATAAAAACCTTTCACTATCTTGGCTTAGACACATAGATTTTCTACCAAATTTTTACTTGGGTCTCTTGGAAAATCTAATCTGAAATCATCCTTGACATGATTTAATGAGAATGGATTATTTTACCATTACCAATGCATTTTTATTTGATTTTCTTATGAATATGGAAGACATTGTGGTACTGGAAATCTTTAGAGGCATACAGAAAGATGCTTAGAGTTCAAAGTTGGAAATACTGATCTGCTCCCACTGCCCTCCCCCATGTTTCTATCTGCTTTGAGGTTAGATTCTGAAAGGTTAATTCCCTCTAGGTTGTTTGGCTTTCTGGTACTTTATATTTAACACTCAGAAGGAAGGAATTTCCTCAATGGCTAGAAAACATGGTGATCCACACTTTCAGAAATCCACAGCAGTTTCATGCCAGCTTTCTAAAATTAATAGACCATCTCAGAATGTTTCTGCCATGGATATAAGTTTACAAATTTGTCATTGCTGTAATTTCCTCAAAGGGTATTATACAAAATCCATTTTCAATAGCAGAAAACATTTTTTTAATATGAAATGTTTCAGGTGTACATGAAAGTACAGAAAATAATAAAAGAAAAAACTTACATTTCCACTATGTAGTATGAGTAATCAAATATGAAAATAATCATCAATGACCTTTCAGTACCTTCTCCAGATCCCATTCTCCCTCCTATTCTCTGAATTTGGTGTGTCTCACTCCAAGCATTTAGTTTTGCTTTATTACATATGGACATGCCTGTAACAATAAGCTCAGCATTTGATATTATTTTATATGTTCTGAAATGACATATATGGACTCAGCATTTATATATCCTTCTACAACTTACATGTTTAGCTTGAAAATGTGTTTTTGAAAATTATCCATATGATTGCATATAGCTCTAGTTTCCTCATTTTGCAGTTGTATAGAATTACATTATATGAATAGACCACAAATTTGTTTATTTCTATAGTGATGCACATTTAGGTTAATTCATCTTTTTTGCAATTACCAACAATGCCCCATTGAACATTTGCTCAGAGATATGTAGTTTCAAATGGAAAAGTGCATTGATAGCTGCATTTACTAAGTCTTTTTTTTCAATTCCTCCCACTAGTTATGCTGAAGTTTTCTATTTTTTTTTAAAAATTGGCTACCTTCCCTGAATGTGCACTTCCATTGAATGTCAATCAGTTGCTTTTAGGAACTATTTAGAAGGTTTTGGTATGAGATACACACACACACACACACACACACACACACACACACACACACATACAGTTAGGTTAAAAAACATCAAAAGTGTTTCTTTGGAAAACTTTAAAGCAGGTTAGAAAATTATATTCCAAAGTTTTAAAGCATACAGATGAAGCATTTTAATATGAGACACATATCAAATCAGAGATAACATCATGGAACAATGAAAATATTTATACACTTTCATTCTTAACACTTTCTATTTATTTAAAAGAAAATAATGCCCACTCATCTTTAAATTTGGCAACTCTTTTTATCAAACTTTTTGTATGATAAAGAGACTTTGTGATCATTGCTCACTCAGTATCAAGTATAATAAAATTCTCCTTTTACTGATAATATAATCCATAAAACTACTTATTTGGGCACATTTAGATTAAAATTTCCCATATTATGTTGGAATATGAAAGAGCATGAGCACCACAACCCTCATTGTTTTGGGGAACGTCCTCTTGCCTTCAGAACACCTCCTGTCTGATATACCACTTGAGTGAGGCCATCAGTATCAGTTTGCATATTATATATTAGTAAGGGCAGGATAAAAAATAAGCAGAAACTGAATTTGTTTTTATGATTCTTTCCCCAGATGGATTATCTGTGCAGCCTCAGTAGTGCACAAATGCTGCTTTGGGGACCACTGGTTGATGTGAGTTGGGTCTGGACCAACTGAAGGAAGAAGTAGGGCATTTTCCAATGGTGACTACTGTAAAGTTTTCCAAATAAACACTTTCCAGCTTAGGCTGGAATGAGTGGGGCATGTGGGAGAGCCAGCACGAAGAAGAGTTTGAGCAGTGGGGAAGAATGTGCACTGGGGAGGAGAAGACAGGGTCAGCTGTGGAGGACGTTTAGTGCCAGGACTAGGTATTACAATAAAGGCAAAAGGAGAACATCTTGGGACACATGAGGCACAGTGTCAAACCTCCACTTCCTTTGTAAAGTTTATCTATTTATTTTGAGAGAGAGAGAGCATGCAAGTAGCAAGTGGTGGAGGGGCAGAGAGAGAAAAGCCCAAGCAGGCTCTGCCCTGTCAGTGCTCAATCTCACGAGCCATGAGATCATGACCTGAGCCAAAATCGAGTCAGACACTTAATCTGTTGACACCCAGGTGTCCCCAAATCTCCACTTTTAAGAAATTCAACTGTCAGTGGAGCTGAACATGGGTTCGGTTGGTAGAAACAGAGAGAAGTTTACAGAGGGCAATTTCATGTGAGAGGCAATGAGTTAGTGGACATGAAGAGATGGGAAGGAGGAAAAGGATTCAGGAGACTTTATGGAAGTTAAGTCTGACAGGCCGCATGCCTGATTCTCCAGTTAGTAAGGCAGAGGGAGGGCTGAAATCCACTAAGCTGTCAAGCTTTGGAGGCAGTGTCACAAGGAAGCTTGGGCAAAGAGAACAGAGGAATTAATTCATTCCAGACACGTGGACTTTGGACGCACATATGGAGATATCCACGAGAGAAGGCAATGAGTGTCTGCCCTTAACCAGGTGAGGATTTGGAAGCCAATCACTGGAAGGACATAAATGAAGAAACTAAAGTATGTTCTGAAATCACCCACAGAGAGTTCAGGGCACTGGAGAAGGGGTGTGGGCAGAGACTTGGGGGCTGCCAATGTTTAAGATTCCAGAAGAGGGAGGGAGAGAGCCAAAAGGGGATCCAGGAAGGGTCTGAGAGGTAGAAGGTGTGGCCACCCCTGGCTCTCCTATCCAAGATTTCACCCCAACTTTTATATCCCCCTTGCCTGCTTTATATTATTCACTTGGCACTTACCCCTAAATACCATATATTTTTCTCATTTGTGTTAATTGTTGTTTGTTACTGTGCACTAACACTTAATATTTCCATCAAAGACAAATAAATGATTATAAAAGCAACTCCCTTGTATTAACCACAAAACATATGGCAGGCAGTTTATATAATTTACGTTGTAGTCAATGTCTCCATTTTACAGATGAGGAAATCAAGAAATTAAGTAATCTGGCTAAGTAATCTATTAAGTGGCTGAACTGGATTTTAAACCTGGACCTGTGCCCTTGCCAGAGGAGGATGCTGACCTTGAAACCTAGAAATAGAACCCTGATTCATTCATTTATTGATTAGTCAAGCAGGTTCAGGAGCAGGGAGGGGGGTAGAATGGAAATAAATGAGGTGGGCTTGGTAATGGAGATCCAGATCTGGTTTGCGTCATGAATGAGATGGAAAACTATTAAAGGATTTTGAGCAGAGGAGTTCCATGATATCTTGGTTTAAGGAAACACTTTGCTGTGTTAAGAATAAACTAATGGGGAGCCAGGGCAGAATAAGGGACAGGAGTTTTAAGACTACTAAAATAATCTAGGCAAGAGATGATGGTAGATTAAAACAGGGTCACAGTGTAGGTGGTATTGAGATGTGGTCAAATTCTTAGCATGTTTTGAAGATAGATAATAAGAGGACCTCCTGAATATTAGTTATAAGGATACAGAGATGTGATGTGAGGGAAAGAAAGGAGTCGAAGAGGGCTTTCTGATGCACATGACGGCAGTTTTCTGATCCCTTATGTTTTAGGACTTCGCCTGGAGGATAATCTCTGTGGATTTTGGCCTGAGCAATGAAAAGGATACAGTTGCCACTAACCAATATGGGGAAGGCTGCTAAAGAAGCAGTTTTGGTAAAGTAGAGAGAAGATCTGTTTTGGACATGATAAAATTGAGGCATCAATTATATATCCTAATGGAGATGCTGAGTAGGCAATTGAATACCCAAGCCTAGAGTTCAGGGGCAAAGTCCAATGTTATTAGCTGTATTTGAAGCCATGGGGCAGGTTGAAATTCCAGTTGTAGTTAGAAGCAATGGACGAGTAGTCTTTAATAAAAATAATATGCAATGCAAAATATTCTGGCTACCCTCATCTTTTTTAAAATAGAAGGCCAGCAACGATGGAAACTTAGAGAAATCACATGAGAAAAGTGAGCCACAGCTTCACTGTACTTCTTTCTCAGCAAAGAAGCAGTGGCTAATCCATTCATTCAAAATGGTAGAAGTGTCAGGTATAGCCATGCTGACTCTGCTCAGTGAAGGACGGTCTCAATTTGCTAATAAACCGTGTATGCACTGAACTGAGACCTTGTTAATAATTCATTATAAATTACTTTATGAACAAATATGTAATTCCTTTCAGGAGTTCATTTGAACTAGCTGAATGCGTTATAGTGACTAATTCCACAAGCCTAATAGTTATGAAAATGTGTCAGCAAATAAGAATTTCAGTGTATCATCAATTGATATATTCTTTGCATTTCTCTTTGCTACACAAAAATGGAAAGCCCTTCCTGATGCACATTTGTAGTTTTCAATGATGGTGGCAGTTTCCTGAACTCTTATGTTCTGGGTCTGCCCCTGGGGGAAGCCAGTTTGCTTGTGAAAGGTGCTTGGGCCAGAAAAAAGAACTGCTTCCCAAATGTCCATAAGCTAATTCCACTTTGAAACCATTATCGTGTCTTTCTGCCTAATACTGGATTCATTTCACATCTTGTACCTGAATTACTACCAAGCTCACTTAATTTGTTTCTATGGGATGCTGTTGTCAAATAGACACAATATTTTACACCTAAAGAGACCAATGTTTAATCATGCCCTGAATGGGGATCTGGAACACTGCAATCTACTGACAATGACTATTAGGATTAGTGCCTTGAAACTTGAGAAGAGGGAGGGCAGTCGGGCTCCCCCAGTTTGTTGATGCATTTCTGCAGCCCCTTTAGTGGACCCCACTGACCTTCAGCATCTGCTGTGGAAGCATGCTAGCTGCTCTGCTCTGTCTAGAGAGCATTATTTGGAGCAATTTGGAGCCCCTTTCTCCCTTCAGTCAAGCCATTTCAGGCAGTCTCTGTGGCACCAGTTCTTTCCCTCACACTGAGTGGCAGCTGGGCTGGTGGAAGCCATGGCGAAGGTGAAACAGCTGGTTCCAGTCCAGGTTCTCTCATTCAATTAGTTGGCCCAGAAAAGTCACTTAATCTTAGTCCTCCATCTAGACTAATGCTACTAGGAAGGTAAAATGAAATAATAAATGTGAAAAATCCTTCTTATTTTGTGCCAGCTGCTGTGCTGATGTTACATAGGAAACTTTGTGATCTGGGCCTGGTTTATTCTGCTGTCCTCACCCCTCCACATCGCCATGTGGTTCTGCACCACAGACATCAGGATCCTCTTTCCCGTGAGCAAATGCACATCCTCTTGACCCATGCAGATGCCCTTCCCTCTGTGTGGCACACTCTTTGCTTCCTCTCTGTCTCCGTAACTTCTGCTTGGTTTTATTCTTACTCTCTTCAGAGGGTTTACTTGCCCTCTTATATGTGGCTTAGATACTGTGCTCCGAACATCCTTAGCATTTCCCTTACCTCCCCTGTCATAAGGTTCCTCAAACAATATGGAAATTTCCTGTTCGTAATGAACTGTAAATCCAGGGAGGGCAGGGATTATAATGTTTTTCTCCCAAACACTGGTGGATTCCAAGCACCTGGCACCTGGTTGGTACCCAATAAAAAATGTTGAGTATATAAATATTTAACCTCTACTAGAAGCAAGCCTCTATATCAGGCAGTTTAGGAGTATAAAAAATTGACTAAGCCCTCAGGGAGAGAGCTTATAGTCTAGTGGGCTGATTGGACTTGTACATATAAATTATAATACAAAGTAAAATGTAAGAATTATTGGATTAAAGATAAGCGTATAAAGCGCTATTGTGTTAAGCTGGCTTCCTAGACTTATTAGAATTAGTTTTCTGTTGAATGTATTTTATAAATTTTGGTGTTTTAAATTATTTTAAATGTAAATATACTTTAAACTGCTATTGATATTTCCAGCAACTACCATCATCTGTTAAGATTATAGAAACTCTCGGGGCACCTGGGTAGCTCAATCAGTTGAGTGTACAACTCTTGATTTTGGTGCAGGTCACAATCCCAGGGTCATGGGATGGAGGCCCCATTAGGCTCCATGTGGAGCCTACTTTAGATTTTCTCTCTCTCTCTCTCTCTCTCTCTTTCTGTCTGTCCCTCTCTCCCCCATCTGTCTCTCTCCCCTGCTAACACATGGTCTCTCACTCTCTCCAAAAAGGAAAAAAAAAAAAGCTTGCTCTGACCCCGGTTGAGCGGGAACCCAGCACCGATTTGGATCCTGGAATGGACCGAGGTTCCCTGACATTTCAGCATCCCTGGCAAGCCTCATGAGGCTGCTACCACTTCTGGACTCAAAATATGTAGGGGCTACTCCAAGGAACAAATCAAAGCACACCTGATGGAGGGTACAAAATATTACTATAAGTAGGGTAATAAAATAACCAAAGTCACAACAACAGAGAGCAAGTAACAATCCCCAAAAAACACCTCCTGAAGGGCCAGGCCCTGGACAGTGTATGACCCTCCTTTAATATAGCAGTGCTCATAGGTGCAGAGCACACAAGCTTTTAAAACACATAAGGGACATAAAACTAGCCAAAATGATGAAACGGAAGAATTCTCCTTAAAAGAAGCTCCAGGAAGTAGTGACAGCTAATGAATTGATCAAAACTCATTTAAGCAATATAAAGGAACAAGAATTTAGGATAATAGTCATAAAATTAATCCCTGGGCTTGAAAAAAGCAGAGAGGACAGCAGAGAATCTATTGCTACAGAGATCAAGGGACTAAGAAATAGTCATGAGGAGCTAAAAAATGCTATAAATGAGGTGCAAAATAAAATGGAAGCGGCCATAGCACAGATTGAAGAGGCAGAGGAGAGAATAGGTGAATTAGAAGATAAAATTATGGAAAAAGAGGAAGCTGAGAAAAAGAGAGATAAAAAAATCCATGAGTATGAGGGGAGAATTAGAGAACTAAGTGATGCAATCAAACAGAACAATATCCATATCATAGGAATTCCAGAAGAAGAAGAGAAAGAGAAAGGGGCTGAAGGTGTACTTCAACAAATCATAGCTGAGAACTTCCCTGATCTGGGGAAGGCAACAGGCATTGGAATCCAAGAGGCACAGAGAACTCCCTTCCGACAGAGCTTGAATCGATCTTGTGCACAACATATCATAGTGAAACTGGCAAAACACAAGGATAAAGAGAGAATTCTGAAAGCAGTTAGGGATAAACAGGCCCTAACATACAGAGGTAGACACATAAGGGTAGTAGCAGACCTATCTATTGAAACTTGGCAGGCCAGAAAGGAATGGCAGGAAATCTTCAATGTGATGAACAGAAAAAAAATATGGAGCTAAGAATCCTTTATCCAGCAAGTCTGTCATTCAGAATAGAAGGAGAGATAAATGTTTTCCCAAACAAACAAAAACTGAAGGAATTCATCGCCACTAAACCAACCCTACAAGAGATCTAAGGGGGACTCTGAGTGAAATGTTGCAAGGACCACAAAGTACCAGAGACATCACTACAAGCATGAAACCTACAGATATCACACTGACTGTAAACCCATATCTTTCAATAATAACAGTGAATGGAAATGGACTAAATGCTCTAACCAAAAGACATAGGGTATCAGAATGGATGAAAAAAAAACAAGACCCATCTATTTTCTGTCTACAAGAGACTCGTTTTAGACTTGAGAACACCTTCAGATTGAAAGTGAGGGGATGGAGAACTATCTATCATGCTACTGAAAGTCAAAAGAAAGCTGGAGTAGCCATACTTATATCAGACAAACTAGACTTTAAATTAAAGGCTGTAACTAGAGATGAAGAAGGGCATTATATAACAATTACAGGGTCTATCCATCAGGAAGAGCTAACAATTATAAATGTCTATGCACCGAATATGGAAACCCCCAAATATTTAAAACAATTAATCACAAACATAAGCAACCTTATTGATAAGAATGTGGTAATTTCAGGGGACTTTAATACTCCACTTACAACAATGGATAGATCATCTAGACACAGGATCAATAAAGAAACAAGGGCCCTGAATATTGGATCAGATGGACTTGACAGATATATTTAGAACTCTGCATCCCAAAGCAACAGAGTATACTTTCTTCTCGAGTGCACATGGAACATTCTCCAAGATAGATCACACACTGGGTCACAAAACAGCCCTTCATAAGTATACAAGAATTGAGATCATACCATGCACACTTTCAGACCACAATGCTATGAAACTTGAAATCAACTACAGGAAAAAGTCTGGAAAACCTCCAAAAGCATGGAGGTTAAAGAACACCCTACTAAAGAATGAATGGGTCAACCAGGCAATTAGAGAAGAAATTTAAAAATATATTGAAAAAAATGAAGATGAAAACACAACAATCCAAACGCTTTGGGATGTAGCAAAGGCAGTCCTGAGAGAAAAATACACTGCAATCCAGGCCTATCTCAAGAAACGAGGAAAGTCACAAATACAAAATCTAACAGCATACCTAAAGGATATAGAGGAAGAACAGCAAAGACACCCCAAACCCAGCAGAAGAAGAGAAATAATAAAGACAAGAGAAGAAATAAACAACATAGAATCTAAAAAAAACTGTAAAGCAGATCAATGAATCCAAGAGTTGGTTTTTTGAAAAAATAAACAAAATTGATAAACCTCTAGCCAGGCTTCTCAAGAAGAAAAGACAGAGGACCCAAATAGATAAAATCATGAATGAAAATTGAATTTTTACAACCAATCCCTCAGAAATACAAGCAATTATCAGGGAATACTATGAAAAATTATATGCCAACAAACTGGACAACCTGGAAGAAATGGACAAATTCCTAAGCACCCACACACTTCCAAAACTCAAACAGGAAGAAATAGAAAACTTGAACAGACCCATAACCAGCAAAGAAATTGAATAAGTTATCAAAAATCTGCCAACAAATAAGAGTCCAGGACCAGATGGCTTCCCTGGGGAATTCTACCAGACATTTAAAGCAGAGATAATACCTATCCTTCTCAAGCTGTTCCAAAAAATAGAAAGGGAAGGAAAACTTCCAGACTCTTTCTATGAAGCCAGCATTACTTTGATTCCCAAACCAGAGACCCAGCAAAAAAAGAGAACTACAGGCCAATATCCCTGATGAATATGGATGCAAAAGTTCTCAACAAGATTCTAGCAAATCAAATTCAACAGCATATAAAAAGAATTATTCACCATGATCAAGTGGGATTCATTCCTGGGCTGAAGGGATGGTTCAACATTCACAAATCAATCAACGTGATACATCACATTAATAAAAGAAAAGATAAGAACCATATGATCCTGTCAATCAATGCAGAAAAAGCATTTGACAAAATCCAGCATCCTTTCTTAATAAAAACCCTCAAGAAAGTTGGGATAGAAGAAACATACTTAAACATCATAAAAGCCAGTTATGAAAAGCCCACAGCTAATATCATCCTCAATGGGGAAAAACTGAGAGCATTCCCCCTGAGATCAGGAACACGACAGGGATGTCCATTCTCACCGCTGTTGTTTAACATAGTGTTGGAAGTGCTAACATCAGCAATCAGATAACAAGAGGAAATCAAAGGCGTCAAAATTGGCAAAGATGAAGTCAAGCTTTCACTTTTTGCAGATGACATGATATTATACATGGAAAACCTGACAGACTCCAGCAAAAGTTTGCTAGAACTGATACATGAATTCAGCAAAGTCGCAGGATACAAAATCAATGTACAGACATCAGTTGCATTCTTATACACTAACAATGAAGCAACAGAAAGACAAATAAAGAAACTGATGCCATTCACAACTGCACCAAGAATCATAAAATACCTAGGAATAAACCTAACCAAAGATGTAAAAGATCTGCATACTAAGAACTATAGAAAGCTTATGAAGGAAATTGAAGAAGATATAAAGAAATGGAAAAACATTCTGTGCTCATGGATTGGAAGAATAAATATTGTTAAAATGTCAATACTACCCAAAGCTATCTACACATTCAATGCAATCCCAATCAAAATTGCACCAGCATTCTTCTTGAAGCTAGCACAAGCAATCCTAAAATTTGTATGGAACCACAAAAGACCCCGAATAGCCAAAGTCATATTGAAGAAGTCCAAAGTGGGAGGCATCATAGTCCCAGACTTTCCTCTACTACAAAGCTGTAATCATCAAGACAGCATGGTATTGGCACAAAAACAGACACATAGACCAATGGAATAGAATAGAAATCCCACAATTAGACCCACAAAAGTATGGCCAACTCATCTTTGACAAAGCAGGAAAGAATATCTAATGGAAAAAAAGACAGTCTGTTTAACAAATGGTGCTGGGAGAGCTGGACAGCAACATGCAGAAGGATGAAACTAGACCACTTTCTTACATCATTCACAAAAATAAACTCAAAATGGATGAAGGACGTGAATGTGAGACAAGAAACCATCAAAACCCTAGAGGAGAAAGCAGGAAAAAACCTCTCTGACCTCAGCCGCAGCAATTTCTTACTTGACACATCTCTAAAGGCAAGGGAATTAAAAGAAAAATAAAATACTGCGACCTCATCAAGATAAAAAGCTTCTGCACTGTGAAGGAAACAATCAACAAAACTGAAAGGCAACCAACGGAATGAGAAAAGATATTTGCAAATGACATATTGGACAAAGTGTTAGTATCCAAAATCTATAAAGAACTCACCAAACTCCACACCCGAAAAACAAATAACCCAGTGAAGAAATGGGCAGAAAACATGAATTGACACTTCTCTAAAGAAGACATCCAGGGGCGCCTGGGTGGCTCAGTCAGTTGAGCGACTGACTTCGGCTCAGGTCATGATCTCACGGTTTGTGAGTTCAAGCCCCGCGTCGGGCTCTGTGCTGCCAGCTCAGAGCCTGGAGCCTGCTTCTGATTCTGTGTCTCCCTCTGTCTCTGACCCTTCCCCACTCATGCTCTGTCTCTCTCTGCCTCAGAAATAAACATTAAAAAAAATTAAAAAAAAAAAAAAGAAGACATCCAGATGGCCAACAGGCACATGAAAAGATGCTCAATGTCACTCCTCATCAGGGAAATACAAATCAAAACCATACTCAGATATCACCTCATGCCAGTCAGAGTGGCTAAAACAAACAAATCAGGAGACTATAGATGCTGGCGAGGATGTGGAGAAATGGGAACCCTCTTGCACTGTTGGTGGGAATGCAAACTGGTGCAGCCGCTCTGGAAAACAGTGTGGAGGTTCCTCAAAAAATTAAAAATAGATCTACCCTATGACCCAGCAATAGCATTGCTAGGAATTGACCCAAGGGATACAGGATTGCTGCTGCATAGGGGTACTTGTACCCCAATGTTAATAGCAGCACTTTCAACAATAGCCAAATTATGGAAAGAGCCTAAATGTCCATCAACTGATGAATGGATAAAGAAGTTGTGGTTTATATATACAATGGAATACTACGTGGCAATGAGAAAGAATGAAATATGGCCTTTGGTAGCAACATGGCTGGACCTGGAGAGTGTTATGCTAAATGAAATAAGTCATACAGAGAAAGACAGATATGATATGTTTTCACTCCTATGTGGATCCTGAGAAACTCAACAGAAGACCATGGGGGAGGGGAAGGGGGAAAAAGTTACAGAGAGGGAAGGAGGCAAACCATAAGAGACCCTTAAAAACAGAATAAACTGAGGGTTGATGGGGGGTGGGAGGGAGGGGAAAGTGGGTGATGGGCATTGAGGATGGCACATGTTGGGATGAGGACTGGGTGTTGTATGGAAACCAATTTGACAATAATTTTGATATTAAAAAAAATTACAGAAACTCTAATTCCACAGCAGGCAAGAACTGATTCTGGCTTCAAATGTGACTTTGCTATGGGAGAAGAATTTTGGCAAAGCAATTTCTGGTTAGCTACATTATTTCTTTATGATAGTTTTAATCTTTAGTAGAAAACTTCATGCTTTCTAAACAATTTAAAAACAATGAAAGTGACAATTTCATTCTTTTCTTTGCGTGAATTTGGGCTCTTACTACATTTCCCTCAGATTATTGCTACATTGATCCTTTATCTCTCCTCTGTCTTCCATGACTCTACACCTAAGAACCCCAAAACACAAATCTAAACACTCAGTCCTTTCTTTAACAGCTGAGGATGAATGGCTAGTGGCTAAAGGGTCAAATTTAAAGTTCTAGTTCAGCATAGAAGGCCCTTCATTTCTTGCCAACTTATCTTTCCTTCCCTATTTCCCACTTTGTGTCATAATTATTAATGTTGGCATTTCTCTCCCTGTCTAGACTGTGAGTTCCTCAAAGGTAGGAACCCTATGTTATTCCTCTTTTATCTATGATGCCTGGCACCTAATGGTTAGTCAGTAAATGTTAGATGAATTGCTTTTATGTAACTCCTCAGGAAAGTTTCTCTAAATTGTGAATGATTATTGGTGACATCAAACTGAAAATGTATTTCTTAATTGAATGTTGAAAAGTATAATTGGCGTTATTTCGTCAAAAGGAAGTTAATTTAGTAAAATTCTCAATTATTATTTTTTCTTGAGAGCCATGCCATTAACAGCCACTCCTGTGGCTAAACATTCTAAACATCACATGAAAGGGTTGGGTTGAGCCTGAGCCAGTAGGACTGAATCCAGGAGACCATCTCATGACTGCCACAGTCAGATTCCTGATTCAATGACAGTGGTCACTAAAATCTTATGATATTGCCAGAGGAATATGTACATATGCTAGAAAAACAGCATCTGTAAAATTTGAAGCCATATGTCCTTCCATGGTTTGAAAATCTATGGTTATGTTACTAAGTCTTTATTATTATTCACCATGTATAGTAATACCAATGACAGGAAAGCAAAAATTACTTCATGGATACAAATTGGGGAGAGGCCATAGTTTCATACTTTCTCATCTATTTGGGACTTGACCAAGGAGAAAAGAGAAAACAAATAAAAAATCTGTGAGCTGTCAAAAAAGACATGTCACCATGCCTCCAAAATGAGGGAAGAAGGTACTTCCAAATAGCACTAAGCCTAGGGAGCCACCTGCATGTAAAGGGATACTTATTTACCTGTCCCTGTATTTTGATAAATGTCCAGAAGAACACTTTACCTCCAGCATCACTCTATGTTTCCATGGAGCAATGGAATAGTCTACTCCTCAGGAGAGAAAAGTGTGGGGGAACACTTCCAGTATCTGCCCAGGGGGGAAGTCATAACTTCTCGGATTGGTGAGTTCGAAGAAGGAACTGGGCACACTCCACTTAGCCCCTTTCAGAATGTTTCTCCTTACATCAGTCTGTCTGCTTGTGTTTTTCTTTCTTCCATGTATAAGTTTGCAGGGGCCAGTCTCCCCTGTGCAGGGGAGCCTGTGGTTATCCAAATGCACCTGTATCTGGGCAAGTCATTCAGTCTAATTAAGAGGTAAGTGTTAGAAAGGCCATGTGGCCGCATATTTAAGGTGCACACACCTACCCAGATCTTATCAGCAATAAAACTGATTTTGATAATTTTGTGTCTGCCGTCTATAACTTGGTTAAAAATTTGGGAGGAGAATAAGGGATGTCACTTACGATTCTTCAACTCCCCACACTCCCTAATACATATTAGACACACCTATATGTAAACAACATGATAAATGCCCATTCTTCACACACACCCCCAACACATACATATACATGTTCCAAATAACATTACAGATAAACCTAAAGTCTACATCTCATCTGTTTCCCCTCTCCTCAGAAGTATCAAGTATCACTAGATTGATATAACTTCAAACCATGCAAATTTGAGACCAGGTTATAGTGGTTGGCTACATTTCTTTTTCCCTTTTGTAATTATATGCTAATTCCATTATTAACTTTATTTTCTCAAGTTCACATCTACTGACTTCTCACAAACTGAAATTTTTCCTACCAAGTTTGTTAGTGGAAATGATTAGTGGAAGAGACAGTGACATGACTTATAGGCAATGATGGACTGCTGAAGTTTGAAAAGAATTAATAATCAGGAGACCTGAGTCAAAACTTCCTATGTGACTATGAATAGAATCATTTACTTTCCACATTTCTAGAATAAGAAGCCCTGTATCCATCATACTGGCTTATAGCATTTGTGTGAGAACCACATAATCATGTACAGGAAATGCTTTACAAAACATAAAATGCTACACTAATGTGTCTAGTTTTTCAAATGAATTAATATATCAACTAGGAAAAAAAGAAAGCAAGTAGTATATTACTCATGTTATATGTGATCACTAAATTTTAGAATTGCTGTATATGAAATTGAGTAAATAGCATAACTTTAGTGAAAAAAAATGAAAGTATTACTTTGCTATACCACTTAGTAAACTTCTAAGACCTGGTCAGAAGTATATGGTATTTGTATATACTATGAGAATACCACCTAAGTAATGAATACATTAACAGAAGCCCATAGTTTTGTTCCATATTTCTGATGTTAGCACTACTTTTCTTTTTTAAAACTTCTTTAAGTTTATTTATTTTGAGATAAAGAGAGCGAGCGAGCACAAGTTGGGGAAGGGCAGAGAGAGAGAGAGGGAGAGAGTATCCCAAGCAGGCTCCCTGCTGTCAGTGAGGAGCCCAACAACAGGGATTTATCCCACAAACCTTGAAATCATGGCCTGAGCCAAAATCAAAAGTTGGACGTTTACCCACCTGAGCCACCCCGGACTCCCCTAACACTGTTTATCTTATTGTCTTAGTCAAGTGGTAATTAAGCAAGTTTCCACTGTGTTATTTATCAGCAACAAAATGTGCTTTTCAGGAAAATGATAATGTTTGGGCTGGCAGGAGTTATAGAGTATGTGAATCTGTCCTAACTTAGTGAAGCTACAGAATTCCTTTAGTTTCTAAACTTTAGGTTTTTTCTTTGCAAGTTTTTTTTTTTTTAATTCTAGTTAGTTAGTCTAGTTAGTTAACATATATGGTAAAATTGGTTTCAGGTCTAGAATTAAGTGATTCATCACTTACATATAACACTCAGTGCTCATCACAAGTGCCCTCCATGATCCCATCACCCATTTAGCCCATCCCCTACCCACCTCCCCCGCTCAACCATATGTCTAGTTAAGGGTCTCTTATGGTTTGTTTCCCTCTCTTTCTTTTTCCCCCTTCCCATATGTTCGTCTTTTTTGTTTCTTAAATTCCACATATGAGTAAAATCATATGGTAGCTATCTTTCTCTGACTTATCTCTCTTAGCATAATACACTCTAGTTCTATCCATGTCATTTTAAATGGCAAGATTTCATTCTTTTTGATGGCTGAGTAACATTCCATGTAAATATATAGCACATCTTCTTTATCCATTCATCAGTGGATAGACATTTGGGCTCTTTCCATAATATGACTAATGTTGATAGCGCTGCAATAAAACATTGGGGTGCATGTGCCCCTTTGCATCTGGTGTTTTTGTATCCTTTGAGTAAATATCTAGTAGTGTAATTGCTGCATTGTAGGGCAGTTCGATTTTGAGGAACTTCCATACTGTTTGCCAGAGTGGCTGCACCAGTTTGCATTCCCACTAACAGTGCAAGAAGGCATCTGTTGATTCCTGTGTTGTTAATTTTAGCCATTCTGACAGGTGTGAGGTGGTATCATATCACATCATGGTTTTGATTTCTATTTCCCTGATGATGAGTGATGTTGAGCATTTTTCATGTGTCTGTTAGCCATCTGGATGTCTTCTTTGGAAAAGTGTCTATTCATGTCTTCTGTCCTTTTCTTAATTGGATTATTTATTTTTTGGGCGTTGAGTTTGATACATTATTTATAGATTTTGGATACTAACACTTCATCCTATTTGCCATTTGCAAATATCTTCTCCCATTCTGTCAGTTGCCTTTTCGTTTTGTTGATTGTTTCCTTCATTGTGCAGAATCTTTTTATCTTGAAGTCCCAATAGTTCAATTTTACTTTTGTTTCCCTTGCCTCTGGAGATGTGTCTAGTAAGATGTTGCTATAGCCGGGGTCAAAGAGGCTGTTGCCTGTGTTCTCCTCTAGGATGTTGATGGTTTCCTGTCTCACATTTAGGTCTTTCATCCATTTTGAATTTATTTTTGTGTATGGTATAAGAAAGTAGTCCAGTTTCATTCTTCTGCATGTTGCTCTCCAATTTTCCCAACACAAATTTGTTGAAGAGAATGTCTTTCTTCTATTGGATATTCTTTCCTACTTTGTAAAAAATTAGTTGACCGTATAATTGTGGGTTCACCTCTGGGTTTTCTCTTCTGTTCCACTGATCTATGAATCTGTTTTTGTGCCAGTACCATATTGTCTTGATGACTACGGCTTTGTAATATAGTTTAAAGTCTGAAATTGTGAGTTTTGTTTTTCTTTTTGGGGACTGCTTTGGCTATTCAGGGTCTTTTGTGGTTCTATACAAATTAAAGGGTTATTTGTTTTAGCCCTGTGATAAATGCTGGTGTTATTTTGATAGGGATTGCACTGAATGTGTAGATTGCTTTGGGTAGTACCGACTTTTTAACAATATTTGTTCTTCCAATCCATGAGTATGGAATGTTTTCCATTTCTTTGTGTTCTCTTCAATTTCTTTCATAAGTGTTCTACGGTTCTCACAGTACACATCTTTTACCACCTTGGTTAGGTTTATTCTTAGGTACCTTCCAGTTTTTGGTGCAATTGTAAATAGGATTGATTCTTTGATTTCTTTTTCTGCTGCTTCACTATTGGTGTATAGAAATATAACAGATTTCTGTATGTTGATTTTATATCCTGAGATTTTGCTGAATTCATGTACTAGTTCTAGCAATTTTTTGGTGGAGTCTTTCAGGTTTTCTACATAGGTTTTCTACAGGTTTTCAACATTTCTTTCATGTCTGCAAATAGCGAAAGCTTGACTTCTTGCCAATTTGGATGCCTTTCTTTTTTTTAATGTTTATTTATTTTGAGGGAGAGAGGGAGGGAAGCAGGGAGAGAGAGAAAGGGGGGGGAGAGCGAGAACAAGTGGGGGAGGGGCAGAGAGAGGGATAGAGAGAATCCCAAGCAGGCTCCATACTGCCAGCACAAAGCCCCAAGTGGGGATCAATCTCACGAACCGCGAGATCATGACCTGAGCTGAAATCAAGAGTCGGACACTCAACCAAAAGAGCCACCCAGGCATCCCTAGATTGTCCAGTTTTCTGGCATAAAACTTTTCATAATATTCTCTTATAATTGGTTGTATTTCTATGGTGTTGGTTGTGATTTCTCCTCTTTCAAACATGATTTTGTTTATTTGGTAAACAAATCTTTTCTTTTGATAAATCTTTTTGATAAATCTCACTAAGGATTTATTAATTTCATTAATTCTTTCAAAGAACCAGCTCTTAGTTTCATTGATCTGTCCTTTGTTTGTTTCTATATTGCTTATTTTTGCTCTAATCTTTATTGTTTCCCTTCCTCTGCTCACTTTAGCCTTTCTTTGCTATTCGTCTTCTAGCTCCTTTTGGTGTAAGGTTAGGTTGTATTTGAGACTTTTCTTGCTTCTTGATATAGGCCTGAATTGCTATATACTTCACTCTTAGGACTGCCTTTGCTGCATCCCATAGATTTTGGACTGTCATATTTTCATGTTCATTTGATTCCATGTATTTTTTTAAATTTCTTCTTTAATTTCCTGGTTAACCCATTCATTTTTTTAGTGGGATATTCTTTAACCTCCATTTATTTGTGGTCTTTCCAAGTTTTTTCTTGTGGTTGACTTCAAGTTTCATAGTGTTATGGTCTGAATATATGCATGATATGATCTCAGTCTTTTTGTACTTCTTGAGGCCTGTTTTGTGACCTAGTATGTGATCTATTCTGAAGAATGTTCCATGTGCACTCAAAAAGAATGTGTCTGCTGCTGCTTTAGGATGAGATGTTCTGAATATATCTGTTAAGTCCATCTGGTCCAGTGTGTCATTCAGAGCCATTATTTTCTTGTTAATCTTTCACTTAGATGATCTGTCCATTGCTATAAGTGGGGTGTTAAAGTCCCCTACTATTATTGTATTATTATCAATGCATTTCTTTATGTTTGTGATTAATTGATTTCTGTATTTGGGTGCTCTAATTTGGGGGCATAAATACTTAGTTGTTAGACCTTCTTGTTGGATAGAACCCTTAATTATGATATAGTACCCTTCTTCATCTCTTGATACAGTCTTTGGTTTAAAATCCAGTTTGTCTGATATAAGTAAGGCTACTCTGGCTTTCTTTTGACATCCATTTGTATTATGGATGGTTCTCCATCCCTTCACTCCCAATCTGCAGGTGTCTTTGAGTGTAACATCAGTCTCTTGTAAGCAGCATATGGATGGGTCTTGTTTTTTATCTATTCTGATACTTGGTGTCTTTTTATTGGAGCATTTAGTCCATTTACATTCAGAGTGATTATTGATAGATATGAATTTAGTGCCATTGTGTTGCCTGTAAAGTTTGTTTCTGTGATGTTCTCTGTTCCTTCTAGTCTTTGTTGCTTTTTGGTCTTTCTCACTCAGAGTCCCTCCCTTTCTAAATGTTTATTTATTTTTGAAAGAGAGAGAGAAAGATCACAAGGTTGGCAGGAGCAAAGACGGAGACAGAGGATCCAAAGTGGGCTCTGTGCTGAGAGTAAAGAACGCCATGTGGTGCTTGAACTCATGAACCACAAGACCATGACCTGAGCCAAAGTTGCATACTTAATTGACTGAGTCACCCAGGTACCCCATGTATTTTGTAAATTTTACTATGATATGTCTTGGTGTTGGACAGCTTTTATTGATTTTGATGGGAGTTCTCTGTGCCTCTTGGATTTTGATGTCTGTTTCCTTCCCCGGATTAGGGAAACTTTCATGTATAATTTGCTGACATAAACCTTCTGACCCCTTTTCCTTCTCTTCTTATGGGACTCCTATGATACAAATGTTATTACACTTCACGGAGTTACTGAGTTCCCTAAGTCTGTATTCTTGATCCAATACTTTTCTTTGCCTCTTCTTTTCAGCTTCACTATCTTCCATAATTTTAACTTCAATAACTGATTTGTTCCTCTATTTCATTCAACCTTGTTGTCATTACGTTCAGTCAGTTTTGCATCCAGGTTATAACACTTTTAAATTTCAGCCTGATAGTTTTTAGTTGTTTTTTTTTTTTTAAATCTCTGCAGTAAGGGATTCTCTAGTGTCTTTCATGCTTTTCTCAAGCCCAACTAGTATCCTTATGATAGTTGTTTTAAACTCTGGTTCAGGCATATTACCTATATCTGTTTTGATTAAATCTCTGGCTGTGACCTCTTCTTGTTATTTTCTTTTGGGGAATTCTTCTGTCTTGTCATTTTGTCTGGATCACTGGTTTTTTGTGTGTTTGGAAAGCCTGTTATATTTCCTGCTCCTGAGAGTAATGGCTGTATTAAGGAGAGATCCCTTTACTGTCCTGGGTCTGATGCTTCAGGAAGTGTTTCAGAGTGTGCACTGTATTGTTGTGTTTTGGCTGTACTTTCTCTCAGATCAGTACTCTGCAGTGTTTCTCCTTGCCTGCAGTGGGGAGTATTTGCACCTTGTTCAGTGTGTGGCATTTTAACTAGGTGTAGTTTGGTCACCTTGTTAAAATATGCCTGATCCTATTTCCACTAGAGCTGAAGCTGTGCAGCACTCTGATTAGTAGAGCTGGTGCATGAGAGGGGTTTGTGCTGGTCTTCTAGGGGAGAGGCCAGCTGCACTGTTTCTCAGGCCTATTTCCACTCCTAAAGATGTACTTGCAGCGTATGGGAGGGCAGGGCTTGGTGTAAGTTGCTCCAGCCTCCACTAGGGGGCAGTGTTGCTCACTGAGGTCTGTTGGTACTGATGAGTGGGGAGAAATGGCATTGCCCTGCTCTCTTATCCACAGAGTGGGGAATTTGCACCCACCACCTTTCAGGAAGCCCTTACAAGAAGGGTGAACAATCTCCCCTCTTGTGTCCCCAGCTTCTGTAGGATCCCTACCTTCATCTTGTCTGTGTCTGAACTATCTGCCTGCCAGAAGATGCCACGCTGTTGTGTTTTACTTCAGACGCATGACTGGGTTTCAAAACTCAAAATTTCAAAGACCTGGTGCCGTGCACACCTGTACTGATCCTCTGGGGGAGGGTCTCACCATGCTGCAGCTGGTGCCAGTTTGTCCCAGAGTTTATGGTAAAGCATTGCAAAAAGCTGGCACCACCGTTCGCTTCCTCAGCAGGCATCTCTGTTCCTATGCTAATGAATAGGGCAGCGTGTTGGCACCCACCAGCTCTTCTGTCCCCTGAGGGGCCATCCCATTTCTCCCAAATGCACTCCAAGAAGGGGAACTATCTCTCCCAGTGTGACTCAGCGGATCCTGAAACCTGCTGTCCACTCCGGGCCTCTGCCCTCTCTCCCCATAGGAGCACTGCTATGCCTGCCACGATCCATCCACGTATTGGTGGCACTGGTTTCCAAAACTTCAGACTTTGAGCTCTGTTGCTTGTAATAACTTCCAATAATCAGCCACTGTAGTTTTCCCAATGGTTTTGGGGAAGTGTTTCTCTTGTACAATCCCAAGCATGCTGCTTTCTCTCTGTTTCTCTATCTCTCTCCTTTCTCTGAGATCAAGGCTCCCTCCCCTCTGAAGCGCCCATGATTCTTTTCTCCCTGGATTCATGTCTTACAGCTCCTACCTTCCATGATGTGGCTTATTTTCTCCCTGTAGTTCTGCAGTTTATTCTCTCAGCTTTCAAATCAATTTGTTGGGTGTTTGGAATGATTTGATATTACCTAGCTGTGTTCAAGGGACGAGGCAAGCATAGGGTCCCCCTACTGCTCCTCCGTCTTAATTCCTCCTTAGTTTCCAAACTTTAAAGTGATGCAACTGCTTACCATCCTTTCTAAGAGATGAGGAAATAAATGTCCCCAATTGGGGTTAAGTAAGCTGTGAGAAATCACAGTAATAGGTGAGAACATGGACAAAATTAGATGCCATAGTCCATGAGTTTCTGGTTTGAAAAATGAACAAACAACACAGCTTCTTCCCCAAAGTACAAAAAGTTACTTTGTCTTGGCCCCAGATTGCTGAGATTTTCCAGGAAAATACTGAATTTATAGAATCTGTTTTTCTGAAAAATTCCAAATGCTGTGATAAATAACTTCTGGTATATGTATATCTCTACCAAGAGCATCACTACTAATTAACTGATTAAAACAAATATTAGAAAAATAAAGTCCTAATTTGTGATTGAAACATGAAATACCCTATATAAGCATCTCAGCTTTGAATTTGTAAATAAAAAATTCAACATATGAGTATATGATAAAATTATGAAAAATAGGATGGAAGGGTTTCCAAATAACATTCTGCTTTTTAGGTAAATATTCTACTGCTAAAAAGGTACTGCAGTTTTCAACTTATTAGCAAACACTGGGTTCAGCAACATTTTTGTCTGTTTTTCTTTAGAGCATGAAATAATAATATTTGTTTTCAACATAACAAGAACATTCTGATACAGTCAGTAAGCTAACTACTTAAGAAATGTCAACAATAGGGGCGCCTGGGTGGCGCAGTCGGTTAAGCGTCCTACTTCAGCCAGGTCACGATCTCGCGGTCCGTGAGTTTGAGCCCCGCGTCAGGCTCTGGGCTGATGGCTCAGAGCCTGGAGCCTGTTTCCGATTCTGTGTCTCCCTCTCTCTCTGCCCCCCCCTCCCCCTCCCCCCCCCCCGTTCATACTCTGTCTCTCTCTGTCCCAAAAATAAATAAATGTTGAAAAAAAAATTAAAAAAAAAAAAAAAAGAAATGTCAACAATATAGATCTTAATACAAGTGGGCACTGGAGAGAACAGTTTGAAATGCTCTGGCAGATATTTGAGGTCCTTGAGTATTCTGGGGGCTAGGGGGGCATGGAAAAAGTTTTCTCCCCTGGAACAAAAAACATATTCTGAGATTAACATTTTATGCACATGCTTTGTTACTTTGAAATCAGAGTATCCAAACCAAATTTAAGTGCAGGGTGCTGTGATGGAAACAGCCCCAGACTAGAAGCTTCAAGATTTCAGTTCTACTTTTGACTCTTCCATTAGCTATTTGACTCCTAGCAAGTCGCTTTCTTTCTCTGGGAATCACTTTTTTTTTTTTAATGTATAAAGTGAAGTGATAAGCTAAATGACACTATTAAGCATGTGATTGACCAGGTGAGTGAATCTGTGGTTTATTACACTGATATCTCAAAACAAGAAATCTGAGTACAGAACAAATCTAAGCTCCTTATCTTCCCTGGGCCTCAATTTTCTCATTTATAAAATGTAGTGATACCTAACTGGATTGTTGTGGCAGATAAGATATATTAGGCAGGTAAAACTGTAACATAATGCTTTTCACATGCTACATATTAGAAATTGAAAGCTATGGTTATTACTATGTATTAGATGTTTTGAATACTTTATCCCAGTGGTTCACAAACTTTATCAGGATACACCAAAGTCACCTGGAGATAGAACTAGAAAATTTGCATTTCTAACAAGTCCCAGGTAATGTTGATGCTGCTGGTCCAGAGACCACACTTTGAGACGTACTGCATCATTTCACTTAATCCTCACCAAAGCCCCCTATTATAGATAATGTTACTTCAACAGAGAAGTAACTCATCCCAGGTGTAACAGCTGGTAAATGAGTACTTTCACTTATAGTTGAACATTTTTTAAACACAACTTTTTAAATGGCTAAATGAGCTTCTACTAGTAGTATTTTTATTTTCTAAGAATTTTAAAAGTTTGTTTATTTAAGTAATCTCTAAACGTAACATGGGGCTCGAACTCACAACCTTGAGATCAAGAGTTGGATACTCTTCTGACTGAGCCAGCTGGGTGCCTCTATTTTCTAAGAATTTTTTTTTAACTTTTAAAAAAATGTTTTATTTTAGAGAGAGAGAGTGAGCATGAAAGGAGGAGAGGGGGCTGAGGGGGCAGAGGGGATAGAGAGAGAATCTTAAGCAGGCTCCAAACTCAGTGTGGAGCCCAATGCTGGGCTCGAACCCACAATCCAGAGTTGGACTCTCAACTGACTGAGCTACCTGGGTGCCCCAAGTTTTCTAAGAATTTTTAAAAACATTTTAATGCTTTTGAAATTAGGAAGTGATCAATGTCAAAGGAACATGCAGGTGGCCAGACAGAAGAGTATATTGTAAAGTAGTCATTACCTGAGACTAGGTGATCCTATCTAAGAGTAGAAAGTATCTGTCCACTTGAGTAACTCTCAGTCAATTCAGCAATACCAAATACATTTTAAATTGGATTTTATATGGATTCCTAATGAATTCCTAATGACTTCAAAAATATCACAATATGATGGGGCTTTAAAAGGAAAAATTATTGTGTATGCAGAAGAAAGCCTGTCATACCCTAAATAATGGAATTAAAGGCAGTAGAAATTGCCAAATTCTTTAGAGTAGATCACAGTATTTTAAAAGCTGGGCGAATAGATGTGCATGATTTAAGCATTGTGATGGTCTATCATTCGGGCACTAAACATCTCTGTCAAAAACTTCCAAATTGCTTTGAAGAGAAGCTATTGAATAAATATATGGTGTGAGTAATTCAGGAAAGAACTACCAGTTTAAGCAAAGAGGAAATGCAGACTGAACACAAATACTTTTTCAGACACCTAGAAATTAAATGGCCAATTGCAAAGCTGTTAACAAGGTGGGGCTAAAATCAGGGCCTGAATTAGATAAGCCAATGTCCCTCCTGAGCCACAGCAGCTGCCCAGAGGCACAGGACTCAGACGAAACGTCATCCTAGGAGAGTGGTTAAAGAAGACTCCAACCTCAATTGTATAGATAAATTGCAATGTTGATTAATCAAAAATATTTGGTAAATATATAATATAGTGTGTCTTTTCCACCCAAAGGAATCTACTCTACTCATGGCACATCTACTCATGGTACTCACAAATGCTGGTTATTTTTTTGAAACCAAAACCTGTACATGCTATTTTATTTTTAAATCTGAAGAAAGTAAAATACAAGATGTTTTTAAGAATTATTTAGCAAATGCATGAAAGTATTCTCATTGTAAAAGAGTCAAATTATAAGCAAAAAAAGCAAAGAAATATGACATATATTTGCACCATAATTTATTTGGTTACACATAGTTTCCAACCGTTGCTATTAGAAATAGAACTGCTATGAGCATATTTGGTACCTTAAAATTTTTCTGTAACTGATTATGTCTTTATGCAAAGTATGACTTAATCTTGAGGAAAGGCCACTTTGAAAATATCTAGGTAGGAATGCAGCATTCATTGTTCTTTTTTCCCAGTGTTGAAAATGAACATTCCTGAATTTCTACATAAAGAATCCATCACATAGTGGACTTTTCTTCCATCCAGCTCTGTGTGTTACAGCTTTAGGAAGGCAAAACCAGAGACAAATTCTACTTCGTTTTTCTCTGACATTTATAGAGGTAAATGATTAGGTTGTTTTTAGTTAATCTCCTTAACCTTTTCCTTCTTTTGCAAACTGGAGCAATTTTCTCTCATAGTATAAGGAATTATTGGTTATTCTTCTTTTGCATCTTTTTCATATTCATGGATAGAATTGCTGCCCTTTGAATAAGACAATTATTCCTTAACAGATAGAAATGAGTTTACTTCCCCTACGGTTCTGAAGTAATTATATAAACAAAATTTTAGAATGCAAGTGAGAATAGCAAAATAGGAAGCACTGTTGGCAGAGTTAATTGGCTGATCTTCTTATGTAGATCTAATTTGGGATGTCAATTGAATTTTTGGAAATCATTGCTTATTTCCTTTGAGAATTATTTATTGCTCTCTGTAATTTGAATATATAATACATAGTTTGTTCACTTTTGGATTATAGCTTGATTGAGAAAAACTATTTCTATCAGGGAGAGATAAAAGAATATTTTTAAATCAGTTTTCTACACTTCCAGTACTGGTTTAGAGAAAATACACAGATGTAAAATGAGCACATAATGGGTTGTTAAATTTATCACGGTTTCATTATTTCCTGACACTGGAGAGACAGCAGTGACATAATGGGAAGAGTACTCTGGGTATGTGAGCTTTGTTCTGGGTTTTGCCACTTGCTAGTTGACACCCTGGCAAACTCAACTATCTCTCCAGTCCTCAATTTTAAACATGTAAAGCAATGTAATTGATAAGTGTTTTCCTCCTCCTTCCTTCTTTTTCTGTCTCTCCCTCCCCTTCACTCCCTCCTCCTTTTCTTCCATCCCTGCCCCTTTTATTAGTCTTTGTCTTCCTCTTCATCTTTTAGGAGATAGTACACTGACTTCAAAATTAGACATTGTTTGGCATCTTAATTCTGCTATGTGGTCACACCGGCAGTTTCCTCCACTGTAATCTGGTAATAATACACACTTGCAGGGTGATTCTGAAGATTAAGTGAGACAGTCTATGTAAGCAGCTAGTATGACAGTAGGCACATATTAGGCCCTCAATATATGATAACTGTTATTTCATAATGTGTCTGTAAAGGACATGTGATATAGAACATTCATGAAAGCCCTTTCTCCGTATAAAGAGTGGTATAAACCTGAAATGTGGAAGGGGTTCACCCCTGGCTTCTCTTGGTAAGTCTGACTCTCTTAAATGTGTAGGACCTGGGGCTCAGGCCCTTCACTGCTCTTTTCTGCCTTCCCATAACTTGCAAAATGTTGACTTCTAAGCTACTAGTAATTTTATTAAGTTTATAAACTTGTAAGTCAAGTGGGACTTCTTATCACTGGATGACTCCCTTAGAATTGAAATTTGAAAAATGAGATTAAAAATCAGATTCTAAACTTCTTTGTATAGCGCCATACCGAGGTACTGAACCAACTCCCCCTCCTTCTTGGCATCTCCATGTATAATTAGTCATTTTTCAGTTATCTTATAGATGAAAATCTGAAGATTAATTCCCCTCACTCTACCTTATGACACCCAAACCTTCCTCCTGTGGAGTTTGCAGTGTAAATCCTAGAGTTCATTTCCTCCTCATATACAACCTTCTATATCCACAACTCTGGTAACAGAATAGACCTTAATAGAACATCAATTAATTCTTAGGCTCATTATTTCCCCAGTGTTTATATGTTTCTGCGTATGCACCTATACATTTATTTTAGCACTGACAAGTTTAGGCAGATAAATATTGGTTGAATAAGTGCTTGAATGAAGTTGAATGAAGTAGGTGTGCATACGCGTGTGTGTGCATGCACTCATGCATGTGTGCTGTTTGGTAACACATGTAGCTATAAGAACTCATTTAATTACTCTTCTGTTTTATCTTTTTGATATTTCTCTCTTGCACATCTACTCGTGGTACTCACAAATGCTGGTTATTTTTTGAAACTAAAAACTGTACATGCTATTTTATTTTTAAATCTGAAGAAAGTAAAATACAAGATGTTTTTAAGAATTATCTAGCAAATGCATGAAAGTATTCTCATTGTAAAAGAGTCAAATTATAAAAAAAAATTATCCCAGCAAAATGCTAGTGGCCCTCTTGATACTCATTCTCCCCTCCCCCAGTGCACTCCCCAGAAGTAAGCAGAGTTGACAATCTGGTGTGCACCCTTCCAATCTCCTTTCACCCAAAATTACATACATATATAAACATATACAAATATATAGATTTTCTCCTCTCTGTGAAGGAGACCATACCATATGCTTTGTTCTACTACCACCCTATCAATGTGTCTTGGCATTCTTTCTACTACCTCTGTACACACTGACCATCTTTTCAAATGAGTATAGAATAATCTAAAGTGTGGTTGTCCTGTAGTTTATTTGACTTCTTTGTTTAGGATAACATTTAGATTTTTTCCATAAATTCTACCTGTTATAAGCCATGTTGCAGCGTTGCACATTCATTGTTGTACATATGTGCAGGCATTTCAGTAGGATAGATTCTTAGGCATGGATGCTGGTCAAAGAGCACAAATACTTACAATGTTGATATGTGCCACCACGTTGCTTTCCCCCAAAAGCTTAGCCAATTATTTATACTCTCACCAATAATTTGCCAGGATCCCAGAGCAAGGCATTTCTACTCGAAAGAGGAAGATGGTTAATTATCCCATCATAAATTGTGACCAGATAAATTCAGTGATTGGGTATACATGTGTGTGTGTAATGCAGTAAGTTAGCACAGGATATTGGCCCCTTTATATCAGACTAATATTAAAAGTATCCTAAATGTTTCTGACTCAGTGGTTTTATCTAGTAGGAACCCATATTCATAGAGACAGAGGAGTGGATATGGGCAAACACTATTCATCAAAATATGAATATCAGCACTCATTCTTAAATAAAAATTTGAAAGAATATACTCTAAAAGTATTGCATGATTAAAATAAAGGATAGAAAGGACTTTATATTGCTTAATCAAAATGTAAATTTAATCAGTGTTATGGCTTGCATTCTATCACTGCATACAGAGGAGCAAGAGCAATTAAAACATTATATTAGCTCAACACTTATGAATTTGGGCAATAAGCGTGTACTAAAAAAGGGCCCTAGAGAAACATGTAAGCGTAGAAATATCTTTTTATTCAACATGTGCTCTGTTATCTTGGGAACTCCAGAATCAGTGACAAAACTCTCACAGCTAGGCTAAGACCTGCTTTATTTAAAAATAAATCCAGAGTAGATGCCAGAACTGGACCTGGTGACAAATATTTATCCTTCTCATGGTGTTTTTTTTTTTTCCCGTGGCATTGCACAATTGGTTCCTGATCTCCATTTTGATGGTACCAAGGGGCAGCATAATGCTTGCCAAATGCATGCAAATAGAATGCCTATTTTCTATGGGGCTGCTCTGGCCTTCTTTCTGCGCCCTTTCTCCCCAGATATTTGGTTTCCTAATAGCAGCCAGTGCTTGCCCCTAGAGAGCCATCTGCCTCTTCAGTTCTGCCCTTTTCAGACTCTCCCCTCCTTCATTCCTACATCCTATCCACTCCGTTAACTTGAGCCAACATTCAGTGACGCCTGCTCTGTGCCCAAGCGCCCATATCGTGCCAGGTCCTTGGATGCAGGAAGAAAATCCAATTACCACTCCCAGGAAAATTTCAAGTTAGTAGAATTTTCTAGAGTTAATTTGATGAACTTATCTAAGATCAAGTGTTACAAAAGATAAAGTCTAATCAATAAGTCACATCCCATAGAGCATTCATAATTTAACAGGGAACTTATGAGAGTAAGTAATTTAAAAACTTTAGCCACTGGGTCAAGGTCGGTGGATCACCCTTTTTATTTTCCCTTGTGTGGAGGGCCACTTTCAAACCAAGAAGCTGACTCTACCTCCCTTTGAGATCCCCTCTAGCAAGAGTAGACACTTTTCTTAGGTGGGCTCATGTCACACAGACCTGTTGCGTATGTTAACGTTTATTTTTTGTATTTACGGCGCCAATCTCAGTTTTATGTACTTGATTTATCATCCCTTCTCAGACAGAGAATTCATAGCAATACCTATGGCCTATGTGAGTATAGCCAAGCTTATCAGAGTAGAATTTATATTTCAGTCAAGTGCTCCCCTTTTCACACTGAAGAAAGCAGGTCCAGCCGTGAAACGCACGCTACTTACTGCTGGTTGCCCTGCCTGTGCTCTGCCTGGCAGGATCTCCGGAGACTGCAACAGAGAGCCCAGAGGGGTTCAGGATGGTATGGAGAATGTCCTCAAATTACCTGGGAGAGGTGGCCCTGCAGCCATGGACCATGGGCATGGAGCTGCTGACAGAACTATGTCCATCTGGACTCTTGAGGCAGTTGCAAACCTCAGAAAAACAAAATGATCAAACCAAAGCAAACCAAAACAGTCTCCGTAGTTAAGGACTGCTTCTCTCAGATGCACCCTTGCATTCCCATTCCCCGTGAGTAAAGCAAGCAAGAACACAGTACCTTATTCCATGTGTGACAATGCCAAACTATACACTTAAAAATTTAAGAGGGTAGATCTCACGTTGTCTGTTCTTCACACACACACACACACACACACACACACACACACACACACACACACAAAGAAGACAGTCTGAATCTCCTAATTACAAGAATTTTCAGTGCAAAGTCATCTTCTGGAGCAGCCTGAGCAGCCCTCTGCTCTGCTGGAGGTGCCACCAGCTCATTCTAACCGGCACACCCGTCAGGAGGCCACACCGCTGTGGCAGACAGTGTCAGCTCCCAAACATCTACCCTCCCCTCTTCCTCGCTATTGGAATCCTGATTTCATACGGGGCAATAAGATGTCCACTTAAATATATTCCCTCCAGATTCCCTTGCAGCTAGGGGTGGCTATGTGCCCTCGCCCTGGCCTATGAAATACAAGTGGAAGTTGCTGCCCCATCCACTTTCTTCCTTGCTGGGATGTGTTTGCACAAGCAGCCATGAAGACAAAAGCTACACACTGAGGAAGAAACAGCAGGTAGACAGAGCAGCTCGAGTTGCTGATAGCACTTCTGAGTGGCTGAACCTGCTCTGGATTATTTTCCCCATGTCTTCTGTGTGAGATGAATAAATCCTCATGTGTTTAGTGTGGATTTCTGATACTTGCTGCAGAAAGCAGATCATTGACTGGGCCACGTTCCTCAGGCAATGCCTTCTTTTGTCATATTTCTGAGATTTCAAAAGTATTCAGAACTTCAGGTTCCAAAGTTCATGGTGTATATACTTGGCATTCTTAGGAAGTAGTAACTGTTAAAGGCTTCTGCAGGCTGCATATGGATGTTGAGGGAAAGAGCTTACTGACCCATCTTCCAGAAGAGGAAAAATAGCAATGAGGTTGGCAGTTCATATCTGCACAGTGCTGCATAGATTACAGAATATTTCACAAAACAACACCTGCCATTTATCAAGTCCCTACCATGCATTAGGAACTTTATAGAAATTAACTCTAAATTCATACAGCAACTCTGCACTGGAGGTGCTATGGTGCCTGTTTTATAAATAAGGAGGCAAAGAGCAACTTGCTCAAGATCACAGAGCTAGTAAGTGAAGAGCTGGGACTCAAATCCTCCACTGGATGCCAAAACCCATCCTCTCTCAAGAATGTTTCCCGTGGGGTGCCTGGGTGGCTAGGTCAGTTAAGCATCTGATTCTTGATTTTGGCTCAGGTCATGAATCCAGGGCCATGGGATTGGACTCCATGCTGAGTGTGAAGCCTGTTTAAGATTCTCACTCTCTCGGGGCGCCTGGGGGCTCAGTCAGTTAAGTGTCCAACTTTGGCTCAGGTCATGATCTCATGGTTTGTGGGTGTGAGCCCTGTGTTGGACTCCGTGCTGACAGCTCAGAGCCTGGAGCCTGCTTTGGATTCTGAGTCTCCTGTCTGTTCCTCCCCTGCTCATGCTCTGTCTCTGTCTCTCAAAAATAAACATTGAAAAAAATGTATAAAAAAAATTCTCAGGGCACCTGGGTGGCTCAGTCAGTTAAGTGTCCTACTTCGGCTCAGGTCATGATCTTGCGGTCCATGGGTTCAAGCCCCGTGTCAGGCTCTGTGCTGACAGCTCAGAACCTGGAGCCTGCTTTGGATTCTATGTCTCCCTCTCTCTCTGCCCCTCCCCTGCTCATGATCTATCTCTCTCTGTCTCTCAAAAAAAAAAAATAAATAAACGTTTAAAAAAAGTTAAAAAAAATTCTCAATCTCTCTTCCTCTGCCCCTTTCCCACTTGCACTCTCTCTCAAAAAAAAAAAAAAAAAAAAAAAGGGAGAGAGAATATTTTCCAAAAGTATATTACTTTATTTTCTCCTCATAATTGGCCCATAAGAATATTTCCCATTTTATATAGGAGAAAGTAAGTACTCAGAGATGTTTAGTTACAGGCCTCATATCACACAACCGATTATTTTAGGTTCCAAGAGCACCACATTTTCTATTCCACCACAATGGAGCCCTTCAGAGATTTCTGGAATGCCCCCTTTCCCCAGCTAATATTTATTAAGTGCTTACTAGGTGCCTGGTACCTTTTACAAATGAGGGAACTGGCACTCAGAGATGAGGCAATTATTCAAAGTCAACTAGAGGAGTAAGTGGGTGACTGGGGATCTGAACCCAGGTGGGCTGGCTCCTCAGTGTGTCATTGTCTCTGTGCCTCTTAGACACTATAATGTCATTACGAGATAATGGAGGGGTGGTGCACAGGATGGTTGCCCAGAAAATGTGAGGGAGGGGAGAAAGGATTTTCTGAAATTTCCTTGGAACCAAAGTCTGATGTTGAGATCTCTGCTTCTGTTTGGCCCAGAGGGAAGGCTGGGGTTTGTTCCTCAAGGTCAAATATGTAAAGTACTAAAGACAGAGCTGTGAAATTACTATCCATGTCCTGGATGTAAAATGTTCATTTACTCTTTAAAAACCAAAAGGGAGAAGAGAACCCAACACATTGAAAAACTAAACGTTATCATCCTTAATAACCCAGCTTGGAAATTAATGAGCTGTAGGAATCGAAAGAGTCATTTTGTTTTGGCTCAGGCAGAAAACACTGATGGAATTCTGTGCCAGTGCATTGTAGAGATTTGTAATTGTTCCCCTAAATGGTCAATAGTTTTAATTCCCATATAATACGTGATTTTAATCAGCCTTGGTGACTGTTTATGCAGGGTTATGTTTTTTTTTTTTTTAAACAGAAGCTGTAACAATGAGCGATACTTATGTAGTGCCTCTCATGTGATTTTTTCAGAGAGGGTAAATGCCTGTACTTATTTAAGAAAACAAAAACTTTTCTTTGGGTTCTATCAACAAAATATAGATGAGGTCCTTTCATACCACATGATGACACTGAATTCTGATTGTGATTTAGAAAAACTTCTTGGCATCAATTGCTATTGCCATTTTATGCCACTGAAATTTCTGTCTGCATCAGGGGGACCCCAACTACCATGAGACATTGAACTCTGGCCATCACTGTCTCTGCCGCAGGTCTAACTACATGGATTGCTTCTTTAACTGAATTTTCACTTTTCAGCCCGTTTTAATGATGTCATATTGGTATGGTATAAGGGTAAAAATTAGAATATACTTTTAATAAGATCATGGTAAATTTTTAATTTGTATCAAATGTTTGAGAAATGAGCCAAGTAGTTAGTTGAATGACCTGGTTTACTAGCTAACATATAACATATATGAACCATAATTTTTAACTAATCAGAATACAATATAAACCCCTGTGATTATGCTTGTAACATGACTGGTGATTGACTCTGGTCCTTTTCCTAAACTGAATTATATTTGGACCCAGTAAGGAAAAGGAAATCATTATGTCAAGCAATCCTTTATCTTTTAGTTGGAAATCACAAAAACAGCATCTTTGATAGGGAAGGGGAAATAACAAGAGCAATTTGAGTGCTCATAAAAGTGATTCCTCAATTTGAATTAGTTTAGGAAAAAAAAATCCCCCTAAACAGCTGCTTGGTTAATGGCTAGTGAAAAACTGTGGGAGCTATGTCAGCGATCCCCAAATTGCAGCTAAACTAATTGCTTGGGAGGCTGCTTTGAAGACAGATAAAATATCTTGGTCAAATTTTATGGAAAGTTACAAATGGTGTTGGAGTCCTGACCCACTCCTTCTTAAATCATAAGGCAGTCCAGATAACGAGGCCCCTTTTCGTCTCTCCCATTCTGTTACCCCACTCCTCTGATTCCAGTGCCTGGGCATTTGCTCATTTGCCATTGAACAAAAATGAACTACTCACCATCAGGTACAACTAGAAATATGACTGCCTGCCCTTTTCCACTGTTACTTAACGCCTGCCCTGAGGTGGGGGCTAGAGGGCAGAAGAGGCCATTTGGTCTCCATGTTGAACCACACATGAATCACTCTCACATCTTAAATTCTCCGGCATTTCAGAGGTAGGGGATAGGGAGGGCATTTGGCTGTTTTATGTCTCTTTTCTTAATCCATAGCAGCGAAAGCATACAAATACTAGAAAAACAAATTCAAAATATAAACTATTTCTATTACCAGCTAAGAAACACATATTTATGTAAACTAGTTAACAAGAAATACCTCTGCCACAATTCTCATAGTGCTTTATAATTATTACCTGTAGGTCAGGGTACTCAGTAGGATGATTAAATTCATGAGTCACATTCAGCTGAGTCTCTTGTGACTCCTACTCCATCTCCTGGAATCATTCAAGGCTTCAGTAGCCTGTTGTTAGAAGATTTCCATGCAAGGAAAACTCAGAAATTAATTTTAACCTCCTTACAGCTTAGCCTGGATTTTCTCTCTTTCAAAAAGGTATTCATTTCTTCTTGGAGGAAAGGCATGGGCAGCAAATACAGTTAGGTACATTCTTCTACATAAGTGGGCAAGACTGACATTATGGTTTCATGAAGAAGCACATGTGGCATAGTGTTAGGTGGGTAAGATTGATTAGTGCTGAACTCCCTAGTTTCCAACATTCCTTTCTCAAAGAATGTTTCTGTGATAACATCAAGATGAAATATGATTTATGTAGAGACTCATGCACAATGCCTGACACGAGTAGAGACCCGGTAAGTATTAGTTTCCTAATCTTTTGTGGATCCTTCCCCCATCTCCCATTCAAGCCTGTACCTATGTGTACACACACATACACATACACAATTGGCTAAAACCTTAGCCCTAGGTCATTCAAGGCATTATGGTTGCCAGTCAGCTTTTTTATAAATCATCCTACCCAACGCTTAGTTTGTCTCACTCTGCCTGATTTTCTGAAATCTCCTAGAGGGACTAATAGCGAGGATGACACCTTGTGCTTTCCTAAGAGCCTATTAGGTTAAAAGTGGGGGGAAAGGGCATTGCCTTCTTCTGTGATGCAAAATGAACAAGTAATGTTAAGTGTAGTAATTACTGTTCTCCCAAATCACAGCATGCAGCCAGATGTTTATAACAGGCACAGGCATGAATTACATGGTTCTTTCTTTCCACACTGACCTGCTGCAAAATCAGAACAAAGGAGGTCACTCAGTCCCACCAAACTGCAGCTACTCCTACATCTCAGAGCTCACTTGTAGAAGAATGAGTTGATGACAGGGTTGCCAGATTTAGCAAATAAAAATACAGAATGCCCAGGGGTGCCTGGGTGGCTCAGTCGGTTAAGCGTCTGACTGTGGCTCAGGTCATGATCTCATGGTTCGAGCCCCGCGTTGGGCTCCGTGCTGACAGCTCAGAGCCTGGAGCCTGCTTCAGATTCTGTGTCTCCCTCTCTCTCTGCCCCTCCTCTGCTCACGCTCTGTCTCTCTCTCTCAAAAAATAAACATTAAAAAATTAAAAAAAAAAATACAAAATGCCCAGTTAATTTTGAATTTGAGATAAACAATAATTTTTTTTTTAGAATAAGTATGTCCCATACAATCCTTGAGACAAAACTTACACTATTTTTTGTTATTTATCTGAAATTCACATTTAACTGGCAATTTTATATTTAGTTTGCTAACATTAATTATTGAATATGCAAGAATTGGATTACTAGGTTTAGTCTTAGTGAACTTTTTAGAGCTCTGGTCTATATCACCGAAAAATATTAAAAAAATAATTTATATGCAGGTAGCTTTCACACTTAGGGTACCTAAGAATCATCTGCAAGGCTTTTCAAAACATTGTTTTCTGGGATGCATCTCTAGGATTTCTGATGTAGCAGGTCTAAGGTGGAGTCTGAGAATTTGCATTTCTAGTAAAGTCCCAGATGCTGCTGATGCTGCTGGTCATAATAGACATCAAGGTGAACTTTGTTTGCCCAGGTCATCATAAGCCAATCTCACAACATGAAAGAGCCTGGTTTAGCCAAACAGGAAGATGGAAGAAAGGAAGAGGCAATGTTTGATGTAGTTCTTGCTAAATGAGAGGAGGTGGTATTCAGTATTTTATACAGAAACAAGACTAAATTCTCCCAAGGCATCATCCATCTTACCCCTTCTCAATAAGCCCTGATTTAAATTGAAGTCAGCCTAAAAACAGAAAGAAACTTATATTTATCTCTCTATGGTTTGGTAAGGAAGGAACATGTAAAACAATTAATGAGTAAACTTTTAAAAATATAATTTATTGTCAAGTTGGCTAACACACAGTGTGTAGAGTGCGCTCTTGGTTTGGGGGGTAGATTCCTGTGGTTCATCACTTACGTACAACACCCGGTGCTCATCCCAACAAGTGCCCTCCTCAGTGACCATCACCCATTTTCACCTCTCCCCCACCCTCATCCACCCTCAGCTTGTTCTCTGTATTTAAGAGTCTCTTATGGTTTGCCTCCCTCCCTCTCTGTTCGTAATTATTTTTTTCACCTTCCCTTTCCCCATGGTCCTCCATTAAATTTCTCAAGATCTACATATGAGTGAAAAAAATATGATATCTGCCCTTATCTGACTGACTTATTTCATTCAGCATAATACCTTAAGACCAAATACTACTAATGGCATTTAGTAGTATTTGCTTCTAAATATTTGCTTCTAAGTATTTGCTTCAGAAGACAGGAGAGGCAGTTTCTAGAAATTTGCAAAAACAGTGGGTAAAGAGATAACTATACATATAGACACGTACACTATACCAAACAGGGATATCTTCCATCTTACTTCTTTCAGCATGGAACATTCTTTATTCCCCACCTCAAAGAAGAATGGATTTTTCCACCTAAGCAGTACAAGCGGGGTAGGATGAATAAGGTTGAAAGTGCCATATTCAAGGGTGCTGGTTATTGGAGGCCACAAGCTTAGCCAACGGGGCCTATTGTTCCGTCTGTTCTCTCTATGGTAGGCTTCAGAGTCTGCATGGTCTACAAAGGAATTCTGGGTTGGCTAGTTTCTACTGAGTGACCTTGAGAAATTCTTATAACCTCTCTGAGCCTAATAACTGCCCCCAGTTCCAAACATCGATGGAAATAACATTTTTAAATATAGCATGGTTGTAAGTTTCTAAGAGATGGTGCAAGGAAGTCTTACAGAAAGCCTGGCATATTACAGAGGCTCAGTGAACTTTAGTCCCTACTGACCATGAAATGTAATTTATCAGGGGCACTTTGAATCGGAATCATAGCTGCTTGTGAGCATTTTTACCTCTCACACACATACCCTTATAGTTGATGAGTCTTTTCCTCCTTAGCTTTTTCTCTGACCAAATATACATGCCTCTTTTGGTAGGCATTTGTTTTAAACATCAGAATGGCAAGTTATTTCAAGCAATCTTCAATGTATAGAGAAGCTAACTTTTAAGTTACATTAATCATTTTTTGCCTGTCATCTTTTACTCTATAGTTCCCGTCAGCTGCCAAATCAGGACAGCTAGAGTCTAGTCTTCCTTCTCTCACTAATCAGACTTTTGCCCGAGAGCCAGCTAACTTCCTTGGGTCTCAGATTTCTCATCTGTAAAAATGTAGAGGGGAGCATTGAACTGACATTCAGTGAAATCCTTCTTTTAAGGTATGGCTTATATAAATCTAAATATACAGCATAAAATGTAATTTAATCAAATAAAAACAAGTTATCCAACCAGTTGTCTACTATTGCTAAAAATAAATTATTTGTTCACTTAAAAGCTAAGCAACTTGTCTAACCATATATAGATTCAATCTGATCATACGTAGGGTAAAAAAGGGACAGCCTTTTTGGAATATTGCAAAATTTATGACATAAAGGCTATTTCACATCCTGAATACAGAATCCTGCTCTCTTAGCCTTCTTGTACCTGCTTTACAACTATGCCAGTGGCACCTGGGAAATTCAGCATTCCCAGATCTAGATCTTAAATTTTTTGAACTTTATTTTTAGCAAACATTTGGGGGTCTTGGGGGTTAAAAATATAAAACATAAGAAAATTTGGAAAATTCAGAAAAATATAAAAGGGAACATAATCATTAATAATCCCACTGACTAGAGATAATCATTGTCAAAACTTTAACATTAAATTCTAGTCTCTATTCTCAATTGTTTTCTGTTAGCACAGCATAATATATAACATTTGACAATCTGTTTGGCTTAATATCATATTAATATGTGTGGATTTTGTCATGTTTTTTAAAATCTTTGTAAAATTGCTGCATAACATCTCATTATATGTATTTATCATAATTTATGACAATATTTTATATTGGGACTTTAGGAAATGTCCTTTTTTAACAAATAGATCAAATTTTTGTTTTGCTTTGTTTTATTTTTGGTGGTGTAGTCTATGCATCACAGTGCATAGGATTGCTTTAAATAAAAATTAAAACCATCGAATCTGCTCTTGAAAAACCCTGCTGCTCCCAGCTATGCAGAACCCGTGTCAACCAAAGGCAGTAGTTCCCTCCCCAACCACAAATGAAAAGCCCTCTATAAGGGAATCTTCAGTTGAAGCAGTGAAGACCTTATAGAAAAAAATAGGGCTGGAGGATTGAGATTATAGCCATTATAAATATTGGCAACAATAAACTCTACCCACCATGACCTCAGGATTATATCGATGACATGCTATATATTGTAAATTAATGCTAGTGGGCACAATACAGCCAATTTGACTTACCATCCCTTGACTGCCTTGAAACATCTTGCGTTCTCCTTGAAATCTCATTAAAATGTTTGTAAAGTCATTTTGAATGGTCACAGATGGGCTGCCCACTGAGAGGCATAGCTGTTCTTCTCTAACTGGCCCTTCAACCCGAGATGCTTTGAACTTTTCCAACTCTGAGTTGTTAACATCCAGAGGCTTCTATGTCTTATCCAGGCACCAAATAGCAGCTTTGAGGAACAGCCCCTGAGTCTCTGGCTTACACAGTTCAGCATCTGCCTACCTACAGATACAGAAGTGCAGATCCCTGCCTGGTTTACTTGTCAACAGCTTCCTTTATTTCTCCCAAGACTTCACTATAAAAGTTTCAACTCCTGCCATAACTTTTACCTTACTTCCGGTTTCTATTCCCAGAGCTCCCAAATTCTTCTTTACCTAATTACCTCCTACTGGAGTAGGAGATTCCTACTCCATTATTCCCAGATAATGTAACAACACTTTTGAAGTTGCCAAAAAGAGATGCAGAAGTGAGACCACATATGTGACAAATTAAGAACAAGAAACTCGGGGCGCCTGGGTGGCGCAGTCGGTTAAGTGTCCGACTTCAGCCAGGTCACGGTCTCGCGGTCCGTGAGTTCGAGCCCCGCGTCAGGCTCTGGGCTGATGGCTCGGAGCCTGGAGCCTGTTTCCGATTCTGTGTCTCCCTCTCTCTCTGCCCCTCCCCCGTTCATGCTCTGTCTCTCTCTGTCTCAAAAATAAATAAACGTTAAAAAAAATTTAAAAAAAAAAAAATAAATAAATAAAAAAAAAAGAACAAGAAACTCAAAGATGGGTAGTGGGTTTAAGGAGAAAGTTCTCTATGTGTCAGCATGAAGCTTTTAAGAGAAAGTAAAACCAGTAAACTCACATCAATGCTTATTTTTATTGAGATGCAATTTAAATACTATAAAATTCTCTCCTTTAAAGTAGACAATTCAGCAGTGTTTAATATAGTCACAGAGTTGTGAAATCATTCCTGCTAATTCCAGAACATTTTCTTTACTCCCTCCAAAAAATCCTGTACCCATTAACAATCATGTCCCAATGCCTTCTTTCCCTAATTCCTGATAGTCACTAATCTATTTTCTATCTCCATGGATTTATGTACTCTGGATGTTTTCTATAAATGGAATCCTATAATATGTGGCCTTCTGCATCTGATTTATTTCACTTAGCATAATGCTTTCAAGGTTCATTCATGTTGTAGCAGTACTTCATTTCCTGCTTAATTATTCCTGCTGAATAATTTTATTGTTAAACATATTTTGTTCATCCATTTATCATTTGATGGACATTTGGGTTGTTTCTGCATTTTATCTGTGTTGCCATATACAGTATACAAGATTTTGTATGGGTGTATGTTTTCTATTCTATTGGGTATATACTTAGGAGTGAAATTGCTGGGTCATACGATATCTCTATGTTTAACTTTTCAAGGAACTGCCAAAGTGTTTTCAAAAAAAGCTCTATCATTTTATATTCCACCAGCAATGTGTGAGGGTTTCAATTTTTCTGCATCCTCATCAACACTTGGCATTGTCCATCCTTTTTATTATAGCCATACTAGTAGGTATGAAATGGTATTTCATTGGGTCAAGGCTTAGTCTAAAAGGTAATAGTCAAAAGACTTCTCAGGATGAGTACAGGACACATTCAGTTTGATTATCTGCACCGGAGGTCTCTGCCTGGTGTCCTCTGGGAGCCAGATCTGGCTCGTGGATGGGTTTTGTTTGACAACTAGCTGGGGTCCGAATTCTCCACCGCTTCCTTAGAGCTTTCCTCCACCTTATCCAACATGTGTCTGGATTCACCCCTTTATGTTACCTGCCCGGCTCTTGTGGGCATGAGTTTGGGACCTCATCTATACTTCTTGTATTGGAATGTCTTTATTCCATTACTGTTAAAATACTGAATCTGGGTATAGTTTAGGAAATTTTTGAAATAATGAGTTTTGGAGATTAAGTTCCCTGAAATGCAAATTTTAAGTTAACCTACAAACTTAATTTATAGGATATACTATAGGATCAGGGCCTTAAAATTGTTTCTCCAATTGTAGCATGTTTTACTACATTATTTTTGGAATTGTGAAAGCCCACTGTCCAAAGACCACTGGGAACACACCTTGCAGATATAGTCCATCTTACCTTATTGTGTTGCTTTCAGAAACCTTGAAGTTTGCTGAAAGACTCCATGGTCTGATAGATTCTATGAAACGGTCCAAAACAAGGCAAAGCTGAAATCACATTTATAAAACCAAATCACTGAGGCATTAGAGGTCCTTTTAAACTGGGATATTTTTGTTTTGTATCTGTAATAACAGGACTCTGGGACATCAAATAGATAGTGGAGACTAAAGTTTACTGAAAAATGCTTCAAAGAGATCAATACCCTTAGTAAGAGATAAGAAATAGCCCATTTCAGAGTGAATCTGTGTCCATTAGAAACAAGACACGTTTTATTTAGAGACACTTTTAACCTGTATTTTGGAATAAGAGGCTATCTGTATTGAAGACTGAAAGACAACTGGGGTGGGAAAAAAGAGGGAATCAAATTATTCACAAAGAAGATAATCTTTTCAAAATACGTTTTGTAGTCTACTTAGCACTTGAAATATTAGCCACACCAGTTTCTTCTGGATTTCAGTGAATCTCTATTTGAAATTCAGTATGTGGAAACATCAAAAGGAAAATGTCTACAAATCCAGATGCTCTATCCATTCAACATTTATGAACTTTTAGATTTTAGATTTTGTTTATTTGTTTCTTATCTTCATATTTAAATTTTGTAGTCACATTTCATGTAGGGTAGATCTCAGGGCATTAGAAACCTCTGTTTCTCAAATAAAATAGGTTTTCAGCAGCAGATACACTGCAACAATTGTACAGGTTGTAACAAAATTTGCTATTAAGAATTAATAGGATTTCCCAAAGGATACATTTTCCTGTCAGACCTAATCCTCATGATCAACAACTATAGCTCCAAGTAATTCTTTATGATTTCTTTTATTCACATTTTTTCTAAGCTTATTCTTACATACCCTCCAGGGTAAGTTTTATTACAAGAATTGCTGGCTTTTCTGCCAAAAAAGAAACATGCTTTATATTTAGATGACAAAGTAAGAGAATCAATGTTGTTGTTTTTTTCGTTCCTAGTGGTACTTTTAGAAATATGGGCAATTTTTATAATTCTGATTTTTTCCCCAATTGCAGCCTAAGGCATTACAGCAAATTGTCTCATCTTTTCCAATAACTGGCAATAAATTACACAATTTTAGTCAATACTGTTTTGATGGACTTTAATAAGTAATTTAGCCTATAGCTATATGTATAACTAATATAACTGCTCCAAATGGACCTGGGGCAATATATTTTTTTATTGAGTTGAGAAAACAGAACCACATTCTGTTTCCAGTATTCTCTCTATTTTTTCCTATGTGATACAAAATAATGACCATGTACTGGGACTAGTAATTCAAGTTTCTTGCTACCTATGGTATTGATAGTTAAGCCCAGGTGAATCAGAGAGGACCAAACATTTGATTCAAGTGCATCACAACCCACTATGGAATTTCACAGGATATATTTTGTTCTTCCACTGAGTCCAACAGACTTTAAGGGAGAGCCAATCAAGAAACAGGATGGCCCTTCTGTCCCCCCCCCCCCCGCCCCCAGCCCTCCTCCCTCCCCATATACTCCTGCAGAGCACACACTGGCTTCTCTGCTGGTCAGGTCAGAACTGATGGAACCCTCAACCTTGTAGGAAGAGGGCAATTTCCTTTGGCTTAGTCTGGTGGTTGTGATTCCTTCATTCTCTTTCATACTTTCCACCCCTTCCCATAAAGCCTTTAATGCCTTCCACTCAAGCATTTTTAAAAGACATGTTTAATTAAGAATATTACAAAAAGACTGGAAAGTCAAAGTCACAGGTACTGTTATCACAACTACAGCCTAACACAATTACATCCATTTGTGTGTTTCAGGGAATATGGGACATTGAAGCAATACAGGATAATAGTTACCAAACAGACTGTCTGAGTTCAAACACTGGCAATTGCACTCATAGTTTTGTGACTTTGGGAAAGTTACTTAACTTCTCTGTAGCACAAATTCCTAAATGAAAGTCCTAGAATTGTAAGGATTTGATGAGATAATGCACAAAAAGATTTTAGAATACTGCCTGTGAGCTGTATAACATTTGCTCTTATCCCTCAAGCAGCATTTTCTTTTTTTCCTCTACTACATGGCTCCTTGAAAACACAGTTGAGTAGATAATATGCACACAAGGTTGTATTCTGCTTGTTTCATTTAAGATCATAACAATTACTTCCCATGCTGTTTTATAGTTTGCACAATTAAAATTGTAATGATTACATACCATTCTACCTAGCACAAGGGTTAACATTAAATTGATTTCCCTTTCTCATTATAGTAAATAATGGTATAATAAATACCTTTCTATAATATTGTTTTCCTTTATTTAAAATGTTAAAGGTAAAAAAATGACCAGAAGAGGGAATGGGGAATGTTTTTATATTTCAGACATGTCTTTCTGAATGGTATACACAAATTTCTAACGTCAAGAGCAAGAAGAGACCTCATCAATATAACTGTTCACGTAACATAGTAGCATGCTATGATCAAGATAATGTGCATTTTTATATTTACCATATTAAAGCATTTCCATAAGTTTGGTTTGGTGGTTATATTTAATTTTGTGGCTAGTGTGATTAAGTATCTATTGAACAGTTTCATATTTTCTTATCAATTACATTGTACTGTAGGATAGCAAACATATAACCCTTTTTGCTGTATTTTCTGGGAATGAATACCTTCTTCCACTTACTATTTTTCTTGTTAAAATTTTATTTATATGAGAATATAGGTTCTAGACAGTTGGCTCTATTTTGGTCATTTATTTATAATATTTCTAAATATTTAGAGTCTTGGAAAATGCTTTTATTTTTTAAGATGTGATACTGATTATGTAGAAATCCATATGAAACTTATTTTATGTGAGGTCTAAACTGAACATCTAAACTGAAAAGTGTTCACCAGTTCATATTCTACAACTATTTGCTGAAAACTCTTGTTTGTCTCCATTAGTTTGGTGAGATCTTCTTACCATATATTTAATTATCATGTAGAATGAAGTTTTGCTCGTATCTTCTCTGCTAGTGACCTGTCTTTTCTCCTGTAAATGAGCAACTGCTTTAATTCTTTTGCTTTCAAATACATTTTAATATCTTACAGGACTTAAGGCAAACAGCTGTTTTTCAGGAGGGACTTTTTAAGGTTCATCTTTTTTTTTCCTTTTAAGCATGTGTTTGTATTTTATTATTTATTTAGGTATAACTCAAATACAGTCAATTTCACCCTTTCTAGGTATACAGTACTATACATTTGTACAAATTTGCATAGTTCTGTCTCTATTACCATCTCAAGAAGTTCTCTTGTGCCCTTTTGTGGCCAGTTTCCTCTCCCTCTCTCAGGCAACCACTGGTTTGACATCGGAAACATACTCCAATAGGACAGAATCATCAAACCCAGCCTACTCTGATAAAACTATGAATTAAATTTAAAAAGTGATTTAGATTCGGACACATAAACCAAATTTAGCAAAACCACACCCTTCATAACAAGAGCCACACTTGGAAAAACTGAGGTCATGAAAATGGGAAGCTTCTTATATAAACAAGAGAGTAAGGTGACTGATGACTAAGAAGTGAGTTATTCAGTAGAGTCTTAGGAGAAATGAGAAGAGAGAATGACATAAAATGCGCTAAATTGTTATCAGCTCACAGGTTCTCTATGCAAGAGAGTTAAAATGATCAGTTTGGTTCAACATTCCACAATAACTCATCTAAAATGTCAGACAAATTGTGCCAGAAAGCCAACTGATTTAACTGTGTAGTCAGGCATTTAAATGAAAAACTTTGGTTAGCTTAATGGGCAAGACTTTCTACAACAAAACCAATTTGATCATTTTTTTCCTTCACATAATTTTTTCTATTGTTAAGACTTTGCCTTCTACAAAAGCACGCATAACTACTTCTAGTTACGTATTCTTATTTTTAAATTTTAGTTTCAAACATGAATTTTAAAAGAGCAGCTGTTTTATTTGTTATGAATGTTAAGATTGAGGCTAGTTTCTTCTTAAAAAAGTCCTCTGAAATGAAAATGTGGAGATTTTATGTGTTGTTTCTGGCTCTAAACACCAAAGTTTTAAATGTGCATACATTGATTGATTCCTCTTCCCCTCCTAAGAACTTTTCTTTAATTTTTATGTGTATTTTTGAGAGAGAGAGACAGAGAGAGAGAGAGAATGGGGGAGGGGCAGAGAGAGAGAGGGAGACACAGCATCTAAAGCAGGCTCCAGGCTCTGAGCTGTCAGCACAGAGCCCAACACAGGGCTCGAACTCACAAGCCGTGAGATCATGATCTGAGCCTGAGCTGAAGTCGGATGCTTAACTGAGCTACCCAGGCACCTGCAAGAATTTTTCTTAAAGTAATAATCTTATCAGTGGGCCAAAATGAATGTAAAAGGATTGTAACTGTAGCACTATCATACTTTTTCATAAAGAAATATTGGAAAATACTAAAATGTCCATTAATGAGTTTATTAAATTGTGTTAACATATATACAATCAAATGTGATAAACTCATTTAAATATAATAAAGTTGTATTTTGACATGGAAATATATTTATGGCATGTTGAAATTTTTTCAATGACAAAATGCATTTACATTATGACCTTATTTAGATCATATTAAATGTGTGTTTGTGTGTGTGTGTATGTGAGTGAGGGCACATGTATGCACATAGTGAGAGAGACAAACAGAAAGACAAAGAGATACAGAATGCTTTGGAAGGCACTTCATCAAATAGTAATGAAAGGTTATATATTAACTAGAAAGTGAGACTTTGGGTGATTTTCATTTTCTTGTTTTATTTTGTTTACTTATTACTTAAAGTTAGTTTTCAATTGGAGGAAATAAAACAGGCAGAAGCGGTACCAACAAAGGAGACCCAGAAGAAAGGGTTGGAAAAATATTAAAAACCTGGAAGAAATATTAATAGGATAATTAATGAAGGAGAGAAAATTAAGGAGGATGTGCTTGGGGCCATCACTGAGTAGATGACTGCTATTTCATTTGCAGTTGTACTGTTCATTACCTCTAGTTTTATCTACCAACTAAGAAAACCCTAGTCCTCCCTCAATCTCTAGTTCAAATCCTACCTCTTCCTTAAAGAGTTGACTTACCCTGCAGCTCACTCATAAGAGCTCTCTTCTCTGAAATCTAGGCAAAAATAATGTTTCATTTTAAATTCAGTAATTGTGTACCTCCTTGGATCACCTCCATAAGAATATTTTCACTGTCACTTAAGCAATGCATCATTAAAATAGCTACCACTTCTGGAGGGCTCTCCTTTTGCTAGGAACATTTTCAGTGCTTTACAGTTTTAATTTTTACTAAGATCCTATGAGGACAATTATCTTATCTCATTTTTATAGATTAGGAAACTAAGTCTCAGAAAATGTTGGAGCTCACAATGTCAGAGCTGGAATTCAAATTCATTAGGATTTCAAACCTCATATTCTTCATAACTGCAAAATATTGTATTCAGATTATAATCTTCTTGAAGGTATACCACTGTATTGTTCCTAGCCCCTAACCAAGTAACATTCAAATGTTTTATTTACTACAGTATAATTGCTTTTTAAATGAAAATAGTTTTTTTTTCAAAAATATTCTTTCTACAAATAAAGTTGTGTAACATTGCACATAGTATGGAAATGCATGAGGGAAAATAATAAGCTCAATTATTAATTAGTGTCATATTTAAACTTTTTTAAAGTTAATTATTCATTTAAGTCAGCAATGTCTACTCACTGGTCTATTTAAATAACTTGAGCTTTTCATAAATAAATTTTATTCATCTTCTATTTCACAATGAGAATTCAGGCCAAGTCAACATCTATGCCAACATCTACCATCCGATCTTGCTTAAACCAACAGTGATTTTCCTTTACAACATTAAGCATAAAACAAAAGATGCCCTAGAATTATCCTGATAATTTTATTTCTCCTGTGCATTGGATTACATCTAATCATTAACTATAACATAAAATCTTATTTCAGGGTATAGAAATATTTATTACAACTCAAAGGAAATATTGACCTTGGCTGTGCCTTAGCCAGTATTTCTCCCAGGTAAATAAATTTCAGTATTTACTTAAGCAGAAGACAAGATCTATTTACTATAAGCCTAGGACAATACTACATCACATGGTCACACATTACCTATTGACTAATACAATAATTCAATCAAAACTGTTAAAATACTTTTTACCTCCAAAATCCTATGGGTCAAAATGAATTTTCTCTCTCTCATACACACATACACACACACACACACACACACACACACACACACACACATACACACACTAAGGTAGGATTAAGAGAAAGGACAGTAAAATGTACATTTAAAGCATTTATTTCTTTATTATACATTTTTGTCCAGACTTCAGTTTGATCTTTGGCCAAAGAAACAAGAGTGTTTCTTTGAAGAGCAGCAGAATACCCAGCTTCCTGACAGTGAACAAAACTTTACATCTGGAAGAATCATCATCTTGACAACACTCCTCTCCTTGTTTTGGGCTGGAGGAAGGGAGAATCTCTGGACTGAGTCCCCTAGGGGCTGGGAGAGTGGGAGAGGGTAGCTGCCTTCATGCAGAGAGAGAGGCTGTAATATCTTGCTTTAGGCAGCATTCTTTCTGACATGGGTAAGAGATCCAGGCTCTTATATCACCCATAGAAAACTATGTTCCCAGAAAATATTCTGCAGTTCTTAGTGTTTGTCATATGCATATTCTAGTATTAAATGCTTAAGGGAAAAAAGCAACACCATGGAGAAGTTTAGCTGTGCACTATTCTCCTGAATGAGCATGCAGCAAAGCAAACAGATGAGTTTGGATAAATGAAAATCAATACACTCAAAAAGGCTTCTTTCATTCAATTGATTCAAGCTCAATGGGTAATAGCACAGCAGAATATGAAATGGTGTTAACATGGTCCTGCCATAAATTCCGTTTACAGGAAATACAGTAACTGAAGTGGATAAAAGCATGAGGGGATTTAATGAACCATAATGAACTCTTTACCATGGACTTTTATAAATGCCTTTAATATGGTCTTATCACCATACCATTTGAACTTTCAATGAGGTAAGGTAACCCTTTATGGTATATATATTATTTTCCTAAATCTAAAAGCTCAGAATGACAAAACAGTATTCTTATCTTTAGACTTAAGAAACAATGAATGTAGGGGAGAGCGAGCACCAGAGCATGATGCCACGGGAGACAAAGCCAGGTGGCCCCACTGCAGACGTGGGGAGACTGCCAGGTGGGGGTTATTCCCCACGAAGGATCCAGGGGAAGATGGCAGCATAGGAGGATGCTGGGCAAACCTCGTCCTGCTGATCACTTAGATTCCACCCACACCTGCCTAAATAATCCAGAAAACCACCAGAAGACCAGCAGAACAGATTCTCCAGAGCCAAGCATAGACAAGAGGCCCACGGAAGAGGATCCATCCCGGCTAATACACCAGATTCCATCAAAGCAGCACCACAAGCCTGGCACTGTGCAATTAGCCCGCACAGGGGCCACACCACTCAACAGTGAGTCCTGCCTGTGGGAGAGGGGAAGATAAGGTACACACCAGTCAGACTGTGGCCCCAGCGGTGGGCTGGTGACACACATCGGGTCTGACTGTGGCCCGCCCACAACACAAGTTACTCCAGACAGCACAGGGGAAGTGCCCTGCAGTTCCGTGCTACTCCAGGGACTATCCAAAATGATGAAATGGAAGAATTCTCCTCAAAAGAAACTCCAGGAAGTAACGACAACTAATGAATTGATCAAAAATGATTTAAGCAATATAATGGAACAAGAATTTAGAATAATAGTCATAAAACTAATCGCTGGGCTTGAAAAGTATAGAGGACAGCAGAGAATCTATTGCTACAGAGATCAAGGGACTAAGAAATAGTCATGAGGAGCTAAAAAATGCTATAAATGAGGTGCAAAATAAAATGGAGGTGACCACAGCTCGAATTGAAGAGGCAGAGGAGAGAATAGGTGAATTAGAAGATAAAATTTTGGAAACAGAGGAAGCTGAGAAAAAGAGATAAAAAAATCCAGGAGCATGAGGGGAGAATTAGAGAACTAAGTGATGCAATCAAATGGAACAATATCTGTATCACAGGAATTCCAGAAGAAGAGAAAGAGAAAGGGGCTGAAGGTGTACTTGAACAAATCATAGCTGAGAACTTCCCTGGTCTGGGGAAAGAAACAGGCATTGAAATCCAAGAGGCACAGAGAACTCCCTTCAGACATAACTTGAATCGATCTTCTGCATGACATATCATAGCGAAACTGGCAAAATACAAGGATAAAGAGAAAATTCTGAAAGCAGCTAGGGATAAACATGCTCTAACTTATAAAGGGAGACCCAGAAGACTAGTGGCACTGCTATCTACTGAAACTTGGCAGGTTAGAAAGGAATGGCAGGAAATCTTCAATGTGATGAACAGAAAAAATATGCAGCCGAGAATCCTTTATCCAGCAAGTCTGTCATTGAGCATAGAAGGAGAGATAAAGGTCTTCCCAAACAAAAAAAACTGAAGGACAATAAACCACACTAAACCAGCCTACAAGAGATCCTAAGGGTGATTCTGTGAGTGAAATGTTGCAAGGACCACAAAGTACCAGAGACATCACTACAAGCATGAAACCTACAGACATCACAATGACTCTAAACCCATATCTTTCAATAATAACACTGAATGGAAATGGACTAAATGCTCCTACCAAAAGACACAGGGTATCAGAATGGACAAAAAACCAAGACCCATCTATTTTCTGTCTACAAGAGACTCATTTTAGACCTGAGGACACCTTCAGATTGAAAGTGAGGGGATGGAGAACCATCGATCATGCTACTGGAAGTCAAAAGAAAGCTGGAGTAGCCATACTTATATCAGACAAACTAGACTTTAAATTAAAGGCTGTAACTAGAGATGAAGAAGGGCATTATATAATAATTACAGGGTCTATCCCTTAGGAAGAGCTAACAATTATAAATGTCTATGCGCCGAATACGGGAGCCCCCAAATAGATAAAACAATTACTCATAAACATAAGCAACCTTATTGATAAGAATGTGGTAATTGCAGGGGACTTTAACACTCCACTTACAGAAATGGATAGATCATCTAGACACACGGTCAATAAAGAAATAAGGGCCCTGAATGATACATTGGATAGAATGGACTTGACAGATATATGTAGAACTCTGCATCCCAAAGCAACAGAATATACTTTCTTCTCGAGTGCACATGGAACATTCTCCAAGACAGATCACATACTGGGTCACAAAACAGCCCTTCATAAGTATACAAGAATTGAAATTATACCATGCATACTTTCAGACCACAATGCTATGAAGCTTGAAATCAACTACAGGAAAAAGTCTGGAAAACCTCCAAAAGCATGGAGGTTAAAGAACACCCTACTAAAGAATGAATGGGTCAACCAGGCAATTAGAGAAGAAATTAAAAAAATATATGGAAACAAACGAAAATGAAAATACAACAATCCAAACGCTTTGGGATGCACCGAAGGCAGTCCTGAGAGGAAAATACATTGCAATCCAGGCCTATCTCAAGAAACAAGAAAAATCCAAAATATAAAATCTAACAGCACACCTAAAGGAAATAGAAGCACAACAGCAAAGGCAGCCTAAACCCAGCAGAAGAAGAGAAATAATAAAGATCAGAGCAGAAATAAACAATATAGAATCTAAAAAAACTGTAGAGCAGATCAACGAAACCAAGAGTTGGTTTTTTGAAAAAATAAACAAAATTGACAAACCTCTAGCCAGGCTTCTCAAGAAGAAAAGACAGAGGACCCAAATAGATAAAATCATGAATGAAAATTGAATTTTTACAACCAATCCCTCAGAAATACAAGCAATTATCAGGGAATACTATGAAAAATTATATGCCAACAAACTGGACAACCTGGAAGAAATGGACAAATTCCTAAGCACCCACACACTTCCAAAACTCAAACAGGAAGAAATAGAAAACTTGAACAGACCCATGACCAGCAAAGAAATTGAATCAGTTATCAAAAATCTCCCCTAACAAACAAGAGTCCAGGACCAGATGGCTTCCCAGGGGAATTCTACCAGACATTTAAGCAGAGATAATACCTATCCTTCTCAAGCTGTTCCAAAAAATAGAAAGGGAAGGAAAACTTCCAGACTCATTCTATGAAGCCAGCGTTACTTCGATTCCCAAACCAGACAGAGACCCAGCAAAAAAAGAGAACTACAGGCCAATATCCCTGATGAATATGGTTGCAAAAGTTCTCAACAAGATTCTAGCAAATCAAATTCAACAGCATATAAAAAGAATTATTCACCATGATCAAGTGGGATTCATTCCTGGGCTGCAGGGCTGGTTCAACATTCGCAAATCAATCAACGTGATACATCACATTAATAAAAGAAAAGATAAGAACCATATGATCCTGTCAATCAATGCAGAAAAAGTATTTGACAAAATTCAGCATCCTTTCTCAATAAAAACCCTCGAGAAAGTCAGGGTAGAAGGAACATACTTGAATATCATAAAAGCCAGTTATGAAAAGCCCACAGCTATAATATCATCCTCAATGGGGAAAAACTGAGAGCATTCCCCCTGAGATCAGGAACACGACAGGGATGTCCACTCTCACCGCTGTTGTTTAACATAGTGTTGGAAGTGCTAGCATCAGCAATCAGATAACAAGAGGAAATCAAAGGCGTCAAAATTGGCAAAGATGAAGTCAAGCTTTCACTTTTTGCAGATGACATGATATTATACATGGAAAACCCGACAGACTCCAGCAAAAGTTTGCTAGAACTGATACATGAATTCAGCAAAGTCACAGGATACAAAATCAATGTACAGACATCAGTTGCATTCTTATACACTAACAATGAAGCAACAGAAAGACAAATAAAGAAACTGATGCCATTCACAACTGCACCAAGAATCATAAAATACCTAGGAATAAACCTAACCAAAGATGTAAAAGATCTGTATAATAAAAACTACAGAAAGCTTATGAAGGAATTGAAGAAGATATAAAGAAATGGAAAAACATTCTGTGCTCATGGATTGGAAGAATAAATATTGTTAAAATGTCAGTACTACCAAAGCAATCTACACATTCAGTGCAATCCCAATCAAAATTGCACCAGCATTCTTCTCAAAGCTAGCATAAGCAATCCTAAAATTTGTATGGAACCACAGAATATCCCGAATAGCCAAAGTCATATTGAAGAAGAAGACCAAAGTGGGAGGCATCACAGTCCCAGACTTTCCTCTACTACAAAGCTGTAATCATCAAGACAGCATGGTATTGGCACAAAAACAGACACATAGACCAATGGAATAGAATAGAAACCCCACAATTAGACCCACAAAAGTATGGCCAACTAATCTTTGACAAAGCAGGAAAGAATATCTAATGGAAAAAAGACAGTCTGTTTAACAAATGGTGCTGGGAGAACTGGACAGCAACATGCAGAAGGATGAAACTAGACCACTTTCTTAACACCATTCACAAAAATAAACTCAAAATGGATGAAGGACGTGAATGTGAGACAAGAAACCACCAAAACCCTAGAGGAGAAAGCAGGAAAAATCCTCTCTGACCTCAGCCGCAACAATTTCTTAGTTGAACACCCCCAAGGCAAGGGAATTAAAAGCAAAAATGAACTATTGGGACCTCATCAAGATAAAAAGCTTCTGCACAAAAGGAAACAATCAACAAAACTAAAAGGCAACCAACAGAATGGGAAAAGATATTTGCAAATGACATATCAGACAAAGGGCTAGTATCCAAAATCTATAAAGAGCTCACCAAACTCCACACCCCAAAAAACAAATAATCCAGTGAAGAAATGAGCAGAAAACATGAATAGACACTTCTCTAAAGAAGACATCCAGATGGCCAACAGGCACATGAAAAGATGCTCAACATCGCTCATCAGGGAAATACAAATCAAAACCACACTCAGATATTACCTCATGCCAGTCAGAGTGGTCAAAATGAACAAATCAGAAGACGATAGATGCTGGAGAGGATGTGGAGAAACGGGAACCTTCTTGCACTGTTGGTGGGAATGCAAACTGGTGCAGCCACTCTGGAAAACAGTGTGGAGGTTCCTCAAAAAATTAAAAATAGATCTACCCTATGACCCAGCAATAGCACTGCTAGGAATTTACCCAAGGGATACAGGAGTACTGATGCATAGGGGCACTTGTACCCCAATGTTTATAGCAGCACTTTCAACAATAGCCAAATTATGGAAAGATCCTAAATGTCCATCAACTGATGAATGGATAAAGAAATTGTGGTTTACATACACAATGGAATACTACATGGCAATGAGAAAGAATGAAATATGGCCTTTTGTAGCAACATGGCTGGAACTGGAGAGTGTTATGCTAAATGAAATAAGTCATACAGAGAAAGACAGATACCATATTTTTCATTCCTACGTGAATCCTGAGAAACTTAACAGAAGACCATGGAGGAGGGGAAGATAAAAAAAGGTTAGGGAGGGAGAGAGCCGAAACATAAGAGACTCTTAAAAACTCAGAACAAACTGAGGGTTGATGGGGGGTGGGAGGGAGGGGAAAGTGGATGATAGGCATTGAGGAGGGCACCTATTGGGATGACCACTGGGTGTTGTATGGAAACCAATTTGACAATAAATTTCATATTAAAAAATAAATATAAAAAATAAATAAACATGAAAAAAATTAGAAAAAAAAAGAAACACTGAATGTAGAGCTGGAAGGATCTTATTTAGAAAGAAGAAATGAAAGTCACCAGAGGCATCATTTTTTGCTGAGGATCACAAAGCATCTTGGTGGTCAAGCATTCATCAGAACTCAGGCAATTCACAGCCCAGTTTGCTCTTCCTCTACAAGCCCGTTTGGAGATGATGGAATGACATGTGTGCAGAGAGTTGCCAATGCCTGGGGAGGATGTGAGGGTAAAACCAAGCCACTAGGGTCCAGCCAGCTGGTTCCTAGATCAGATTCTCTCACTAAAGCTAAAACTTTTTGAAATTCTGACACAGGAAAAGGAAAAGACCTGTATTTTGTTTTAGCCTAGGACGTGTATTTCTGGGAATCCAATATTACAAAACAGTCTCACATGTGTACAGACATAGATTCAGATGAGGATGCTCATTTTGCTTTTGTTTACAACAGCAAAATTTATGAACAACATTATTGGCCATGCACGTTAAATGATTATACACATCCATACAATAAATTACAATAAAGATGTTCACAGCACACTTTCAGGTATGCACAGTCAGATATTTTTATAAAAAATGTAATACATAGAATGATGTTATTTATATTAAAAAACAAAAACTTTTATATGTGTTTCTGATATATCTCTCATTGTGTTCTCATCTTCTTACCACATCATACTTCTGGATATAGGGACAAGAGAGGGTTTTGGGGAGTAGAGCAATTGAGTGTGACATTGTATGACTAGGAAAACATATTTTAGTAGCTTTATTCTTTTTGTAAAAATGATAATTCATTATCATGTAACATAATGAATATGGCCTATGAATATGCCTTTTGGAATTAGAAAGATGGAAACTTGAATTTTATCTCTGTTTCTTACTAATGGTATGACCCTGGGAATAACTATTCACTCTCTGGCCCTCAGTTTACTCTTCTATGAAGGTGATGATAACCATCCTCAAAGTTTGGACATAAGGACTAAATAGTTATATGCAAAACACCAAGCACAGTATTTGGCAAATAACTCTCAAAAAAATGGTAACTTCTATAGTTGTGGTTGTATTCATAAAACTTCAAATTAAATAGAAAACTACCAAGAACAAAATAAAAATCAACCAATTTAACCACCTAGAGTTTACCTCTGTTATTGGATGATGTATTTCTAGAGAGCTCTACCAATATGAGTGTTTTAAAAAAAAGTATTTATAAACTGTTATATAACCTACTCTTTTGATTGACAACATTCTGTAGACTTTCCCCATGCCTATATATAAGAATCTGTATCTGTATCATTTTAATAGCTGTAACTGTATCTCTTTGGACACTTGCATTTCTATAATTTACTTAATCAGTCTTTTATTGGTGGACATTTACATTGGCTTTAATGTTCTCCAATATAGACTTGACTACAATGAACATCCTTGTACAAACATTTTCTCACATGTGTGTATGTATCTGAAGGAGGGGAATTTTAATTAATGGAAATACCTGGGTATGATGGTATTCCTGTCCTGTCAGAGAAAACAATACGAACTAGAGTTGAGGGGAAGAAAAGTTCCCAAGGGAACAATGAAAGTCCAGATCGTGGAGTTTAGACTTTCTTTTATAGGCAATAGAAAGTCACTGAAGCTTTTTGAACAAAGTGCTAACATGATCAGAACTAGGACAGTTAATCTGGTTGCTGTGGGGAAATTGGATGCAAGGAAGTAGAGAGGAAAGAAGTGAGAGCCATTAGGATGCTACTGCTGCAGAGCAGGAGGGAGTTAATAAGAGCTCAGCAAGGGTGATGACGGTGGAAATGGAGAGTGACAGGTTCCAGAGACCTTGCAGATGCACAAGTGATAGGAGGGCTTTCTATACAACATACAGGGGTCTCAGGCAGCAGGCAGGGTGTTGAGGCAGGTGGGGGAGAGCCTCTAAGTTCAGTCTCTGTGTCTATATCAGCATTGGGCCCAGGGGGAGGTCTGGTAGGCTGTTCCCCAGAAGACTGTTTACAGTACCTCTGGTGGTAAAATTTCAGATTTCTATTGTTCTTTATGTTTATCTGCAATTAAAAATTTGTATAGTGAACACGTGTATCTTTATTTGGAAAGTAGCTATATATGCTTACTCTATACACATTCAAATAATAGAGATGTATGTAAAATAAAAAGTAAAAGGATTCCCCTCAACCCATTTCTTACCAGACATTCTCAAGATAGTAACTGTGAAGAGTTTGGTATATATACTTCTGGGCATTTTCCTACATATTTTCATATATGTAAAAATACACATACATTCTTTTTATAAATATTGGATCATTCTAAACATCCAGTGCTTGCCACTTTGTTTTCTCCAGGATCTTCTTTTCAGTGGTTGCAATGTATTCCATAGTGTGGGCTGGGTGATTGGGAGAACAGTAGCCTTCTCAACAGATGTAAGGAAGTTGGCAAAAGAGGTAATATTGGAGGGAAGGTGAGAAGTTAGTGGTAGATATTGTGAATTTGAAGCTCCAGGTGGGCAGTTTGAAATGAAGGCATGAAGTTAAAAAAAAGAGAGACAGTTGTAAGAGGCAGATACACAGAGAGGGTAATTGAAGGCAAAGAACGAATTCAAGTTATGAAGGGAGGCTTGATAACCAAGAATCAAGTAGTATTTGTAGAGACTCACAATGTCCCCAGCACTGTGCTATCCTTTAATGCCTCCTAGTCAGAAGAGTTGACCTAAAACTGTCTGCTATTCCCAAATGCGATATAATACTCAAGTTCCATGAACTTCCATGAACTTCTTGAAATACCTCAAGTTGCAAAATGTCCATGGAATTAATATTATTTACATAGAGTCTCATTATCCTCCATGGAATAATACCTTACAATTTACCTTTTCAACAAATGTTTCAGACGGACAATATAGATTTCCTCTCTAGTACAAACTTGTTTGCAACCAACCTTCCCAGTCTTATCTCCAGCCACTTTGCCCCATAAACTTTGCCCACAATTCTCCAAACATACAGTGACCGACCATTCCAGTTGGTCCAGGACTGAGGGGGTCCTGGAATGTGAGATTTCTATTTAAAAACATTTTTTATGTTTATTTACTTTTGAGAGAGAGAGAGACAAACAGAGACAGAGACAGAGACAGAGAGAGAGGTAGACACAGAAGCTGAAGCAGGCTCCAGGCTCTGAGCTGTCAGTACAGAGCCTGACACGAGGCCTGAACTCACGGACTGTGAGATCATGACCTGAGCCAAAGTTGGACACTTAACCGGCTAAGCCACCTAGGCACCCTGAGATTTCTATTTTAAATAAGATACAGTCCCAGGAAAACTGGGACAAGTTGATCACCCTATGAAACACAAAAGGCTCTTTCGTGCCTTCTCTGCCCTCTCATATGCTGTTTCCTTTGTCTGGACTATCCTTTGAGTCCTTCTCTACCTGCTGAATGTCTATTAATTTTCCAACACCCAACCCAAACCTCTTATGGTTACTTTTGCTCAGTTTTCCTAGGTGGACTTATTTGACCCCTTTCTTTGGATCTTTGTTGGTGACCTCCATAGCTGTGCCCCACCAGCATAACTTGATTTTCTTTTGAGGATTTTACCTTCTGTGGTTTGGATGGATGTGACACCCACCTATCCTCAGGGGTGGCTTAAGCCAATCCAAGGATCCCATTCCTCAAGCACAGCAACTGCTCAGACAAGGGCATAGGAAAAGAGTGAGAATCCTAAAACTTGTGGAGAGCTACTAGAAGCTTTCCGTTGTAGTACTTGGATGATATAGTGAGAAATAATAAAGTCTGGAACTGCTGATGGTATTTTGTATCCCCAACGATGATGCCAAGAGTTGATGGGAGCCACCATTAAGCTTGAGATGCTATCTTGTATTAGTTTGCTAGGGTTGCCATAGTAAAGTACCATAGACTGGGTGGTGTAAGCAACAGAAATTCACTTTATTAAAATTTGTCAGCTGGAAATACGAGGCCAAGGTGTCTGCAGCATTGCTTTCTTCTGAGGCCTTTCTCCTTGGTTTGTAGATGGTTGCCTTCTCCCTCTGTCTTCACATGGTTTTCCTTCTGTATATGTCTGTGTCTTAATCTCATCTTATACCAACCTTATGCCATTGAGACTGGATTAGGACTCAAGCATATGACCTCATTTTAACTTAATCTCCTCATTAAAGACCCTATATCCAAGCACAGTCACCTTGTAGGTACTAGGGGTTAGGACATCAACATATGAATTTTGGAACACAACTCAGCCCATAACATACCCATATTATGGAAAGCAGAACAGAAAGATAAATAGAAACCAGGACTCTTGTCATACTTTTGAGCTGTTGGATCTGTTTTTGTCATGGATCAAAAATATCTGTTTTAGTTATGGGACACCTGGGGGGCTCAGTCAGTTAAGCACCTGACTTCAGCTCAGGTCATGATCTCATGGTTCATGAGTTCGAGCCCTGTGTCAGGCTCTGTGCTGACAGCTCAGAGCCTGAAGCCTGCTTAGGATTCTGTGTCGCCTTCTCTCTCTCTCTCTGCACCTCCCCTGCTTGCACTCTGTTTCTCTGTCTCTCTCTCAAAAATAAATTAAACAAAATTTTAAAAAACAGTTGTTTTAGCTATGTAAGCTAATAAATTAGCTTTGCTGTTTGGGACACCTTGAGTTTAGTTGTACTTTGTGTCATTTGCACTGAAATATTTCTATTTGATACACACACCCTCGTCACATTTTTTTTGTTTGTTTTATAGCACATTTTATATAAAACTGTAATAGTTTGGGGCACCTGGGTGGCTCAGCCAGTTGAGCATCTAACTTTGGCTCAGGTCATGATCCTACAGTTTGTGAGTTCAAGCCCCACATTAGGCTCTCTGCTGTCAGCACAGAGCCACTTCAGATCCTCTGTCCCCCTCTCTCTCTGCCCCTACCTCACTCGTGTTCTCCCTCTCTCCCTCTCTCCTCTCTGAAATAAAATAAAAACATTAAAAAAACTAATATTTTGTTCAGATGTCTTGGTTTGTTCACAACTTGGTTGTGTGTCAAATTCTTCATGCAAGGACTCTGTTATTCACATCTCTTATCTCCAGCCCCTTAGACAGACTCTGTACATAGTAGGTACTCTGTGATGTCTGTCAAATGAATAAACACTGATTAGCATTTTGAGCAAGAAGGTTGGAAGAGCAGGACTAAGAAGTACTCCTCTCCACCTTCATTTTATTCAACTTTATTAACTTTTTGATTAGTATTTCCTGGGCCATAACCTTAAAATGGCTACAGTTAAATCACTGAGCTTTGATCCGAGCATTGTAAAACCACCATTGGGTCCTGGAGACAAAGTACCTGAGACAGCAGCAATCAGTAGCATGGGAACTTTTAAAGTGGTAGAATAATGGGCAGGGACAGCAAACATGATTGAGTACTGTGTTTATAGAAAGAGTACATGTGTTTTCACTATATTTTGCATAATAAAAAAAGCAGAGAAGGGAAACTTACAATTATCTTTTTGAACTGTCAAATACATATGTAACCTAGATGCCAAAACTTAGAACAATGGAGAATAATATGCTTACAGAAATAGCATAAAGGTATTCAGTAAAAATGCAGAAGTACACATGAAGATGTATGTCAAAGTGCACGTTTTAAAAACCTTTTTGTTTTTAATCAGAGTACAATCTCAGGGAAGTGCTTGTACTTTCCAGGGAAAATGTAACTCCCCCAGGATTTTGGTTTCTTTCATTCCAAAGTCAGATAAAAGAATAGTTTTACTCTTCTCTCTTTCACCTTTCTAGCTCATATGGAGTAGAAATTAATTCCCAAATGGCCTTTCACCATCATTTATCGTGTTAAAATGTCATGAACTGTTCTTCTTCAGTGTACAAGTTCTCTGAGCAATTACCTTCATGTGCTTTTCCACTGAAGGCAAGTTTGGCTTCAATCCACAAAACTCTTTTACTACCTCTTACAAGGAGCTATTACAACCATCCCAAACCATTAACTATTTAAAAAAAAAAGTCAGTTCATCTGTTATGAGGTTGAACTAAACATATAACTTTTTATATAAAATCACTGATGCTGAGTCCAGTGAATCCTTAACCTTTATTTTCAGTAGCCAAGAAAAGAAGCCCAAAAGCCATTCTAATGCCCTAAATACCTTCTGACACTCAGCATGCCTCATAAAATTGCCCTCCTGGGCTGTAGTCCTCTTTTTGGCTACAGGTAGGAGTATATTTGGTGGCCAGAGGGAGGCCTGGGGAAAAGGTAGACATTTTTGCAGGAGAGAGTTGTATGTGGAGCAGGCTTGGCCATCTATTCCTAACAAAAAACCACCACTAGGGAAGACGGGAGGGGTGTCAGTGGATCATTGCCACAGTGTCATATGGGTGGATGCATTTGCATGAAAATAACTCATGATGATTTCATATTATTTTTCTTTTAAGTTTCTTCTTGATGATTCCCTCAGAACTCTGCATCACTTGGAAAATATATACATGATAAAATGCTTTAAATTTCCTACATAGAAGACATCTTCAAAAGTTTTATTAATTGCTAAGCCAATTTTGAGATTTAATATATTTTTGCTAGCATACTTTAAAAACATAATTCTTCCAATGACATTTCATATTTTTCTTAACAACATTTTTCTGAACCAGTACTTGATATGTGATATTTCAAATCAGATATTAATAAAAATTAACATTTTCTTTACAGCCTCTTCCCTTTTCTTTATCAAAGAATCTCCCATTAAGATCTTCCTTTGCTTATCCAATCAACTTATACTTACTTACCAGAAAAATTTTCCCAAAGCACAGCAGCAATTTTGCAATTTTCCTACTCCCCAAATGACATTCTTTATATAAGAAAAATGGAAACACATACATAATAGAAAACAACAATTACTAAAAATGTGAAGGACAGATATTCACCATATTTGTACACCAGAATATCACTTCATATATTTACCATGCATCACTAGCATAATTCACAAATACATTCTAATTTGTTTATAATGACCTTCAATTAGATAAGCCATTATTCTTGGCAATCTCCTACATTTTAAAAGCAGCATTCCCCAAATTGGTGCAGCCGCTCTGGAAAACAGTGTGGAGGTTCCTCAGAAAATTAAAAATAGACCTACCCTATGACCCAGCAATAGCACTGCTGGGAATTTATCCAAGGGATACAGGAGTACTGATGCATAGGGGCACTTGTACCCCAATGTTCATAGCAGCACTCTCAACAATAGCCAAATTATGGAAAGAGCCTAAATGTCCATCAACTGATGAATGGATAAAGAAATTGTGGTTTATATACACAATGGAATACTACGTGGCAATGAGAAAAAATGAAATATGGCCTTTTGTATCAACGTGGATGGAACTGGAGAGTGTGATGCTAAGTGAAATAAGCCATACAGAGAAAGACAGATACCATATGGTTTCACTCTTATGTGGACCCTGAGAAACGTAACAGGAACCCGTGGTGGAGGGGGAGGAAAAAAGGAAAAAAAAAAAAAAAAAGAGGTTAGAGTGGGAGAGAGCCAAAGCATAAGAGACTGTTAAAAACTGAGAACAAACTGAGGGTTGATGGGGGGTGGGAGGGAGGAGAGGGTGGGTGATGGGTATTGAGGAGGGCACCTTTTGGGATGAGCACTGGGTGTTTTATGGAAACCAATTTGGACAATAAATTTCATATATTATAAAAAATAAATAAATAAATAAATAAAAAAAAAAAAAAAAAAAAAAAGCAGCATTCCCTAATGAGAAAGTTGAGCTAATTAAAGGCATGGTTGTCAGTACCCATGTCCCAAATTTCTCATTATTTCTTATTGTAAAAATATCATGTATATGTAAATTTACATATATACACATATACATATATCATGTATGTACATATATTTACACAGACAAGAGAAATACTTATGTTTACAAACTTATTCAACTTATGGCAGAAATTCTTATTTTAAAAATATTCCAAATTATAATTATATTGAGGGTTTATGTTATATAAAATTACATTTTATATAAAATAAATATATATTATATATTATATATATTATGCATATATTATATATTATATTATGTGTATTTTATATTAATATACAATTTTAATTATATAATTCAGGTTGATAAATACATGACATGTGAAGACAAAATTATTTTGCTTTTCAACAACTCTCCCTGGTATTGTTGTGTGCTTCTATAAAATCTTTTATTAAAAATCATGATCTTTAAAATTTTCTATTTACTTTTATGAGTATACACACTTATTCAAAATGGTTACATGTGACTTTCTCACTCTTTGATACTTTGATACTTCTAAGGCCAGGTCAGGGTGACCAATGGGTAGAAAAATACCCATTAAGATTTTAATGGATTATTTTATGAAGTGGAAGTCTGTTACCTGTTAAACTCTAATCTCATTCTGAATATCTATCAATACCTTCCCTAACATTTCATGTGCTCTTCGGCTCCCTCTTCCCCCGTCCCCTGCAATGATCTAGACAGTTTAGACAGGCATACACATATCGATTCAGTTGCCTATTATATGTGAAAATATAATACGTGAAAATGTTTCCACTTTCTTTTGTAAAAGAAACTTCTCAATGTGAATTTTTGAGTAGGGAAGTTGTGTATGTTGTTCATTGAGAAGACTGTTTAGTAACCAGATATAGATTGGGTTGGATAAGCAAGGAATTGGAAAAAGGGAGACAAAACAGAAATAAGAGAGAGGAGACCACTAAAATGATCCAGTTGAGTATTTACCATGTACTAGGCCCTCTAATGCTTTACATAAATTGACTAAATAAATGTTCTGAACCACCCTCTAGGTAATTCCCATTTTATAGATGAGAAAATTGAGGCAAAAGGAGTTTAAGTAACTTGCCCACAGGCACACAGATGGTAAGTGGCAGAATCCAACCTCAACTCATGGTCAGGCACCAGAGTCTTCACTAAAGAAATGTCCTGTTTTCACAAACACAGGGTTTATTTATTTATTTTTTCTAAATTAGAGACTTTGTATTAATTGATGTGTAAACATATCACTTGTGAAAAATGATCACAATCTTCACAGGCTGGAGAGAGTATAGTTTAGATTTCTTATAAGATCAGTTTTCCACAGAGGAGACTTTTCTGGGGCATAAGGTATTTAGTTCTTATGAGTTTGGGCTCATCTTTCCAATTCAAAGTATGAAAGCTCCCAGTACCCATACAAATGAAAAGATCAATTTATCTGATTTTCTCTAAAATGAAGTCTATTATTCTACCTTACTATTCTCTCGACATAGAGAAATGGCACAGAAATACTTTTACTGTTTATGTTAAACAATTTATGTAAGTCCCACAATATGCATCCAAGTTAAATAGAGACGCAAACCATAAGGCAACATCATTCAAATCCTGCTCTAGCCAATCCAACAAGCTCTACTGAAGGGAGGCTGAGGGAACGGCGGTGGGAATGTGATCAGTCATCCTAACTGGTCCTGAAACCATCTGATCAGAGTGAAAAATTCCATTAAGTTATTTTATTAGGTCGAGGCTATATCTAAGTGGTCTTTTCAGAGACAAACTCAGCTCAGCTGGCTGAGTTGCGTAGCTGCCTAGATGCTCCTCAGTGCAGCAGGTACAACCTGGGCATACAGACAAGTTAGAAACAGTCACTAATAATGGCATCTCTGCCTCCATCAAGTTGACTGCAGCCCCAGGCATCTGTCCTACCTTTACTCCCCTCACTACTCATGAACCCACAAAACCTCATACCAAGTCCGGCAACTGGGGCTTGCCCAACCTGCTACTTAGTGTTGTTCTTGCCAATTCTGGCCTCCTGGCCTCTCAACTCAGCCTACCATTATTTGCCATGAGGCATCTGCGGTGTGACAGTAAAACAGACTCTAAATGTGAAATAAGAAACTTGGTCACGGGGCGCCTGGGTGGCTCAGTCGGTTGAGCGTCCGACTTCAGCTTGTGTCATGATCTCACGGTTTGTGGGTTCAAGCCCCGCATCAGGCTCTGTGCTGACTGCTTGCTCAGAGCCTGGAGCCTGATTCAGATTCTGTGTCTGTCTCCTTCTCTCTCTGCCCCTCCCCTGCTCACACTTTGTCTCACTCTGTTTGTCAAAACTAAATAAATGTAAAAAAGAAAAAAGAAAGAAAACTTGGTCATTATCATTATTCTTGTGTCATTTTGACAAGTTACATTGATCTTGTTGAACTTAGTTTTGACACCTAAGAAATGGGTGTCTCCAAACCACAGAGCATTCATAAAGTGTCTTTTTCTTTTTCTCTTAAAATAGCTTGAATTGTTTCTACCTATTTTGTGACCCTTGCTTGACTTGTATACTTTTCTAAGACATGGCTACAACAGTGCCTAAAAATGTTTTATAATCTGTAAAGTGCAATGCCAAGTATTATTTGTATTGCTTTGTCTGTCTCCCTGTTTAGCCAAATCCTCCCGGGAGATGGGTCTTCTGGTGGCTCACCCTTGGCCTGATACTCACCTATATGGACATATTATACGTCTGCTGCAGTCAGTGTGAGTCTGAGACCAATATCCTGACTCTAGGTCAAAAATGCCTCCCAGCCCACTAACTGCATTCCCTCAGAAATCACAGAGCAAAGATAATGGAAATGCTCACTGAAAAAAAAAATCTGTCCCCCAAATCATCTTCTCTTCTGTTTTCCCCCTCTAATATAAGTGGCAAGCACCTGGCTCTCACCTGCTAGCCCCCCACTTTTAGTAAAGTGTTTTGATTTATATTCTCAAAATGGAAGAAGAATTTAAAACATATCTGCATTAGTCAGAAATTTTCTAAAACACAATCTACTGTAAGAGAATTTTCTACATAGTTCTTGACTTGCATTTAAATACATCATATACAAGACATTTCCATGCCCATTGTTAGAAGACCTGAACCCTAACTCTTAACTCTACCTCCAACTTTCTACGTGACTTTAGACAAGTCAGTGTCCTCTATGGGCCCATTTCCTCACGTGTAAAATGAAAAGGCTGCCCTTTGAGGCTCTTGCCATCTTCATTTCTGATTCTTTTTTTTAAATGTTTATTTATTTTTGAGAGAGAGACAGACAGTATGAGTGGGAAAGGGGCAGAGAGAAAGGGAGACATAGAACGTGAAGCAGGCTCCAGGTTCTGTGCTGACAGCACAGACATGGGCCTCGAAATCATGAACTGTGAGATCATAACCTGAGCTGAAGTCAGACGCTCAACCGAGCCACTCAGGCGCCCTATTCTTTTTTGATTCTTTATCAAAGACTTTGAATAGGGGAAGACCAAGACTTCCTGGGCCTGGAGTGAGTCCAAACTTGTAGATAAGCACAAATAAGAATAAGCTAAAAGCTGACGTTTGGGTCCATAAAAATTCAATTTTTGCCCACTATAAGGAAAACTTTGTCCATTATCTTGAACTATGAGGGTCCTAACCACTTACAACCCTAGGGGCATATAAACAATGCCTAAGATAGATGCCCAGATTTAGTCTTGCCATTACCATCCTTTTCTTTAGTGAGTTCTGCTACCTAAGACCTGGTGATCCAGTTGGAGTAAGCTACCATTTTGAATCAGTCTCCTTAGGATTTAGCTCAGGACTGGGACTGTGAGGATTGAACATGTTGCTTATTAGGAATCATCTTTGTTGTATATTTTGGCCACCACACCCAAAGCAGATGAAATGTAGGTTGTCACCATACCTCACTCCCATCTCAGGTTATAGCTTGGTTGGTAGCAACCACCTGTTCAGTTTTGCTCAATCTTGGCTACATATTAAAATCTCACAGATAGCTTTGAAAGATCTAATGCTCAAGCTACACTCCTGATCCATTATATCACAATCTTTGAAGGTGGGTCCCAGGCATTGTTATTTTTCAAGTTGCCCACATGGTTCTAATATGCAGCCAATGTTTACAATCACTGCCCTCTATCAGCCTTCTAAACATGAAGTGAGATGAAAACAGTTGGGAGTTTTGAAAGACTAAGCAACAGACAGTAATAGGCCCAGGGCAAAGAGATCTAGAATTGTCAAGACTTGACAATACTGTGGCTAGCTGGAGACCAGGGTTAGGGCCATGGCATGCAGTGGCTTGGTTCTGCAGTAGGATTCCTGAAATAAAGGGCAAGGTAGAGTGGGGCACTCCAAAGTAAAGGCATGTACTATATCAGCACTTGGTGGGCTGGGAGTCAGAGAGGCAAGCAAGGCTTGAGGATGACCAGAAGGCTTGAAGGCTTGAAAGTCAGAGCAGGTGATAAGCTACATGGTGGTAGTGTGAGAAGTGAGGATCAGATAGTCAAGGAGTCTAGGTTAGGAATGCAGGCTTGGAGCCTCTGTATGAGTATAACAATGACTATTTATGGTATGTTGTAAGTTTACAATTTGCTTTCATATCCCTTTTTCTTATTTTATTGTTATATTGAATCTCTAAGATAGGGCAGGCCTAATTTCAATGCCCATTTTGTAGGTGAGAAAAATGCAGCTCAAGGTCTAATGGCTTCTTTGAGGTTGCATAAATAAGTGTTTTGCCTCAGTAAGGGAAGTTTCTTGTTTGGGGCAGAAACCAACCGCCAATGGTGATGTTGCTGACACAGACATTCACTGATATTTAAGCAGCTCTTTACAGTTTAAAGAACACTCTCAAGGCACCTGGGTGACTCAGTCAGTTAAACATCTGACTCTTGATTTTGGTTCAGATCATGACCTCACGCTTCATGGGATCAAGCCCCAAGTCAGGCTCTGCGCTGACAGCATGGAGCCTGCTTAGGATTCTCTGTCTCCCTCTCTCTCTGGCCCTCCCCTGCTCGTATTCTCCCTCTAAACAAACAAACAAACAAACAAACAAACAAACAAACAAACAAACAAAACATTTAAGAAAAAGAGCACTCCCATGTAACTTGTCTCACTGGGAATCACAGCAACCACATCATGTTGGCATGCCATGGTGCAGATGAGAAAACTGAGGCTAGAAATAAGATGTTATTTGTTCGGGGGCACATCACTGGTTGAAAAGAAGAGACCTGACTCCAGGTCCAGGTGAGCACTTCCTTCTTGGTCTCACACTGCTTCCACTAATGGATGCCCTGAGCCCTGTGAATAGAATTGGCTGGGAGTCCCTAACTGGAATGAGTATCAAAGATTGAAGAGAGAACAGCTACTGACTGGTAGGACCTACACTGATAGGACTCAGCTGTGACTTTTGTCCCCAAGTTGATTCAGAGGCCAGCTCCATATGACAAGGTTCACAAAATTAAATAAGAGAGAAGTTTGGTTTCTTAAGAATTCTGAGCCAAATTTTAGCAATTTAACTTCTGTCATCTGATATTTTACTTTCTTTATGCATTTTTATGTTCTCTCTTGCATTGATGATAGAGCAAATCTGTTATAAGAGATGTTTCAAGTTTTTTGGAGGGGCACTTTATTGTCATGGCTAAGCGAAGTTAGGTATTTAGATGAAATAATTGTACACAATACAGACAATTTGGCCCACGCGATTCACTTTCTTGAGGACTTCTTTGTGTAACCATCTTCACAGCAAGATTATGAAAGTTGGGATTTTCTTTTCTGGAAGGGAAAGAAGTATGTTTATCTGGGGGTCAAAATCTAACCCTCTTTTAAATAGCCACCTGTTCCTTAAGCTTTCTCTGATCTACATCTTTTGACAGGCTCCAGTCAAATCCTCTTCTCAGCTCTCACAGCATTTTATTTATGTATTCCTTGTAGTGTGTTCTGCTTTATATCATGGGTCTCTGTGTGCATCTTACTTTCCTTCTAGATTCTAAAATCCCTACGGAAAGACAGTCTTACTTATCTTTGCATCTTCCATAGCACCAGACAGATTATTCAGTCAATAAACATGTGTTGACTAAGTGCTTGAACAGTTGTGTAGAGATTCAAATGTCAACTAAAAATTCTTGGAGGTGAATTTTAAAGAAAGTATTGATTTAATCTTTTCAAATGGATACAACAGGAGTGGTATAATCTAATTTACAATGAAGGTCAGTTAAAGCATAGTTCATGCTTTTCTAATTGACTGTCCATTTAGTTAAACTTAAAATTATGACAAAGTAAATATCATTATCAGGCCTTCACAGTGTAAATGTGTGTTCTTAAAGAGGTCACAGATGAATGGATGCGATTCTCATGTGGTTTATCCATCTGCTCTCCCTGTTATTTTGACCACAGTGGCTTTGTCCAACACTCTCTTGCCCATTAACATAATCAGACAAGTGCCATCAAGGTTAAGAGGGAAGTGTAAGCAATAACTTACAAACAAATGACCACTCACGTGGACTATAACATTTACCCTCCAGATAGAGACTGCTGTTCTCAATTGTATGCTTGTATCAAACTTTTAGCTTATTATAATGAATTAATCCAAGTAGTACAAAATCTCATAGCCACACTAAGAAAATACTAATTGAGCAAAGTTAGTTATTTTGTACCTTCTCAAATGTAATGATTTTGTTCCAGTAAAATTTTGTTATAGTATGGTCTTAGGGGAGGCCATTGGATTGAAGTTGCATTTGCACAGCAAGCACCATGCTTCTGCTTTGATTATGTATCTATTTGAAGAGGCTTCTGGGACAGAGGCTGAAGGAGACTATAAGAAAGAATTTCACCACCAAAGAAATCCAAAGCTCAAGCTTTGTAACAGATATGTTATCAAAACATGCTCCTTGTTCAGAATCTGAGTTGACTTCCAAAAGCCCTAGTTACCATGAGTAATATTAAAAATACTAAATGAAATAAGTTAGTCAGAGAAAGATGGATATCATATGTTTTCACTCATATGTGGATCTTGAGAAGCTTAACAGAAGACCAGGGGGGAAGGGAAGAGGGGAAAAATAGTTATAAACAGAGAGGGAGCGGGACAAACCATAAGAGACTCTGAAATACAGAGAACAACCTGAGGGTTGACAGGGGGTGTGGGGGAGAGGGGAAAATGGGTGATGGGCATTGAGGAGGGCACTTGCTGGGATGAGCACTGGGTGTTGTATGTAAGCAATGAACCACGGGAATCTACCCCAAAAACCAAGAGCACACTTTACACACTGTATGTTAGCCAATTTGACAATAAATTATATTAAAAAACATACTAGTTATGAGTGGTGTCACTGCTTGTTGGAACTGTGTATTTCAAAGCATATAACTAAAGTTTTCTATGAACATAATGAATGATTCCAAAGGCAACCTGGATTTAGAGGCACTTTGTTGATGCTTAGATGTGGGCAATAGAATTCACTGATGAAATGCTGCTCATTTCATATGCCTCATAGAGTCACTTAATTGTAAATTTATGGTATGAATCCCTTACTGTGATTTTACTGTCAATCAAAACCAGGGTCATATAAAACATTACCGAATGTGGGACAATATTTTAGCATAGGGAGGGTGAGAACACGTTTAAATTAAGTAGACCAATTCACTAAACTTAAAACCTTAAAATTTCTTAATTAAAAATGAGTCTCATCTTGACAATAAGAAAGATATAAAATCTTACTATTTAGTAACTTTGATTCCTTCAAGTCGCTAGAGATATACTATTCCCTCTCTTCTCCTTTCTCCTTCCTTTCTTTCCTCTTCCATTCCCTTTCTTTTTCTTTTCCTTTCTTTTTCCTTCTTCCCACCTTCCATTCTTCCTTCAGTCTCACTTACTTTACCATCTCCATTCCATAGACAACAGTTTATTTCACAGGCTGGGAAACTGAAGTTCAAGTCCTGTTTCTGAAATATCAGGCTGAAAATTTCATTTCTAGTTTGAAATTAACAATCTAAATGGCATTGGACAGATCATTTTATATCACGGCACTTTGAAAACTACCTGTGGATTTCAAGTTCTACATAATAAATGAAATAGTTGAGTTTAAGTTTAATTTAGTATCCATGTGTTTATTTTTTTATTTTATGATATGGAAAAATGATATACACAGGGACTTTTGTCCTCCAAATAAAGAAAATATCCTGCAGAATATTATGATATATGACTGAAAGGAATTCCTGCCCATGTTATTAAGGTATTGTTTCTCATTATTGCTAATGTCTTTGGGCCTGTTGGAATCCTAAGCCTCTTTTGCAATAGGGCACAATTAAATCACTATTGACTCCCTTTTCCATATCTCTAATAAAAAGGTAGGAAAATACACTGGTCCTTGCCAAAGAAACATCCCCTCCTCTACATATATTACTGTGTATTGCCGTCTCCTTCTTGAGTTGACTGTCTTACAAAAGGCTTTGGTTAAGCTCACAGGCTGTGTTCTTATCCAAAAACTACACGCCATTTTACAAATGGAGTCAAGGGAGGTACATTAGATTAAATATTGATTTAAGTATAAATCCATCCCTTCTAGCATTTGGGCAAAGCAGAAGAGCATCAGGTTAATTGCAAGTAAGGCTACTTCTACACAAATTACTAAGTAGGGCATGAGTATGCAAGCTAAGGGCAGCCGAAATCTGGGAGTGCAATCTCTGGCCCTAAACTGAACACATAGAGAGGAATGGCCTCGTTTTGATTTCTTTTTCTTTCCCATTCCCATAGTCCTTTGGAAACTGAGTTGTATAATATTTTTACATAGGAAAAGACAGGGAAATTGACAGAGTTATACAGGGAGTCAGAAAACCCAAATCTAACTCCTGGTTCTATTACTGACAAGGCATGAGTAACTTCCCCTCTCTGTTCTTGATTTCCTCAGCTCTCACTAAGGGTACTCATCTCTTTCTAGACCACTTCATGGTGCACTGTAAAGACCACATGGGTTCATGAGTGTGTAAGTGTTGTTAGGATGATAGTGGCTGGAGAGGAGCAAGTTTCATTATCTGTAGCACAGAATAACACTCAGTCTGGAAAATGATGGCTTATTTCTTTGTTTTACTTCTGTTCTTTGTGATTATTATCATCAAACATGATTCTCTATGGAGAAAACTCCCATGGCTTCCTGGACACCCTTTAAAACAGTATATTTAATGGTAAATCTTAAAATTATACAACTTAATCAGCACATACCAGGCTCATCCCTTGTGATTGATAAATGAGAGGAATAGACAGAAGAATAATGTTAAAAGCCTTCTTTTAACATTAATTTGCCAAACCCTTATACATACATAAGCTTTTTATTTTACATTATCCAAATCACTGCTGGATAAGGTGTTTAAGGTATTGTTTAAGGTATATGTTTTATTTTATTATTATTATAATTATTTTTACATTTACATCCAAGTTAGTTAACATGTAGTGTAATAATGATTTCAGGAATAGAATTTAGTGATTCATCACTTACATACAACACCCAGTATTGGTATCATCCCAACAAGTGTCCTCCTTAATGCTCCTTGCCCATTTAGTACATCCCCCCACCCAACACCCCTCCAGCAACCCTCAGTTTTTTCTCTGTAGTTAAGAGTCTCTTATGGTGTGTCTCCTTCCCTGTTTCTATGTTAGTTTTGCGTCCCTTCCTTTATGTTCATCTATTTTGCATCTTAAATTCCACATATGAGTGAACTCATATGATATTTGTCCTTCTCTGACTTATTTCACTTAGCATAATACACTCAGTTCCATCCATGTTGTTGCAAATGGCAAGATTTCATTTTAATCACTGAGAAATATTCCTTTGTGTATGTATACATATATATCACATCTTCTTTATCCATTCATCCATCGATGGACATTTGGGCTCTTTCCATACCTTGGCTATTGTTGATCGTGCTGCCATAAACATTGGGGTGCATGTGCCCCTTTGAAACAACACACCTGTATCCTTTGGATAAATACCTAGTAGTGCGATTGCTGGGCTGTAGGGTAGTGCTATTTTTACTTTTTTGAGGAACCTCCATACTGTTTTCCAGAGTGGCTGAACCAGTTTGCAGTCCCACCAGCAGTGCAAAAGAGATCCTCTTTTTCTGCATCCTCGCCAATATCTGTTGTTGCCTGGGTTGTTAATTTTAGCCATTCTGACTGGTGTGAGGTGATATCTCATTGTGGTTTTGATTTGTACTTCTCTGATGATGAGTGGTGTTGAGCATTTTTTCACGTGTCTGTTAGCTGTCTGCATTATACATCCATGAACTTATTTGATTCTCACAATAACATCACCAGGTGGTCAAAGAAGAGATGATTACCTTCACTGGCAGCTGAGGAAACTGAGACTGAGAGGCTAAGTTACTCATACCAGTCAGCAATGGAGCCAGGGATCTGTTTTCCAATTCCCTAAATAACCGTATTTCCCTGTCTACCCTAGCCTGGATCCCTAAATTCCTTGTTTACAGGACATAACGAGACCTTGATAAGTCTTCTGATAATACCACTTCCCTTCACTCATAAGTTAATGTATTTTTGCAAATATACAGAAAACTTGTTGGAACAGTCGTATTAAGACTGGGGAATAGGGTGGGAAAAGAATCAATAAAGAACTAATGCTCATAATTTATTATATTGAAGCAGATTCTAAGGGATCGTCTAGGCTTAGTAAGAAATAGTGATCTGTGTGTTTGATAATGTCTGCTAATCAGGTGGCATAGCAATGGGTAGTCTAGAAAATAGTCTACAGTGGTAGCTAGAAACCAGGTTCTGGCTGACAGGATTTGGCCTGGAGACATGTTTAGTTTGGAAAGCCCAAGTGTTTGAAGTATTTTTGAATTTTAAGACCTTTATACTTTCCTGAATTCCCACAGTCTCTACCACTCCCTACTTCTTACCTTGACCACCTCAAACTTTCACTGACTCCTGAAGGTATTGTGGTTTATGATCTTGATCTAGAGGCCAGATTGCTTGGTATGGCAATGAAATCTCTCTGCAGCATGAATCCTGCTACTTTCACAGCCTTATTTTCCATTGAATCCTAACATAACCCTCTTCTCTGGCTTGACTTTCTCACTGTCCAATTTATTCAGGCTCCTGTTCCCTACTAAATGATGCTATCTGAGCCATTCTTCAAAGCCATGTTAAGGCTTCTGTCCATGAACCATTCTTCACCATTTCAACTCAGATTGATCATTTCCACTTCTAAACAATTACAATATTCATGATCACATGCTTCATCTTTGTTCTTAATCGACACTGTCTGGCAGTATTACTTAACTGGCACAATTTATATTTGCACTGTATACATAATATTATATAGGGAGAGTTTGACTTTACATGTAGGCTGTAAGATCCTTAAATAAATTTCAACTTCTCTGTCACCTTCATACCTTACTTTTATAGTATATGCTCAAAAAATGGCTGTAGAATTAATTATTAAATAAACAAAGAAGTATGTGAGGTAACATAATGTGTTGAAGAGTAGATTGAAGAATTGTGTAGTAATATAATTCTCCTAACTTTCAGCCTCGTGGTTCCAGTTAAGAATATATAGAGAGATATACATCCCATTTTCTATAAGAACTACACCCAACATTAACAGATACAGTTGATTTTTTTTCACTTAACAATATATATATACATATATATATATATTTTTCAATATATGAAATTTATTGTCAAATTGGTTTCCATACAACACCCAGTGCTCATCCCAAAAGGTGCCCTCCTCACTACCCATCACCCACCCCCCCTCCCTCCCACCCCCCATCAACCCTCAGTTTGTTCTCAGTTTTTAAGAGTCTCTTATGCTTTGGCTCTCTCCCACTCTAACCTCTTTTTTTTTTTCCTTCCCCTCCCCCATGGGTTTCTGTTAAGTTTCTCAGGATCCACATAAGAGTGAAAACATATGGTATCGATACAGTTGATTTTTGAACAACATGGGTTTTAACTGTGGGGGTCCACTTACACATGAACTTTTCAATAAATACTATAGCACTGTACATGTACTATCTCTTCCTAATGATTTTCTTAATAATATTTTATTTTCTATAGCTTGCTTTATTGTAAGAATGCAGTATATAACACATATAACATACAAAATATGCGTGAGATGACTGTATTAGCAGGAAGGCTTCTAGTCAACAGTGGGCTATTAGTTGTATTAGGCTATTAGTATTAAGTTTTGGGGGAGTCAAAAGTTATACATGTATTCTTGATTATGCAGAGGTTAGCCCCTAACCCTGCACTGTCCAAGTGTTAACTGCATAAGCTTAAATGTCCTGGGAACTTCCTTTATATAGAAGACCATAGCTTCACTTAACAGATAGTCTCATCTCATCTAGAATTCCTTGGAGCTTTGCTTTGAAGGACTTTCAAGGTCTGCTCCTGAGACACCTAGTGATAAAGTATCTATGATTTCTCATTTATTAAGCTTCCACCAAGGGCCAAGAATTTTAATAAATTGTATCATTCAATCCTCACAATTTCTCTGTAAGGCAGCTCTTATTATCTCTATTTTATAGGTAAGCAAACTCAAACCAAGATGAGTAGCTTACTAAGATCATAGAGTATTAATATTAAGTCTCTTTCTGCCTCCAGACTTAAAGGGGTTCTGTGTACAGTAAAGTGTCTAGTACATAATTGTCCAAAGCATATCAATGAATACTGATGTGAGTCTAGATTCTTTCTTCTATTCCCATATCAAAGAGAGTTTTGTTTCTAGTCCCAGAATATCCTATTTAGTTTCTTTCCTTCTTTGCCATATGCATAAGCAGTATGGCAAATGGCCTCAACACCTATTCATATGCAAGAGAAACCCTTACCCATGGAGAACAACATACAACCCATGTCACTATTCATGCTCTTAACAACAGAGCCAAAGTCAGATGTGTTGCTCCCCTCTGAAAAACTTTGAAATGGTTCTACATTGTCTTCAGATGATTAACAACCTTCTTTGATTTCTCGGCACACTCCTAAATATTGAACTGGGAAAGGGGCAGATGCCAGCTGAAAGTATCAAGTGGATTACTTCTATTGTCACTGAACTCTTTACTTGGTTGCCTTTTGAACTTGAGATGGCATTTGAGATCTCTCTATTGCCCTGCCTAGGCTTCTTTATATACACACAAGGCAGCATTCTCTCATGTTGCAATATTGTTGTGTCATTCCGTTCTACCACTCTCTACTTGCTCCTTGCAAATTGTACAGCATACCTACACTATGACACATGACCCACTAGGTTTACCTAAAGTGTATCAACATAACAGTATGTGTAGAGTGGTGTGTGTGTGTGTGTGTGTGTGTGTGCGCGCGCGCGCGCACGCGCACGTATGCTGCAGCAAAAATAAAGTTTTCATTTTAATAAAACAAGTGGTAGCATGCCTTTTAAGGGTTGCTGGCACCTCCATGTGCCTGGTACGCTATTTGCAAGGGCAAAGGTCAACAACCTGAGCCTGGTATTTAAGAGTCTTCACAATGTGGGCCCAGTTGCCCTCCAACTGCTCACCTTCCTTCCCCCAAGGTCAAGTTAGATTGACCCAAGCCTTGTCCCTTGTTTCCCAAACTCTGTGTCTTTGATGATTCTGTTTCCTTTGCATGAAATGACCATCCTCCTCATCTCTGCATGTAAAAGCCAAGTGCTGATTTCTCTAAGAAGTCATTCTTCAGTCTCTCTCCTCCTACCTCTCCCCCTGTATATGACTTGCTCAGCACTTTGTCTCTTATATTATACTTACTTGTAAATACATCCTAACTCCTTTATTAAATTGTAAGTAGTTTAAAGTATGATCCATGGCTGAATAGCTACTCTGAGTGCCTCACTCAGAGAGGAAATCAATCTACCTCATTTAACATAATGGCAAGTCCTTTAAGGGCACTCATTGCCATGTTTTGTTCTGTTCTGGTTTTCCAACACAGTAGTTAATTTTTCCCAGTGCATTTTGTATCACCTGCTGTTTGTACTTTGCCCATATCCTCTGGGCCTACCCTAGCAGTCACCTGCCTGGAAGCAGACAGTTCTTGTGCATGCAAAAGGTGACTTGAGGGCGTTCTCTGAGTGCAGGGGCATGCTTGGCCTGCACTGGAGTGGGGCAGGCCCAAAGCACTAAAGATTTAGCACTCCAGGAATGACCCTCAACAAGTGACAAGATGGTGAATCAATGTCCCAGCTTCCTCAGCCCTCAGGGGAACAATTCTGAAGTGTGTCCCATATAGTTTCTGTGAGGGTCCTGGGTGGGACTGAGCTCCCCTTCTCCACAGCTGTACTACTCACAAATGCAAACTTCATTGTCTTTCCTCCTCTCCTACTCTTCACTTCACCAGTGCTTCCCAAATAAACTACTTTCTCCCAAATTCTTGTCTCAGGATCTGCAGTTGGGGAGCCTAAATGAAGACCATTTCTACCCTCTCCTTACAGCCCTCTGGTCCTCAGATCTAGGATTAGAATATGGAACACAGTGAAGCTAACTGATGAACACAGAACCGCCCTCATTATCTCCAGCAGATCCTACAAAGTACAACCTGCCCAGAGAATACAAGAGACATGGCAGGGCTGATGGAAGAAGCTCACTGAAACCACCAGAGCTGGTTGAGGCCATGATCAGAATGACCTCACCTTGAAACTACTGCTGTTTCCAGTGTTTTGAAAAGTGATTGGCTATACTGAATGACTTGAAAAAAAAAATCTATTATGGTTTGGATAGTAAAATAAAACAAGTTATCATATACTTGGAGTTCTCAAACATGCTTGCTTAATAACACTGAGAATTACAGAAGCAGAATCACAGCTCAAAATCTAATACCTGATCAGAAAGATTAATGTTCTTCACAGTAATGACATTTTTACCATTACAAAAAGAGCAATTTACTTTTTCAACTTCCTCTTCTTCCTATCCTAGCCTGTCAGGGAAAATTGCAGTCTCACACATGAAATATTTTCAAACTAGAGGTGGCAGGTTTATGGAAAATTACTCTGAATGTATTTGGGCTCAGACCAACTCTCTCAGCTCTATATTATTCATGATAAGCATGACTTCCAAGCCTTGGCTTTGTCAGATTTTCCTATTAATTGTTAATGTAACAGCTAAGTCTCCCTGGAGTGTGTGTTATTTTCTCATTTATAAAATCATAAGCCTTGGGATAATCCCTCATTGGATCAATAATATTCTCATCACATGAATGTAACACTGTCCAAGTGAGGGATGTTCTAGGTAAGCATGGCAGTGGAGCACTGTTCCTTTCACCCTGTGAATCTGTCTCCTCACCTCCATCTGTACATCCACTCTGAAGGCAGCTGTTCTCAGCTAGACCAAAGCAGCAGCCTCTTAGCGAAACCACTGGCCCTCCTACAAACTTCTCTAAACTGCCCACTATGTTGCCAGAGAGCACCCACCTCACAGATGTGACCATGTGATTGCCCTCCTCTGAAACCACAGATAGTTCCTACAGAGGAATTTGTTTTAATCTACCCTGTATCTATTCTCCCTTAACAGAAGATCCTTCTTCTTTCTTTCTGGGCAGTTACTCTTCCCTTTGTGTGAAAAACTGAAAGTGCCTCTGGATGCTCTTCCCACAGCCCTTTTCCTCAGGCCCAGGGAGGTTAAGGGACCTAAGGTCACCAGTTGTGTTTTATCCTTCCAGATTCTAAGTCATTGACACGTGATGGAGGACAGAAACATGGTCAGAGCTCTCATATCCTGACCAGATTCTTCCTACTGGGATGCTACTACTAATTTTTCTCTTTCCTGGCACTCTGGAGCTGCTATTCGCAAACAGTTCTGGTCAGTCAGCAAGGCTGGTTCTCCAGCTTCCCTATAGACTTTGTAAGCTCTCAGTGCACTCCCCCATGAGTGTACTTTGGCTTAACATAGAATCTGTTTCTCTTGCTTGCAAGCAAGGAATGCTGGCTGATATAGTTTACCATTGCCTTCAGGATAAATTTTAATCTCAGCTCTTGCCAGTTTAACCCTTGTCACACTACACTTTGGCCACACCAGCCTAATCACCACTCTCTGGACATAACACATAGCCATCTAATTGTTCATGCTATTTCTTACTAGAACATTCCTCCCTCTGCCCTCTGAGAATTTTTACCTACCATTCAAGGCCAATATCAAAGGTCTTTCTCCATGAGGCTCTCTCTGATCTCTGCCAGGCAGACTTGATCCTTCCCTAGCCCAGAACCCTGCAGTGTATCATTCCATGTAGCACTTATCACTCTGTCAGAGTTATGTATTGGTATGTACGAGATTCCCAAAGGCAGAGTTTGTCACAATTTTTTTTTAATTTTTTAAAGTTTATTTATTTTTAAGAGAGAGAGAGAGAGACAGAGAGCAGGGAGGGGCAGAGAGAGAGAGAGGGAGATAATCCCAGGCAGGCTTTGTATCATCAGCATAGAACCTGACAAGGGGCTTGAGCCCACAAACTGTGAGATCATGACCTGAGCCAAAATCAAGGGCCAGACATTTAACTAACTGAGCCACACAGGCACCCTATGTCACTTACTATTTTTAATCTTCATCACCACATGTAAGTTCTGTCAAGTGGAGGCATGTCATGTAGTAGTTTAGCATACTGGCCTGGAGTGTCACATACCTGGTTTCAAATCCCAGCTCTTCCCCTGACTAATTGCTTGGTTTTGTGCAAGTTATTTGAGCTTTCTAAGTTGACTCACCTATAAAATGGGGATAACAGTGCCCACTTTAGAGGACTGTTGTGAAGGTAAATTAGAAGCTGGAGACAGGAGTCATCACCACTCGGTAATCAATGAATGCTAAAAGAATAACGGAACATGTTCAAGCTTCTTCTACCATAATAATAAAAACAAATAATTCACAAATGAAACATGCAGGGTCATTTAAGGCTAACAGGAAGCACATATTTCAAGGAATTATAAACATGTGCACATGCGCACACATTATTTCACAGCCTCTCTTTTGGTCAGAGTCTAGGAAAACAAACTAATGGGAAAGACTAGTTTTCTGTGACCACTCCACATGATCTCACAGGTAACAATAAAGCTAGCAGAACCTACCCTACAAGCATGGTGAATATGGGTCTCTGGATCTAGACATACAAAGATAATTCTCCTGTGTCTTGAGAAAATAGCCTATGCAGCTCTCAAGTGTGCTACCTGGTCAGAGAGCTGTGCTTTAGGAAACAAAGATATATTATTTTTTCCACAAAAGTGGACTTTAGTTACTAGGAAAGGAGCCACTGAGTTGAGTGAGGATGTTAACCAGCTCCAAACATCTCTGCTGAGTCAACCAACTGACCAATAGGGACTACAGAAAAGGTTGGGTTGGTTTGAACATATGTTTATTTCTATAACATGATAAAATTTCTGATTTAGAAATTGGCATAGATGCATACAGTATGGTCATAGCCTATATGATTTGGGACAATTTGAGTGCTCAAATAATAGCAAATTAGGATTAAAAATATGCTTGGTGATGAATTAAGGATGGGGAGATTCTTAAGATATTTGGAAAAAGGAAGAAAAAATGAGTGAATTCTAGTTCTAATTTTACCAAATAGGGCAGGGATAATTGCACAGTAAAATCACATCTTCATTTGTTATCTTCATTTGTTTTCTTTCTTCAGCCTCTAAGATATAAATTTTGGAGTCTGCAGAAGCACATTCTTCCACTCTTGAAGACAAAGAGATTCAACCACATCATGGAACAAAATTTTTGAGTGGCCACTAAGAAATTACTGCAGAAGGTGGAGTGGTAACCAGCTCCCCTGTCCTAATTCTGAATCCTCTTGGGGCCTCAAGGTAGGGGAAGAGAGGCTTGGATTAAGAACCAGGTGACCTAGGCCCCAAGCTACTGCCTAGTGGGGTGTTCCTGTAGGACCTTGGACAATTCAGGCCAAGGCTGAGTCTCAATCCACCTTCTAGAAAATGAAGGGCTTTGGGGCATTATCAGAGTTTCTCAACTAGGCTCCTATAGCCCTAAAGTTAAAAAAAAAATCCCTCAGGAATAGGCAGTAAGGAGCTTTGGGCCTCATCCCAGCCACCCGCCTACCTCGCTGCCATCTCAACATGACAGCTCTACATTTATATTTTGTAATGGGCTTCCAGGTAAGATTGTGTGAAACAAACAAACAAAAAATTATAGCTAAATATTTAAGAAAAGTCCAGTCTAGAAAATTGTGAATAAGAACAAACACTTATCTAGTACTTACCACATGCAAGACTCTTTTCTAAGTATTTTACGTACATCATATCATTTCAACCACTCCTATAAGTAATATTATTATTTCCATTTTAGAGTTGGAGAAACTGAGCTATTAAGCAACTTTATAAAGTTTCTAAGTGGTAGAGCTGGGATATGAACCAAGATACTCTGGTTACATGATTGTTATTCTTAATGCCAGTGCAATATTACTTCTCACTAGTACCTTTCTTTATCAAAGATTCCATGATTCTAATATTAAAACTTGGTTTCACCTTTAAATATAAACCTTGTCTCATAAAACTAATTTTGGCATCCAAAACATTCTCCATTAGAGCTTTCTTTGAGCAAGAATTCAGGCTTATTGCCCTTTAGCTAAAGGTGGGCAAGAAAATGACTTTGGATTCCCTTTGTAGGAAGTATATTTTTGAAAGACAATGGGGATTAATTTTCCTTCTTCACTCTTTCCTTCCTTCCTTTCACATTTACTGACAATCTGCCATGGGCCAGAACCAAATTAAGCAGTGGAGATCAGGGAATTCAAGTCACAGTTCCTGACACAAAGAACTTCGGAGTCTAGAGTGAAATGAAAATTTATAATTCACAGAGTAAGTCCTGAAGCAGCCATAGGCCAGGATGACACTCCAAAAGAGAAGATACAAAAGAATCTTAGAGAAATCACCTTTACATATTTGAGGGTGGTCATAGGAGGATTTAGCCAGATAGTTAAAGGAGGAAAGGACAAATCTGGCATTTGTTGAAAGTACATATTCAAAGGCATGCAGATGAGAGATACACATTTCTAGCCTTTAAGATTGTTGGTGTGGCTAGAAGTTATCAAGTATCTGAGGTATTAATGGAGATAACTCAAGAGAAGAGTAAGGACATGGTAAGAGAATACCTTATATACTAAGGAGCTTGGATTTTGTCTTTAAGAAAGTAGGGAGTCTCATAAATTATAGTATGGACTTAGCAAAGGACAACAGGAGCTAGGAGTAGAAAGAATGAACAGTATTTCTATTCCAATAGAAATATTCTATTCCAAATAATCAACAGTAACTGAGTACCTATAAATCAAGGCTAAGAATTGGTAGGAGTCAGTCATGCTCACTAGGGTCATTTTACATAGTAGCTCTTTAGAACTGCCTAGAGGACAGATATAGGACCCTAGACATGGATGACCCCATGAAAGATAGACTACTGGAATATGTCATATGTGCTGACCAGGAGGCAAACTGACATCTAAGCTAAGAAATATCATTCCATTTTACCTGGCACTTAAGCCCTTACTGTTCACATAATAAATGTACCACTTGCCCCTTCAGTATTTAAATCCCTTTGCAAATACCTGGGTCCCAATCACTCTTTATAATCTGGTCAAAATAGAATCCACTCTCCAAGTTTAAGGTCCAATAAAAAAACTAGAATGTTCGTTAGGTTTTCCCCAAATTAATTATATTAGCCATTAGTATTTGGAAAAAAAAAATAGTGAGCACAGCCAAGAAAAGGTACAAATCTCCACTAGTCCTGGTGAAAAAGGAAAGGAAGTTAACTATTATTGATCACTCACTGCAGACATAGATTCTCTCTAGAGATTATGTCCCTTAATCCTCAGGGCAAGGTGCCGAGGTAGGTATTCTTTTCATTTTACAGTTGAGAAAACTGTGCTGCCAAGAACTAAATATCACTCAACAAGTAGGTCCTGAAGGGATCCAAGCCCAGGTCTGCTTGACTACAAAGCCTATACTACTACTCTGTGTACAGAGCTTATTTTAAAAGATAGGAAAATGTTAAAGAAATTATGTGTGAGAATGTGCATGGATGTGTAGAAAATTCCAGCACTCTTATTTGGATACCAGTACTGATTAAATCACTTATAACACTGCAGAGTTACTTTAGGTGACCACACCTATAGAGCATTTTTAGCAGCTTTCTGTTCTCCATCATTTTCTAGCTAAAGCTTTTAGGTTGGGCTGTCAGATTCCATCATGTGTCCTAAGCAGTTAAGACACATGCTTAGGATGTTCTTATCATGCAAACTGGACTAATCTGCTCTTCTTGTATTTGGCTTGGTTGTCTGTATCTTCTGCTGGGTGATATGATTCAATAAGCTTGGCTTGTAAAAAAATTGAGTTAGATTCCAGAAATCATGAGTTGATTTCAAAAAATTATACTTCCACCTTTCCTCAAATACCTCCAAGGATTTGGGCCTGGTATGAGAGAAATTCGCACCTGCATAGTGTGAGGAGCAGCACATGCTTAGTATGGGGAAAGACATCATGCAAAGTGTGGCATACCCGTGAGCACAACTGAACACAAACACAGCCTTCTTATTAGCATGTTTCAAATATTTAGCAAAATTAAGACTACATTTACATGCATACCGTCTGAAAGAAAGTACCTTCTGATATGAATGAACCTTGAAATTGTAAGAAGCCTAAGGCAAAGTTCTTCACCTGCCTTGCACAGTTTGTGTTTAATCATCTTGAAGATCTCAGAAATCCAAGGGGACACAATAAAACAAGAGCTCACATGCTAGCACCTGTAGTCGGAAAACAGGCAATTATGATGGCAATGAGCTCAAAGTTCCCCAGGAGAGCTAGCACTTGTCACTGTAGGTGTAGAAGGAAATATTTGGGGTTTGTTTTGAGTGTTCTTTTGCTTTGATATGATTGTTTTCATAGCAGAGTTGTATAAAGAGGTAATTATATCCATTCATTTGTCAATGAACATTTGGGACATTTCCATATCTTGGCTAACATGAATAGTGCTGCAATGAACACGGGGGTGCAAATGCCTCTTCAAGATCCTGATTTCAATTCCTGAAGTAGTATTCCTACATCATATGGTGGTTCTATTTTTAATTTTTTGGGAAACTTCATAGTTTTTTCCATAGTGGCTTAACCACTTTGCATTCTCCCCAACAGTTGCCCCACAACCTTGCCAACACTTAAAAAAATAACAGCCATCCTAATAGATATGAGTTGGTATCTCATAGTTTTGATTTGCATTTTCCTGATAATTAATGATGTTGAGAATCTTCTCATACACCTGTTCACCATTTATAAGTTTTCTTTGGAGAAATGTTTGTTGAAGTCCTTTGTCTAGCTTTTAATAAGGTTGTTTTTTGTTTTTTAGGGTGTTCTGCTATTGAGTTGTAAGCGTTCCATCATCAGATGAATGAATAAAGATACATACAATGGAATATTATTTATCCTTAAAAAAGAAGAAAATCTTGCTATTTAAAATAACTTGGATGATCTTGGAGAACATGGTAAATGAAATAAGCTAATCACAGAAGGATAGACAATGCATGATTCCACTTATATGAAGTATCTAAAATAGTCAAACTCATAGAAACAGAGAGCAGATTGGTGGTTGGCAGGGGCTAGTGGGTAGGGGAAATGATGATGGTATCATGGGTGTCAAACTGTACTCATTAAATATGTGTAGTTCTTTGTGTATCAATTATATCCCAATAAAGCTGATTCTTTTACAAAGAGGTAGTAATAACAATAGCTTACAAAGAATATCCAACTCAAATTCTCCTTGAAATAGCAGATTATAAATAAATAAAATGTAAAGTATACTGATTAACTCATTTAACCCTCAAAACAAACTTGCTGGGAGTAATTATCCTTATTTAAATGATAAGAACCCTAAAGTTTGGAGAAGACATGTGATTTGCCAAAAGCCAAGGCTAAGATTAGAATTTGGATCTTTCAACTGCAAATATTCCATTCTACTGTAGTCAAGTGCACATAGTACCTGGCACATAGTAATTACACACAGAAGTGTCCCTGGTTGTTATCAGGTCTTGCAGTCCATCATCATGGATTAACTGCTTCTAGAAAAGCAAAGCTGGATGAACCCTTAAGGACCATCCACACCATCTCCTCATTTTACAGGTAGAAGACAGGGTGGTGTTAGGGTACAGAGTATCAAGCAGGGCCTGTTCACACAATCTTCTCAAGGTTAAGGCAATAGAAGAGCAGGAGTAATCAGAGAGCAGTAGACACTGTTGGTTGACCAGTGAAAAGTCATTCCCAACCTCCCTCCTTTTCTTCTGGCATTTTTCCTTACAAAACCTGCACAAACCAGAAACTCAATTCCCTAGCCTCCCTTGAAGGTAGGGATGCCATGTGAGTCTATCCTGGCCAGTGATATACAGGAGAAGATCTGCTAGAGAGGTTTGGGGGAAAATATTCTCTCTGTATTAAAAGGAGAGAGGCACACTGAAACCCGTTATTTCTGACTTGGAAAATGATGGAAAAAATCATGTGAGGACATGATGCCTGGATCTTAGACAGCCATTTTGCTACCCTGAGGGAAAGGCAAATAGAATTGCTGACAACCTAACCTATCACCCTCACCTCAGGAAACTAATGAACCATTTTCAGAACCATCTAACTCCAGATTTTTTGTTACTTCAACAATATGCCTCCTTAGGTTTTAAGCCATTATTAATTGGGTTTCTCAATATCTGCAGTCTAATGCATGCTAACTGATGTAGAGTAGAAATCAGCAAACATATGCCCTCCTTTCCTTTCCTCTCTTTCAATGTCTTGGAGGGATCTAGCATTCTGGAAATAGCCCTACTAGATCATGAATTTAATTAGAGCAAGGATGGTGTCTTTTTTTGTCACTGCTGTATTCCTACACCTAGCAAAGTGCCTCATACATAGTAGTGCTTAATAATATGTGCTGATTAATTATAATTAATTAATTAATCTCTCCACAAATATTCATTGTGCACTCCTATTATATGTGAGGCACTAAGATAGATGCTGGTGATAAAGAGATAAATAAGACATGCACTCTACCTTTAATATGCTGGTAGTTCAAGTAAGGGAGGCAGATTAGACACAAAATTATGAAGCAATGTGAGAAGTGCTATAACTGTTATAGGACCATGAGAAGTAGAGTTACCAATGCTGTAATGAAGACAGGATGGGGATGGAGTCATCTCTCCTCATAGATTCTGCCCTTAATTTTCCTGGTGTTCAGTTTAAATAGAAAATACTTATTCAACACCTACTCTGTGCATGACATTATTCTTGGTAATAATTAGTAATCATTATAAAAGTAGATAAGCTTTACAGTGCTTATAATGCACCTGTTTCTGTTTTTTGGGACTTACATATATTTATTTATTTATTCTCCACAAAACATGATGAGGTAGGTACTATTATTTTTCCCATTTTACATATGGGGAGACTGAGACAGAGAAAAATGAAGTTGGGGCACTTGGCTGGCTCAGTTTGGTACAGTGTGTGACCCTTGATCTCGAGATCATGAGTTCGAGCCCCATGCTGGGTGTGGAGTCTACTTAAATTAAAAAATTAAAAAAAAAAAAAAAGAAAAATGAAGTTAATTTACACAGAGAGTAAGTGGCAGAGCCAGAACTGAATCCAGACCGTCTGGCTACAGAGATCAGGTATTAGCCAGTATATGGAAGATATGTTCACTGTTCTGTAAATATTTCCAATCATTTGAGAGAAATGGAAATAGATGCTTTCATCACTACCCTGGTTCCTGCATTTGATTTGCACACACATTTTGCTGGATTTTAATTCTAGCCAAGAACATAGCACCGACATGTTCTCTCCTCCTCAAGCAGTCACCCCTTTCGTACAGAGCATACAAATAACTTAAACCATGACAATATCAATTTCCATCTTTATTTTAAATGTAGTCAACAAAGGACCAAGCGTTGAGGATGGGCTGAGAAAGTCTTCTCTGTCTGTGGAAAATGAGTTTAAAGACACTTTCCACTAAGGACATTTTTTCCTTACAAAATTCTAGAAATGTGAAGTCTAATTACTTAGCTGTGCCAGATATGCCTTTTCAGCTTCTGCTAGACTTAGCTCAACACTAACTGTGCTTACCCTTGCATACACAATGAATCTCATTAATTCCTTCTTCCTTCCAAGCTCACAGAAGGAAAATGGAAACAAAACTGGGGGCAAATTCTCCTCTTTTTAATGTGTCTGTTTTAGAAACCTCCCTTCAAATCTGGCTCTTTCCACTCACACAAGGGACCAGCTGGACAAGTGAGGTAGGAACTTACAGAAATTCTGTGACTAACGTTGTTTCTTCTGTGACAAGTCTCAAGAAAGAGTACTCACTGAGGAGGTTTGCAAGGAAATAAAGTAGGAAACAGAGCCATGGATGCATCTACTCCCTTCCCTGACATCCATTCCATTATCAATATCAGCACTGTACTATCTTAGATGCCACAGCAGATACAATGTACTGATAATATCCTCAGAATTACACGCACCTTCTCTGGTATGTATAGCAGAATAACATGGCATATACTTCATTATTTCCCACCTAACGAATTTCAGATCATCTAAGGATATTAACTATCTCCAAGGTGAGATTCCCCAAACTTCTTTTTAAAAATTTTTTTAACATTTATTTAAAAAAATGTTAATGTTTATTCATTTTTGAGAGAGAGAGAGAGAGATAGAATGTGAGTGGGGGAGGGGCAGAGAGAGATACACACATACACACACAGAATCCAAAGCAGGCTCCTGGCTCTGAGCTGTCAGCACAGAGCCTGACGCTGGGCTCAAACCCACGAACCGCAAATTCATGACCTGAGCTGAAGTTGGATACTTAACCAACTGAGCCACACAGGCACCCAATATTTATTTTGGAGAGACACAGAGAAAGAGAGGGAGGGAAAGAGCATGGGGGAAGGGCACAGAGAGGGAGACAGATGATCTGAAGCATGTTCTGCACTGTGAGTGTGCAGAGCTGGATGCAGAGCTCCAACTTATGAACCAGGAGATCATGACCTGAGCTGAAACCAAGAGCCAGCTGCTTAACCAACTGAGCCACTCAGGAGCCCCAAGATTCCCCAAACTTTTTAACTGTATCCACCTCAACATCTAGCTGCCAGTGATAGTTTTAAAAGACGTCTATAAATTCTTTGATACTTCTCTCTTCAAAAGGTAGAGCCCAATTCCTTTCTCCCTACATGTAGGGACCATTTAAGGACTCACTTCCAATGAATAGAATGTGGTAGATGTGAAGGTATGCAACTTACAAGTCTGAAGGATTGCAAGTCTAAAGGACTAAAGGATTTGTGACTCCCTCTTTTCTCTCCCTTGCTCTCCCAATCTCTCTCTCTCTCTCTCCTGGATCATCTGCTCTGAAGAAGCCAGTTGCCATGTTGTGAGGGCACTTAAGCAGCCCTATGAAGAGGTACATGTGGAGTTCCTAAGAGTCCTGCCAATAACCAGCACTAAATCTCCAGGTTTGAGGGTGAGCCATTTGGAGCGGGGTCCTCTAGACCTAGGTAAGCCTTCAGTCCCAGCCAACACACTGACTACTATATCACGGAGACCCTGTGTCAGAACCACTCAGCCAAGCTACTCTTAGGTTCCTGATCCACAGAAACTGTGTGAGATAGCAAATGCTTATTGTTTTAAGCTACAGCCTTTTAGAATAATTTGCTTTGCAAAAACAGATAATTAACCTACTAACAGAATAGAAAGGTAGGTGACCTACAAAGGAATGACATCAGCCTGGCAGACTTCTCATTAGCAACAGTAATGCCTGAAGATAATACAGTATCTTGAAAGGCTAAAGGAAAAGTCACTGCTTTTACTTACCCTTTCCCAATGTTAACTCCTCCACCTACTTTTGAGTCCCATCTTTTCTGTCTCTTCCTGACTTTGCTCCATCTATTACTGCCATTTGCATTTCAATGTCTCTTTCTCTCTCTATGACTTCTTGCCTACAAACATACAAAGATCTCTTCTAACCTAAAACAACAAAACAACCACCAACAAATTAAACTCTTTATTTGGTCTGGCTTTCCTTTCATTTTTTTGCCTGTTCCCCTCCCCCCAACCTTTCCTCCTCTTCCGCCTCAGCTACCTCTACCTTTCATAGCCACTCCCTTTTAAACTCTACCCTGCCCACTACATGCTGACACCACTCTCCCAAGCATCACCAAAGACTTCCTAATTGTCAAATGCAAATACAATGGCCTCTCAGACTTCATCTTCCATGACCTTAGGAGGCACCAAAATTAGAAAACAGCTCCTTGGTCCAGGGCCCCTCTGCCCCTGCACGTACTATGCTCATAGTTCAGTCAAGTCAGCTCTGTCCATTCGCTCCTGGTCCTATCTCCTTAAGTGGTTCTTCTTTCTGATGCTGTTTTGCTTTGTTTTCCTCTCTCTCCTATTTCTCAAACTCATTAAAAACCTCTCCACAGGAGATGTTCAACATATACTTCAAATTAGTCTTAGAAGTCCCGGCCCTAAGGTAGACTTTTCTCCTTAGGGCTTTGGCTTCAATGCCTACTTACCTTTCTAGCTTTGAGTTCCCTCTTCATTTTTAGAATCTCAAGATATCCTTTGCTTGCCTGGAGCATTGCTCTCTATCTCTGTATTTCTTCTCTGTATTTCTCAGTAACATTTATTGTTATACATTTATTGTTATTGAACAATAAATGTGTTATTGTTTGGGGGGCATTTCTGTATATTGTGGGGGTACAGGGATAAGGACCCTCCTGAGTGGCTCCACTACAGAAGTCTACTCTATTACAGAAGACTATTCTTAGTCTATCTTGTAATTTAGACATATGTCTACTTGATTTATTCCTGCCACTCTATAGAAATTCCCTGAGGGCAGTGCTCTATTTTATTTTCTTGGTAGTTTCTGATCTGGGGCTTTCATCCCAGCAGTGCTTAAATGGATAGAAAAAAAAAATCAAATATTAAGCATCTTAATTTCCTTTTTGAACAAACTTATCAAGCCTAATAACTGTTTATTTCCCCCTTTTATTTTTATTTTTTTTCTATTCAATACCCTAAGGAGCTTACAGTGCCCTCAATGTGCACAACAATGTCCTGGGAATCCAGAGCAAGCTGTGTGCATAGAATCAGAGCGGAATGTAGCCTCAGGAAGAATTCTTTTTTGTCTGGTATAATCACTAGTTCTGATGACTTTCCTGGCTCCTGGTTTTACAAATGTAGGTTGTATCTAAAATTAAAGTAGATTACTCCATTTTTATAAATCATAAATGTGAAATGACAGAAAAATTTCCACAGGCTTAGGCTTTTTCCCATTGGAAAATAAGAACTTAAACTGAACTTGATTAGTGGTTAATATCTGGATATAGACAACTAGAACTCATATGCAGTACTGTTGTTTTAAAAAATCACAGCAAAATTCTCATTTCTAATCACACACACATGAAGGAATAGATATCACTTCTTTTTTTTATATTTAAAATTTCAGGGTCATTTCACCCATGCTCTCTCTTCTAACCAATTTCAATTGTTTTTTCTTTGAATTGAGAAACAAACAAACCCAGAGTAACCACCTTAATAGCCTTTCTTGGTACCATATTAGAAAACATTTAGTAATTTTTCCTTCTTAGGGTTCTTACACAGATCTCCCAGGAGCAATTGCATCATTGATATTCATGAGCAACCACTGTGACAGTTTAGTAAACAAACATGATGATAAATCCATCTTTCCTGTCATATGTGACAAAAAAAAAAATCGTCAGAGTCTTTATTTATGCAATTTAGATCTCCAGGCTTAAAGTATGTGGTAATTTTATTTCACAAAGGCCCCAGGCAGCAAAGTATTTATTTTACACTCCTGGACCTCATCAAGGGAATGGCATAACCTGTTCTTGTGTTTATCTTTCTGCAAATGGGCAACATAATATGGAGACGCCACCTGCTTCATGGTGGGGAGGAAGGGTGGGAAAGCAGGAGGAGAGAGGTAGAGGATTAATTAGTTAATATCTATGAAGTACTTTACAGATGGAGAGTGATATGCAACTGTGAATTTTAATTATGGTTCCCTGCCCTCCTTGGCAGATACAAATAGGATAATTTCTTAGAATGAGAAGCAATGGTCTCACTTATCACTCAGATGCTTTAATTTCGGAGAGGAAAGTTCTCTGTGGGTTTTTGTGGTGATGGGGATATTTATACCTCACTCCACCTCTCTGCGGGGGAGATAAGGACAGGTGTTGAGGACATGTAATTGCATTCTTCGTGGCCCCAGAAAGGGAGGGCCCTATGGAAGCTGCTTTATAGCCCTCTTATGAAATCATCAAGAGTTTATGACTATCGCTGGATTCTCTCACCATCATGTGTTCTCTTCTTGATGATGCTTATGTATGTTTTCCTTGCCAGAGAACAAAGTTCATTTACAGAAAAGTATTAGAACCTGAAATTCTATTCCTAGGTATATAAGTAACAAATGTCTATATATTTCCACTGTAAGCCCATGCAATAGAATTTGTTCATGGGAGCATTATTTGCAATAGCCTCATACTGGAAACTGTCCAAATTCCCATTAAGAGCTGAAATGGTACGTAAACTGTGGGATATTCACAGTGCACTACTATACAGCAGTGAGGATGAATGATGTGTAATTAAATCCAAGGAAAAAATATCTATCACCAACATAAGAAAATGAAAGAAGCCAACACAGAAGATACATACCATATGATTCCATTGATGTAAAGAGAAAAAAAAAAAAGCACAGAAATGCAGGGAGAAATAATCCATTTTACTGCTAGTCAAGATAGTGATTAACCCTTGAGGGGTGTCTAGTGATTTGATGAGATCACAAGAGGATGTTTCTGAGTTTCTGACAGTATTCTATTTCTGAATTTGGGCGTTGTTAACACAGGTGTGTTCAGGTTGTAAAAATTTATTGAGCTGTAAGCTTATATAAGTTTAAGCCCCCCTTTTAATGTTTATTTATTTATTTTGAGAGAGAGACAGAGAGTGAGCAGGGGAGGGGCAGAGAGAAGGAGACAGAGAATCCCAAGTAGGTTCCACACTGTCAGCACAGAGCCTGATGTGGGGTTTGAACTCATGAACTGTGAGATCATGACCTGAGCTGAAATCGAGTCAGAGACTTAACCAACTGAGCCACCCAAGCACCCATAAGCCCTTTTTAAAGAAAAATCTCAATACAATCTTTTTAAAAGAATAGTACTAATTAATCCCCTAGTATTAGGTTAGTTGGATTTAAAGGCACCAGGTGTTCCTTTTTTCTGGCCTATACCTTCTTAGCATAGAAAGCATTTGCTGGATGTATCTGGAAAAGCGGATAAAAACTAGGAGGTTTTTTTTGTTTTTTGTTTTTTGTTTTTGTTTTTGTTTTTTGTTTATTGTTTTGTTTTGTTTTTTGCAAAACCAATAAGAATTTTCCAAAAAAACTCTAAGTCAGAGGATAAATAGGTAACGTGCTCCCACTCTTTCCATTCCCTACCTTGCAATCCAACAACGAAATTGAGGACAGCTTAGATTTCTACTTGGCATATTACTATTTACACATGCTAAATTGAGAGCCATACCAGATGAAACCTCTATGGAGTGTTGTCCCTTATGGAGAAAATGCTGAAAATGATCCTATGGTTTAAATTCAGCAACTGAATAACAAAATATAATGCAACTCTCACCTAAATATATGGCATTGTCTCTCAGAAGAGAACTGGCATTGGAAAATTTTGTCTTCATTTAATTTACTTTCTAGCACAAGCCCTCTCCGAAGTATAGTGCTGATATAATTGCACCATGGTTTAATAGTGCCCTTGAAGGGCTTGAGAGAAACATACAGTAGGCTCAATGTGACTTTAATTACTGGTAGTAGCTGGTAGTAAGTTAAGAATTCCTTGTAAAAGCTGAATCCAATAAATGAACTAGTGTATCTAATTTATTTATTTTGCAGTTATATACCTCAATTCCAAACTCCAGTGGTTAAGAGCAATAGACAGAGTCAATTTCTGTAACTGAGAGATATAAGAATATGCTCATGTCCTTTTCTGTTGGTTCTTTTCTAGATCAAAAAGACCTGACAGGGTATCATTAGACATATCCAATAACACATTGCTTAAGCATGTGTCACATTTCAACCAATATTTTTAAAAAGAATTTGACTTCAATGGTTCTCCTTTTTTATAGTGTAAAGTCATGGATTCAGAGAATAAAGAAACAATGAAACTACAGAATCATATGAGGAACTGATCCCAGGAGTGTGTGACAGTCTTCACAATACCCCAGGATTCGTGTTGTTAGTATCACTCATCCAAGTAATAGTTCTTCAAATAGTTGAAGTTCTCAAACTTCAGGTATAGTTCTAGACCTCCATGATACAGTAATAAACAGGGCAGACTAAAATTCCCGCCGTTTTGAAGCATACATTCCGGCAGGTAAGACATACAATGAACAATAAATTCAGTAAACAAGTGTATATAGCATGCTAGAAGGTGACAAATTCTATAGGAGAAAAAACAGCAGGGAAGGGGGCAGGTTGTAATTTTCAACAGACTGTCCAGATCTCAGGGCTTACTGAAAGGTAAGGCTCGTCCTTAATGGATATTGGGGGACCTCAATAAGGTGAGACTCTTAGATTGATAGGCTCTCTTTCTCAGCATCAGGCAGGCTTGCCTTAAGAAATGGCCTGAATCTACTACATAAACAAATAATTGTTTATATATAAAAGTTGCATACCATATTGTCAGGATGATATGGCCTTGTGTGATCTTCAAAGCAGGTGTTACCAATTGCCCATCACGGCCACAGAAATGTCTCTATAAAGATTCTCAGGAACCAAAAGAATCAACTTGTTTCCTGGGGTTATCAAATTGAACCAATTACATTTAAAGGACATCTGCCAAAAATAATGATCTCCATTTCTGGGTGGTTGATAATTATGCCATTTTTTTCCAGTAATAGTGAGATAGCAGGACAAACTGTCTTTTGAGACCTCTTCTAGTTCTGAATAATCAGATCAAATCATCCATGAAGAAGAAATTTCCCTCCTATTCTCAATGGCCTAAATGGCAATCATCCACAAGTATTCACATCATTAACTTATGAATTAAAATAGGGAGGGACAGACGATGCAACTCTAAGGTCACAATCTAGCCTGTACCTAACTTTCTCACCTTTCTTCTTTGTCACACCATTTCTTCATCTAGTGCCTGATGCTTCGCCCTAAAGAGACTATTAATATTTTTTTCAGACCCTTTCATGTTTTTACACTGCTCCTTTGTTCTAGCTATCCCCATGCCAAAAAGATCTCCCTTCATCCCTAAATCCTATCCTCATTAAAAAAATAAATAATAAAGTCCCATGACAATTTTCCTCTGAACTCCCACCTTCCCAGCCATTTCTCTCTCTCTCTCTCTCTCTCTCTCTGCTTCCCAAAGCATTCATACAGTGTTTGCACTATTTCTTGGCACCGGCCACAGACTGCCTTGTACAGTTAATTATGTATTATGTTTTATGTCTGTGCCCTATTTTCCTGGTGATATTGTAAGACTCTTAGATCTTTGCATTTCTGAGTCTTAGCTCAGATTCCTTATTAGGTGCTTAATAAATGTTGGGTGTAACATAAGGTAATAAAAATGGCACTAGTAGAAATAACCAGTTTTCAGATAAGTGGGAATCCTAGTCCTTCTTCAAATGGTCTTTAAGTGGTCTGTGAACTGAGACACTGAGAGGTTCTAGTTGTCCATTCATGTCACCAACTTCCCCATTCACAGGCAATGACAATTACACTGTAACTACAGCCTGGTTGACAGCATTTATAAAGTATCACTGATATTAAGCCACAGAGCATTTTCAGAGATGTGGAAATGTGGAGAATATGCTCCTAAATTATATAAAATACTGTAGGAGAAGAGAGTGAGGGAAAGTAACAACCATTCATTTACAGTCATGAAAGTCACACATGTAAAAGTACTATCTACTGTGAGCCAGGCCCTGTGTGAGGTGCTTCACACACAGTACCTCTAATCCTCAGACCAGCCCTGCAACTCAGGTTCCATGTGTCCAGAGGAAAAAATTATAGTGAAATGAACTGACCACACTCAAGATCACTCAGCCACTAAGAGGCATGATGAGTGTTTCTACTCAGGTTTGTGGTGTTCTCTCCACGTCAGTATGTTTCCTTATCTCCACAGTATAAGTTGCTCCAGTGGTCACCTCGTGTTTTTGCTTGTTCCCAGACATATGAGAAGAGGACTAGATGTCACAAAATGGTGAATACATATGTTTCATCATCTCCTTGATGAAGCTTCCTTGGCGAGGAAACTAAGGCCCACAGATTTACATAACATGCTCAAATTCACACAGTATATAAAGGACAAAGCCCTGAGACAAACTGAATTTCAGTGAGCTCCAAAACCTTGTTCTTTCTATTGCGTAAGAGCTGCAACTCTTTTTAAAAAAATTTTTAATGTTTATTTATTTTTGAAGGAGAGAGAGACAGAGTGTGAGTGGGGGAGGGGCAGAGAGAGAGGGAGACAGAATCTGAAGCAGGCTCCAGGCTCTGAGCTGTTTGCACAGAGCCTGACGCAGGGCTCGAACTCACAAACTGCGAGATCATGACCTGAGCCGAAGTCGGACACTCAACCGACTTAGCCACCCAGGCACCCCAAAAGAGCTGCAACTCTTACGAAGAGAAATGCAGTGTTGGTGGCCATTGAGTCCTACTTCCCTTAGGCCTTTATGCTCTTACTATGTCCTGGAACCCTATATGGGCTCCCAGTCGTTCATCGAAATTTTCCAGGTCAGACATGCTGAGCAAATGAAGTCTGACTTTGAGGATATAATTTCTTACATTTAAAAATGAGAAAGAAAGAAAGAAGAAAGAAAGAAAGAAAGAAAGAAAGAAAGAAAGAAAGAAAGAAAGAAAGATAGAAAGAAAGAAGAAAGAAAGAGTGAGAGAGAGAGAAAGAAAAAGAGAAAGAAAAGAAGAAAAAGCTCTATATCTCAAAACATACATAATGATGGTAATAGTCAATACTTTGTATAATTTGAAGGCAAAACACTACAAGCCAGTTAATAAAATTTAGAAGCTAATAAATATCAAATTCCTATAATAGTCTTTCAAAAAGATGTATTACTCTAGAAGAGGCTGAAAACATTCTCATCTTTAAAATAAAATCAAGACCTGGCACAGATACTTTAGAAGCAAGTTTTTATGACAATTTCCAGCAAAATTTAAAGTGCACTGTCCTTCAGCATACCAATTCTACCTCTAGGAGTTTATTCTTTGGATCAATGTGCCAAGTATGGAAAGATATCTGTCTATATATGTTCTACGTAGTGTTGTTTGTCTTGCAAAAAAACTAGAAACAATATAAATGCTTGTCTATAGAGAATGAATTGAATAAATTGAGTACACTCACATACAATGGAATATTTTTCAGTAGTTAAAATAAAAGGAGGTAGGTCCTTATATGCCACTATGGAAAGAGCTACAAGACATAGGGATCAGTTACCTATTGTCATAATAAAATTGCATAACTAATAATCACCAATTTCAGTGGCTATGGAAAAAGTGTTCATTCCCTAAGCATTTGGTGTCAGATGGGGAGAAGAGAGGTAGCCAGAAGTCTTTACTGCTCTTAGTTGGGCATACTCACATATCTAAGGGTTGCCAGGCTGTTGGGTGGTCCAGACTGGACCTAGGCTAGGGAGTCTGGGACAACTCATCTCTGCTTCCTGTGTCCCTCATCACCCAGTAGCCAAACCAAATCACATAGATGAGTCTAGTGTCAAGACATAGGGCAGATCAACTACCTATGGCAGGAGAGCACTGCAAAGTTACAGGAAGGAGTGAAGCATTGGGGCCATCATTGCAATCTGCCACACAATATAAGTTGAGGAATCATATTTATTGACCCCATTACTACCCAGCCATCTATTTACTTAAGCATTAGCATATATAGATGTATGTTTACATTTACCTAGAACATTTTTAGAAGGATGCCAAGGAAATTACAATAGTGATTATCTTTTGGGGTGTAGGTTTGTGGATGTGGGTGGGATAGATATTTAAATCCATTTCTCAATCTCTAGAACTGTATGTAATTAGTAAGCTTATCATAAAAAATTAATTTAAAAAACTTTAAATGTCTATTTTACTGAGATATCTAAGCTTCTGTGAGACTCAGAGTGACTCTTCATAATTCGGTGACTTTGAATTCCAAATTCTTTCTGTCAAATGGTCTCCCAAGATTTGAATGTATCCTCCAGATCCTTCTGTTAATGACTTGGGCCCCAGCTTGGGGAGAGCTACTCTGCTGGAGGGATAGCTCATTAGTGAGGAGGATAAATGACCCCCGGGCTTGTCTTGAACAAATTCTGCCAAATGAAGTGGACCAAAGGGATTGAAATATGACACATGTAATAGCCAGTCCAGGAGAAGCTCTTTTGGCCTGAAATCCAATATCCAACCTCTGTTCATTTTCAGCCACATTACAGATTGAAGTTGGCTAGAATCATCACAGAATTTATATTTCTCAAACATGACTGTCTGGCTGCATCTTTCGGTCAGGAATCCACATTTGTCTTGTACAAAGCTGAAGACTGCTTTCCCTAGAGGGAGTGATGGCACTAATCATAGGTGATTAGATAGATCATTTTGTCTTATGAAACCTCAGGTGTGTTATTAGTATCCTGTGATTGTTATATAATTTAATGCCCTGCTCAGGAGCCCCATGTAGCCACACCATATGCATGTGTTGGATGCCAAGAAGTTGTGCAATTAATGGCTTCCTATTTTCATTGGATTCTTCTATAACAAAAATATTAAATCAAAATTTTAAATGTGGAAATCAATCCAAATGTAAAATTTATTCAGGTATGTTGATGAATTATTGAATGTTTGGGGGACGAGAAATTGAAAAAAAGTCCAATTGAATGAACAAATAATATTTATAGATTTTCTTCTAGTAGAGTAAAACAGTTCAAGAATTATAGGCAACAAAATGCAACTTTGCTTATTTATTCCTTCAACAAGTATTTAAAAGGCTTTTATGTGCTCGACACTGTTCTAGGCCTTGGGGATACCACAGTAGAAATATAGAGATACCTATGTCATAAAGCTGATATTTTCCTGGGTAAAAATAGACAATAAACAAGAAACTAAATAAACAGATAATTTAAATAATTTCAGATAGTGATAAATGCTGTGAATAAAATTAGGGTAATAGGATGGACAGTAATGGGTGGAGGTAGGGCCATGATTTGGGATGGGGTGATCAGAAGAAGTCTCTCTGGACAGATTACATTTGCTCTGAGACCCGAATAATGAGAAAATATTGGCCACGTGTAGATTTTGGGAAAGGGGAAAGAGCTGATGCAAAGGTACTGGGGTTAGACAATTTGGGGATCCTAAAATAGTAAATGAAGGGGCAGTGGTAGGAAATAAGGTCGGAGAGATAGGGGCTAGATCATGTGAAATCTAAAAGGCCATCAGTTTCACTGCTTGCCATTGGAAGGGTTTTAGTCCATTATAACCCCATTAGCATCTTTCACTAATGAGAATATATTCTCAAAGCAAAGCAAAACAAAAGTAGACTTTTGTTAAGTGCACTGAAAATATCACTGTTGTTCTTTCTTTTTAATAACTTTATTAGAGTACATGTTTTCTTAAATTGTAATAAAAATATTTATTAAGTATAGTACTTACTATGTGCCATGTATTTGTACTAGGGGTTTAATATATTTTAATTTCAGTATTTAATTTGTATATTTTTATTTAATCTGTAAAAATATCCTGCAATGTATTATTTGCTTTGTTTTACAGAGAATGAAACAGAAACTCGGAGAGTTGGAGTAACTCACCCAGAGTTACAAAGTTATTACATGCCCAAATTTCTATTCAAATTTTGTCCCTGAATCCACAAACTCTGTTCATTTTTCCTCACCATGCTGGTGTTAAATCAACTGCTCTTCACTAATTTGGCTTAGTTCCTTGTCTGATCTCAAAGCAAATCAATCCTCATTCATGTGATTTAACTAAATTAGATAGACATAGGTATGACAATTCAAAGAGAACATGTAGCAATATTTGAGCATCTATATGTACTGGGCACTGTGCTATGCATTTACTTGTATCTTCACAACCAGTGGCACACATGTGGGAGGACTGAGAAAAAGAAACAAACTGACATTGAAACCATAAGGCACAGAAAGCCGGTGGGAGCTTGTGGCCTGAACCTAATTGGACAGTTAACTGCTAATGTGAAAATATCAACACTCTCCATAGGATTTAAGTAACAGAGTCTCAAAACATAATGTTCAAAATATCCAGAACACAATCCAAAATTACTCAACACACACACACACACACACATACACACACACACACACACACACACATCAGAAAAAACATAATTCACAGGGGAAAAGACAATCAGTAGATGCCAATGACAACATAACAGATGCCAAAATTGTCTGACAGACCTTAAAGAAATTCTCTTTAATCAGGAGTACCACTATGTTATTTTAATATAATAATACTATGAAGTTACATGTGAAGAACCAAAAGTTAAAATTCTGAATATATAATTAAATTTGGAGTCTTTAAACTGCATTAAACATGTTGTGGGTAGCCCAGAAAGGGAAGTACCTGCAAAGAGTAGGGTTCTGGACTCAAATGGCATCTCAACTCTGACCCCTTCCTAGCTAAATCATGAAAAATTTACTTGCCCTTTCTCATACCTAGTTTCCTCATCTTAAAATGGAAAGTAACAATGCTTACCAAATAGACTTCTTATGAGGCATAGAGGTTGGATATGTAAGTCACTTCATAGTGCTGACATGGAGAATGGGAACCTTAAGACTAATTTTCTGCCTACATTAGCTTGCTAATTCCTACCACTCCTGACCTAGAAATGGTGACTTTCTTCTTATTTTGGAAAAGGGTGGCCATCTTTGGAGTCTATTTACCCATTTCGGATTCAAGAGTAAAAAAAAGGAAAATAAAATTTCTTCCTTAATTATGGTGTGATGCCACCTCTGGTTTCTCTAGAATACTGGTTTACATAAGACCCACAAAATGCAGAGTAAGATTTTTCTGGTGTAGCTGTTAGTGGAAAGATCTGTTACATATTGGGCGCATAACCGTACCTCCTGATTAATTCCTCAGTGATTTAGGTGTTTAACCTTTTTATTTGTATTCAGCATATGGAAAAACATGGAATGTGTTGCAGTCAGATGGATTTAGATTTTTAATATTAATACTGGAAAAGTTGAATAAAGAGAGGCATTGCCCTTCACACCAACCCGATGAAAATGACAACAGGGTCATAGGATTTTAGAGCTGGAAGAGGCCTGGGGAGGTATTCAGATCAGTGCCCTCATTTTGCACTTGAGGGAACTGAGGACTAGAGAGGGAATATAATTTTCATGACTTGAAAAATACTGTTTATATAAATACCTTTTTAAAGGGCCATTTTCCATAAAAGCATTTAGATACATATCTCTAGCTCCTAGAAGACTTTCTGGAACATTTAATGGACTCTCAAAAAATATTTGTTGAATGAATGTAGGAATCTTCAGCTCCCAGAGATAGGAATGTTTTGTGATGGCTTATGTTTTGTGATGATTTAAATGAATATCTATGTAGAAGAGTTTTTAAAATTCCTTTTTCAATTCACAAAAATAATTATCATAAAAGTATCAATGTCTGAAAGGAATCTGCATAACTAACATTGATCATATCTCAGCTTGCCTCTGCAGCCTTATTTTGTTCTTTCTCTCCCACCCCTCACTTGCCCCAACCTTAATGCCTCTACCTTTCTTGCCTCTGGTACTGCTCTGATATCCCAGTCAGTCTAGCCTGGACCCATCCAGACCCTGCAGCTGTGCCTGTCTCCTATTTAGCAGAAATGCCTTCCTGCTGGGCCAGGGATGTTGGGAGCTGGCTTTGTAACTAGGTCCCAGCGTTTCATCGAAATAGTTTCTTGCCTTTGTGGATTTTTGTAGTGCAACTTTGCTTTACAAAGTCACAAAGCACTATTTTGGACCCATACAATTGATTGATCCCTTTCAAACATGGAAAATAAATTTTCTCCAAGTGCATTAGAGATCTGCTAACACATCGATACATATATCATAGTGGTTACCCTGCAGGTGTTTGTGGTATACCATCTAAGTTGAGTATTCTCAACTACGGTTACAAACTGGCGTTTGAATTCTTGCTATGTATGTATCATGTCAGAATGTCAAGTGGAAATATATTTAATAGGCTGGCTATATGTCCCTGTTTCCCTGGGACCGTCCTGGTGAATGCCCAACAACCACAAAAAAGAGTGCTCCCTTTTATTGTTAAAAGTATCTCAGTTTGAGTGATAACTCTTATGTTAAGAGATGTAGTCTGATTTCTAATAGGACATTAGCTGAGAGGACATTAAACTCAGCATATAGTAATGGAATTGGTTAGTAGTTAAGAGGATGGGCTTTGGGTTCAAAATCCGACTCTACCGCTAAGTGATTTTGAAAGAAGGTGCTTATCCTTTCTAGACCTCCGTTCCTCAGCTATAAACAGGGGATTGGTAACAGTTACTACCTTATTGGTTTGTTTTGAAATTTAAACAAGGTAATATATACAAAGCAGTTAGCATAATCTCAGGCATATAATAAACACTTGATAATTATTACATAATAATAATATATTGATAGTTGTATTAAGTGATAAGTGGTTTCATTTCTTGCTTGCTCTGATTTTCCTCTTCTCTTTTATTTCAACTCTGGACTTTTCTCTATGACTACACTCTGTTTTCCCTGAAATAAAAGGTTCACAGTCTTGGTCTTCATGCCTCATGAATGGTGTCTGGTTCACTAACTTGAGCTTTAAAAGTGACTTTTGGGTCTAATGAACACAGGTCTCAATTATAATTGTTGTTACAATGTAACATGAGAGCAATTCTCAGTGTATGATCTGTGTGGCCCAGTGCCAAGCCACAAGGGTCCAGATAATGGCCTGAGAACTGGTTCATACATGTAGGTGTTTCATTTTGTTGTATGAATAAATGACATGAGATTTCATAGACTTCAGTTTAATAAGGAATTAAGGGTTTCTTATTAGCAGTTCTTAAGTATATTATTTACTTTTGTTTTGGGTTATTTTGTTAATCCTTCAATATATACTAGTGTATCAACATAATTTTGATCTATTTGCTAATCAATACCCTTCAGCAAATATGTCCTATACTTCAAGTAGGAATCATCCATACTTTTATTTGTACAGTAGATGTATATTTAAATGCTACCCAACTTTTGCTCCTACATTTCTTGGTTGTCCACACATCCTAGTTACCCACTAAAAGAATGGATAGAGTAGGTGGGCCATGGGTCACCCTTGTCAATGAGTTTCTGTCAGTTTGACAATAACTGGCCTATGGCCTTCCAGGTCTTCTCCATTAGGTACAATATTATCTACATGCTCCCCTTCATAAATGTTTGGATGTTTGGGAGATGTTTCTGTAAGTACTTCATACCGTGTGTAGAGAGAAAGCTAAAAAGAGTATGAGTTTGGGAGTCACAAAGCCCTGAGTTTGAGCACCATTTTTAGTACTTTTTAATTGAACTTGAACAAATTACTTAGCCTTTTGGAATATGTTTATTTTTCTTTTGGGTAGGGATAAAAATAGTACCTATCATGTAGGGTTAGTATGGGGATGAAATGAAATTGTTCATGTACCAGGCATGTAACAAAGGGGTAAAAAATGGTAACTATTCTTATTAGTATTATCTAAAATTATTTCGTTCAACAAATAGATGTCATTCAATACTGTTCAAATTTAACTACCATCAGTTAATCTAGATTACCCAAAGGTAGGACTTTTTTCAACTCTGCACAACTTCTCACCATAAATGCAGAGCTCAGCACATACCAGAATCCTGGATATTTACTGAATTCAGTGGAATTAGAGTATGTTCAGTTATTTATTTGTGTAACATTAAGTATGGAAATACAAAAATGAATACCCTATGCTTCAAGCCTTCAAGTTGCTTACTATTAGTGGGGGAAACAGATAAAGGGCACATAAAATACTATAGGGCAAGTGCTCTGATCGCTAGCATTTACTGAGCTCTTGCTATGTGTCATGCACAAGGGCTGGAAGTTTGCAGGCATTAATCCCTTCTGATTCTCATAACAGCTTTATTAGGCAAGTACTATTATTATGTTTATTTAATAAATAAGGCTTCTGAGCTTTGGAGAGGTTAAGTAACTGTCCAGAGTCACAGGGCAAAGAAAATGGGGAAGAATTTGAAGTCCAGAGTTTGCTCCCTTCCATTCCTAAGAGATGGGTATTAGGTGCTTATGTCTCAACTGCAGGAACATCCAAATGAAAGGGAAATTAAGAGGGAAGCAGAGATGTGATACTGTAATTTATAATAAGAAATATATATTTGGTCTTCCTCCCAGTTCCTGGCACAGAGATCCCCAAACCATTGGAATTTCCTAAGCAATAAGGAATGATGGGGACATTTTTTGTTATATGTGGTCTTTTGTTCCTGTAATAGCTCTAGAAAGCTGAAAGAAGTATTTTCTGTTATTCATAACTAGCCTCTTTCAACCACACCAGAGTTTACATTCATGAGCTGATTTTGGAAAGATCCTAGATAACAAATGGGGACTTGTTGCCAGAGGAAGCAACCATGTGATTAGGGGGAGTGGGACTAAAAGTCAGACCTCCAGGGAGAGGAGAGGTGGTAGAGGTTGAATTAATCACCAATGGCAAATAATTTAATGAATCATGACTATGTAATGAAGCCTCCATAAAAGTCCTTGAAGTATGGGGTTAGAGGGAGAGGGCTTCCAGGTTGGTGAACACAAGGAGGAGGTGCTGGGAGGGTGGTGCACCTAGAGAAGACATGAAAGTTCTGAGCCCTTTCCCACATAGCTTGACCTATGTATCTTTTACATCTGGCTGCTCCTGATTCATATATCCTTTTATTATAAACCAGTAATTTAGTAGTAAACTGTTTTCCTGAGTTCTGTGTGCTGTTCTAGCAAATTATTGAATCTGACAATGGGGTCATAGAAACTTCCAATTTACAGCTGATCAGCCATAAGCAAAGGTGACAACCTGGACTTGTGACTGGCACCTGACATTAGAGGGAAGGGGACATTTTTGTAGGACTGAACCCTTAACTTGTGGGGGTCTCTGCTAACTACAGGAAGTTAGTGTCAAAACTGAGTAAAATTGTAGAACACCCAACTGGTGTCCACTGAGAACTGGATAATTGGTTGCTGGGAGAAACCTCCACACATTTGGTGACTGGAAGTGTAAGTATGGTAGTAGTGGAGAGGAAAGGAATAGTTTTTCTCTTTCAAGAGGTGCAGTGAGGAGTAAAGGATAAAGTGGCATTCCATCAATTGCTCACTGTTCCCAGAGCCCATGATTGGATCACTTCAAGTTCTCCAGAGGCTGGAGGAATTTGAGGATTTCCAGTGGGCAGAGGATCCCACAGTCAGACCCATTCATTTCTATAAGGCATGATATTGGAGTAGAAAGAGCAGAAGCTTTGGAGTCAAACTCACACTGAATACCAAGTAGCTGCCAATCATGTACTCAGAGTCCAGTAATTTAATTCTTTTGAGATACCATGCAATACTATTATATAGGTTGATGGGAAGATTAGGATAGTATACAAAAAGTACCTAGCATATAACAGATATTGAATTTATTTTAGATACTATTTAATGAATAGTCTAACTGCTCAATACACCAGTCTGTTTTCTGATAGGAACTAAACCAAACACTTCTCAACCAAATGCCTCTCACCCATTTATCACAGGCATAGTACTCTTGTCTACCAAATGTCCTCTCCATCTTCTCTGTACCTATCCAAACTGTCTCCTTTCTTCAAGGTCCATCCCAATCCTCTCATCTCTACCTCTTCTGGCACATACGGACCTCATTCTTTCCTTGACTCCCACAGTGGTGGGGATGGGGGCTCCCACACAGAGACTCTGATGCTTCAGAGAGTCAATAGATGGGGTACTTAAGTGCTACAAAAACATTCATTTGTTCATTCATTCATTCATTCATTCATTCAACAAATACTTATTCATTGACCTAAGTGTGCCAAGCACTATCCTGGGCACTTGGATAGATCAGTGAACAGATAATGATCTTTGCTTATATGGAGCCTCCATTTTTGTAAAGGGACAGAGACAATAAACGATAGATATAGTGAATAAATACACAATACAGTATGATACAAGATGATAAGAACTATGGAATAAAGAGTAAGAAGACCAAGGAAAGAAAGAGCAGTAATGTGGGGGAGAGGGGGTTGGGATCACAATTTTAAATAGTGTGGTCTTGGTAAGGTCTCACTGAGAAGGAAAAATATGAGCAAAGCTTTTAAGGAGTTAGACATGCAGATCTGGGGAAAACATTCCAGGCAGAGAGAATAGCCACTGCAAAAATCTTCAGGCTATAGTGTGTCTGTGTGGTAGGACCACAAAAATGAAGCCGGTGTAGTTGGAATGGAGTGGAGGGTAAGGGTGGGCACTAGATTATAAGGTTAGGGTGGGAATAGATTCTCTGAGCTGTGCTGTAGACTGCTATTCACACTTGTTTGAATAATCCTCCACATGTCAAAATGCTAGGTAGTATATCTGACCATCGATTGGACATTTCCACCTGGGTGCCCTAAAATACTCATACTTGACATGAACAAAACCTCAACATATTATCCTCCGAACCTGCACTTTCTCCAGTCAACCAAACCAGAAATTTGGGAGTCATCTTTGAATCTCCTGATTCCTCACTCCTCCTTTCACCAAATTCAATTGACTATCAAGACCTGACTATCCTACTGCAAAATACCTCCCAAATTATTTCACTTCTCTGCATTTCCACTACCTCTCAGCTTGGGTCCCATACACAGACTGCCAGGATCATAGCTGCTGCCTCTCATTGTTCCTGCATCCAGTCTTGCATTCATGCTATAGCTCTATTGTCACAGTTACTCTTCCAAAGTTACTTTTTCAAAAGAGCCAATCAGATGTGTCATTCTCAAGCTTAAAACTCCTCCATGGCCACCCCTAACCTACCAGAACGTTCATCACAGCTCTTAAATCCTTCACTAACTTGTTGTAATCATAGAACACCTTGGGAGGAGTTCTTCCAAGGACACTGTCTTAAATTTCAGTCATGTTTACTGGTCTTTATTAGAATAGTACTACAGACACTGATGCAACCACATTGCCACTAATCCTGCTTTGTTGACGGTTCAGAAGTGGCACTGACTGCTATGAACTGAAATAGATAATAACTTATGACAGGCAGCCAAGGAGAAATATACCAGCTCTGGGGTGCTTCCAAAAGTCTGGACACTTAAAGAAAAAAAAAAGAAAGGTCTTTTTGGGATCTCTCTTTTCCCCCAGAAAAGGAAAAGCCAAAAGGCCTAGTTACTAGCCAGGTTACTAGTCTCGGTTTACCTTCTACCAGGATTATGGGAACACACCTGAGAAGCAAGCTGGCACAATGAGAGAACTATTGGATTCACACCTTGAACGCCTGGGTTTACCATCTGGTTGTCATGCTATCAACTTGTGTAGCTATGTATAAGCACTTCAAAATTCTAGACCTCAGTTACTCCATCTGTAAAATGTAGAAATGGGCTTTAATGGCTCATAAAGTCCAGCTATGTTATTCTAGAAGTCCACGATTCTGGGGTAAGTAGAAAAGCAAGAACAAAGGGATAGCAAAAGAGAATTTATCTTTTTCTCTCACTCTTGGAATAGCATAATATATGTTGCTTTCTATGTGCTCATTTGTTTAATAAATATTTATTATGTATCTACTAGGAGCAAGATCAGAGGCTAGAACCTTTACCTAATAAGAACTGGACTTAAACAAAAGTACATCAAGTAGCAGAAGTGGCTTTTATACAGATACACATTGTATGACCTAATTGCTTTCAGACAAATGCTGCACTGAGCCTAGATATCTAAAGGTTTTCCTTAGAGAATGTATCATATTTTTAAACTGTAAATGTCTTCAGTATTATGTATTAAAGCCCTGCAATAAAAGAAAAAGAGGCTCTGAACTGCCACCTTGAAATCTAACATTTGGATGAAATAATTTTAATTCATGAATTCATCAGGATTGCTATCAAAATGATTGAAAGCAGCAAAAAAATTCTAGGAGAACTGGACCTTTAAGAACGGATTTTTTTGTTGGCAAAGGAAACATGTCCACTATAATAGGACAATTTAAATGCATAACTGTTAAAACAAACTCTTTAAACTATTCCCTGCATGTCCCAACATTCATCATGTTGACTAGCAAGACATCAATTTTTCATAAAATACTGTATAACTGAAAAGGAGACATTTAAAAGACAGAAAAAATTGAATTCGCTGTTTCAGCTCAGGCTCTGATGATTTCGGCATTTTATAAGGTGATTAACTGATTGTATGGAGGGAAGAAGCAAGTGGTACTTCACAGAGCTATACAGATTGAATTCTCTCTTCTGTTTTATTTTTTTTTTCCTTAACCACCTTGATTTTTTCTCCTCCCTGAGGAACTGCCTACATGGCAAGAAGAATGACTTGGCTGCATGACAAAAGTCCATACTATTGTGCCTTCACATCTGCTTCAACAAATACCAGTATTGGCAGCCCACATGGCGAAATGGATTAGAACAGGGCACAGCTCTATTTTGTTGAAATTACCCATGATGCATTTTACCTTGGCAAAGGAAAACAAAGTGTTAAGTGTAAAAAAATTTTTTTTAAACTTTCAAGAACCACTGTTCTAATATTTTAATTATCAAAGGAACTGTTTTTTTTAATGACTTCTCTCTGATGCCCCAATTATTTGGTGTCTAAAATCCCCTTCTCTTTTAGCATAAATTTCACATAAAGTCTGTGTTGAAGTGCCTTGGGATAAGAGAATACAGAACCTCCAGGAAATGTTCTCTGGCTCACCTGGTTTTTGTGCCCAACAGATAAGCCTCATCCTTGTCTCAACATAGAGTATCACCAAATAAATCTTATTCTTGTCCATGGCATAGTAAAATTTATTTTTATTTTGAATAAAAACATGTCAAAAGCCATAGCAGAGACTATGCAATAAAGCGCTTCTTGTCTCATAAAAAGCAACTACTTCAATATTATGCTGATGTATAATTTTCAGAAAGGTACAATCTTGATCCTCATGCAAATGTAAAATGACCACATATCAAAGATTGTTTCCAGCTCATAAATTAATAAGGGAATCCAAAACATGTAAAGACCAGCTCAAAGGAGAACTTGAAGAACAAACATATATAGGCAATCAGAAATGGTGAAATGAATGTGCTAATAGAAGCAAAACTGGTTAATATTCTAAGGTTCAATTAAATGTAACGTTTGAGGTTATCTTTCTCTATGGGGTAGAAATCAATTACATTTCTTTGGGGCATAGTCCATTTGCATTCCTATGGACAAGAACCATTTGTATTAATGTTCCTTTTCTACAACTTCTGTCTTTTCAGAGTTGCAAAAATAGTCTAGTCAATAGAAATATGAGGTTTACACACTTATGGAATCATATAATCCATGGAGAGTCCATTAGACAACATCTAAACTCTACTGAAAGAATACCTCATAATCTCTTTTGCCCATTTCCTACTCTTCAACCATTTTTCCAAACAATTTAAGGTAAGAAAGTCATCACATTTCCCTGAATCACTCTTGGTTTGTTAGGGTAATGCAACATTTATATTGTTCCAACTTTGTTTTCCTGTGAGAAACATTTTACTAATTATCCTTATGCATATATTAAAAAAATTTTAATGTTTTATTTTTGAGACAGAGAGAGACAGATCATGAGCAGGGGAGGGGCAGAGAGAGAGGGAGACACAGAATCCAAAGCAGGCTCCAGGCTCTGAGCTGTCAGCACAGAGCCTGACGCGGGGCTCGAACTCATGGACCGTGAGATCATGACCTGAGCCGAAGTTGGACACTTAACCAACTGAGCCACCTAGGTGCCCCATTTAAAAAAATTTTTTTTAATATTTTATTTCTTTTTGAGACAAAGAGAGACAGAGCATGAGCAGGGGAGGGGCAGAGCTTATGTATATATTTTAATACATATTTGCTAGTACTTATGCAGGAGAGTTTCTTAAAGTACAATTACTACATCAAAAGATATGATCATTTTAAAGAGTAACCAAAGAGCCAAACTGCCTTCTAAAAATGCTTGACAATCTTATTCCTAATAAAAGTATTTGGGGCGACCACATCCCCAAGCACCTTGCTCACATTTAATATTACAAATTAAAAAACTTTTCACTCTGAAAGGAAAGCACTGAGATATTTGACCTAAATGTGTATGTATGTATGTATGTATGTATGTATGTATGTATGTATGTGTATGATGTGTATATATATATATAATATACATACACATATATATGTATTTATGTGTGTGTGTGTATGTGTATGTGTATAAAATGCTCTTTCTTGGGTATAGGATTTTATGATTCTCTATAAATGGTATTTCCCAATCAAAGCTTATAAAAATATTTTTCTGATTCTTTTATAAATTCTTATATATTTAGACTTTTAGTCCACATGGAATTTATTTCATATATGGTATGAAGATGTTTGTTTTCAGATGGGTAAACTAGTTATCTCGAAATAATTTAGCAAATAGTTTATGTTTTTTAAAAAATTAAAAAAAATTTAATCCCAGTATAGTTAACATATAGTGTTATATTAGTTTCAGGTGAACACTATAGTGATGCAACAATTCTATATATTCTCAGGGCTCTACGTGAGTCTACCTTTGAAGTCTACATTCTGTATCACTGATCCATTGGTTACTTCTTAAAGAAATTTTTTTTAATGCTTATTTATTTTTGAGAGACAGAGTACAAGGAGAGGAGGAACAGAGAGAGAGGGACACACAGAATCTGAAGCAGGTTCAGGCTCTGAGCTGTCAGCACAGAGCCTGATGTGGGGCTCGAACCCACAAACCGTGAGATCATGACCTAAGCTGAAGTTGGATGCTTAACTGACTGAGGCACCCAGGCGCCCCCATTGTTTAATTCTTAAAAATATACAGCACTATTTTAACTACTGTAGCTTAACAGGAGTTCTATTATTTGGAATGGCAAATGCTCTTCAATGTTTCTCTTTTTCCCATTTTGCTTAATTCTGCCTTCACATATAATTTTCATGATGAATTTTCAAATTACCTTGTCCAGGTCCACAGAAGGCCGATAGGGATTTTGAATGGGTTTACATTGATTTTATAAATATGCTTGGAAAACACTGAAAATTTTAAGTTATTGAGTCTTATATCCAGAAACCCAACCACCACTTCCTTTATTTGACTATTATTTTATGCCTTTTAGTAAAGTCTTATAGTCCTGTCACTTAGGTTTTATGTATTTCTTGTTAAGTTTATTCCTTGGCATTTTCAGTTTCTGACCTTTTATGAATGAAATCTTTTACTCTTACATTTTATAATTGTTATCGCTGGCATAGAGCAAAGAAATTTATGTTTCTAAATGTTTACCTTATGGTTGGTTTTCTAGTTCTGTATGTTTTTCAATTGATTCTCTTAAATATTCCAGGTAAAAGATCGTATCACTTATAAATACTGGTAATTCGGTCTTCTTCTCTCAAATATCTATACCACATTTATTTTGCTTTCTTATTCCATTGAATGGGATTCCCAAGACATCACTGAGTAATGGAGTGATGCCAGCTGTTCTTACCATATTCTTTACTTTGATGTTAGTGGAAATGATTCTAGTGTTTTGTCATTAATGCAATTATTTCTTATGTAATTTTAATGGCTCCTCTTTTTTGGGAATGGATCTAATGGGGGAAAAAGGCAACTCTTGAGATAATTGAGTTTCTTGTCCACTCCCTTTAAAACCTATATTTGTATGACTTGGTATCATTTCCAGTAAGCACAGCTTACCCTAGTGATGGTGAATTGCAGATTGGCAAACAGTAGATCAGAAAATCCCAGAGAAATAGTCAACACTCTAGAGATTCTAAAAGATATGCCAGACATTAGTTATTCTAGATTTACTCTACCTGGTTATTCTTTGAAACAGGTTATCATAATTCTCTATATCTGGATTATCCATCTTCTCAATGAAACTAGCTTTACAAAATTATAAATTAATCCCTTGGCCTGTTTGTCAAAGACTGATATAAGAAATGTCCATAAAGAGCTCTGTGCTGACAGCTCAGAGCCTCGAACCTGCTTCAGATTCTGTCTCCTTCTCTCTCTGCCCCTCCCCCACTCACGCTCTGTCTCTCTCTCAAAAATAAACATTAAAAAAATGTCCATAAATAAAACATAGGGTATTTTTTGGTGAAAGGGCCAAACTCCAACCCCGTAAGGAATGATGTGAGTAAAAGCTTTTCTCTCTTAATGAACTGGTGTGATCTTTTATTAGGCAAAGAGAAAAACTTTTTTTTTTTTTTTTTTTTTGGCTTTCACTGACAAGGAGCTTCGATCTAAATTGTGATATTATTAAGTATATTCACCTATATCTAGTTCTTGTCTATTTCTGATACACAGAGAGTATAATTCCCTATTCTTTTGAAGGTAGGTATGGCTATATAACTTATTCTGGTCCCCAAAAAAGAGGTGACTAGGGGCAATATGAATCACTTCTAGGCCAAAGCGTTTAATTGCTAGAGTCATCTCTCAGCTCTTTTTCTTCAGAAAAAGAAAGCTATGGATAAGGTCTAAAAGATGGTAGAGGCTGTCAGCTTGGGTCTAAAACTGATCAATTAGAGGCAGAGGGAACTCTCAAACCATACTGAATGCATAACATGAGCAAGAAATAAATTTATATTATATTATGTCATGGAAACTTTCAGATTATTTGTTATTGCAGCATAATCTAGCATCTCCTAAGTGATACCTAGATGCTATGTTAAATTGCTGAAAATATCATTTTAAAATGTATTATTTCTACATCTACCTTCTGATATTTAGTTTTCATGCTTTTTAAGAGTTTAATTACTTGGACTTTTGAAAGTAATCTGCTCCTCATTTTTTTTTTTTTAGTCTCTTTTGGAAGTAGGCAGAGTATAAGCAATATGAGTACAAATTTAAGAATATTGGGTCAATTTGGTCAAAAGCATTGGCTCAACTTGATAAAATGAAAAAATAATAACAAATGACTATATGAACTATAACATAAAGTCTATAGTAGGCTTTGTTGTTGCTATTACTGTTTTTATTGATGATATTTTAGTATAGATTTATGACTAATTTTTTTTGTTTAATCTCTTTACCTTTTTTTTTTTTTTTTTTTTTTAAATTTTTTTTTCAACGTTTATTTATTTTTGGGACAGAGAGAGAGCATGAACGGGGGAGGGGCAGAGAGAGAGGGAGACACAGAATTGGAAACAGGCTCCAGGCTCTGAGCCATCGCCCAGAGCCCAACGCGGGGCTCGAACTCACGGACCGCGAGATCGTGACCTGGCTGAAGTCGGACGCTTAACCGACTGCGCCACCCAGGCGCCCCTCTCTTTACCTTTTTGTATGCCTCTTTAATTATTTCTTTGTTGAGGAGTACCTCTAATATCTGCTGATATTGATATCCATGATTTCATGCTGCTGTTGCTTTGAAGAGCTGCTACCACAGGCAATGAAAAGTAGAACTGGAGCAAAATGTAGAAGTCAGTGTATCTCTTGAATGTCATTTAACCCTGAGAGCATGAAACCCTCCTGGTGCAGACCCAGGTCAGTCCTCTATATCCTAGAAAGCCAAAGGTTTATCATATTCCTTGAACAGTCATTTGTTTCAAAGACCAGGCAATGATGCTAATGCCACATTAGTCCAAAGTATTAGTCAAATGCCAGCTTTGTCTACTATGAAATTGTCCACTAGCAAAAATGTACGTTATGTTTAGAAAGTATCTGCCAATGTTAAAACAGAAGGTAAAACCATTATTTTTCTTTGCCCATACTGGCACCACACCTTTATTTGTCTAACATTATGAAAATATTTATTGAATATCTACTATGTGCCAGGTGCTTCTCTAGGCCCATGAGGTAGGTCAGTGAGTGAAACAAAGGTCACTGCTCTTCTGTGGCCTGCATTCTAGAGTCATAATGAGTCAGACAGTGGGCATAATAAATAAGTTGACAAGTGCTACATAAAAAGAAGTAGCAGAACAGGGTAAAGGGACAATTTGCAATATTATCTACTATGGAAGCTTAGCCTCACTGAGAAGGTGATGTCTGGGTGAAAACTTGGAAGAAGTGAGGTAACTGCCTACGCAGACATTTGGGGCCATCCTCCAGGCAGATGGAGCAACCCATATGAAGGCCTGAAGGGAACTATACTGAAAAAACAGCAAAGAGGCCAGGAGGCTGAAGTGAAGCAGTCAGAAATATGGTAGAAAAAGAGGTCAGAAAGGCAATGAGAGTAAGAAGGTCACACAAGAGGTACAGGGTTTTGCCTTGACAGGGACGGGAGCCAACGGAGGGTTACAGCAGAGGAGTGACCTGCTGACTAGGGTTTAAAGGATCACGTGCTGGCTGTTGTGTTGAGAACAGACCATGAGGACAGGTGAAGCAGAAAGACCAGTTAGAACACAGGCAAGAGATGATGGGGTCTCAGGCCAGGGTGTAACTTCAGAGATGGTGAAAATACTCATATTCTCAATGTATCTTTGAGGTAAGATATCCGGGTTTCTGGATGGATCAGGTAGGAGATGTAAGAAAAAGGTCTGAAGGATGACTCCAAGTTTTTTTGGTCTAAACTAAATATGGTAGAAAAAAGTAGGGAGAAAGAAGTCTTCTAGTAAATAAGGTTCAATTCAGATTTTTTAAAAGAAAAAGCTTTATAGTCACTAAAAAGTTGGTCTTGTGAAATGAAGACCAGTGATATCTGCATCAGGGTTACAGAGAGGCATTAGGGGTCTTTAAGTTCAAAATTCAGCTCTCTTAGCCTCATAATCTGCTGTGTCCACCTTGTTCTGAGTTTGCTTAAAATGCTTCTGTTTGTATTTTATTAATCTACCACTTGTGTTACTGTGAAAATAAATTGTCCTAAATGATTCACCTCACTCGAGAGCTCTCATAAACAACCCACAGTAAATTAGGCATCTTCTTGTAAATGTAGTTCATGAGGTAGTTAAAATTTGCCCACATGAAAGTGACACTTATTTGACACATTTATGGCATTAACAGAGACTAAAATAGCAACCGCTCCTTAAGCTCTGTTATGAACTGTGGTAGACTATGTTGTTCCATATAAGACACATCTTTTACTAGAGTGTGGTCCACTTTCCAAGAAAAAGATGGAACCGCATATGGTGAAAATTGCTTGGCTTTTATAGTCAGACCAGACTGTATTTGAATCCTAGCTTTTATAATTACTAGCCATATAGCACTGAAAATTTTGCCAAACTTCTCTGAGCCTCATTCACTTTCCTTATCTGTAACTTCAGGATAATTTCCATCTTTCTTGAATGTTGTATTTAGAATAATGTATATAAAGCCTAGCACCTGAGAACTGCTAAGCAAATAGAGATATTATCATAATATATAACATATATGTATTAATGACTGCTATTACATACTGACATATAAAGTTACTATACTTTAATATTGGTATTAATATATTAATTAGGTCTAAGTATAGATATAAGAGTAATAATATTAATATGACAATGACACCTAAGGCAGATTCAAAGCAAAATCAATTCTATATATTTTATTAGAAGAAATAAGAACTTCTACCTGACCATGTCATGTCTAGAGTTTGGTGGCCTATATATCATTAGTTATTTGGATGAAAAGAAGATATGCAATTGAAAATGTGTCACTGTTAAACACATCAACAACTGATATCAAACAAGGTGAATAACAGCTATTTCCTGATGTGATATTGAGGCTGGAAGAGAGAAAGATTGTTCTACCCAAGGCCCACCTGCAAATGGGTTTTGTGCTGTCACCACTCCCTAGGATTTTAGGACTGACTACCCTCACTTACAATCACGGTATTTTTCAATAACAGGACTTTGCAGATGTTTTCAGACACCTTCTGATGCTCAAGGAAACTTGACTCAAAATTTCAAACCAGATTATGTGTGCATTTTAAGTTTCTCTTTTTTGCCATTTTTTCCCTCTAATTGATGCTCTGGGTGTGGTTGGGATTTGGGTTGAAATTATAAATTACATCCACACTCAAAGCATCAAACTACGGTTCTGAAATGCAAAATTTCATTTGTGATTTCCTGCTAGAAAACAAAAGGATGAAATCTGGGAACTTTGAAGAGGCTACATTATTATTATTATTATTATTATTATTATTATTATCGATTTTTCATGCAGTCCTCTTGGAAGAGATAAGGAAATATCAGACCACTTGGTGGCACATGCTGCAGATGACTGAACAAATGAAGGAGTCTTCATTTACTGAGCACCTTTTACTGAATCAATAACTGTGCACAGCACTGTCATAGACATCGTCTCATTGGTCCTCTGAAAGAGACAGATGTTATAACTTCCACTTTACATATGAGGAAACTGAGGATGGGAGAGACTAGGTTATAAGTCAAAGTCCACACACCTGGTATGTGGTGCAGTAGGACGAAAATATAGTCTCTCCTGTTTTCCCAGAGAGAACTCTCTCTATATATTTCTTCTCACATTTCATTTCTTCTTCCCATCTGTTCCCCAGGAGATCAGATGGCTTTTCTTTTTGTCATCTGTTTGGGATCAACACTACCACTATGTCGGCCATATTCTGAGTTATAAGAGTAATGTAACCCCCAATAAAGGGCTGAGGAAGAAGCCTATGGAAGTTCGCAGCATGCATAGTGGGTTGTGTGACTGATAGGGGATTATCAATGCATTATTTTGAAGCCAACTTAAATCTTCCAAATCAAATAAAAGCCCTAAATATCCATTGGGGCAATTAAAACTAGTTATTTCCAGTAATTACAAATTATATCACTCCTTTTATGCACAGATAGTAAAAAACAGAACAAAACAAAACTACCACAGGCTATAAAATCATTGGCTAATGAAAAGAACATCCTAAGGTTTTGATTTATTGTCCCTGCTATCAGAGACGACCACAGCCACTGTTAGAAATGTATAAACAACCTCAATGAAGGTTTAATGTGCTTTTATCATGAGCTTCCATTGCCTGCTGCCTGTGAGATGAAGCTTTGTGCTTCTGTGCACTGTGTAATTAAAATCCTTTCACTCAAAAGAGAAGCAGAGACAGTTATCAACTAATTTATGAAAGAAACAGGAAGAATCTTACATTACCAGTAAGAGCAGTGGTAGGAATTTTTATTTAGGTGTGGACATTATTAATTGCCACTGCGACTTTGGAGGCAGACTTCTCAGATACAAAGCCTTCACAAGAGGCTGTGTCTAGGTGATAATAACAGATGATGGTGAACAGATTCGGCTTCCACAGTTGTTTTCAATTACCTGCTTTCCTGCTTGAGAGAGCTCAGAGCTTTCCTGAAAACACTGTACCCAGGGTTCAGAGTACAGTGTAAACCTGACATACAGACAAGGGTGCCCTCACAAGCCTCAGGACCTGATGCCAATCACAGCGATCACACAACAAGAAGATACCACTTCCTCCTTTGAGAGTGAGTTTGTCTTGAGATTAGATATGATCAGATATTAGATGTAATAGTTCCCAAATATTTTGAAAGTTAAAAACAAAGAACAGAAACATCCACTCTAGGAGTCAATGATCTCTTTGATGTTGTACCTCCAGAAAAGGTTTCCTGAAAGTCAATACCACCACCCAGGAAGAATTATTCTTTTTGTCCAAATACCTCTTCTTGCCTACTCATTGTGGCTGGAACTAACTGGCTGATGTGGCAAAGCTCAGCAAACCCCAGCAGTCAGTGTGAATTTCGATGACACACAAATACCGACATTAACCTTACACATCTCCCGAGCTGCTCCCCTAACTACTACAAACTAGGTAATAACAATGCAGACGTGTGGGCTGCTGAAGAAAATACTTTTGCTTTTGAAGAGTTTTCATTGTTAGGGATGGATCCTGTTTTCAAAGGGAGAAGGCCACAGTCATTGATTCTGCCTTTTTAAGCTCTTAATCATTCCTAAAATGTAGCCATTCTCTGGCTCCACATCACCCCACCTGGCAGACCCTGGCAGCAAATTCACCAAAGGCAGTACACAATTGAAAGGAACAGAAGATGCAGTATGTATTCATTGTCCTTGAGACCGGATGACATGGTTACTCCTCTCACTCCTCTCTTACACTGTCTTTGTGGTTCTTACAGCCCATCCTTTGGTTTATAAATTCTAAATCACAAGATTTCTCCCAGTAAGCTGACTTGTTAAACATACACTTTTTAAAAAGTGCTTAAATACCACAAGCTGTTGAGACTAAAAACACAAAATTAATTTTGCATTATATAGTTCCAGATGAAAAAATAAAAATCGCTCCAATGTAAATGGCTCATGATCCTTAAGAGAGGTATTATTCTTCAATTACTTAAAAAAATCAGTTGCTTCCTCCAGTTACTCAGCATCTCAAAAGACTACCAAAAAATAGATGACTGAGACAGCAGCTGACAACCCAAGTCTGAAAAAAATAATACATCTGTGATTGCCTATTCTTCCTACTTAACTTTATTTCCCCCATGCTTACAGGATATAGGTCTATAGGCCATAACAAATCATCTGCAAAACAAAAGGTAAGCAGACCCAGGCTCTGACCATGCTAAACCTGTGAACCCAGAGTGTGACCCTGAAGGAAGCACTTGAAGGAAATACTTCAGCCATGCTGTTTTTCAGGAAACGAGGACCAGGATTAGATACTGCACTTTTTGGAGGCAGGCTAAAATTGCCCAGCTCATCTTGATTGGAAATAAGGAAAATTAATAGGAGTGTATAGAAAATGGGTTATTTGTGTCAATGGGAGTGCTTCGTTTTCAGAAATATTCATTCTATGTTCCACAGTCCAGCCAAACAATTAGTAAATTCACTGCTAACCCCTAGCAATCAAGCCTACTTTTTGGTTCAAAAGAATTAAGGAACTGAAAAAGAATAAAGTAAAAATTGAAGAGTTCTGCCACCTTTGAAAATTCAACTTTGGTGTTACAATGGAGTAGTTCACCTGTGAAGAAAGTCCAAGCTCATATAATTAATCAGATACCACATCTAAACACTGCAATATTAAGGGTCAAAGAAGCCTTTTCAGTGGATGCCGGTGCATTACTGACTCCTTAAACAGTGTGCTTTTCTCAGTGAGCATTTTCAATGTGGAGTCTACAATTGGGGCTATTGCTGTAGAGGCAGAGGGTCTCCAGGTCCATCAACTGTGGTGTGCTGGCCCAGAGGTGGAACAAGGCTGACAATCATGACATGCTCACTGGCGTAGGACAGGCAAGAAGAGGAAGAAGGTCCAGCTAAGAATATGAAGTTGGATTAGATGACAGAGAATGGCAGGTACCCATTCAAAAGATGCTGAGGTTCAACTAAGTGTTTTTTCAGGGGCGCCTGGGTGGCTCAGTCAGTTGAGCGACTGACTTTGGCTCAGGTCATGATCTCACGGTTTGTGAGTTCGAGCCTCGCGTCGGGCTCTGTGCTGACAGCACAGAGCCTGGAGTCTGCTTCTGATTCTGTGTTTCCTTCTCTCTCTGTCCCTCCCTCACTCATGCTCTGCCAGTTTCTCTCTGTCTCAGAAATAAACACTAAAAAAAATTTTTTTTAAATAATAAAAAATAAGTGCTTTTTCAAAGCCTCATTATTAGACCTGGAATCCAAGGTCAGAACATATAGGAAGTGATATTTAGTCAAATAATGTGCTAAATTGGGGGCCTTAAAGTGTTCCTTTACTTAGGAATTAATTGGTTCCAGGATGAGGGGTAGAGTTGAAGCTTTTGTTGGGCAATCAAGTAGCCACAGCTATCGGCAGAAAAGGACTCTTCCAGCAGGAGCCAAGCAATGGTTACACCAGGATTATCAGTCCCTAGGTACAGAGCTGGCTCTGAAACAAGGTTTTTTTTTACAAAGTCCTTGATACTACCATCATTTGTCTCTTTTTCAAGACGACTGCATAAACATGTAGAGCTGCAGTCTCTCCTGGACAGTGGATTATTGCTTACTTTTTGCATAAAAAACTAGTGAATTACAACTGAAGGAAGTAGCCTTTGTCTGAGTAACTCTTGCATTCTCTGGAAAACTATTTTCTCTGTTACCTAACAGGGCCTTTCACTTTTCAGCACCTTTCTAAGCATTATCTATATTTTATACATATGCAATAATACTGTGGACACTCTTCTTCTGTTGGGCCATATGTTAGTTGATTCATGGATCAAATGTTAGGGAACACTCAATATCATTTCTAGAATTCACATGGGCAGTTTTGGAGAAGGTTCACTCCAAGTTTATAAGTGCTTTTTCAACATTCATGGAAGATGGCACATTTTCATAAATGAGACCAGGTCCACAATTTCCTCCAAACTCTCCTTAATGCCTGACTTTCAAAACCCTTCATTAATGGCCTGTGACTACCTTTCTAGTTTTGCTTTCCCCATTCCCACAAACTCACCCTAGTTTTAAATATACCAAACTATTAATGGTTTCTCAAAGATAAGCTATTTCAAACAGCTGTGCTGTACTCTCTACCTGGATTGTTCTGCCCTGACTAAAGGTTATCTCCTGCTCATCCTTGAAGATTCATCCCAGGCATTCTCTCTTGCTTCAGGCTCCTCTGACCTTCTTGGGCTTCCTGGGCTTGCCTGGATGTTACCAAAGCAGCCTATGCTTATAACTGTCATCTGCCATTATTTATTTCCTTATTGGTTTGCCTAAAATGTGAGCTCCCTGAGGGCACTTATAATCATTAATTTTAATAAAATTTACATAACCCAATGTATCTAAAACATTTTCTCAACATGTAACCAATATAAAAAACTACGACTGAGACTTCTGCATTCTTCTTCTTCATAGTAAATCTTCACAGTCCATTGTGTATTTTACACACACAGAATACACATCAGTTTGAACCAGCCACAATTAAAGTGCTCAATGGTCAATACGTGGCTAGTGGTTACCATGTTGAACTATATAGTTGTACTTCATTGCTCTTAGTGCAGTGTCTACAATCCTAAAGTTATTTAATAAATGTTGCTCACAAATGTGTCTCAGGCACAAGCAACATCAAGTATTGCATCTCTAATGCCATAAAGTTGACATTTCCATGTAAGGTCATTACGACAGATAATTTTGAAATTAAATCTTTCTATAATCTCTGGATTTTTAATGATTCCTTGATGCATGGATTGATTTAGTTAGTCGTGTGTCATCATAATTAACACTATGACTAATAATCTTACTGTGTTTCAGTCTGCTCTGTGATATGTGGAGTTACCTAGGAAGAGCTTCTTTCAGGCCACAGATACCCACGGGCTCAGAGATATGCTTGCTTCTTGGACTCTAATTTGCTCAGAAATCTTTAAGTGTCTTCTGTCAAATCACTTGCTTGGCCATCATTCTGTTCACCTCCTCCACTCTTTTTGCTTCTTTATGGTTGCTTTGTTTCCCAGCTCCCCTAACATCACAGAGCTGGAGGCAAGAGTACAAGTGGGGCCTCACCTATACCATATGTCTAAATACTTAACATTTATAAATCAAGTCAATAATCCATTAAATATGTTCATTTCTCCCCCACTGACAAACACATTGAAAATACCAAATTCAAATGATTCATGTAAAGCTATGTTCTGTTAATGGACCAGTGATATTTAGAAAAGTAATAAAATTAAAAAGTCTCTTTGATATATTATTCATTTAAAATATAAATAAGTTGTTTTTCTTAAGGATATAGTATGTTATTATAGTCAAGATTTCCACATAATTTGTGTTCTATTGACAATAATAATCTAAAGCAAGAGTCAGCATGCTTTTTCTGTATAAGACAAATAGTAAATATTTTCAGCATTATGGACATTATGAGTTTGTATCCACTATCCAGCTCTGCTTTTGTAATGTGAAAGCAGCCATAAGCAACATGTAAACAAATGAGTATGTCTGTATTCCAATAAAACTTTATTTATAAACAGAGGTGCCTCCATGGCTCAGTCAGTTAAGTGTCAACTCTTTATTTGGATTCAGGGCATGATTTCACAGTTCATGAGTTTGAGCCCCCCATCAGGCTCTGCGCTGACAGCATGGAGCCTGCTTTGGATTCTCTCTTTCTCTTTCTCTCTTTCTCTCTATCTCTCCCTCCCTCCCCGCGCCTCCTCCCTCCCTCCCTCCCTCTCTCTCTCTGCCTGCCCCTGCTTGCATTCTCTCTCTCTCTCAAAATAAACAAAAAAGTAAAAAACAAAAAAAAAAACAACAGTTATAAACATTAAAATTGGAATCGCATGTAGTTTTTATATGCCACAATATTACTGTTCTGTTGATTTTTTTCAACTATTTAAAAATGTAAAAAACATTCTTAGAATGCAGATTATAGAAAAACAGGTATAGATTTGGTCTGTAGGGTATAACCTGCTGACCACTTATCTAAATGATTGAAAAACAAAATGCAGTTGCTTTCAAAGTATACAAAGTTTGAGCGTATTATAAAAAATGTAAGTTAAAGTAAACGTAAAACTACAAAAATAAATAATTCTCATGTTTTCTAAAAATATACTTGTGTTCTAAAATATTCAAAATTACTAAAATAAAAAGGCAAAATGAACATTTCAATAATAAATATAAAAATTTAAAGTCAAACTTATTTAAATATTTCAGAAATTCTCAACTGTTCTTTCAGGCCTCATAATTCTTAGCTTTTATTTTTAATGCTAGTGTCAAACATGGTCCATTTTCAGTTTTAATTTGAAATCGAAGGTCTTTATTTTAAGCCCCTTCTGTTCACTTCCCGGTTCTAATTAACAATTTGTACACTTGAGAAATATAGCATGGCTTATTTTAAGCCTAATTTTTTTTTTCAGAGTGTCCTACTTAATTTGTACTCAGCCTGAAAAATTAGAGATAACAGCTTTTAATTACTGAAAAAACAGGTTTAAAAAATGCTTAGGCATGCTAAACATTTCATATACTCTTTGACACATATTCTTTGACCAATATGAGTATCTCAATTTTGATGATCTATTCCAATAAAATTCAAACGTGCATGATTGTCTTTTGCCATAATGCTGTATTATGGAATATTCTGTGAGATGATGCCAATGAGAAAAGAAAAACAAACACAGGTAAATAATGATAATATATACACTCTTTTATGCACTAGTTTGCAAAGCACTTCCATATACACTGTTTCCTTTTATTTTTTAAACTCTGTGATATAGGGAATGCCCTTAAACCCAACCTCTTTCTCCCCTCGGTACTCTGGCTTCAACCAATTGAAGGAACGCTACACATCTCAGCTTAAAGATTTCTTCCTCCATGAACCTCCCTCAGTCTCCACAAGAGTTTCACACTCCAACCTCCATGTGACCAACACTCCTTGTATCTTATTAAACTTAGACAGCTTTTTAGCAAATGTTGGCTCACATTGGCAGAATGTGACCTCTCTGAGGATTAGGGTTGCAATTTTATTCACGTTTGGATCTTAGTGGCCAACATGATGTATGGCAAGATACATGTGCTCAGGAAATAAACGACCAATTCATTTATTCATTCAACAAATGTTTGTGAAATGCCTCTTAGTTCCAACTATCATTCTAGGTGCTAGAGATGCAAAGTTGAACAAAACAGACAAAAATCTCTACTCTTGTAAAGCTTTCATTTTATGAGAAGAGTCAGACAATAAACAAGATAAACCAGGAAAACATATGGAATGTTTGATGATTATTAAGTGTCATGGAGAAAAATTAAGCAGGGAAGAGTGCAAGGAGTGTTGAGAAAGGACTGCCTCATTAAGAATGTGACATTTAGGGGCTCCTGGGTGGCTCAGTCAGTTAAGCATCCAACTTCGGTTCAGGTCATGATCTCATGGTTCCTGAGTTCTAGCCCTGTGTCGGGTTCTGTGTGGACAGCTCATAGTCTGGAGGCTGTTTGGATTCTGTGTGTGTCTCTCTCTGCTCCTCCCCTGCTCATGCTCTGTCTCTCAAAAATAAATAAACATTAAAAAAAAAAAGAATGTGACACTAAGTAAAGATTTAAGAAAGGAAGGAAGTGAACAACTTGAATAACTGGGGGAAAGCAGGTTGGAGGCCAGTATGGCTTGGAGGGAGTGAGCAAGTAAGGATCAGTAAGGACACCAAGGGAGACACGGGGAGCCACATCTACAGCCGCAAAGGCTATTGCAAAAACTGTGGTCTTTACTTCAATTAAAATCCAAACTTTCAGTTATAAAATAAATAAGTCATGGGGATGAAAAGTACAGCATAGGGAATATAGTCAATAATACTGTAATAACTTGTATGGTGACAGATGGTAACTACGTTTATCATGGCAAGCATTGTGTAATATATATAACTGTTGAATTATTATGTTGTACACCTGAAACTAATACAATATTCTATGTCAACTACACTTCAATTAAAATTTTTTTAAAAATTTAAAAATCCATTGGAGGATTTAGAGCAGGGTAGTGACATATTTAATTTCAGTTTTATCAAGATCACATTCACTAAAAGAATGTACATGTGGAGCAAATGATGCATAAAGCAAGCATGTGACTAAAGTCATACAGTTAGTATTTGGAAATATGGGACCAGAACTCAGGCTTGCTAGCCTAAAAGTTTCTTTTTCCAACACTGTTCACTGAGAGATAGTTCTCAGGAGTGTGAATACAGTTGAAAAGAATGATTTTGTTTCCCTTTAAATTGCTCATTGATTATGTCTAGGGGCAGCTGATTACTTTCAAGAAAAATAAAAAGAAGTCAATCAATCCTGATATTTTAACTGGATAACCTCAACTTTCTACATACACTGAATATTTAAAATGTGCATGTTTGTCATTGTCCAGACAATAAAATTGAATGTGAGAATGAATTGTTCACTTTTGATTTGGCTGCCTGTGGGTTATTTATGCATCAAAGTGGTCTCTTCAATTTTATTTATTCATGACAAGTAACACTTGGGGCCAGTTATTTATGAATCTGAAAGCTATATAGCTATATTGCATAATTTTATTTTAAAAATCCTACATATATTTATACATAAATAATATCAAACAAATTTGTTTTAGTCTCTCCACTCCCTGATATTTGGATCCTTAGCTACAGATGATCAACCTGATGTTTAGGTTATATGGGCATACTATTCACCACTTATTTCCCTGAACTATTATCTTTCTTCTTGAAATGACAAAGAATATCCACTTGTAAAGCTGATAACAGATACACAATATGAGGTATTACCAAGATTACAATATTGCTAAATTGCTGTCATTGAAATAAAATTTCTGAACAGCATATTTATATTATTTATCATTTTATTGGCAAAAATTATCATGGATACTGGTTAAATAAATTGTTGAAGTAAATCAAAGTGGTGCCAGACTAGGAATTTTAACCGAAGAAAAGCTGCAAATATTTAATATGTTTTCATTGAAGACAATAGGCTAAAAAACAAAAATTAATTCCCACTCATATCATTAGGTTTTAAAATTTTTCACCTTTATTAAGGTATAATTGACATATAAAATTATAAGGTATTTAAGATGTACACAATGGTGATTTGATATATGTATGCATTACGGAAGGATTCCTCCCACCTAGTTAATTAACATATCAATCACTTCACATATTTGTCTTTTATGTGCATGTGTAAGAATATTTAAAAGTTCTTCTCTCTTAGCAAATTTCAATTATACAACACAATGCTATCAGCTATAATCACCAAGTTTTATATTAGATACTTAGATGTTCACTTTATAAGTAAAAGTTTGTAGCCTTTAACAATCTCTTCCAAATTTTCCCCAATCCCAGCCCTTTAGCAACCATTTCCTACTCTCGGTTGCTGAATTTGACTTTGGCTTTGTTTTTTGGGTTTCTTTTGTTGTTGTTTGCTTGTTTGTTACATTCCATATATAAATGACACCACGTTGTATTTGTCTTTGGCTATTTTCCCTTAACATGTCCTCAAGGCCCATCTATGTTATCACAAATGGCAGGATTTCCTTATTTCTCATGACTAAATGTTACTTCATTACATATGTATACATACGCCATATCTTTTTTTTTATCTATTCATCTGTTGATGGACACTTAGATTGTTTCTATATCTTGACTATTGTGAATAATGCTACAATGAATATGTGAGTTCAGATGTTTGAGACCCTATTGTCATTTCCTTTGGATATATACCCAGAAGTGGGTTTTGCTGAATCATTTGATAGTTATTTTTTAATTTTTGAGAAACCTCCATACTGTTTTCCATAATGACTGTACCAATTTATATTCTCACCAATAGTCTAGAAGAGTTCTCTTTCTCCTAACACTTGCTATTTTCATGACTTTTTGATGCTAGCCATTCTAACAGGTGTGACATGATACTTAATTGGTTTTGATTTGCATTTCCCTAATGATTAGTAATGTTGTGTATCATTTCATGTAGCTCTTGACCATCTGTATGCCTTCTTTGGAAAATTTTCTATTCAGATCTTCTGCCATTTTTTTAACTGGATTGTTTGGGAGTTGTTTGTTTTTGTTGTTGTTGTTTGCTATTGAGTTGTAGAAGTTCTTTATATATTTTAGCTACTAATCCCTTATCAGACATATGATTTGCAAATATTTTCCTCCATTTAGTAGGCTGCATTTTCGTTTTCTTGATGGCTTCCAATGCTGTACAGTAGGTTTTTGGTTTGATGGTCCTATTTGTTTGTTTTTGCTTTTGCTGTACTCGCTTTTGGTGTCAAATCTAAAAAATCATTGCCAAGAGGAATGTCAAGGAGCTTACCCCCTATGTTTTCTTCTAGGGGTTTTATGGTTTCAGGCCTTATGTTTAAATTTTGAATCCATTTTGAATTGATTTTTATTCATGGTGTAAGATAGGGGTCAAGTTTTACTAGCACAATTTATTGAAGAGACTGTCCTTTCCTCATTGTCTATTCTTGGTTCCTTTGTTGTACGTCAATCAACCATATACACATGGATTCATTTCTGGGCTCTCTATTCTGTTCCATTGATCTATGTGTCCATTTTTGCGCCAATACCATACTGTTTTATTTTGGCTTTGTAACACAGTTTGAAATTAGTGTGATGCCTCCACAAATTTTAGGATTGTTTGTTCTATTTCTGTAAAAAATGCCATTGGAATTTTGAAAGAGATTGTACTGAATTGGTAAATTGCTTTGAGTAACATGAACATTTTTTAACACTATAAATTCTTCCAAACCATGAGCATGGAGTATCTTTCCATTTATTTATGTCTTATTCAATTTCTTCCATCAATATTGTATAGTTTTCAATGTACAGTTCTTTCACTTCTTTGATTAAATTTATTCCTAGGCATTTTATTCTTTTGATGCATTTGTAAATTGGATTATTTTATTTCTCTTTCTTTTTTAAAAATTTAAAAATTTATTTTTATTTTTTGAGAAAGGGAGAGAGAGAGAGAGAGCAAGCAGGGGCAGGGCAGAAAGAGAGGGAAGGAGAGAATCTTAAGGAGGCTCCACTCTCAGCACAGAACCCTACACAGAGCTTGATCTCACAACAGTGAAATCATGACCTGAGCTGAAATCAAGAGTTGGATGCTTAACTGACTGAGCCACTGGTGCCCCTCTTAATTTCTTTTTCTGATATTTAATTATTATTTATAGAAACACAATAGATTTCTGTACATTAATTTTGTGTTTTCAAAAAATTTACCAAATTCATTTATTAGTTCTATTTTTTGGTGGAGTTTTCAGGTGTTTTTATATATATCATGTCATGTACAAACAGAGACAGTTTTACTCTTCTTTTCCAATTTGGATGATTTATATTCCTTCTTTCTTGCTTAATTGTTCTTAATAAGACTTCTAATATTATGTTGAATAAAAGTGGTAAGAATGGGTATCCTTGTCTTATTTCTGATCTTTTCACCACTGTGATGCTAGCTGTGGACTTGTCACATACGACTCTTATTATGTGGGGGTACATATCCTCTATATACACTTTGTTGAGTTTTTATCATAAATAGATGTTTAATTTTGTCAAATGTTTTTTATGAATCTATTATTAAGATAATCATATAATTTTTATCATTCATTTTAATGTTATATATCACATTGATTGTTTTTATATGTTAAACCATCTTTACATGTCTGAAATAAATTCCCCTTGATCATGGTATATGATCCTCTTAATGTATTGTTGAATTTGGTTTGCTAATATTGTGTTGATGATTGTTGCATTTATGTTCATCAGCGATATCGGCCTATAATTTTCTTTTCTCATAGTGTTCTTGTCCAATTTTGGCATCAGGATAATGTTGACCTCATAAAATTAGTTTGGAAGAATTCCTTTCTCTTGTTTTTTGGAAGAACTCAAGAAGGATTGGCATTAATTCTTCCTTAAATATTTAGTAGAATTCACCAGTGAAGCAATCAGTCCTGGACTTATGTTTGTTGGGAGGTTTTGGTTACATATTTAATATTCTTATTAGTAACTTGTCTGTTCAGATTTTCTATTTCTTTATCACTTAGTCTTGGTAACTGGTATGTTTCTAAGAATTTATCCATTGCTTCTACATTATCCAATTTGTTGGTGTATCGCTGTTCATAGTGGATATCATTTCAATTTTATGAAACCAGGAAAAAGGGCCTCTGCTTTTTCAGAGACCAATATAAAATCCAAGAGAGGAGAAGCCCTCTAGGGGGCCGGCATTAGGCTATGACCTGGACCCAGATTCTGTAGTATATCTTCCATTGCTTGTCTAAAAGCACCAGGCACTCAAATGAAAAAGTAAGATATGATCAGCTACAGAATGGTAGTATTTTGGAATTACTTATATAAAGCTCAGAGATTACAGTCACATACATCATCTGATTTATAGATGTGTCGGTTTGGTTATACTAATAACTTAACCATTATTATAATTAGTAGTTTGTGTCTAGACTTGTCTCTCTAGGCTTAACTACTTGCTGGCTCTCCAGACCTATCTCTGACAGGCCCCTCTGGAATTAATGTTAAGCATCATTGGATAAAACCTAAGCTATACTGTCTCCCTGCCCAAATCTACTAGCATGCTCACAAATGTAGGAGGTGTCAGAGGTGTGGCTTCCATGGGTCAACAACATTTCAAAAGATGTGTTTCACTGTTACTGTTAGGGACAAAGCCTACTTGGTAGGGTTGTCAAATTTTTACTTCATCAGGTAATGAAATGTTTTAAAGTACCAAGTTTTAGAATCACCGTTTTACTCTGTGGTTAGCACTGGATCAGTGAGTGACTTGTTCAAAGTTAACCAGTATAGGGCTCTTTCAAACTTAAGCTTTGGTCTTTTGACTCTTAAGCTGGTGCTATGAATTAAAGTTTAATTCTTAAAACAAATAAACAAATAATTAACAAACAAGATATTTAGGGCTGGTAACCAAAAATCACCACAGTTAGACATCAGAATGAGAGAATAAATGTGGTAGGAGGAGGAGCTAGGAGGTGACTTTTGACTGCTGGGTGAGAAATGTTTAGTCAAGGAATAAGAGAGAGGCAATGTCCTTATGGTTGTCCCAAACCAGCTGGGAAAGGACCATTAGGTAAGTCAATAATTGAGAGTTTGTGAAAAATTAGAGAGGATATAACAAACATAAGGTGGTGTTTGATGAAAATCATTGTATCCAGCATACATAAGAAGTGGAATCTTGATCCAAGGAGTTAGAAGGATTCAAGATAGTGAAAAAGGAAAGATGCTGGAGGCGGTGGTTAGTAAACTCTTAATAAGATCAGGAATTAAACAAGAATCAGAAAGTTGGGATGAAAATAAAGAGAGATATCTAAAAAATGTAGTGAAAGGGGCGCCTGGGTGGCTCAGTCAGTTAGGCATCTGACCAGCTCAGGTCATGGTCTCACAGTCTATGAGTTCAAGCCCCATGTCGGACTCTGTGCTGACAGCTCAGAGCCTGGAGGCTGCTTCAGATTCTGTGTCTCCCTCTCTCTCTGCCTCTCTCCTGCTCATGCTCTGTCTCTGTCTCAAAAATAAATAAAAACATTAAAAAAATTTTTTTTCAAAGTAGTGAAGGTAGTAACATGCTGTTTTATGAACAAGTTAACACAGACATTCAAAGCACCAATGAGCATTCACTAATTCACGGCTACTAAAGCCTAATTTTTCAATGGCATTAACTGGGCAATTAAACATATGTTGTCTTGTATCTTTCTTCATATTGTTGTTTGAACAGTTACCACCTCTTACATTATTTAACTTCCTATCTCATTATGCCTTATCTCTTCAGGGTGTTCTGGGGTAAGGGCATTATGGGTGAAGCCAGCTGGTGGGAGCAAAGAAATTCTGCATGAAAGAAAAAAAAATCTGGTTTGTGAACAAATTTTATTTGGAATATCTAAGATAGCCTATATATCCCAACTCTCTGTAGATTATACAAATGAAGTATCTAGGACATAGGTATGTATGTATTATTTGACCAACAGTGAGAAGATACTAAAGTAAACCAAAAGAAGTTACAAGTTACTGCTTATGGATCATAAGGTTTCACATGAGATTAAAATTTCTGACAGACAGTAGAAATGACCATTATAGAGTGTTCAAAGGAGGCTACAGAAACTACCCTGGAAGATTTTAAAGAGATCAAATTGAGATCACATAGGCATGGGAGAGACAGGTTTTCAAATGCCAGACTGTGGACCAGTGCTTGTCTCTCCTAAATTTTTGCAGGTCTCCAGTGAAATGAGAAAAATAAAACAAAAGCAGTGTAATACATAAAGATATTGATTCCTAGATGACACAGTACAGATATAGTTGCTAGATATTCTTTTCTGAGAAGGACTGTTTATTCTGTTTTCCAAGATTGTATCCTTTATAGTTTTGGGGGAAGTTAAAATATTTTTTAGTGAAATCATGCTAACAGTAGAAATTGGTATTTTTAAAATGTCACTACTTACTAAATAAAAATTAGCATTCCTATGATGTAAACTACTTTTCCCTTTTCAAAAAATGTCTTTTTAAATGTTTCCCCATGCAATCTACAGGTGAGTAACCCCTAGATTAGGGGCATGATGGGACATATAGGGTGTGGGGGAAGACAATGTAGCTCAGCTTTTATCAGATGATTCTTAACTTTAAATCCAGTGGGGCCTATGAGAGATAAGTCTGGAATGTCAGCAAATGGTTAAGTCTGGAGGTATGTCTAGAATTATTAGCAATATCAGTAGGTAATCATTATTGAATGCTTCCTTTATGGCACTATTGAGGTAGATATTATCATTAAGCTATTTTTACAGGTAGGGAACTGAGTGATAGGGAGATTAAGTTGCTTGCCCAACGGCACAAACTGGCAAGTGCTAACACTAGCATTTGAACCCAGGTTTGCCTGAATTCCAAGTTCTTATTCACCATGTTACTCCAAGCTACATTAATGTTTAAGTAGTTATGAGAAACCCTGAGTACAGAAAAGACTGCCAAGAGGACCAATGTGAGAGGATAAATTAAAAACAAGAGAGAGGGGTCCTTGGCCAAGTGTAGTCTTGGGGCACAGTGATAATTCACTCTGTTTGACTAAGCACAGGAGCTTTTGGACAAACTGAAGTCACTAGAGACAAGGAAAATGAGCTATTTATGGAGTCGTTTGGCTAGAATACATATAGGAAAGAAGAGAGGGCTACTGATTCAACCAGACTTCACCACTGAATTTCAATGGATGACTTTAGTGGATGAACAACCAGATAAACCATGCAAACCATTTGAAGCAGAGCACAGAAAAGACATTAAAGCTAAGAGACCCATGCTCAACCTTAGGACTCTCACAGAGTATATTACTTATAAATTCAACAAATGTTTTAAATGTTCATAATATGCCAGACACTGTTCTAGACATCAGGGAACAATGGTGAACAGGCAGACAAGCTCCCTGCCCTTGTGAACCTTGTGCTCTAGGGTGAGGAACAAAAAACAATAAATATATGAGAAAGTGATCAAGACAAAGGAATAAGGAGAAATAGAGTGGGTGTTATTCTAGGCACTTAGTGGTAAAATGCATCATACACACCAGCACTCAACTCCTACTTTCAAGAAATTTAGTACATCTCAACATACTACCCCATAACAGAGCAACATCATGTAATAACCTGCGATACCCAGTTTCTGTTACAGAATATTCTAAAAGTAGAATATCTGTCTACAGAGCAATATCAAAAGAGACAGACCAATATGATTATACTTCATATCAGAAGACAGTCCTGTCAAGTCTGCCATCTCTTGGGCACCCGCCCCAATCCTTTGCTCTTCAGGGTATGGAGATGGTAATGAATTCAGCATGATACAGGCGTTGCTCCATGGCATCACTGTCAGGCTCAATTCTTTCTCTGAGACTAAATACCAGATATAAGAGCCAGTGTAGAGGATGCCTTAACGCCAAGCCTACTAGGTGCTTTGTTTTGCACTTAGATGGTTTCAAAACATTATCAACAAACCGAAATTATCCAAGGAAATGCACAGGCTCCCTCCCCTAATCCTGTGCACACATATGCATCAGCTATAAAAATATCTCATGACTCTAAAATTTGATAAGCACTATCTCAATTCTATTTCACTCTACAGGGAAAGGGACACATAAATCCCTGTATGATGCAGGGATTAATTAGTCAAGTGGAGGATTTATAATGATCTTTGAACTCATGAGTCACTTCCACATCGCTCTGCCCGAGTCTTTGTACTAGCCGTATCTTTCATTTCTGCTGCCCAAATTGCAGAGGTGACATTCAATTTCTTTCTATGCCAAACTGCAAAGTACCTTTAAATCTCTGGGAGTAGAATTGAGGAAATACTGCCTCTGGAAAAGCCATAGGGAGAATGTTACGAACATTCACTGCTATAGATTCACTAAAGGAATGTTTATAGAGCACCTACTATGTGCTAGACCCAAAGTCCTAAAGACACAAACTTTTCCTTTGCAATGCAAGGAACAGAAACAAAGAGTCCTTTCTCCTTGAGTCTTGATTTTATTGCCATTGATCACTTATAAGCTGTTCTAATTCCTATCCTGCTAGTTCTGAAAAATCCATTTCTTTAAGGCCACAGAGTCCTTCATAACAAATGAGAAAGTAGTTTTAGTTGGCATCTACTATGTGCTCAACTTCTGAAAGTAACATTCTCTTAGATTATGTTTTATTGGCCTTTTAGAAGGTTGCATCAAACTCTAAATCCCTGTTTCCCAGCTTGGCTAATATGCAGCTCTTATTGTGAGATCAATGGAAAGTAGAGTGATGATAGCAAGATATGCTGTCAACAGAAAATAGTACAAAGTGCTCTTCCCTTGGAAAACTCCCAAATTTTGGGTTAAACTATTATTGGAACAAAAAAAAAAACCCATGCAAAATAGGTATGCAGCACTGTGAAAAAAATGGAGGGTAAATTTGGCTATTTTAGAATTACCTTGTCCAAAGAAATTCATAGTTTTCATTATACAAAAGTTGAAGAATTTCTATACATTTTCCTATTTGGCTTTAGGTATAGTCTGTTTATAGACTTCTTTATTCTTCCCTAAGCATCTAGTAAAAATAGAACTCATTATCTATATCAAAAAGTATAGTTTTATTTTTCTGGCAGAATAGGGAGAAATATGACTTTCATTAAGACAATGTCAATTTGCAATCCCAAACATCACCTTTGACATAAGTTGGCATTACCTGGCCAAACATTAGGATCTATGGAGAAGAGATTCCAATTAATAATCCTGTTTTTAGATAAAAATAGTTGTTTGGGGGATGATTGGGCTAGTGGGTGTTTTGTTAGGGGTCTTACAGAAATTCAGATAATTAAGCATGATAATTTTATCTACCAAAGCCTGCCAGATGGCTACTCACACAGATGTGCAACTGCCTGGTAGGGAGGAGCATTCTCTATAGTATTTATTCAATATTTCATTAGTGGACAACTTTTGAGGGCCCATCATCCTTTGGGTTTATTACTATCACATTACTAGCTTTCAAACCAACTTAGCAGCTGCTGTGATCATTTATCATCTCTATCCATATTTCACTCTGCTCTTCATTAAAGAAGAAATTTTGCTTACTATCTAAATACAAGGTCCTTGATTATTTCTTACTTTCTTATATACCATGTAAAAATTATAATTTATTAAAGTGATTTACTTACCTATTAGGCCAATTTTATTTTTTTATCTTTTTATTCTACTTCTCATTCACCTTTTAATTAATTTAATTATATTGTGGCCACTTATTTTCCTTGTCAGCCTTCACTCAGACAGACCTTGGTCATCACCAACTATACACACTTAGAGTAAAAGAGTAAGCATGAGCTAATTTTCAAAAGAGCTGTAATTAGGAATATTTGGAAGTAGGAAACTGAGATAGGGGAGAGCAAAACAGGTCAGTAATAGGTGTTACAGAGGCTTGTTGGACCCTGCTCTTGTTTGTGCAATTTCCCCCTAAAGAGCCCAGTCACCCTGGTACAGGAGAAGGTGATGGGCATCACCAAGTGTGAGGGAGGGAAGCAGAAGCAGTACCAGGGAGAGTCAGTCCTATTATAGGGATCAGCCCTCAGGACCCAGTGGTGTAGAGAGTGCAGTCTTAAAAGAGGAAATGAACAGGGTGAAGGCAGAAGGGTCAAGGTTCCCCTGACTGAAGTATATGCTCAGTGTTAGGAATAACAAACTCGTGGTCAGATGTGCAAATCCTGGCCTTTAGTCTAGGAGAAGGGGCTTTGCCTGAGCCTGCCTAGTTTTCCTTTGGGCAGCCAAGATCAAGTGGAGATGGAATAGTTACTTCAGAATGGTGGACACAAGAACATTTTCCATATAATTTCCAGCCATCTATGAGGCTAGTTTTGGTTTTAGGGGGGAGAAAAAGCATTGGTTAGTTACATTGGTTAAATGTAACTAATCATATGTCACTTATAAAAAAACTGTCTTATTCTTGACTTTTGGCCCTCTTGGGCAACTTTAACAGTCCAATCACTTGAGAATTGGTATGTGAAATGAAAATAAGCAATTGTCTCCACATGCCGTGCAAAGGTTCTTCAATAAAATTCACTGGCAGCCTTCCCTTTCACAGCAAAGAATAGAAAATTCTTCACCATCTTCTTCAATAAAATTTGGAAGGGGAAAACACATTTAAAGACTGAACAAAACTTCTATTTTGTCTTACTGGCTCTTTAAATGTGAACAATTAAAAATTATCTTCATCATAAACTAAGCCTCATGTATATTTAGTGAATGGCAAGTATTTTATTGTAAAAATAGGAGAAATGGGATTATTTGATCAAATCAAAATTATACAAAAATCCTTTCCCCCTTCCTCCTTCCTCTCTCATTTTCTATTCTTCTTCCTCTCCTTTGATTGGAGGAAGTTGGTACCGATGGATAAGAAAGCATAGTGGAAGGAAGGAAGAAAGGAAGGAGGAAGGGCCACTACTGAGAAAAAACTAGGCCAAACTGTAGGAAATGTTTAATATCTGAGAGAGTGAGACTTTTCCATCTCGTTTCAGGTTTCTAGTTCAGTTTAGCTATAAAAGCCAAGATAGGAAGATGATCTGGTACCGTTTCTATGTATTCTAGTCATGACTTTATATACCATCTCTCATATTTATATCTATAGCTCATACTTATCTTCCAAACTTTAGATATAACCCAAATCTTCATGGATATCTAATATCTATCTTACATTCTACATATGCTGATCTCTCCCCAAATCTTATATTCATGCCCTCCCATAATTCATTTCATGAGAATTTGAAACTATCCATTCCTCAGGCAAAAAAAAAAACAAAAAAAAAAAAACAAAAAAACGGAATCATTTTTGAATATGCTTTTTCCCCTCTTAATCACAACCCAGATTCAAATTCCTAGAGAATCATGTTGGATCTACCTTAAAAATATATCCATAATCCAACTTTTCTAACCTCCCCTGTTAATAACGTGGTTTTTATCATATTATCTCTCTTGGATTACTACAATAGATTCTTTGTATCCCCATTGGCCCCTACTATCTATTCTCAAAACACGGGTGAAAGAGTTCCTTCTAACATGTAAGTCAGGTCAGGCAATGCTACTTCTCAAAACCCTGCAATCATTCCCATCTTCCTCAGAGTGAAAGCTAGATTGTTTATAATGATCTACATAGCCCCACATGCTCTCAGTCCCCATCATCCAATTACTTTTCAGATCTCATCTCCTACTATCGTGCTGTCTCTGTTCCAGCCAATATGTTCTTCTTGCTCTTCTTGAAACTCTGAAATGCTCCCACTTCAGGACCTTTGCATTGTCTGTGTCCTCTGCCTAAAATGCTCTTTCCTCAGATAACATGACCAATCTTCTCATCTCTACCTAATAAATGTCACCTTTTCTAAAAATAGATAATTTAAATAGCAACTCTACCCCCTCTAGCACTCCTTTATTTCACCTTACCTTTTCTTTTTTCCATAGCACTCTTTACTTTCTAACATGCCATTTACTTACTTATTATATTTATGGTTTATTATTTGTCTCCACCAGCTGGACTATAAATTCTATCGGAAGAGAAACTTTTCTTTTGTTCACTGTTTTAATCCCAAGTGTCAAGAATGGTGCCTGGTACATAGTACATGTTCGAATATTGAATAAATAAAGGTGAAAATAAGTCAGGTGTTGTCTAAGAGAATTGAGAATTCCATAGTAGACATCAGTAGTCATCAGGAAACAACTGATGGAGAACTTCTTGCTTCCCCATAGCAGAAACAAGGCCTTTTACCTCCAGATCCCTAGCATTGGGCACCATATCCCAATTAAAAATAAGTGTTAAATCACTATATTGTACACCTGAAACTAATATTACACCTTATGTTAACTAACTGGAATTGAAATAAAAACTTTTTAAAAATAAAGAGAAATCAGTAAGTGGTCAGTAAATGATTGTGGAATAAAGTCTAACTCCATAGATGATAGAAAATTACCAATGTCCTTGAGAAGAAAGGCCTAATGCAAAAAGCATTTTTGAGAACATAATCCTGTTAAGCAGGAATTGAGCAAAGAATGGAGAAAAAAAACACAAGGTTCATTAAAACTAATTCTATTTAGTTTTAATAACTAATTAGTTTTAATAACTAATTCTATTTAGTTTTAATGCGCCTGGGTGGCTCAATCGGTTAAGCGTCCGACTTCAGCTCAGGTCACGATCTCGCGGTCCGTGAGTTCGAGCCCCACGTCGGGCTCTGGGCTGATGGCTCAGAGCCTGGAGCCTGCTTCCGATTCTGTGTCTCCCTCTCTCTCTGCCCTTCCCCCGTTCATGCTCTGTCTCTCTCTGTCTCAAAAATAAATAAACTTAAAAAAAATTTATAAAAAAAACTAATTCTATTTCCAGTTGAAATTCCATCTGAGCTTAGCTTTTTTCTGATGGTCTGGTCAACATGCACTTTTATAATAATAACTTGTCATAGCTCAAAACCAAACCCAGCAAAAAAAAAAAAAAATCATACAGATTAGTTCAATTTATAGGAAATTCTGGAAATGGCAACACTACAGATAGGAACAAAGGCCAGATCAGTGATTGCCAAGGGTGAGGGATAGGAGAAAAGTCTGACTACAAGGGGTATTAGAATTAGTCTGTTTTCTATTTGTAGTGCTGGCCATAAGATCTCTGTATTTGTTAAAACTCATAGAACTATACACCAGAAAAAGTGAATATCGCTGTATGTAAATTTTTTAAATGACATTCCCCATTTACAAGATACTGCTGATGCTCTGCTAAAATCTAAGCTGTAAGGCTACACACTCATAAATCGGAAAGAAAGTGGAAGCTTAATGGTCCCTGGGCTCCTTATGATGTTTGCATTGAGCATCTTTAGACAACCAGGGAGGGCTCCTCTGGGCCCAGATATTTACATTTGTCCAGTCATGCACTATTTGGCTGTGAAAAGTTCTGGGTATGTGTTTGCTCTAAGGTGTCATTTATTAAACCCGCCCTGGCCTGTCACTTCCACATTTGTGCTGTCAGCTAACTAACAAGATACCTACACAAAAGTCACACCTATCGGTCTTTGTTTTCACAACAGGCCTGCTGTTATAGTAACTGCGTGAGACTAGATCTCCTTTCCCTTTATAAGACTTACCTACTCATGAATTAAATGATTCACTTTTTTACAGGAGGACATTTACTTGAAGTAGCATTCAGTCCTTGGATTACTGGTTCAAAAATGAGTCTCTTTCTGATTTTTACTATACCTACTCCCACCTTCCCCCTGCATTCTTGTTCTACTCAAATTCCAGGTTCATATGATACATAATTCACTTTTCAAGTAAACTCCATCTTGAAAATTTTAAGGTTATCCTATTAATTACCTTGATAATACCTTATCTTTAATGTGTATCTTATACTTTACTATATACTTTTATTTGTGTGGCATCTTTTAATTTTCATAGTAATCAATTAAGCTGACAGGCAGGAAGTATCATTTCCACCAGCTGGAAATGATTTAAAAATAAGGACATTGGGGCACCTGGGTGGCTCAGTTGGTTGAGAGTCTGACTTCAGCTCAGGTCATGATCTCTTGGTTCATGGGTTCGAGCCCTGCAGTTGGCTCTGTGCTGACAGCTCAGAGCCTGAAGCCTGCTACAGATTCTGTGTCTCCTTCTCTTTCTGCCCCTCCCCCACTCATGCTCTGCCTCTCTCAAAAATAAACATTAAATTTTCTTAATAATTAAAATAATAAAAATAAGGACAAAGACTCAAAGTGGTTAAATAACTTTCTCAAGGTCACATGATCCATTAAAGGCAGGGAAAGGACTAGATTCCTGTTATGCATAAGGGATCAGTAATCCTCATTTCTCTTATGAAAAATGAATCCTCACACCATTTTATGCCACTCTGAAACCTATCAGCATATAATCGTGTTCTTTTTCACCTTGTCCTTCAAAAGATTTATGAGTGTGAAATTATATAGACATTTGACTCAAACATCCTATGAAATTCCATGTGCAATTCAACTAACAACACTGTGCTTATATTATTTCGACTACCAAGGGACCCTCCCACAAGTTCACCTTACTATTGACTAGCCACCTGATTTCACCTATTTTCTAAGTTGCCATGTGGATTTTTTACAGATTGCATAGTTTTAAATCAATATGACGTGCCAACTATGCTTCTGTTCAATTTTTAGGTGCCTGTTTTCGGCACATGTCTTTGACACCTTATGAAGTATTCGCTTGGGAAACTTAAAAGCCAACAAAGTTCTCACTGAAGCAGTTTCATCAATAACAGGGTGGCTCTTTGTGAAAAGTGCAGACTCTGTTAGGGCCTTGGGCCTCCCACTGGCCCCTTGCAGCCCCTGCCATGCACAGAAGACAATTCCTGTCACAGGCAGGTCTTCCAGTAGGTAGAGCCATGGTACTGTACCTTGAGCCCATACTCCAAATTCAAGTCACACCTACTACTTGCCATTTCCCAATTATACTGCATTTTAGCCTTTGCATAGGCTGTTTCCTCTGCCAGATTACTTTTCTCTCCCAGTGGTCCTGAGGACTTGTCAGACACTTCCATTTACCTTTATGAGGGTCTGCAGAGGTGGGAAGTGCTACACAGGTGCTACGTATAATGACAGGCAGAGGACCAGCCAGGCATGTCCAACAGAAATTTCTAATCTGACTGCCCCCACCCCTCTAAACTCCCTCTCCCTAGTCTCTGTGTTTGCATTCAGGACAGCCATTGTTCGATCCTGGTTTCGTACTAAATGAAGCCCCCTCAAACTCTGTTTTTTTGGCTGTTATTCAAACACCAACATTCCCCAGATACCAAGTTTAATCCTTCAAAGTTGGTTCAAATACCACCACTCCCACCCTAGCAGAAGCTTTCCCTTCTGTCTGTCTTATGGGGGCAGAATCACTTGTTCTTACCTTGATCTCCTGTGATCCTCTGCACATTAGCCCTTCCTGCACTCTCACTTTACTGCTCAGTTCACTGTGTCTTGTAACCCTGCTGTAAGGGTAGATTCCAAGGTTAGAGGTTGTGTTGTATTTCTGTGCGTTTTTACTACATATCCAGGATAGTACCTGGCGCTTAGTAAATTCTCAATAACCATTTCTTGCTTCAGTAAATAAATAAATACTATTTTACTGCTTCTTAAGAGGGTTTTATGCATGTTGATATAATAGAGAGACAAACAAAAAACTAAAAACAAAAAACTCCAGTGATGTAAAAATGCTGACTCTAAAAACAGGATGACCGAAACACTTTGTTTCAGAAAATTCCCTACCAGAATTCATAACCTTTGATAAGATATTTGAGCTATTCTAGTCCACACAGTAATTTTTCCCTTGAAACAATGTGTTCAAGGGCGCCTGGGTGGCTCAGTCGGTTAAGTGTCCGACTTAGGCTCAGGTCATGATCTCACAGTCTGTGAGTTCGAGCCCCGCGTTGGGCTCTGTGCTGACAGCTTGGAACCTGGAGCCTGCTTCGGATTCTGTGTCTCCCTCTCTCTATGCCCCTCCCCTGCTCATGCTGTGTCTCTCTCTGTCTCAAAAATAAATAAAAACATTTAAAAAAAAACTTAGAAACAATGTGTTCCAAAGGGCAATAGTTCCTATCCTCTCCCTGATAAAACCCACCTGAGTCTCTCTTGACTAGTTGTCCAGTTTGTATGTGTTTCTGTATATGTCAATGTATGTGTGTGTGCAGATATTATGCCAAACCCATTATCTGAAAAATACACATTTCCCCAGAATCTCAATTATAATCAGCAATCTGGAAATATGTAACAAAAGAGAGGTTTATTCTTAGTCTATTCTGTGTTTTTACATGTGGACATCTGATAATATCTTAGCAGATTCTGTGGGGGTCTCTCTCCTGCACGTATATTTTCTTAGCTTTATTTTAATAACATACACCACCATTGCTATAGACAGTGAAAGATTATGAATACAAGTGGTATTCAATTTTAGGAAAGCTGTCTCTCTGTCCTAAAGTCTCTCTCCCTCCCTCTCCCTCTCTCTCTCTCTTTTAAAAGCTCATTCCACAAATTTGTGTTAAGGTGTTTTATCTTAAATTTGATCTAACCCAATTCAAATAATGGGAATGCAGTGAAATTATGGGAAGGGAACACATAAAACTAGGTGGGTTGTCCGGATTTATTTTCCTTTAGGTATGTAATTTGCTTTAAAAGAATTGAATTCATTCGCCACGTTCTCTTTGGGAAGCATTGTGAGAAGTATAATTTAGAGCTGCTCTCTCTTTTGCATGGTCTCTGCAAGACATAAAGGGGGCTCACAATGCATGTTTCTACTATAATGAGGGCTCTGTTCGGTCTGCCTCTATGTGAATTGCTCCTTCAGATAGAAAGTTTAAAACTATGAGTCAAAATTCTTCCAGGGCCTAAACTACTGCTAGGGAGTAAATTAGGCATCTTTGGATGTTTAACTCTTTCAGGCCCTAAGACACATTTTCTTTTGAGGTTGATAATTGCAAGAAACTTGATTCTACTGTCAAAAATGTCTAATTAGCTTACGGGGGGGGGGGTGGTTCGTCATTAAGTTTGAGATCTGTTCAGTCTAATTTTTTCCATACTAAAATGCCTAATTCAAACCCTAGTGACAAATCAAAATTTTGTCAGGTTTCTCTATCTACTGTGCGCAAGACAGAAGTAGCAACAGGGACTTGCTAAATATAGCGGCCACTGCCCTCCAAAACAAAACAAAGAATCCCCACCAAAGCCTGAACATTGACCTACCACTCTGAGGGAATTAACTAAGGTTTCATTACAGAAGAGAAGGCAGACTGGCATGGCCAAGAAGGACACATGGTACAGAAAGGATGTTGAGATTTTTTCATTGCCTACAAAAATGTATTCCAGGTGTAGCACAGGACTAGATAATAAAATACTCAACTCTAAGAGGATTTCTTTTTGAAAAACAGACTGGCCTTCACTAAAGTATTCTGAATTAAACTCTCAATTTCTAAAATAAGCAGTGAAAAAAATGACTTTGTGAAGCAGTAGCAAAACAGCAGTTAGTATGAAGTCCTAACTCACTAAGGTTTGTAATCTCTGAAGAAATTCTAATTTAAATTGCCAAGTCAAATTTATCCTCATCAGGAAAAATATAGTAAGGTGGGAAATGGCAGAGATTTGGTAACGTGGGGGTGGGTCGGGGGAGAGGTATTGGTGGGTGGGTTGGAGGGTTGCACAAAAGGGGAACCAGGAATTATTAAGAGTAGGGAATGGAGAAACTCTTTCCCCAAGAAACTGAATATAATTTTGAATGCAGGATTAATACTGAGTACCAGAAGCACAATAGATGTTTATCAAGTTTCTATTTCATGCATCTGAGAAAACTGATTTTCAGATTTCTGAGCACATAGCTATCTGATCTTATATAGCGTTACCTTTTTCTGCACTAATGACTAAGATAGATGTCCTCAGCCCTGGCTCTTTTGATCTAGTCATTTCCTTGTTTTTGATCTGACACAGTAATGGTTTTGGGGGGTTCAATGCAAGAGAGATGCTACATTGGAATGAGTGTCATTGATTTATGCCCTCTGACAGACTTCCAGAGAGTAAATTATGAGGTCCCTTTTCATCCTTTTTGAGGGCTTGTTCAGTTTCTTTAAATGCTTCCTGAGTAAATTCAGGGAGGTGTACGTGTGTGCTTGTGTGCCTGTGTATGTGTATAAAAGCATCCAGTCTATACTGTCTAGCCTGGATTGTTGTAATGTCTGCAGAGCAGGATGACTCTAGAGAGCTGATGATGTGACCCAAAGCCTCCCTTTAACCTGTAAGCTGGATGCAGCTGTAGCAGATCTAACAGATTTGGCAAAGCTTTTGTCAATAAACACAGACAAAAGCACAATCCACCTTTAGCAGGCAATGGATTCAGTCTTGCCAATCTGTTTACATTTAGCATGTTGTCAAGACAGAAAAGAAGTTCTTCCAATAGAATCCCCTTCTTTCTGTGGTTCTTGTCTTTAAATGTTGCAATGAAGAATCAAAACAGAGTCTTACTTGCATTTTCCTACCTAACATCATTCTAGTACTAGATGTGAAATAAATGCAGTAAGTTCATTCCTTATAAATAGCTGTTGTATTTAGCATGCATAAAGTTTTAAAATGCTAGCCCGGGTAGTTAGTTCTTTTAGTATAGTATTCCCCTTTACTCCCACCAGATGTGAAAGCAAGGGTCACCCTAGCAACAATAGTATTTCTTTCATTTGATCTTGAATCACTATGTTTATTTATTTTTGAGAGAGAGAGACAGTGCAAGTAGGGAAGGAGCAGAGAGAAAGGGAGACACAGAATCTGAGGCAGGCTCCAGGCTCCGAGCTGTCAGCACAGAGCCCAACGCGGGGCTCAAACTCATGGACCACAGGATGATGCTCTGAGCCGAAGTGGGATGCTTAACCCACTGAGCCACCCAGGCACCCCTAATCTTAAATCACTATTAAGCCATTTTCACATGTGCTCTTTCCTTGGGAGAATAAACACTTTATATTCTTCAAACTTTCAATAAGAAGAATGTTCTAGAAGTCAAGTTAATAAAATTTAAAGCATGAAGAAAAGCTTTCTTCTTTCCTGAAACAGCCATTGAAAAACTCCAGAAGCATCTTTCTGAAAGAGAATATCCACTGCCTCTCTTCATAATATTCAGGGGAAAACTCCTATGAATTAATGCAGTGATAAATACTGCAAATATAGCCTCTAGATATATAGTAGCATGATGTTTCTAATTAAGATGCAGCAAGATCCTCAAACACAAAATTATTTTATATTTTGTGAACCAAAATTAGAATAACTTGTATTAAAGGTTATAGTAACTGTAACACCAATCCATTGCCATTGTGTATTTTCAGTAAAAGCTGAATAAATTTATTTTTTTAGAAAGTAATGAAATTGTGGAGTGAATCTAGTTGAAATAACAGATTTGTTTTTAGTGTTGTAAGTCAGCGAGTAGCAGAATTTTTCATTCAATTTTGCTGTTGTTTAGAAGTTCATGGGAAATGAAAACAAATAAAAATTTAAAATAACTTTAGTGCTAACAGTTGGTTCTCATAAAATGCAATTTACTGGGAAATGAAACAATTTGTAACTTTTAGATTCATTGTTAAACTAGTAAAAGTTATCCTAAATTAAATCAATAAAGTGTCCAACAAATATTTATTGAATACCTACTTTGTACACAGCAGAGTAGAAGGTGGTATTTAATGGAATTGATGTTGCATTTCTTTCTGAATCAAAATTTACCTCAGCTTCTCCATTTGGTTTTGGTTTACTAGACAGAAGATAAATAAATACATGTTGGGTGGAGAATCTATTCTCATTTACTACAAAGACTGCCTTGATCAAGAAAATGTTAAAATATCTGTACTTAAGATCTGTCCCTTTTTTTTTTTTAACGTTGTATTAGTAAATTAAAATCTGTATATGCTCAGCTCTGTAGAGCTCTAAGTGCAGGAAGGTCTCGGGAACTGTTCATGGCAAAAATGGATACATCAATTCCTCCAATGGTTTTCTGAGAGTCCTTGGGACTCCAAAAAGCTGATATGTTTTTTGTACCCAGACTTACTTTTTAAATATTATACAGATATGTTTTAAAGTATTTTTATATCTTTATATTAGGCACTTTCTCTTAATCAAATGTATGGGTTTTTTAAAAAATAAAATAAAAATAACCTCAAAAATATTCATCCTTTTTTCCCCAACAACTTACAGAAAAAAAATATCAGGTTGTCTCACAATTACTTTTTGAAAACAAACATTGAAAATATTAGGCCCATTGTAAGGAAAATACTAATATTCTCTAGTTATTTTTTTCACCATCACCATTTTTATTTTTTTTTAATGTTTATTTATTTCTGAGAGAGACAGAGAGACAGAGCAGGGGAGGGGCAGGGAGAGGGGGAGACACAGAATCCGAAGCAGGCTCCAGGCTCTGAGCTGTCAGCACAGATCCTGATGTAGGGCTCAAACTCACGAACTGTGAGATCATGACCTGAGCCAAAGTCAGATGCTTAACCCACGGAGCCACCCAGCCGCCCCAACCATCACAATTTGTAATTAAAAGTGATGGAAGGAGCACCTGGGTGGCTACGTCGGTTAAGCATCTGACTTCGGCTCAGGTCATAATCTCATGGTCTGTGGGTTCGAGCCGCGCGTCAAACTCTGTGCTGACAACTCAGTCAGGCTCTGTGCTGACAGCTCAGAGCTTGGGGCCCACTTCAGATTCTGTGTCTTCCTCTCTCTCTGTCCCTCCCCTGCTTGTACTCTGTCTCTCTCTGTCAAAAATAAACATTTAAAATATGTATTTAATAAGAAAAAAAGTGAGGGGAAAAAATCAAAACAGACTGTCAGGTTTAATAGACCTAATATTACATTTTAGGATAAATAATTACAACACAATAAGATATTTTTTACTATACAATCTCTGATTTTACATGTAAAATATTTCCACCATAAGCTTCATAAATTTATTTAAAGAAAAACATATATAGCCTCTACCATATGAGATATTGTGTCATGGCAGAACAAATGTGAGCTTTGAGACTGAAAGGAGCTGGGTTTTAATCTCAACTTCTCCACATTCTTGTTCCTCTGAATTTCAATTTCCTAACTTTGTAGAGTTATTACATGAAAATGAGATGATACTAAATGCAATGATACATGTAAAGCATCGAAGAGCCAAACACAAAGTGCTTAAGCTATTAAGTGGCCATGGGTATAACGGAGAATCTGGACTTTGGAAGTCTGAGGAGCTTCAATTGTACACAATACTCATTAAGTGATTACTTTTAGACAAATCAGTTTAGCTTTCAGAACTTCCCCTTGCTTTGTTGTAAAACAGAAATAATAGTACTTGTAGAGTTTTGAAGATTATTAAGTAATAATAGCTTATAAAGCACATCTCCTGTAAATTTTATGTATGGTGTGACCTTAGTATGATTTATCCATTCTACTCTAGATGGCCATTTGGGTAGTCGCAAAATGTGCTGCTCTAAACATTCTCATATGTGTCTTTTCCTGAACATATACATGAATTTCTATCAAGTATATACCAGGAGTAGAACTGCCAGGTAGTATGGTGTGTGTAGTAGAACAGTGAAAGCCATGTAGTGAGAGATCATTAAATGATAGCTAGTAATATAGTTTGATAGTGGTGTTCAGATCTCCAGGGTTGACAAAATGGGAAAAATACCTGACACACACACACACACACACACACACACACACACACACAAAACAACAACCAAAAAACCCCCTGCAAATATTTAGTAGAGGAAGGGGACAATGACAGTGTCATACTTATGTGCATGTAATATTATAGTCCTGAAATTTACTCTATTATCAGGCTATCTAAAATAACAAACAAACAAACAAACAAGCAAACAACTACATATTATAGGGTTCCAGTCCACCAGACCGAACTCTCTCATTCGAACACACAGATGTGTCCCTTTTGTAGGACATGTGAGCTTTAGGCTATAGCGGGTCCTTTATAACAGTGACCAGTATTACATCCAGGTGTAATTTAAGTCATTTACCTTTTTCAATACATAAACTTGGAGATCTAAAGCATCTTTCAGGAAAATAGTCCTCTCTTGGTGTCTATGTGATACTAAAACACACATATAAAACCAAAATATTCAGGAAAATTGTTGGTCAACATTCTATCCAGAGATTCTACTGTTTTGTTGATTTAACATTAAAAAACAAAAACAGTGTAGTAAAAACTCAAGAGCGGCATGGAGAGACAGCTTTACCCAACATTCTTTTTTTTTTTTTTTTTTTTTTTTTGGAAAATGTTAAAATCTCCTCATTTTGCAGGCTACTATTCCCTGAAATCATTTACACATTGACAAAAGTAGGACCAGGGCTTACAGAGTCAGAAGAAAGGTTGCTGGGATGCTTTGGGAAAGTTTACCAGCTCAAGCTTCCAACACTACTGCTTAATTCTGTAAGAATTAGTCTTCTGGAAAGAACTGAATCTTTCCTTGTCCATCATCTTCTAACCTAACCCTCTGTTAAATATTAGGAAGATTGTGTTCAGAGATGTAAATTATTGACCCAAAGACCCTAGTAGGTAATGGCACTGAGACTGGAGCCCAGGTGCCCTGACTCCCAGTTTTTTTCTTTTTCTGTTAAATCACACATAACTATGAGAGAGGTCATTTAGTGACGTTTGGGCATATAGGTAATAACTCTGATAATAAAGACAAGAACAGTTTTATTTATTTTTTTTTAAGATTTTTTTTTCCAACGTTTTTATATTTATTTTTGGGACAGAGAGAGACAGAGCATGAACGGGGGAGGGGCAGAGAGAGAGGGAGACACAGAATTGGAAACAGGCTCCAGGCTCTGAGCCATCAGCCCAGAGCCTGACGCGGGGCTCGAACTCACGGACCGCGAGATCGTGACCTGGCTGAAGTCGGACGCTTAACCGACTGCGCCACCCAGGCGCCCAAGAACAGTTTTAATAATTATACCTCATTTTCTTAACCTTTACCCATGCCAGGCACTCGGAATGAGCTCTTGACATACATTATATCCCTTCATTCACAGAACAACTCCACTGATTGGCATTGTTGTTACTACTCTTTGCAAGATAAGCAAAAGGATTTTAAGGAACTTACCCAAGGTCACAGAATCAGTAAGAAGCAGAGCCAAATTGATAACCAGTTCTGTCTGACTCCACTGAGGGGCACTTAGCCACCTCCTAATGTATAATAACACTTGAAGAGTTAGATTATTAAAGTACCATATAAAGCACCTTTCTCTATCTTCACTTACTCTTGAAAATATGAACATCCCTCCACAGTATGGGTGAAAACATAGGTGCTGTCTGTTACCACTGGTGAAAAATAAATGGGCTTCTGGAAATTTGGTTAGCACACCAATCACCACCAATCTTGAGAAATATAGCTCTGAGGATGAATGTTATCTTTGCAGTAAAAAAGATGGCATTCATTTAAATAAAATAGAAGGTTCTTTCTCTATAATATCCCAATTCCACGACAGTCACCTGTCATTAACTCAGCACATAAGTCTTTCATTCAGGCTGAATAACGTTCTGGAAAAGGCAGCCAGACTACTTAAACATTCATACCTATATTGGGTAGGAATTCATTTTTTCAACCATTGAGCACTCATTCCTTATGGACAGAAAGAGTAAGATATGAATGAAATATGAATTGAGGAAGGAACTATTTCCCCAGGACAGTTCAAAATAGGTGGAAAGCACCATAGTAATTTCCTTGCAATTGCATAGTTCCTTTGCTTATTAAATTTTGAAGAGGTTATCAATTTGGAATATAACCTAAAGAGTTTATGTTTCATAATTTTACTTTATTGCTGAAATATTTATGCAAATATTCAGTGTAGGAAGATGCTGCCAGATGGAAATGCAATAGTTGTGGAATTCTTCCTGGCATTTCCGACAGAATATATAATACCGAATCGCTTTATGCTAATGTTTTGCAATGGAATACATATTTTATGGCTACTTTGAAATGCAAATTTAAAAGATCTGAACACTTTAGAAATCATGCCAATGCAAAGTAAACTAATATAAAAAGTAGGAGTTAGATAGATAAATTACAGCAGTGTCATTTTGGTAAAAGTAATGAGCCATGTCTTTATAGCCTTTGTGTAAATACACTTTAATATTTAGAAGTAAAACTGTGTTTTGGCAAGATTAATGTTAACTAACCTCAAGATATATGTGACATCTGTCAAATATCTGACTTCTAATCTGAAAGGTACACTCAAAGATACTTAACTTTCCTACTCCCCCTTCTCACACTATTTTCATTCACTGATAAATTCTATGATGTAGGGTATGTGGTATCTTTGCTGCAACCAAAATTCAATGTAAAATTTAAGGCATGTGTCACAAGTGAATTTGAGTTATGACAGGATTAAAGTTTTATTATTATTGAAAATCTTTAAATCTGAAATTTGTTAAGCTCCTATTACTTGTCAATCAATTTTATCTCACTGTGTTATAATAACTTGTAAGAATCAATGCAGTATCCTAACCCTGTCATTTCTTAAAATTGTGGTCAGAAACTCAGTGTTTAAATACTAAAACATTCTTTAAAATACACTAGAAAGCACAATCTTCTCATTGAGTCCAATAAACGATTTCCTTTTTTCAAATTGGGATAAATTTCATCACAGGATTTTAAATAAAATGACACCTTGTTTTGAAAGTTATGGTTGTTTTTGACAATGCCTACAATTTATATTCTCATTTTTACAGCTATTTTGAATATGACTCAGGAACTGAATCTGGGCAAGAAAAAGAAACTGTGAGTGTCTCATGAATGATTAAAATTATAAACTTGATTGAAATAACTACTTAGGTTCGTTTAAGATCCCAAAATACCTGGGCCATTTTCTCTTTTGCTCCATTCCTCTTTGGTCTCACAGAGGATATTAAAAAACAGACAACAACATTAATGCCACTGGACTTTTTTTTGCAGACGACAGAATATTCAAATCCAAGAAAAGCAGCATTATTGAATTCACTATTAATAAAATATATTATGCTATTTGGCCATTACAAATTACCCTAATTGTCATTCCATTCATTTCTTGCAATTATTATTGGAGGCAAGTATTATTATATGTTTTCACAGTTACGGAAATTGACTCATAGAGGTTAATGGCTCACCCAAGTCATACATCCACGGAATGCTACTGCTGGTTTCTTCTGCTACTTTAACTGATAATTTAGGCTTAGTTTAACTACATGATGCAATTGTTTTTTTTTAATTTTATTTATTTTTTATTTTTTTTAAATTTACATCCAAATTAGTTAGCATATAGTGGAACAATGATTTCAGGAGTAGATTCCTTAATGCCCCTTACCCATTTAGCCCATCCCCCCTCCCACAACCCCTCCAGCAACTCTCAGTTTGTTCTCCATATTTATGAGTCTCTTTTGTTTTGTCCCCCTCCCTGTTTTTATATCATTTTTGTTTCCCTTCCCTTAGGTTCATCTGTTTTGTCTCTTAAAGTCCTCATATGAGTGAAGTCATATGATTTTTGTCTTTCTCTAATTTCACTTAGCATAATACCCTCCAGTTCCATCCACATAGTTGCAAATGGCAAGATTTCATTCTTTTTGATTGTGGAGTAATACTCCATTGTATATATATGTACCACATTTTCTTTATCCATTCATCCATCAAGGAACATATGGGCTCTTTCCATACTTTGGCTGTTGTTGATAGTGCTGCTATAAACATGGGGGTGCATGTGTCCCTTCGAGACAGCACACCTGTATCCCGTGGATAAATGCCTAGGAGTGCAATTGCTGGGTCATAGAATAGTTCTATTTTTAGTTTTTTGAAGAACCTCTATACTGTTGTTTTCCAGAGTGGCTGCACCAGCTTGCATTGCCACCAACGATGCAAAAGAGATCCTCTTTCTCCGCATCCTCGCCAACATCTGTTGTTGCCTGAGTTGTTAACGTTAGCCATTCTGACAGGTGTGAGGTATGGTATCTCACTGTGGTTTCGATTGGTATTTCCCTGACGATGAGTGATGTGGAGCATTTTTTCATGTGTCAGTTGGCCATGTGGATGTCTTCCTTGGAGAAGTGTCTATTAGAATGCTTTGGTGTTAGTTTCTCTCTGCCCCTCTAAATAGGGAGAAATTCTTTGGAACAACTACTATCCTCTGGTCCACATTGCTTTCTCTCAGTATAGTCTATACACATAGAACTATACTTACTAATGTCGAGTATATAGCATACTAAACACAGTATATCATATAGTAATATACACACTTACTGTAGTTTACAGATGTGGAACACCTGAAACGTGAAATATTTGTATTTGTGTACCACAGAGCTTATGAGGAATTCAGATTTGGTCATGAAGCCAATGAGGTATGAAACTATAGAAGAGAGTAAGGGAGAAACAATATTATTCCTCCCAGTCTCCTTTACTGGAAGCTCTGTGAGTGAACCCCTGTCCAGCAGTATTTCTTGACTCTGAGGACTGGCATTCAAATGTGATTTTGCATTTGCAAACCTGAATCTGATATTGCAGGGGCTGTATTTATTAACAAAAGCTCTAGAACTTGCATTAAAGTTTTACACAGACATCTTACTCATGCCATTAGAATTTCTTTTTTTTTTTTAATTTTTTATTTTTTTTTCAACGTTTATTTATTTTGGGACAGAGAGAGACAGAGCATGAACAGGGGAGGGGCAGAGAGAGAGGGAGACACAGAACCGGAAACAGGCTCCAGGCTCTGAGCCATCAGCCCAGAGCCTGACGCGGGGCTCGAACTCACGCACCGCGAGATCGTGACCTGGCTGAAGTCGGACGCTTAACCAACTGCGCCACCCAGGCGCCCTAGAATTTCTGGGTAAATATCTGTAAAATATATTCACTAATGCCAATGACCATGCCCCTACACATGTACTTAGAAAGGGGTGCTATGGGTTGTTATTTTTCATAACAAAATTGCTATTCTCTACAATGCACAAACCCAAGCTAATCAAAATGAATCATGTGGCTCCCAACACATTTGAGGTAAATTAGGAATCACCATCTGGCAGAGAGCTTCTCTTCTTAAAATTGCTCTCTCCTTTTTTAATTAAAATGTGTTTTAATTAAAAATAGACATGTCAAGAAGCACTGTATATCAATTACATGACTGACAATATGCTTTCATTTTTTTTCTAAAACATATGAACCAGAAATGGCATGTCATGGTTTCTCTCAAGAGAAACTGTAAAATACAGCAGAGAGAGAGAGAGAGAGAGAGAGATGCTACTAGAAGCCATTTCACCTTTATCAAAATCCAACCAAATTTTTCTTGTGTAAAGAAATCATTGAAAAGGTGTTAGTCTTCATTTTTGATGCAACTAATAGAGTTTTTTTTTATTCACTCTGCATCATCAGGGGTTTTGGAAAATTTCTCAAATGTTTTTAGTTAGCTTCTTAGTGACCTTAGTGTTCCAAGACCTATCCTCACTTCCCAGTCCCCTTTTAGCCCTTTCCTGTCCATGTTCCTTTTCTCATTAGCTCAAAGTAATTACAGATTTCTTTTGGGTAGTCAGAAGTAAAAAGAGTGAGGGTGACAGATGGGGGTCCAGAAATAAGCAACAGGAAGAGAGAACAAGAAACCACAGCAAGGATCAATGGTACCACAGAGAGACAGAGACAGAGACAAAGACAGAATGCTATCAAATAAATTGGACTTTCAATCCATAAGACTGGCATTTGAACCTTCCTACCATTGTCTTAGGCAGTCCCAGGGCAATTCCTTCAGGACATCCAGCTCTAACTGTTTAAAGGTAAAATATTAATGATCATAATGAAACATATCTATCAATAGTCAGATGATTTTTAGTTTTGATTGGCTTTCCCAACTGCTATAATTATTTACTAACATTATAATTTTCTTTTTTTAAAAAAAACTGCTTCCAGTATTTGACTTTGTCTTTTAATTATTTTTCTTTATTTTATATCATTGCAATTTAATATTTTCCTTAAATAGATTTGTTTATTTTAGAATAGTTTATATTTACAGAAAAATTATAAAGATAGTACAGAGTTCCCATATATCTCACACCCACTTTCCTCTACTATTAACATCTTATGGTACATTTGTCACAATTAATAAATGAACATGGATACATTATTATTAGCTAAAATCTATATTTCATTCCTATTTTGTTAGTTTTTACCTAATGTACTTTTTTTTCTGCCCCAATATCTTATATAGGATGCCACATTATAGCTAGCTGTCATTTCTCTTTAGGCTCCTCTTTGCTGTGACTGCTTTTCAGATCTTCCTTATTTTTGATGATCTTGACAGTTTTGAGAAGTACTGGTCAAGTATTTTGTTAAATGTCCCTCTATTGGAATGTTACTGATGTCTTTCTTGGGTTGTATATTTTGGGAGAAATACCACAGACATAAAGTGTCACTTAGGCACATCATATCATGAGTACATACTATCAACATGGCTTATTACTATTGATGTTAATCTTGGCCACCTGGTTGAGGTAGTGTTTGTCAGGTTTCTCTACTGTAAAATTACTTTTTCCATTCCCCCCATCTTTTTCATACTTTTCCTTTTATTAGAGAATGGCATTAGAAACCAAGCTGAGTGGGGGCTGGATGGCTCAGTAGTTTAAGGGTCTGACTCTTGATTTTGGCTCAGATCATTATCTTACAATTCATGGGATCAAGCCCCATGTCCAGCTCTGTGCTGGCTGGAGCCTGCTTAGGATTCTCTCTCCTCTGCCTACACACATGCTCTCCAAACAAACAAACAAACAAACAAACAAACTTAAAAAAAGAAAAAAGAAACCAAGATGAGGCTCAACTTTTATTTATGTATATGTGTTTTTAGATAACCCACTTTTTTACAAAATAATTTTAAGGCCTTATTAGAGCTATTTTTCCAAATAGCAGCAGATCTTTTATTTAGACAACTAAAGAATTAATAAAAACATTTAAATTTTATCCATAAAAACAGAAACTCCACTTGATAATTTATTATATACTTGTTTCCATTCTACATAGGACCTGTGATATATACACATGTTCACTGCATAAATTTAGCATGCACAATGTTGATAATAACAAAGGAAAGCATTCTACCCATAGCATTGCACAAGCAATTTGTAATAGATTGAAACTGTTTTAGAACTATCCTCCCAAAACAGAATGTAGCCACTGCAGTGGGGAGGGAGCTGTGGTCACAGAGAAGGGCAGGAGATAGACTGACACACAGGGGGGCACACAGGGATAACAAATCCCCATAGCATTTGGCTTGGAAAGTGAAAGCGGCTGAATTTCATGAGTTCTTGCAACCAGTGGGGCTTAAAGCCTGGAGTTATAAAGATCAGCAGGTTTGACTCAGGGATAGCCCAGAGACATTGGAGCTGCTCTTGGAGAGAAGGCAGGGCAAACAGCCCATGGACATACAGTGTGGAAACAGCAATCTGAAGAGTGCCTGGGACACACAGTGGGGAAGTTATTTGCTCATCTCAGAGCATGTCCCAGAGAGACAATACTCACAGAGATACCCCTCCTGAAACAAAGGAACTCGCATGTGCCATTTCCCTTCCCCACCCTTCAGCATAAACACAGAGTCGCCTGCAAAAGCCAGTGCAGTGCTGACACTCACTACCTAACTTGTTACACCAAATCCTGTGCCCCTGCCCTCCTGTGGAACTATCCTTCCCAGTCACCCTTACCTCAGTCTTAGCACTGCGGGATCCTGTCCACAACATGTCTCCCAACCCAAGAGTTTTTCAGGGCCTTGGTTCTGGCAGCAGTGGTGACAGGTCTCATTCCACAAGCAGATGAGATCACACTTAGTTAAAACTTACCACATTTGGGCCAGGGACCAAACACCACCACCATAGACAACAAGAGCCTCTGCAGACAACTAGCCTGAAGCAGCCAGGATACAACAAGAGAGCATATACACCACACTTTGGAGACACTCCCTGAAACACCAGGCCCTGGAAAACAGGAGATACTACACTGCATGGTACTATAGGACCTCTTCTTCATAGGGCCATTACTTCCAAGAATAGGAGAAGTAGCTGACTTTCCTAACCTCCAGAAGCATGCACAGAAACTTAGACAAAATGAGAAGACAGAGGAATTTGTCCCAAATGAAAGAACAGAACAAGGCCATGGCCAGAGATAGAAGTGAAACAGATATAAGTAACATGCCTGATGGAGAATTTAAAGCAATGATCATAAAGATACTCAATGAATTTGAGACAACAGTGGAGGATATCAGTGACATCCTTAATACAGAGATGAGGAATAACATAGTAGATATAAAGCCTCAATAAATGATGAAAAACATGCCTGATAGAATGAACAGCAGGATGGAAGAAGCAGAGGAATGAATTAATGACCTAGAAGACAGAGTAAAGGAAAGTAATCAAGCTAAGCAAAAGAGAGAAAAAGGAATTGTGCAAAATGAGAATAGATTTAGGGAACTCAGTGACTCCATCAAATGTAATAACATTCTCATTATAGGAGTTCCAAAAGAAGAAGAGAGGTTAAAGGGGGAAGAAAATTTATTTGAAGAGATAATAGCTGAAAACTTCTCTAATCTGGGGAAGGGAACAGATATCCAGATCCAGGAAGCAGAGATAACCCCCAACAAAATCAATAAAAGCAGACCCACATCAAGACATATTACAATGAAAATGGCAAAGTACAGTGATAAAGAAAAAAAATTAAAGCAGCAAGACAAAAGAAGGCAGTCACATACAAGGGAAATTCCATAAGACTACCAGGAGAGTTTTCAGCAGAAACTTTCCAAGCCAGAAGGCAGTGGCATGATATATTCAAAGTGCTGGATGGGAAAAATCTGCAGCCAAGAATGCTCAGTCCAGAAAGACTATAATTCAGAATAGAAGGAGAGATAGAGAGTTTTCCACACAAACAAAAACTAAAGGAATTCATGACTACTAAACGACCCTGCAAGAAACATTAAAGGGCACTCTGAGTAGAAAGGACAGACCAAACATGACAATATGAAGGTAGGAAACACAAAAGCAGTAAAAATAAACATTTTTGTAAAATATCAGGCAAAGAATTCACTAAATAAAAAGATGTAAAATATGACACCATATCCCTAAATGTAAGGAGGAGAGTAGTAAAGAATGAGCTCAAACTTACATGGCCAACACCTTAATACAGACCACTATCTGCAGAAGATGTTATATATAAACCTAATGGTGATCACAAATCAAAAACCACTAATAAATATGCAAAGAATAAAGAGAAAGAAATCCAAATATATGATTAAAGAAAACTAGCAAACTGTGAAAGAGAGAAAGACACAAAAGGATCAGAGAAAATCTTCAGAAACAACCACAAAACAGTAATAAAATGGAAATAAATACATACCTATCGATAATTACTTTGAATATAAATGGACTAAGCACTTCAATGAAAACACATACGGTGGTAGAATGGATTTTTAAAAAGACCTACCCATATGCTTCTTGAAAGAGACTCATTTTAGACCTAAAAAAAACTGGAAGATTGAAATTGGGGGATGGAGAAACATTTACCATGCAAATGGATGTCAAAAGAAAGCCTGAGTAAAAATACTTATATAGGGGTACCTGGGTGGCTCAGTCAGTTAAGCATCTGACTTCAGCTCAGATCATGATCTTGCAGTTTATGGGTTTGAGCCCCACGTCAGGCTCCATGCTGACAGCCAGAGCCTGAAGCCTGCTTCAGATTCTGTGTCTCCCTCTCTCTCTGCCCCTCTCCTGCTTGCACTGTCTCTCTCTCTCTCTCAAAAATAAATAAACATTAAAAAAAAAAAAAGAAATACTTACATAAAACAAAATAAAAATTAACAGGGCTATAACAAGAGACAAAGAAGGACACTAAATAATAGTAAAGGGGACAATCCAACAAGAAGATATAACAATTGTAAATATTTATGCACCCAACATGATAGCACTCAAATACATAATACAATTAATAAAAACATAAAGGAAGAGATCAATAATAGAATTATAGTAGGGTATTTTAACAACCCTTTACATTAATGGACAGGTCATCTAAACAAAAAAATCAACAAGGAAACAAGGGCTTTCAATGGGACACTAGACCAGATGGATTTAACAGATATATTCAGAACATTCCATCCTAAAATAGCCGAATACACATTCTTTTCAAGTGCATATGGACATTTTCCAGCACAGGTAACATTTGGGCCACAAAATAAGCCTCAACAAATTAAAAAAGATCCAAGTAAAACCATGCAACTTTTCTGACTACAATGCTATGAAAGTAGAAGTCAACCACAAGAAAAAACTGGAAAGACCACAACTACATGGAAGTTAAATAACTTGCTACTAAACAATGATGAGTCAACCAGGAAATCAAAGAAGAAATTTAAGAAGTACATGGAAACAAATAAAAACACAATGTTTCAAAACCTTTTGGATGTAGCAAAAGCTGTTTTAAGAGGGAAGCATATAGCAATATAGGCTAAATCAAGAAGCAAGAAAAATCTCAAGTAAACAACCTAAATTTACCCATAAAGAAGCTAGAAAAAGAACAACAAACAAAACCTAAAACCATCAGAAAGAAGGAAATTATAATAGAGATTAGAACAGAAATAAATGATATATAAACTAAAAAAAATACAAAAAACAAAAAACAGAAAAAAAAACCCAATAGAACAGACCAATAAAACCAGGAGCTGATTCTTTGAAAAAATCAATAAAATTGATAAACTGCTAGCCAGATTTATTAAGAAAAAAGAGGAAGGACTCAAATAAATAAAGTCACAAATGAGAGGAGAAATAACAACCAACACCACAGAAATACAATAAGAGAATATTATGAAAAACTATATGCCAACAAATTTGACAATCTAGAAAAATGGATACATCCCTAAAAACATACAACCTACCAAAACTAAAGCAGGAAGAAATAGAAAGTTTGGACAGACCAATTACCAGCAAAGAAATTGAATCAATAACCAGAAAATTCCCCAAAAGTCCAGAACCAGATGGCTTCACAGGCAAATTCTACCAAACACTTAAAGGGGAGTTAATACTTCTTCTCAAACTATTACAAAAAATAGAAATGGAAGGAAAACTTACAAATTCCTTCTATGAGGCCGGCATTACCCTGATACCCAAAACAGATTAATACACTACCAAAAATGAGGACTACAGGCTAGTATCTCTGATGGACATAGATACAAAAATCCTCAACAAAATACTAGCAAACCAATCCAACAATACATTAAAAAATCATTCACCATGATCAAGGAGGATTTATTCCTCATATGCAAGTGTGGTTCAATATTTGTAAATCAACCAATATGATACATCATATCAATAAGACAGATGATAAGAACCATATGCTCATTTCAATAGATGCAGAAAAAGGATTTGACAAAATACACCATTCTGTCATGATAAACTCCCTCAGCAAAGTAGGTTTAGAGGGAACATACCTCAACATAATAAAGGCCATATATGTTAACATCATCCTTAATGGGGAAAAACTGAGAACTTATTCCTGATGGTTAGGAACAAGATGAGGATGTCTACTTTTACTACTTTTATTTATCAGAGTACTGGCAGTCCTAGCCATAGCAATCAGACAACAAAGAGAAATAAAAGGAATCTAAATCAGTAGGGAATGGGGTGCCTGGGTGGCTCAGTCGGTTAAGCGTCCGACTTCAGCTCAGGTCACGATCTCGCGATTCGTGAGTTCGAGCCCCGCATCAGGCTCTGGGTTGATGGCTCAGAGCCTGGAGCCTGCTTCCGATTCTGTGTCTTCCTCTCTCTCTGCCCCTCTCCCATTCATGCTCTGTCTCTCTCTGTCCCAAAAATAAATAAACGTTAAAAAAAAAATTAAAAAAAAATAAATAAAAAATAAATCAGTAGGGAAGAAGTAAAACTTTCATTATTTGCATATGACATGACAGTATATATAGAAAACCCAAAGGCTCTACCAATAAACTGCTAGAACTGATAAACAAATTCAGTAAAGTCAGAGGATACAAAATCAATGTATGGAAATCTGTTGCATTTCTATACACCAATGATGAAGTGGTAGAAAGAGAAATTAAGAAAACATTCCAATTACAACTGTACCAAAAGTAATATGATTATCTAGGAATATATCAAACCAGACATATTCTGAGAATTATAATACACCGATGAAAGAAACTGAAAATGGCACAAAGAAATGGGAAGACATCCCATGGTCATGGATCAGAAGAACAAATATTGTTAAAATGTGTATACTACCCCAAACATATTTAATGCAATCCCTATCAAAATACCGACATCATTTTTCACAGAACCAGAACAAACAATTATAAAATTTGTATGGAACCACAAAGAACCTGAATAACCAAAGCAATCTTGAAAAAGAAAAGAGCAAAGCTGGAGGTATCACAATTCCAGACTTCAAGTTAAATTACAAAGCTGTAGTAATCAAAAAACAGTATGGTACTGGCACAAAAATAGACATATAGATCAACAGAACAGAATAGAAAACTCAGAAATGAACCCACAACTATATGGTCAATTATCTTTGACAAAGCAGGAAAGACTATCCAGTGGAGGAAAGGAAGTCTTTTCAACAAATGGCATTGGGGAAACTGGACAGCAATATGCAAAAGAATGAAACCAGATCACTTTGTTATACCATATACAAAAATAAATTCAAAATGGATTAAAAACCTAATGTGAGACCTGAAACCATAAACTTTAGAAGAGAGCACAGGCAGTAACTTCTCTGACATTGGCCACAGCAACTTTTTTCTAGATAGACTTCTGAGACAAGGGAAACAAAAGCAAAAATAAGCTAGGACTACATCAAATAAAAAGTTTCTGAACAGCAAAGGAAACAATCAAGAAAACTAAATGGTAGCCTATGGAATGGGAGAAGATTTTGCAAATGACACGTCTGATAAAGGGTTAGTATCCAACATATATTAATAACTTACAAGACCCAACACCCAAAAAACAAATAATCCAATTAAAAATAGGAGGAAGACATGAATAGACATTTCTCCAAAGACATATGGATGGCAAACAGACACATGAAAAGATGCTCACTAATCATCAGGAAAATGCAAATCAAAACCACAATGAGATATCACCTCACACCTGTCAGAATGACTAAAATAAAAAATACAAGAAACAACAAGTGTGTTAGAGAGGATATAGAGAAAAAGGAACCCTCATGTACTGTTGATGGGAATACAACGGTATTCCCAGTATACAGAGTGGTGCAGCCACACTGGAAAACAATAAGGAGGGTCCTGAAAAATTAAAAATAGAACTACCATATGATCCAAGAATTGCCCTACTGGGTAATTACTCCAAAATAGGAAAACACTAATTTGAAAGGATATATGCACCTCTCTGTGTATTGTAGCATTATTTACAATAGCCAAATTATGGAAGCAGCTCAAGTGTCCATTGATTGATAAATGGATAACGTAGTATATATATAAAATAGAATATTATTCAGCCATGAAAAAGAATGGCATCTTTCCATCTCCAAGGACATGGATGGAACTAGAGAATATCATGCTAAGTGAAATAAGTCAGAGAAAGACAATTACCATATAATTTCACTCATCTGTGGAATTTAAGAAACAAAGGAAACAAAGGGATAAAAATAAGAGTGACAAACCAAGAAACAGATTCTTAACTATACAGAACAAACTGATGGTTACAATAGAGGGGTGCGATAGGTAAAATAGGTGATGGGGATTAAGGAATGCTGTGATAAGCACTGGGTGATGTATGGAATTGTTGAATCACTATACTGTATACCTGAAACTAATATAACACTGGATGTTAACTAACTGGAATTAAAATAAAAACTTAAAAAAAGAAATATTCTCTCCCTTGGGGAAGAAATATATATTCCCATGGAGTAGAGTATACTTTCCTGCTCTATTGACACGGGACCCGGCCCTACAATTTCCTTTAGCCAACTGACTGTGAGCAAATGTGATTCAAGGAGAAGCCTTAGGGCTTTGTTACATGGCATTATTGCAGAAATAACTAATGAAAACAAAACATATGTATATCAAGAGCAACATTTGATACTGTTATCTTAGAAAATGTTTCTTCAACACATAAAATATACTGCTGGAAGTAGTTTGGTTAGGTATATTGCAATTAGACAAATTGGTTAGGTATATTGCAATTAGACAAATCCTTACTAAGCCACTTACTTTAGGTTATGACTTGGACAAGCTGTCTTACTCCACTAAGCTTAGCCTCATTTCCATAATGAAGATGATAATAATACCTATTTCATAGGATGTTATAAGGGTCAAATGAAACCATTCTTATAAAGGGTTTGGCATAGGTGCTCCCTAAATGCTAGCTGTTATCATTAGTTGTCAAGGGGAAGTCATAAAATAATCAAGATTTATCATATTCAGAACTTTCTGAACTACAGTAAAGTATTTTTAATTGTGGGTGAGGGGCAGTCAAACAGTGACAAATGTGAGGTTTGGGGCTGTTTTTACATTCACTTTGGAGAGATAAATAAAGTAAACATGAAAACTAGGGCCCTTCAGCTGTTAATAACCTTGTTTTAGTGAAAATCTAAGACTGCTTACAGTCAGCATTTTATTTGTCTGGTACCTCTGAAGTGTTTGAGAATTTGAAACTATTTCATTTAAGTTAGTTTTTATCTCTCTAATAATTATGATATTAAACAAAGACAAACTTCATGTTATTTTGTGTCCAAATAATCACAAGTCTTGAATTGACAGTGAATGGGAAAAATGAGCATTTGCACTGTGGACTACCCATTCATTTGACACCATAAAAAGCGTTCTGAAAAAATAAAACAGTGTAGCCAAAATTTACATCCTAGTAATTCTGTTAAATTTTTCATAGCTATCAAATGCCAAAGTTAGCAACCTATCCAAAAGTTATTTCCTTCCTTCCTTCCTTTTCTTTCTCTCTCTCTTCATTTCTTTCTCTCTCTCCCTCCATCCCTCCCTCCCATCTACCTTTCCTTCCTTCCTTCCCTCCTTCTAATTACCTCTCTCACACCTCATCTTATACCATTTCTTTGTGACCTCTTGCCACTAGCCACCCAGGCTGTTCGCTGATCTTTGATGATGACTTGTAGGTTCCTGCCTCCAGTCCTATGCCCTTGTTTCCTCTGCCTGTAATGTGGTTACAGATGTATCTGCAAGGTTCACTCTCACCTCATGCAAGTTTTTACTCAAACATGACCTTCTCTTTGAAGCTTTTCCTATCCTCTCTATTTAAGATTGCAAACTCTTTCCCTGTTTTATTTTCTATAGCACTTTGCATTTACAATATTACCTATATCAACTATTTATTTTCTATTGCCTAACCCACTCTAAAAACCTAGCATTGTATGGGCAAGTTTTTCTGTCTGTATTGTTTGCAGCTGTATCCCAGTACCCAGTAAAGTTCCTAGCACAAAGAAGGAACTCAACAAATATTTGCTGAAAGCAGGTTGCTAGAGAGAAAGCAAATAAACTTCTGTTTCATCACAAATGATAACAAAAAATAAGAGCAAAGGATATGTAAAGTTTTGTTAAGTGTTCTTTGACATTTTTCAGTTTAAGCACTTAAGCTAGGACTAATATAAACAAAAATAAATGTTTATCTACATAACGGCAGAGGATGTTTAATTACTATCGATGTGAAAGCATTCTAGTTGTCATAGGATGTAGATGATTTTACAATGTATGACAGTATTTAGAAGTATCTCATGCCACTATATACTTTTTAAATTGAAAAGAGGCCAATATTTTAAATTAGAGAATGTGTCCCAAGATTTCTTGACAGACAATTTGGGCTGCCACTGGTGGGTTCCTGATGGTACAGAGAACTAGAAATAGAAATTTGATCATTAGAAGACAGGGAAGCTATTAAGAATGGCTTTAAAACAGGGGCGCCTGAGTAGCTCAGTCGGTTAAGCGTCCAACTTCGGCTCAGGTCATGATCTCACAGTCAGTGAGTTCCGGCCCCACATCGGGCTCTGTGCTGACAGCTCAGAGCCTGGAGCCTGCTTCAGATTCTGTTTCTCCCTCTCTCTCTGCCCCTCTCCAGCTTGCATTCTCTCTCTCTCTTAAAAATAAACATTAAAAACTATTTTAAAAAAGAATGGCTGAAATAAAAAAGATTAACCATACCAAGTGTTGATGAAAATGTGGAGAAGCTGGATCTCTTACACAGTGCTGGTGGAATGCAAAATGGTGCACCCACTCTGGAAAATGGTTTGGCAGGTTCTTATAAACCAGAGTATATACTATTTGGCTAAGCAATTCCACCTTGTTATTTACCCAGAGAAAAACTTACATTAACAAAAACAACTGTTCATGAATTTTTATAGCATCATTATACATAGTAGTGAAAAGCTGAAAACAATCCAAATGTCCTTAAATGGGAATAAACAAATGGAGATACATCCATACAATGGACTACTACTCAACAATATAAAGAAACAAACTATTGACACACACAACATGAATGATTCTCAAAGTATTATACTAAGTAAAAGAAGTCAGTCTCAAAAGATTACACATTGAATAATTCCATATATATGACATTGCAAAGAAAGCATAAGGATGAAGAACCTATAAGTGGTTACCAGGGATTAACGGTGATGGAAAAGTACAAACAGGCAGTATAAGAGAACTCTTCTGTATCTTCATTGTGGTGATGGTTACCTGAATGTATGTGTTAAAACTCATAGAAGTATATACTAAAAATGTGGCATCTAATTTAAAACACTCAGCAATAAAAAATAAAAAGTCAAGGCAAATCAAAACCACAATAAGATATCATCTCATACCTGTCAGAATAGCTAAAATCAAAAATGCAAAAAACAAGTATTGGCAAGGATATAGAGACTGCCCCTCACCCACCTCATGCACTGATGGTGGGAATGTAACCTGGTGCAACCACTTACAATATAAATGGAGAACAGTATTAGAGGTTCCTCAAAAACCTAAAAATAGTAATACCATATAACTCAGTAATTCCACTACTTGATATTTACTCAAAGAAAATGAAAACACGAATCCATACCCTATGTTTATTGCAGCATTATTTACAGTAGTCAAAATATGGAAGCAACCCAACAGTCCATCCACAGATAAATGGATAAAGATGTATACACACACAATTGAATGAAATCTTGCCATTTGCAACAGCATAGATGGATCTAGAGGGTATTAGGTTAAATGAAATAAGTCAATCAGAGGAAGACAAATATCATATGACTTCACTCATAGTGGAATCTAAGAAACAAAACAAATGAATAAAAAAAGAGAGAGAGAGAGAGAGACAAACCAAAAACACATACTCTGAACTGTAGAGAAAAAAACTGGTGGTTGGCAGAGGGAAGGTGAGCAGGGGGATGAGGGAAATAGGTGAAGAGGATTAAGAGTACTGAGTAATGCACAGAATTGTTGAATCATTATATTATACCTGAAACTAACATAACACTGTATGTTAATTATAATTGAATTTTAAAAATAAATTTAAAATATTTAAATAAAAAATTTTAAAAGGGCAGATTTGCTGGCACTGGTGCTGGGGCAAGGCTGAAGGCCTAGAGGGTGTCCTATCAAACCCAATATACAGTTGTCTCTTTTAGGTAAATGATCTTTATAGATTGTCTTCACTTGCCTCTCCCCTGGACCATTGCAAAAACTGGTGAGATAGTCTCACCCACAACTTCTTTATACACTTCAGATGATCTGGAAGGCCAATTTAGAATGGGCATATATTATCAAGCAATATTTCCACATGATGAAGTTGATTCTTGAATGATATGATCTGTTGTGGGTATGTAATATCGTGTTTTCTCTTCTTCTTCCACAGAACATGATCTTCGGCAATGTATTTGAGCTTACTATTGAGTGCATGTTTCAAAACTGGTAGATATGCTTTTAACACTTGCTTTCTTTTATATTGATTGTCTTTTTTAGCCCACTAGAAGGATGTCATTCATTCTGGGAATTCAGAATTAAGCATTTGGGCCATCAGTGCTGCCTATCAGGACTAAAGACCTATTAATCAATTCTTAAATTTTGATGTTTACTTGAGAAATCCCATGACTATTAGTACTTTCTGTACTTTCCAATTTAAAACTAAAAAGTTATTTTAACATTTATTTTTGAGAGAGACAGAGAGAGAGAGAGAGAGAGAGAGAGAGAGAGAATGTGAGTGGGGGAAGGGCAGAGAGAGAAAGAGACACAGACTCTGAAGCCGGCTCCAGGCTCTGAGCTGTTAGAACACAGCCCAGTGCAGGGCTCGAGCCCATGAACCGCGAGATCATGATCTGAGTTGAAGTCAGACACTGACGTCACTCAGGTGCCCCTGTACTTTCCAATTTAATATGATGTATTTTTTACAGACAGAGTGGAAGGAAAAGGGATCCTATCACATGTTGGTGATATCAGCCTATTATAAACATTCAACTTAAACGCTGAATTCAGACCAATATCTTTATTTTTTTATTATTCTTTTATTTTTTAAAAAAATTTAAATCCAAGTTAGTTAACATATAGTGTAGTAATGATTTCAGAAATAGAATTTAGTGATTCATCACTTACATATACCCAGTGCTCATCCCAACAAGTGCCCTCTTTAATTCCCCTTACCCATCTATACCATCCCCCAAACCCAACACCCCTCCAGCAACCCTCAGTTTGTTCTCTGTATTTAAGAGTCTCATATGGCTTATCTCCCTCTCTGTTTTTATATTATTTTTGCTTCCATTCCCTTATGTTCATCTGTTTTGTATCTTAAATTCCACATGAGTGAACTCACATGATATTTGTCTTTCTCTGACTGAGTTCACTTAGCTTAATACACTCTAGTTCCATCAACGTTGCAAATGGCAAGATTTCATTCTTTTTGATTGCCAATACTCCATTGTATGTATGTATGTATGTATGTAGGTATGTGTGTATGTATGTATGTGTGTATATATATATATATCTATATATATCTATACATATCCATATATATCTATATCTATCTATATATATATATATATCTATATCTATCTACCTATATATCTATATCTATATATCTATATATATCTATATCTATGTCTATATATCTATATCTATATCTATATCTATATCTATCTATCTATCTATATATATATATATATATATATATATACCACTTCTTCTTTATCCACTCATCTGACGATGGACATTTGGGTTCTTTCCATATTTTGGCTATTATTAATAGTGTTGCTATAAACATTAGGGTGCATGTGCCCATTCGAAACAGCACTCCTATTTATCCTTTGAATAAATACCTAGTAGTGAAATTGCTGGGTTACAGGGTAGTTCCATTTTTAACTTTTTTGAGGAACCTCCATAGTGTTTTCCAGAGTGGCTATACCAGTTTGCATTCCCACCAGCCGTGCAAAAGGGTTCATCTTTCTCTGCATCCTCACCAACATCTGTTGTTGTCTGAGTTGTTAATTTTAGCCATTCTGACAGGTGTGAGGTGGTATCTCATTGTGGTTTTGATTTGTATTTCTCTGGTGATGAATGATGTTGAGCATTTTTTCATGTGTCTGTTAGCCATCTGGATCAGACCAATATCTTTAAAGGTACTGTAAGGTCCATATGTGCAAGAATAGTTTTTAGTATCTTCTATGTGTCATTTGTGTCTGCTGTGTTCTTTTAGGATTGAGTTGTGAGCAGTTGATAAATTATGAATTTAATAGTCTCATAGGAAGAGTCAGTGGCGTGTGTGTGTGTGTGTGTGTGAAAGAGAGAGTGTAGTTGCTAATAGGTGGACATTGACTAATATCAGCATCACAGAAGAATAACTTTTCATTCAGCAATTGTCTTCTCTCATAATAGTATTAATAATAATTATAGCAAACACTTATTGTTTGCTATATTCCATGTACTATATTAAATGTCTTACGTTCATTTTCTCATTTATTTCCTCTCATAAATTCTCACATAATACTTGAATCTTCCAAGTGTTACATTTTGCACCAGGGATCCAACTGACTCAAAGCTTAAATGAATGTAATGAAAACATATTTTCGCAACTTTGGATTTATAGATAATTTAATACCTTTTGCAAATAAGTAAGTTTATGTTTTAAGTTACACAGTATAAAAGCAAAAACAAACTTCATGTGAGTCTGACCTAATTTTATCTTGGAAAATTATTTCCTCATAATTTCCAAGGTATGTGTTTTATTTCAAGAGTAACATTCTTTCAGTAGCATCCCTTCTTTAGTGGCTTATTTTTAAATCCAATGAGCACTCTGCTTCCAACATACACTGACACTGATGCAGACGGTCAAGCACGGGCTGTGGTGCATAAATAGCTCTTGCAAGAGACCAGGATCCATAAGTAGTGCAGTAAAAACCCAGAAAACATATCCATTTAACTGCTTTGTAATTAATGGATAATCATTTCACTTCCACAATCAGTGATGTATGAAAATTTACTGCTTATATTTCCAAATCTTCTCACCCTGCCCACCCCCAGGCCCTCGCATATATCTTCTTGACTGTCAAACTGACTGATGATTATTTAAATTTCACAAGCTCAGAGGCATCACAATTTAACCATGGATATTCATTTCTATGATCTAACCCCCATACATAAAAGTTCCACTACAAAGTCACTGTCTACTCTCAATAAGCTCTACACTGAACCTTGCAGGATTTGTATTCCTGATTGCTGAATATTTCATTTCTAGAAGAAGCTAACTGTGAATACATTCATTTCCAGAAAAAAAAAATTAAATTCAGGTGTTTTTTTAATTCATAAAGAGTGAAATAGAGAAATTTGTTTAGTGCTTTGCGATAGTGAAAATTAGCATGATTTAATGGAAAGAATATGGACCTTGGAAGCAGGTTTTAATTTAAATCTTGATTTGATCATTTATTAGCTCTGTGATCTTGAGCAAGATGTTTAATCTACCTCACTGCAAAATCTTAATCTATAAAGAAAAGATAAGGATACAATCTCATAGAACCCCTGTGAGGGGTAAAGAAGATAATTTTGGCAAAATAATTAATTCAACAACTATTGAGCACCTATTATGAGGAGATACTGCGCAAGGTGCCAGAGATTGAGACTAATAGAGAAACTCTGCCTTTGGAGTACTCAGAACTGAGTTGAGGAGATGGACAAATAAGTAGTCTGTAACACTAATGTTAAGGGACGTGAGCAAGTGCAGCCACTGCTAGGTGAAGAGTCAGGACAAGGCACCCTCTGAAGGGGATACCTCACAGAGGAGCGGGGATTGAGTAGAGCTTATGCCAAAATCCTAAAGCTGTGGCAGTTCATTGTGGCCTGGGTGCCTGGTGAAGTGAAGAAGTGACTTGGGATGAGAATGGCGATACCATGAACAGCCTCACAAGGAGAACACGGGAGTTTAAACTTCACCCTGGACAGTCATTAATAATTTTAAGCAGAGAAAAGACAAGGTCAGATGTATGTTTGGATGTCTCATTGTTGTTTACTTGTTTTGGAACATTTACATTTGGAAGGAAGAAGGCTGGCAGATGGATATGACTAGTAGAGAGACTGGTTAGAAGGCTAATACAGGTAAGCATGGGGAAAATAATCAGGGCCTAAAGTAATGTACCCAGTGCTGAGGGAAAAAACAGACAGTTAGGATCTACTGAGGTAAAACTGGTAAGATTCAGTCCCTGAGAAGGAGGTAATGGTATCAGTCCCTGCTTGGATAAAGGAGTAAATTACAGCACATTCCTCAGGGTGTGGAGGAAAAACAAGCTTAGGGAACCGGGTTGGGATGTCTAGAGTTTGATGGACTTTGTACCTGAGTTTCCTCTCTCCCCTGTGCATGGGCATACAAACCAACACGAAGGTTATTCTCTGAAGCTAGTTTTCGGCCATGACAGAGTCAGTTGAAGGACATATACCACACCTTCTTCCCTTTTTTCTCTGGGGGGGTGGGGGATAAATCTAAGACATCTTCTATACTGTCTCCCAGAGTGCCCCATCAGGAATGAAGCCAAGTTGCACACAAGTAGTATTCTGCTTCTTGATTCTTGTATCATTTCCTCACTTCCCTGCTGGAGATTTCTGGGCCGTCCTCCCAAATTAACTACTTGCACTCAAACTCTTGTCTCAGGGTCTGCTTGTAAGGGGAGATCCCATCCAAGCCATGCCCAGTGGGCACTGGGGCATATGAATCTGTAGAGCGAAAGAGATGTCTGGGTAGGAGACATAAATTTAGAAAAGATCAGCATAAATAAATTTGTTGAAGCCAGAAGAAGAAATTAACTCATCTTGAGGAAGGGAGAAGAGGTGAGATATTGGGACATAAAAGAAAAAAGAAAAAAACTCAAGCACAGTGTGTGAAACTGAATAAAATTAGTAAGTATCAGTTCATTTTCAAATAGTGATCTGTGGCAGAGAAGTTCTCAAAGTTATCTGGAAATACTGGACTAATTATTTTATAGTTATGTAATCAACTTAATTTATAGTTCTTCTGCAGTATCTTGAAAATTGAGTATTTACTGGTTCTTTATGAGCTGTAACATTTTATGACCTGTCAGGGGACTGACTGATATGGTGCACTGAAAAATAATCATATAAGATTACCTTAAAATACATATCAGTATCTGTCATTTTGACAGCGGAACTGCAATACTATAAATCTACAAAGATTAAAATTTTTAAGTGGAATGTTCTAAGTTGAATATTTATTAAAATACCTCAACTGCACCAAAAGAAGAAACAGAAACAAATTACTAATTTGACTTGAAAATTTAGCTCTGGAATTATAGGACTACAACAGATCTCATACATTTATGGATCTCAGAGTTATCTGCCATTCTCACTACATCTCTCATGACAAAAATTTCTAGACTAGTGTGCAATCTTATGGGATACCATCTCTCCGATTACATAGGTAAATAACACATAGAAATAGAAAAAGGCATTCTTGATCTATGCATACTTTGATAAAAGTCTACCCACACAATCAGCAGAAAATGTATAAAATTGTGATCATCCTTCAACAATCTCAAAGAAAAGATGATGAGTTGGATTTATCTTTCCACGCACCACAACAGTCCTGCTGTAGGCCAGTGACTGCTGGTCTGTTCACCTCCTAATATCCCTTTCAACTCTCCAGGTATTTTAAAAGATTTTATACATTAAACTGCACATATTGACAATTAATTTTCCAATGCTTCGTTAATAAGAGTTAAGCAAATCTATTCAGAACTTTCCATCAATAGGATACAACCATAGCAATCACCCTGTTTTGACAGAACTCTAGCCAGAGGATTTTTTTTTAATGTTAAGGGTCTTTGTGCCCTCACTTTTTCTTCTACTGGCATGTGAGAGTTGAGGGTCTTAAACTGGGAAACACTGTCATAGATTTACCATCAGAACTAGAGCCCTAATATACTGTCAAAATGCAATCTTCAACTGTTAAGAGAAAACAGGAAATGATGGAAAGGAAAAACATAAGGGAGATGATGGTCATAGAAAGAGGTAGGATTTGTTATAAAATTGGGGTAGAGAAGGTTTTTTATAAATAAATAGAAAATCCAACTGACTCCACAGACAGTGCTCCACATTCCAGACTTGCAACCCTCACACAGAACCCAACATGCCTTTCCTTCATCCAACCTTCTGGTGTGGAGCCCCAAAGGACAGTCTCTAGGGGAGGAAGCTCAGTAGGTGTTTTGCTATAGACTTCATCTCTTTCTACCTCATAATTGTACTAGGGACCATCTTTATTTTCTTTCTTTATGTCAACATAACCTTCTTGGCTCAATCAATCCTCTGCTTTTAAGCATGTCCAATCCCTCACTAAAACTAATCCCCAACAAACACCCTCCCACACACCCACACACATACACAGATTACCTGATGCCAATACCCCCCTGTACCTTAGAATATAACCTTGGGTATGAGAGATTGTGTTTGGAGGGGGATACAGTAGTTACTTGTGCCCTTTTCCTATTCATCTACATATTCCTACTCCCACTTAACATTAAGGGACATTGGTTAATTAGTTAATTAAAACGTTAATGTATCTCTGAAAGCACAGACAGGCTTCAGTCATTTTGTTTCCTTTGCAACAATAGGCCAAAAGAAAAGGATTTAAGAATTGTTGGACACTTACTGTGTGCCAGGGACCATACAGGCTGCTTTACTACATTATTTCATCCTCTTATCATCCCTGTGAGGTGGAGATAAGCCTCATTTTATACATGAGGAAACTGAGACTCAGAAGAGTTAAATGACTTGGCCAAAGACACAGTGAAATGTGTAGCATTTAAAACATCAAGACTTTGACAATAAACTCTGAGCTTTTTCCATTCCAATGCGTGTAAATCTGACCATATAATTCACTCTCCTGTTTAAAACTCTTCACTGTCTCCTCATTGCCCAAAAGACAAAATCCTGACCCTTTGGTATAGTGCCTAAACCCTCCCCACCCACTTCCACGAGCTTAGTTCTGGCCACACACTCCAGCCATACTAAACTATGGGCATTTTTCTGAACAGTCCACACCGGTTCACATTTCCTTGATTTGCTTATCTACCTCTTCTGCTTGTAATGCTCTCCTCCACACTTGTCTACCTGAGAAAACCCACTCACCTTTAAGACTCAGGTCATTTCTCCACCCACTACGAAGCCTTTTCTGAATAGTTGCTCTTCCTTCATCCTCTGATATTTGGCCACTATCCTTTCTAAGCCTCCTTACCCTAGCGTCAGCCCCCACAACAGTATGTTGACAAATTTCTGTCACAGCCCCATGACTTGAAATGTGGTTAGTGCAATGGAGGAACTGAATTTTTAAACCATATTAATTTTAAGTAATTTAAACTCAAATATGCATATGTGGCTAATGGCTATCATATTGGATAGTACAGCTTTAGAGTTTATAAAGGGTCTGGGACACACTAGGTATCAGTAACTATTTGCTAAATTGTATAGCCATTCAGTTTAGGTCACCCAAGGTTTCCACCTAATCAAGCCTAAGAGCCTTTGCTATATTTTTAAATTCCTCTCAGCCACCTCATTGATGGAGACTTTCTAGACCATCCTTCGTTTTTCCCATACACTTTCCAGGCCTGGCTGGAAGAGCACCCCTCTCTTTCTTGGAACTCTTTCTGACCACTAATTTGCTTCCATTGCTGTTTTTTTCTGCCTTTCATTTCTACAGAGGCTATAAAATAAGATTGTATTTCCACCAGAGTCTCATTCCACAATGTGTAACCATAAAACACAGAAGCAGAGTTATTAAAGCCTCACGGGAAAATGTATGAACAAAATATCAGCCTGATTCATTATGAACAGTTATTATAAACAGTGGGCTTGCTAGCAAATGACAGGAAAACTAATTTGCATTTGCAACAAAATTACACCACACACATCCACCATGGCTCCCATCCCTTCCCCCCCAACTCCAGTATTAACTAGGACTCTTTAAAGAAGTCCTGCCAACTTAGAAAGCTTTAGCATCTGTTACTCATGTTCATGAGGGCTTGACTTGAAATTTTTGCTAATAATCTCCGTATTGCCTCAATTTCCAAGTGGCTAGAAAGTTCACTAGATACCAAAGAAGAGTACATGAGCCAACAATTGGCTGGGTACTTCCAACATTCCAGGCAGTATGCTAAAAATCACCCCCCTACACAAGAACTCCTGAATAGGTATTAACATTTCCACTGAACCAGTGAGAAAGAGGAGGATGAGAAAGGTTACTACTTCCCCTAAGGCCATGAATACCTGCGCTGGGAATATAGCTTCAGTTGCCCAACTTCAAAGCCCATGTACTTGGAAACAACCTAAGTGTCTGTTGATGGATGAATAGATTAAAAAAATTATGAAGTATACTGAAGATATGTGCATATCTTCATACCTATCAATCTATCTATATAATATTTGCTATCTACATAATAGAATATTTTTCAGCCATAAAAAGGAAGGAAACCTTGACATTTGCAACGACATGGATGAAACTTGAAGCCACTATGTTAACTGAGATAAGCCAGACATGGAAAAGAAAACCCACATGATCTCACTTAAATGTGGAATCTAAAAAAGTGAAATTCATAAAAAAACAGAGAATAGATGGTGGTTGCCTATGGCTGGGGCGGGGAAAATATGGAGATATTGGTCAAAGGGTAAAAAGTTTGAATTATAAAGATGAGTAAGTTTTGGAGATGTAATGTGCACCATGGTGATGATAGTTAATGAATCTCTATTGTGTGCTTAAAATTTGCTAAGAGAGTGGATCTCATGTCCTGTCCTGATTCTAGGTTGAATTTTCAAGGTGATAATTTCAAATTCCAGAAACTTACTCTCTATACTCTCTCTCTATATATATACCTTGGCCTGGGAGCACTTAAAAATATGTTGATACCAAGGACATGAATAGACAACTCACAGAGAAAGAAAAACATGGCAACACGTGAAAAAGAATTCTCAACCTCAGGTACAAATTAAACTACACTGAGATAGTATTTTTTTTTTTTTACCTATCAAACTTGCAAAGATAAAAAAGTTTGGTAATCCACCCTGTTATATCCCCACAAGGCTATAAGGACCATAAATTCATGAAAACTTATGCAAAGCAACTTGACAAAATATTTATAAATTAAATGGCATATATCTTTGACTCAGAAATTCTACTTTTAGGAATTTATCTTACAGATGTATTTGCATATGTGTTGAGAGACTGAATATGCAAATGAACAGTTAGAACTTTGACCCACAGCCTGAAGCAACCTACCCAGGAAACCAACTCCTTATCTGCCATAAATAGCCCAAGAAGTCAGCTTGCTATATGTCAGACTTGCAAGAAAGCTAGATTAGCTGTCTATAGTAATAATCTAGGAAGCTAAACAATAGGTTCTGTAATAATCAGTTCAAAATTTTATTAATAATTGACAGATTCCCTAATTTTTGTCTCCACTTCCAACTTAAGACCAATCAGAAAAAGGCAAATATGCTCCCCTAACCAATTACATAGGATGCCCTACTAAACTCACCTCCAACTTCCCCATGCCAACAGCCTCCAATCAGGGCACATTTGAAGCTTTCCCTTTTCACACTATAAAGCTTCCCCACTCTTCTGCCTGCCTTTGAGTCTCTGCCAAAACGCAAGTGAGAGTGGCTGATTCCTTAGTTATAGCAAGACTGAATAAATAGTCTTTGCTTGTCTCATTTGTTTTGTTTTTATTTCAACAGTGTGCAAACACGTATGTAAAAGAATATTTATTCTGGCATTGCTTTATGGAGCAAAAGACTGAAGACAACTCAAATGTTCATCTAGAGGAGAATGATAAAACAAATTATGGCCCATCCCTAGATGGAATACTGTACAAATATTGAGAGAGTTTGAGGTGGATATATATGTGTGTACAAGGACCAATCACCAAAAAACCCCCCAAAATATCATTAAGGAAAAAATATATAAATAAAGAGATGCAAACAATGTGTATAGTATATAATCATATATGCTTAAATATATCTAAATCAGTTCACGAGAAACTGCTAACAATGGTTGGTCAGGGAGATGAATTGAAGGATTGAGAAATAAAGATGAAGTGCAAACTACTGTGTATGTATATCCTTTTGTTTCTTTTGATGTTATGACTTTTCTATTTGAGTACATAAATTAATTTTTTAAAAATCTAACTTTTGCAATACCTGGAATAACAGCAGAAGGGCCAATTTCTCATAAAGGTGTTTGAACTGATATATGATTTCCAGCCTTAAAAATACAGCGATGTATCACAAAAATAATTTTAATGTTAATCCTTTGAGTGGGGAACCAAGTTAATCAAAACCAGTATGGTTTCTCAGTCCTCCGCTGATGAGAATGTTATCTTTTCAATGGAGCAGTTACAGCTGGAGCAGTCAGTGACAATGGGGATACTGGCCAAATGAATTCTGGTAATCATGGAAGTGTCAGGAGTTATAGACAGAAGTCCCTCGTATTCCTAGGTTTTACATTCAGAACAGAGTTCCATAACCTCATATCTGTCCAATAATAACCATATTACTGCAAGGGAACTTTGGTACACTCCCAGCTTTTTTTTTTCCCCATCTCAAAAAAGAGAGCCAAAATGTTTCTCAAACATCAATTAGATGCCCTGCATCACAATTACTGGAGCAAGGGAAACACTGGGAGAGGGTGTTGTTAAAAGAAGTTATAAGTGCCCAATACAAATTAGACAATTCAGGAGCCTAGTGTCTCACACTCAGGGCTAGGAAGATGGATTTAAGTTCTACTAACTAACTGCTCAAATCTAGTCTTCTAATTCTGCCCCAAATGATATACAACTTTGATGTCTTCTGCCTGGACAAGGTGATAGGGACTAGTGGCAAATATATAGCCCAGAATAATACTTCCCACAGAGGGAAAAGGGATTTAAAGCAAAAGAAATTGATGTATTCTCTGACTAAAATACCACTTAGGGGTGCCATGGGTGCTCAGTCAGTTGAGCATCCAACTCTTGATTTCAGTTCAGGTCATGATCCCAGGGTTGTGGGATTGAGTCCCGAGTTAGACTCCATGCTGAGCGTGGAACCTGCTTAAGATTCTCTTCCTCTTTCTCTCTCCCTTTGCCCTTCTCCCCCACTCATGCTCTCTCTCTGTCTTTAAAATAAAAAAAAATATATAAAAATACTACTTAGAAAAAGTTGCTCATTAAATAATATATCTCCCTGTTATCAAAAAGTAAGTATAACATCAAAATCACACCACTGTAAATAAAGAGTTTGTTTAGGATCACAATGTTTAGGATACATGCCATTAGCTAGAAACCATAGAAATGTCCCTTTTAGTTTATTTGATTAGATGATGACTTTATCTTCTTCAAACGGTAAAGTTTTTTTTAAGAGAAAACTAAAAGTATAGTTTTTTAAAAATAAAAATCTACTTTTTCTGCTTCAATTTTTGCCTGAAAGAAGAAATCATTTGGCACAATTTCTTTATATTTAAGTATTTACCTTAACAGAATCTGCTTCATAAAAGCAGCAAAACATATCTTTATGTTTGGCTATCTCTGGAATATCATTAGTCTTCATTTCTCAGATTACCAGTTATTTATCCAATTGAAATGAAGAAATCTTCATGTCACTGAAGAGAGATGGAGAGTACTGTCACTAAGGACACAATACATGTATGAGGAAGAGGGGTGTTTCTTGCAATTAGAATAACCACCAAGGATTTGCTCACTGTGTGCCAGATACTTTACATTTATTATATTTAATCTGCAAAATCCCTCCCAGGTTTATTTATTTTCTTTTTATTCTTCAGATGGCAGAGAGAGAGATTGAAGAAATGTCCAAAGGCCACTAGGTTGCTAAATAAGGAAGCTGGAATTAGAACCACATCTATGATACTCCATGGTGTATAATTCCATGCTGCCCTCGCACATTTTTGAAAACTGTACATACTAAGAAGTATCCTATAAACAAAAAATGTACTTCCCAAATAGGAATGATCAAGATTATACTATTTCTAAAGAAAAACCAGGACTTACCACCATATTCCCAAAATAAATGGCCCTTGAGTACAAAATGCCAAGAGACTCTGACCCTGCATTAGAATGATGGTCAGAGGTGAACTACTGGAACCAGGTTGCCAAGCAAACTCAGGTCTCATTATCTGTGCCACAGGGGGATGCTATTATAGTATCAACAGAGCAAACCTGTGACATCCTAAAACACTTAATTGGCCAACATTAAGTACTGCCTGACAGATTCAAACGAAGAGTAAACCATGATTAGAAGAGGGAATGCATTTATCATTCATTACACTTGAAAACTAGAAACAAACACGTGGATGGATGCTTTCAAAAAAAAAGCAATAGATTTCAAAGCAAATTGAAAATGAGGCATTGATGTCAGAGAAGATAACTGCTTAAACAGGCACACTTTAAATATTAACATCACTGCCCAAGAAAAAGTTGCCCCCACTGACACTGTAATAGAACTTTAAAATAGTCACTGCACAAACGATCTGGCCCAGTTCTCAGCCACAATCCATGCATGGGCTTACAAGCACACCCTAAATAGACACAGAGACCTGCACAGATATTCATTAAGGCATTTAGATTACCTACAGGCAGATAAGCTTTAGTCAGGGTTTTGAAGCCCAAATAGCTATTTGTCTATCTTATGATTAGCTCTCTCCAGTCAAAACCACAACTAGGGCTTTTCATGCTCCAACTTTTAGAGCACTGACCTTTACAACTGCTCACAAGTACAAGTTTCAGCACATAGAGAAAATGAAACTTTTTCTCCAGAGAAGTGTCCATATCACCACTGCCCATATGCAAATGTGAATCAAGGAGATCCTTCCATCAAGGCACCTGTTCTCCAGGGGTTATGGGCAATGACTTGAGATTCGGGGAGCCCTCCTGACCCCACAACTGGTCTCAGGGTTTTATGTGGGTGACAAGCACACAATATGTGGATTAGAAGAGTATAAATAATATTCTTGAGGAGAAAATAAAAAAACAATAGAATGTTATAGATGGAAGGAAAAATATGGAAATCATCTATATCTATTCTTCACTTTATAGTGAGTCCAAAAAGAGTAAATGATTTGATTAAAACCCTTCTTTGCATCATGCCTTTTTATGTCTCTCCCATTGGTATGTTTCATCTCTCACATGTTATAAGTGGAAGCAATTTCTGTATTTTATTTAATCTTGCTATTCTACTTTACAAAACCAACTCTATCCTTAGAAATGGACTAGAGAGGCACCTGGGTGGCTCAGTTGGTTAAGCGTCTGACTCTTGATTTCAGCTCAGGTCATAATCTCACATTTTGTGAGATTGATCCCTGTCTCTGGCTCTGCACTGACAGGGCTGGGCCTACTTTGGATTCTGTGTCTACCTCTCTCTTTGCCCCTACTCCCTCCTCAAAATAAATAAGCAAATATTTTTTAAAAAAGGAAATGGACTAGAGCTTGTTCACTGGACAATGTACACTTAAGCTTAACATTGCTCCCTTTTCACCACCTTATTTCCAGGTACAGTATAAAGACTTTTAGTTTACATGAATATTAACTGTCTTTTGGTAGTTTCTCAACAATTTGTATCCAGGTTATGATTCTAAAATAACAAATATAGAAATTGATATAGAATGGATATGAATATAAATATTAATACATATATAAATATAATTCATCACAGTTTGATACAACTACACATATACATTCATTAAAATGCCTAAATGAGAAGACTGATAATACCAAGTATTGATAAGGATATGGAGCGATTGTAACTCTCACAAATTTTTCGCAAGAGGGTAAATTGATACAGCCTTTAATTTTTTTTTAATTTTTTTTAACGTTTATTTATTTTTGAGACAGAGAGAGACAGAGCATGAATGGGGGAGTATCAGAGAAAGAGGGAGACCATAGAATCCAAAACAGGCTCCAGGCTCTGAGCGGTCAGCACAGAGCCTGACGCGGGGCTCGAACTCAGGGACCGTGAGATCATGACCTGAGCTGAAGTCAGACGCTTAACCAACTGAGCCACCCAGGCGCCCCATTGAAACAGCCTTTAAAAAATATATTTGGTTCCAACCATGTTGCTACAAAAGGCCATATTTCATTCTTTTTCATTGCCAAGTAGTATTCCGTTGTGTATATAAACCACAATTTCTTTATCACTGCACCAGTTGATGGACATTTAGGCTCTTTCCATATTTGGCTATTGTTGAAATATATAAAGAAAGATAGATACCATATGTTTTCATTCTTATGTGGATCCTGAGAAACTTAACAGAAGACCATGGGGGAGGGGAAGAAAAAAAAAAAGTTAGAGAGGGAGAGAGCCAAACCATAGAGACTCATAAAAACTGAGAATAAACTGAGGGTTGATGGGGGGTGGGAGGGAGGGGAGTGTGGGTGATGGACATTGAGGAGGGCACCTGTTGGGATGAGCACTGGGTGTTGTATGGAAACCAATTTGACAATAAATTTCATATTAAATACACACACACACACACATTTGGTTGTATCTATTTTTAAAGTTGAACATGCACATAGTTTACTACTGAGAAATTTCATTCTAAGGCATACACTGAAAAGAAATGTGGACATATTCACCAAAAGACATGTATTAAAACATTTATAGCATCAGTGTTCCTAAAACTAAGAACTGGAAACAACCTGGATACCCACGAAGAGTAGGATGGATAGAGAGATTGTAGTATATTTGCATAAAAATCATAATTTCCTTGAAGTGGTGGTAAGTTACAAGACATTGGATCCAAGTAATTGAAAAAACAAGAATCAAATTGGGCTGGAACAATAAGGAAATTTACTATTGCACATAACTAGAACTACATAGATAAGCTCGGTTCCATGGTTAGTTAGAATAGCAGCTGAAATATGCCAGTAAGCAACCAGGTTTAGGTTCTTTTTGTTTTGGTGTCCTCAGTGTTGGCTACATTTTTGTACCAGAAACAATATGATTGTCAATCATGTGGTCAAGTTTCAGACAATATATCTGGAAATAGTTACATCCAGAGGTGAAAGGTAAACTATCTTTTATGTATTTCTTGTATTAGAAGAAAAGAACGTTTCCTTAGAAGGACCATAGCACAGTTTCCCTCAAATTTCATTGGCCAAAAGGGAGTCACAACCAATTCCAAAGTCAATCACTGGCAGGGGAAATGGGCTGATGGGATTTGACTAAGACTGATCTTATGCAATGGAATGGATATTGGACCAACATGACAACTAACAGTAACCGTTAACATTAAGAGTATTTATTTAAACCTCAAACTCTGGATTTTTGGTTTCTGCTGAGGGGTGGAAACAACAAACTCTAAAACTTACAACAAAAATGCTGAACAAGCACAAATTCACAATTTTTCTCTTACCCGTGTGCTGAGGGTACAGGGCAACTAACCATCCATAATCCAGGGGAAAGCAGATGGCTGCAATGAGAGATGAGACACAAACACTGACCACAGTATCTCCCCAAAAATACTTATTAATGAGAAGAATAGTACCTTTAAAATAGAGAAACCTGACAGGTATCACTTTCCCAAGTGATTAAAGGTAACATCACTAGTGATAAGTCCATTTGATACAATATGGCTCCCTATATCATACAATGGAGCAGGTACTTCTGTGACATTCTTCGTTAAAATCCATAACCTTAATTTAACCATGAGAAACCCTCATACAATAAAAATTGTTGAATATTCTAAAAAATACTTGAAAATATTCTTCAAAAAGTTAAGGTGATGGAAGACAGGAAGTATTGAGTAACAGACATAGATTGGAGGAGACCAAGGATACATGATAACAAAAGGTAACATGGGATCCTGGATCAGATACTTGTACACAAAAAGGACATTAGTGGAAAGAATGATGAGATCCCAATAAAGTCTGTGGTTTGGTATTATACCAAATTAATGTCTTACTTTTGGAAATTATACCATGGTTATGTTAGATGTTAACATTAGGAGAAACTAGGTGCAGTGTATACAGGAATTCTCTATACAATGGTTGCAACTCTTCTGTAAGCCTAAAATTATTTTGAAATAAAATATTTAAAAACTGTTTATTTGCTATTTTTCCATTTTTATTTTAGGATTCAAAATCTTCAATAAATATTAGCAGACTTTCACTTTTTTTCCCCAGTTCTCTACAGTGGTAATGTTTGTACCAACAAAATGAAGTGGTATCTTTATAGTTACTAGGCACTAAACATAAAAACAAATAGAAAGTACCCAAGTTTAGGCGTACACAGAAAGATATAATCCAGTTAACAATAATTTGAATGTCAGGAAACTGATAACTTTGCTTCTATATAATTTCCTCCTCTCCTGTATATCTTGGTTGAGAATTAATTTTCTCAACTCTTTTAGTGCTTATAAATCTTCTTCCATAATCCTCCTAATCACTGATAAGAAGCTCTTTCTGTTATTAACTCCATTATATACTTTAAAGAATAAGGACTGTAGATGGTTTTACTTAGCAGCTGCATAGTTTCTAATCTAAGCCACAAGAGAACAGATATAATATATTCTTAATATGACACAAATACTTGGGTGATTTCTCAAGAGGAATAACAGTAAAAAGGAAAGAAGATGACACTTGTAATTGAAGCTAAAGAATAATGCAAGGTTCTATAAAAGCAAAGGTAAGAAAAATGCCTTCTAGTTGATTATTATCTTTCCCTACAGAAATGTCAACCATGGTGTTTATCCCTATTCCACCATGGTTTACTGAATATATGAAGAAAAATTATAGGGAGTTGATAATTTGCCTTTCTAGTTCATAGGTCAGCATATTATAAGAAGCCACATAAGAAGCTGATGAGAACTGGGCACCTCCCAGGGATTCTAGAGTTTGAACTCCATGCAGAAACTACATATGAGATTTCCTTATTCTGTGTATAGGAAGAAGAGTGAAATGAGTACTTGGTAACCAGAATGCTGGAGAGTGATAGAGATGGTTATGTGTTTACCAAACCCCATTTTCACTTCCTCCTAGTGGACAGCCAGTCCACATTACCCAGTCTCCCTTGAAGCTAGTGTGGAGGGTCATACAATTGAGTTTGGGCCATGGAATGTAGGAGAAAGTGAGGCACATAACTTTCAGAATTGGCACATGCAAAAGTTCGATCCTCCACACTCTCTTTCTTCTCCTATCTCAAGGATGGGTATTTATATCCAAGGCTACCTTGCTTATCCCAAGTTCAAGAGAAGGGTGCTTCTTTCTGCCTTGGCCACTGAGCCAGGCCCACAAATCGTCACTTCCTCGTTAATCTACACTGAATGGTAATGTGAGTGAAAAGTAAACATTTATTGTCTTATGCCACCTAGATTTTGGATTTCTTTATTATAGCAGTTACCTGCCCAGACTAATATAGTATTCTTTATGATTTAGTAAATAGTGATGTAGGAGATTCCCAACTTTCAACCTGTTAAGTGATATATGTTCTGTCTAGATAGATCAAAGTCAGGCAGGCATTCCTGAAAAGACTGAATGGTTCTTCACTATCCCTTCCTTATTATTCCTTCTTTTTCCTTTTGTCTTGTCTTGTCTCGGCTATAGGTTTATTGTATTGAGCTTTTGGTAACTGGGAGGACTAACTATATGTTCCAGCTTTTCTGGGATAGGGCTAGTTTATGTCTATGCCTCAGTATGATGAATGATATTAACCCTCTCACTTTCAAAAGTTTAGATGATAAATTATATAGTCACTCTAATGATAAAGCCTCCTTATATTCTTGATGGGAGTGAATGAGACATAAAGGAATAAATAAAATGGATTTATCATGAACAACATAATATTTTATGAGTTTTTGCAGTTGCATTTCCCCCTGTTATTTTTTAGATAGCCAAAAATATGGTACTTTCTCTCCAGTGAGAGAGAAGTCAACTCTTCACAAGTTTATAATCATAATTATTAGACAAAGATTAAGTGGGAAGACTGTAGAATATAATGCTGAAATTCTTTCAGTGATTTAAACCAAACTATTTTGATGTGTGTTACATAATATTATTATAATGTATTGAGTAATGAATCCATTTATTACATACTAATAATTGTAAAACTGTGGCCATAATAGTTTGGATAGAGGCTCTACATACAAACTTAGGATTCTCAGAAGAAATATAACAAGAAAAGAGATCTGGATCATGTGTCAGACCTAGGTAGCTGGGAATTTAAGTTTGCATTAAAGGCTATGCTTAAAAATTAATTCCATGTAAAATTTTTCTATTATAAAGAATTTCAAACCAATAAAAAATATCCTTCATTGGCAGACTGGGGGTAATTCTTGATTTTCTGGATCATTAGCTGCAAACAGACATTTCTTCACACTCCTTAGAGACAGTTTTAAGAAATTACTTTAGACCATTTTTTCACAACAGGTTTAAAAAAGAAACAACAAAATGGAAGCCCTAAGGACTATGATTAAGTTAGGGTTAATTAGAAATTAACATTAAAAATAGTTTCTTTTTAAGCAATTATAGTGAAGTAACTTCTCTTTCAGGAGAGTGTGAAATGAACTACAGTGAATATGGTATTATAAACTCATAATAACTATCACGTGACATGGACGTGATTATGCACAGGCAAGTAGAAGAATCACCTGTGCTATATCTTCCATAATAATCCAAACCCTAGCCATTTTGAAGATAGATTACATCTCTATTTTAATTCTGGCATGCAAATCTTATCGATTTGATTCAGGTTGCCACCTGAACCTACATTACCGAAATCTCCCTCACCTTAGCTCTAATTTATTGTAAAAAAATGTCATTAACCTTTCATGAGAATTAATCACAAAAGATGTTGAAATTTTTGTGTTATAGCCTGTACCTGCAAACCCATTTGAAACGTGCCCTACCACATTGAGTTTCTGTCTGAAATAGCTGATTTAAGCCCTTGATATAGTAGAGCTGGTATCCCATTCATTGTGTTATCATTTTATACAGTCTGTCCATAAAAACCCCAAGAGAAGAATGCACTGTCTGTCCATGAAAAATAACCCACTGTCTGTGGCTTATGGAAACAACGATAGAATTTTAAATACCCTGGAAAAGCCAGGCATTGCCATTTACATGATTTTTGCCAGCACTCTTCTGGTTGAATGGCAATATTCAAATATAATGAACAGAGGAATACAATTAAATATGCACCCTAATGAGGAATGGAGAACTGAGACTTTTGTCATTTTTCAAAAAACAAAAGCTCCCAAAATTTAAAATAATGAAGTAACATGGCTGCTGGAGAGAAGTAAGGGATGCATTATTAGACACAGCAGTAAATGTCAAATATAATATACTACAGCAATATTCTTCAGTTTGACTATGGCTCTTTTATTTCTTGTTCCCATGTATCTCCTGCTGTTAACTGTTCATCTCCCATCAATTTTGTTCTCATCAGTAGTTGCCCTGGTCAGGCAGAGAAACTGTCTTGGTTTAATTAAATGCCCCTACTAATAAGAATAAGCTAAGCAGACTTGGACATGCCTAAAGTGCTGTTCTCACATTTGAGCAGGTGGTGACAAGCCTTGAGCTTACACCGAACTCCGGATTTCATTTCTGCTTTATTTGAAGATGCAGGAGACTATTCTTTTTAAAAATTTCTCTGAATCCTGAGGCCCTAAAGAATGCAAATAATTTATGCCAAGATAATTATTATTGATTCTTGCTACATGGAACTCTGTCATGATGCCTTCAGATACATTTTGCACCCAACAATTTTGCTTTGAGTATATTTGTAATCCAAATATTGTACTGTGGATCTGGCAAGGTGTTCAACTACATAAGGCTTATTACAACTAAAGGTTAGGTGTTGAACCATTCCAAGTTGTTTGCAGGTTGAGGGATAATGCAGGCACCTTTAATTCATCTTTACCAATTTCAGTCTGATAAGAGGAAGACAAACAAGGAGGAAGAAGAGAAATAGTAGAGTGTGAGCTGATAACCTGTAAGGTTACAAGATCCCTTCCACATGTGAACAGGAATCCAAAGGACCAGGCCACAGCATTGTCATTATCAGATGAGCATGACTCTCTCTCTCTGTATCTTTGTAGCATGAAAATGAGTCTAATTCCACATCTGTTTGGTGGAAATTGGGTGAACCAGTGAATGGTGGTGAACCAGTGAACCAGCTCATGAGCAGCAGGGAGTGGAGAAGCATCAGTCCTGCTAGTGAGGTTTCTGAAAGGAGCCTTGGAGCACAGTTGAATCAATTCACTTGTTTGGACTGAAGTTTTTCTAAATCAGAGAAAAAACTAATTGTAGGATATTTTATAGGTGACTGTATTTTTCTATTAGTTGCTATTTATTTCACATATGCCATAAAATTTAAAAATTAAAAAGACTGATCCACAATCCCCCCCCCACACACACACACCAAAAAGCATCAACTATTTTTCCTTGCCCATATTTTCTGCCAGTCCTTACCACATGCATGGTTGCCAGATCAGTGTGCCAGATGATGTCCTGGCCACTGTCCACACTTGCTCATTTAATCCCCACAATGACTCTGAGAGCATCAGCCCCATGGAACAGGGGAGACTGAGATTTACGAAAGTTAAGCAATTTGCCTTAGGTTGTGTGGCAACTTGAAAGATCCTAGAATGGAGTTCTGGTCACTCTGTAATATGGCCTGCTGTGTTATGTGATCAAGTCGTGGGTGGGCTATCCTGCTTTATTTTCCCATCTGATGTTAAATGAACTTATCTTTTTTATTGGTTGCACAAAATTCATTTTAAGAAATATATCAGAACTTTAACTGTTGCACTATTCTTGTATATTTATGTATGTCTTATTTCTCTGTTTATGTAGCCATCACTGCAACGCACATTTCCTTGCCTAATGCTTTTTCTCCTTCCTCCTTTTGAATTAGTTCCTAAGGATAAATTCCCAGGACTGGTATTATTTTGTCAAGGGATATAAACATAAAATATTTAATTATTTTAAATACATTTACATACCTTATAGAGATTTTAGAGAACTTTTAATGAAGGGCTAAGAATTACTATATTACATTATTCAATATTCCTTATGAGTTTTTGCTACATGCTGGGCACCGAGCTAAACATTAGAGATACAAAAACACCAGAAGATCAGACTCCTGTCTTCCTGGACTTAAGTCTATACTAAGGTAGAAAATTACATATTTATTTTAATGATGACAAAATTCTAACCAGATTCTTCTATGTTATTAGAAATAAAGAAGGCTCAAATAGTCACACATTTGTGTATTTTTTCATAAAGATAGCATTTTTAGGTGCCTAGTACAATTCCAGCCCCCACACTGAAATGGCATGTTATTGGGCAATTTACTTAATCTTTCGACTTCTTCATGGACATAATGTGCTATAGGATTAACAAAGATAATACCTCTGAGCACTGAGAATGGTGCACAACACTTACCAAGCACTCAATTAACCATTAGTTAAGGAGTATGGAGTAGCCCTGAGGATACAGCTTGGTGCAGGATCACATTTGTAAGATAACCATCTTCTACCTGACCCCAGAAGGTATTCGGGCCAGATGTGGGAATGAAGAAGGTGCCTAGCTGGATTAATCCAGGAATCAGAATCAGCAGGGCAGGGGCAGGCAAGAGAGGAGGGTGCTGCAAGAGAGGATGAAGTGATGGGTACGAGAGAGGAAGTCAAGAGCTGACTTCAAGTCTTGAAGAAAGGGGATGAATCAAGGAACCAGAGATTTAAATGGAGCTCAAAGAGCAACAGCCATGGAGGGATAGGGATAGGTAAGAGGCACAGTGGAACTGGGGAGGGAGATGGGCTATTTGCAGAAACTGTGAGTCAGAGGCAGGGATTTCTGAGGTTAACTCTTCTGGGTAGTAACAAGTAACTCTTCTGGTTTGGGTCCAGTCCAGTTTATTCAGAGCCAAGTCCTCTTTGAAAGCTGGGCACTTATAAGATATGTAGCTATAAATGAAATAAGAAACTATAGATAAGATACAAGATTAATTTCCAGCAGTTGGGGGGCGGAGTTGGCAATTCAGGCTATTTCTGAAGGAATTACAAAAAAAGGAAACAAATCCAAACGTTTAAGTAATTAGAAATGCCAGTGAAATAAGTCAATATTTCCCCCCAAAAAACACCACTTTTTGCTTTTTTAAGGAAAACAACGTGCACTTGGATGTGTTAGCATGTGTACACTTGTGTAAAAAATGAATCTTGTTGCTTCATAGCCTCACGGCAGCTAAAGAAAAATAAAAAAATAAAAACATGAGAACTAGTTAGACAATGGGAAGAAGATATAAGCATGAAGAATTCATTCTAGCTACATTTATGAAAGGAAAACACTGGAAACTTGAACATCAACAAAGTTAAAGTTAATTTTTAAAAAAGTTAAGATTAATTAAAATTAAGGTTAAGGGAACTGTGGAATATATCCACGACAGAATATTGTCTGGTTGTTACAATGATGGTTATAAAGACTATAGAACAACATGGGAAATACTTGTGATCATAAATTAAGGAAAATCAAATGTAGGATTCAGCTATACAGGCACACCATGATTCTAAGTGTATAAGAAACAAATAAGACAAAGACTAACGTTATAGTGGGTTTCATGATTTCTCTTTTTTCTATTTTTCAGAATTTTTTGTATGACTATTTTAAAATTAAGAATTATTAACATTCTATTTCAACTCCTTCTTACTCTTCAGGAATCCTCTTGTTGGACACCTGCAGACTTCTTAAAATAGCTCAAGAAAGGAGCTTGCAAATCTTCACTCCCTTCTCCCAGCCTCAATCCCACCTCCTCATCTAGTAGGTGACCTTGCCTTTGACCACAGAGGCTAAATCTCTCCAGGGAAACCACTTTCTTTCTGTCTTCCCCTCTCTCTCTCCCTTTACATTTAATTGTCTGCAATATCAGACAAAGGGCTCTGTCCTCTTTCCTAGGCTAACTCTGCCGTGTCTCTGGAGAGAGAACACTTAGCCTGTTCTTTACTCCAGACCATGGCTTGTGTGATTTCCTCTCTTTAATGATGCTTTCCTCCCTTATTCCTGCTCACTTTTTAGAGTCAAGGTATAGCCATTCACTCCTCTGTGATGCTTTCCCCAGTGCTCCTGGTTCTATTAATCTCCCCCCTTGGAGAGCTTTTCCATACAGTATTTAATGATAGTATGTGGTCTCAAACCAAACTTCCTGGCTTTAAATTTTGACTCCTCCACTAACTGGGTTATTTCCCCTTGCTGTGTCTCAGCAAGGTTTTATCTTTAGAGTGGAGATAATGATAGAATTTACCTTACAAACACTTGATAAATGCAAGCTTTCATTGTTTGTGCTCCTTGATTACTTGGCCGTTCAACTTGCTTTCCTAGACACATGGAAGTTTTTGGAGACGATTTTAATCTTGTTTTGTCTCCTCCTTGTATGGTGATCATTGTCTGTGTTTGCCTGGGACTTGGGGGTTTCCCAAGACATGAGATGTTCAGTGCTAAAACTGGGAAAAATCCCAAATAAATTGGGATAGTTGGTCATTCTGCCTTGATGCCTCAGAAAATGTTTTACATGTAGTCGGTGGTTAAGGATTTCTTATTGAATGGGTCTGTATGTAAAATATAAGCAAAATGATGATAAGCACACACAAATATTTCCATATAAATATAAATCTATAAATCTGCATTCACAGTGGGACAATTTCTAAAATGGTGAGGTCTCTTCTCCTGTTTTATGACAACTGATATATTTAAACAAATCCTTTTTTGGACAGACAACATATCCTGAGATTAAGAGTAGCTTTTCTTTTTTTTTATTCTACAACACTATTAGCTGTCTGTAATGATTACATCATCATTTGGGGAGAGGTAAACTTTTAAAAACTCTTGTCCAAATTCTAAATCTGTACAAACTGCCACATTTCCTTCCACACTTAGAAAATGACTAGATTATAATTAATTCTTTCTGTCCTTTAAATTAGTTCTGCAAGTTAAAACCAAGTACCTTTCTAATTGCCTGGAGTTGAGGATTCCTGATCTCAGAAAAATCCTGGCCAATGGGACGTTGGGTTGAAGCACCTTGTCATCTCAACATCACAAGCTTAACTCTCCTCACTACCCCTAGCAACCAATATGCAAGCATAGCAACAGCAGCTGGTGCACCGGAACAGCAGTGTTTAAAATAAACACTTTGCCAGTTGGCATTTGCAAGTGATCTTTTTCTTTCCATCATTTAAAATATAAGTGTGAACATATCGTAAGAAAAAGTAAAACAAATGAAAAGGAAAACTGCCTGGAAAGGTACGTAGGAGAACAAAAATCCTGAGAAAATGCTACCTGCCAAAAGGGATTTATGGTTTGACCTTTACCACCACTAGAAATTCCATTATCAGATATACTGGAGGTTTTTTTGCCAAGGCGTTCCCAAAATTTAGAATTCCTGAAAAAAGTCATTCCCATATAATTCTATTGTTCAAGCATCTGGAGAATGCCTACCATGTACTGGGAGACACAGGTATGTAGAGACAGAAGAAAAAAAGTCATAAGATATTTATACAAATAATTACAAAATATAAGGCATATAGAGCAGATATATGTAGTAATGGTTCAGAACATGGTCTCTTGAGCCAGAGTGACTAGGTTTGAACTAGGGCTTAGCCATTTAGTAGCGGGGGACTTCATCAGTCACTCATCCTGTGTTTCATTTCCTTATCTGTGAAAGGAGGGATAACAGTAGCACCAACTTCTGTAGAAGGATGTGAGGCTTAAATGAGTTATTTATATAAAATGTTTAGAATAGAGCCTGACACATAGCAGGTGCTATAAATGCATGTACTATTACGAATTTTAAGACTGAATGTGACATGGACATAGTTTAAGAAGACATGCAATTGGCAGAGAGCGGGCAAGGGGAGCACCTGGTTGGCTCAGTCGGTTAAGCGTCTGACTTTGGCTCAGGTTATGATTTCATGGTCCATGAGTTCGAGCCCAGCATCGGGCTCTGTGCTGACAGCTCAGAGCCTGGAGCCTACTTAGGATGCTGTCTGTCTGTCTGTCTCTCTCTCTCTCTCTCTCTGCCTACTCTGTCTCTTTCTCTCAGAAATACATAAAAACATTTTTTAAAAATTAAAAAAAAAGATGACATGCAATGGACATTTAAGAAAGAGAATATCTCAGGAGAGCAGGACAAACTTTAAAGAGGAGGTGAATTGGTTTTATTTAAAATTATTTTAATGTTTATTTTTTCTTTTTGAGAGAGAGAGAGAGAGAGACAGAGTGCAAGAGGGGGGAAGGGCAGAGACAGAGGGAGATGCAGAATCCAAAGCAGACTCCAGGCTCCAAGCTGTCAGCACAGAGCCTGATGCAGAGCTAGAACTCATGAACCGTGAGATCATGACCTGACCCAAGTCAGATGCTTAACCGACAGAGCCATCCAGGCACCTCAAATTGGGTTTTAAAGTAGTGTGATAAGGATGATAAGAGAAGTATAAGCAAAGTACAGAAGTGACCAAACAGAGGAGGAGATGAAGTTTTACAACTTGAGGAGGAAGAGGGCCGAGGGGGCACAAGGGGACAAGAAGGGGACCTTGAGGGAATCATCTGACAAGATGTCTCCTCACTGGCTCTCTCAGGGTAAGTACTACTCTGAGGGCTAAAGATGAGAGCAAGCCATTGCAGCCACAAAAGCTTGGAATTTTTATGTAACTCCATGTGTTTGGAAAATGTTAAGAATTCAGTTTTGGCCAAATGACAATTTCATGGAGTTGAGGGTTGGGCGAAAGAATACAGGAGAGGAGCAGAGGAGGAAGCTGAAGAGAGGGGCCAAGGGAGGCCAGGAAAGACCAGGAAGTCCACCAACATCACACCATGGAACTGGGCTTTATATTATGTAGGCCAGCATTTCTCAAAGTATCTATCTCCTCAGAGTCTTTACAATTGATTATGGTGTTGGTTAAAAATGCAGATTTCTTGGGGCACCTGGGTGGCTCAGTCAGTTAAGCGTCTGACTTTGGCTCAGGTCATGATCTCATGGTTCATGAGTTCTAGCCCCGCATCAGGCTGACAGCTTGGAGCCTGGAGCCTGCTTTGGATTCTGTGTCTGCCTCTCTCTCTGCCCCTCCCCTGCTCATGCTCTGTCTCTCTCAAAAATAAACACTAAAAAAAATTGTTTAAAAAATGCAGATTTCTTGGGGCACCTGGGTGGCTCAGTCAGTTGAAGAGCATCCAACTACAGCTCAGGTCATGATCTCACAGTTCGTGAGTCTGAGCCTCGCATTGGACTTGCTGCTGGCAGGGCAGAGCCTCTGCCCCCATCTGTCTTTCCCCTCCCCTGCTTGCACTCTCTCTCTCTCAAAAAGAAGTAACACATTTTTTAAAAATGCAGATTTCTTAGAAGAGGGGAAGGATATTAAGCGAAAGGGTTGCAGAAAAATGAGGCATGAAGGTGGCTCAGGGAAGAAGAAAATAGTCCCACAGTCATCTTCTGAAGTTCCTGCTTTTAACCCTCACCTTTGCAAGATCTTCCTTCACTGCAAGGCACAAGGGGATTGGGTAGTTAGATCAGACAATTATACCTCTCCTATCCTCTCCAATGGGTTTGCAATTATCACCCGAACCCCTGAATGTAAGTTTAAACGTTTTCTGAGGTTGAACGTATGGGAGCTCACGCCCCCAAAAGGGTAGCCAAGGTCACTTCAGGGAAGAAACTATCCTCTGGTAATTTGTGGGCATCAGAAACACATGGTGTAGATCAGGAGTGGCCTGCAGACAATTAGGGATCACGGTGAGGAACCCTCATTCTATGGTGGGACCCACTCAGCCAGAAAAAGATGACACTACACAGATCACACTACGCCGTATGAAAAACTAATACAATGGCAATAGGAACCTTAACAAAGATGTCAAGGATCTCAGCTGCCGAGCCAGGAAAATGGAAAACACACATTTTTATTAAGCTCTGACAACCAATCTAAAGAACCTCCTCATGGTGTGGGAAATGCCTATCTGAGGCCATCACCATAGTTTGATGGATGTCTCTTCAAACTTTACTCATTTGCTTTAATTTTTTATTGTATTCAAAGAGCCATGTGTACCCTTTTCCTAATTTGGGCTAACAGAGGCTGGGTCTGTTATGAATTCTATTACTCAAAGCAGTATCTGTACAAACTCCCTATTCATGTTCATGTGGGTAAAAAGAAAAACAGGCCCTACTGAAGCTCAGACTATCAGAGATAAAGGAGATAGATCATTCAGGAATGACCAAGACATAAAAGGTGTGTGTTTCTGTGTAAGTAATGGGACAGTTTTGAGAGAGCAAAGTACACACACACACACACACACACACACACACACACACAAGCAGCCAAATAATCTTGTATGTAAAATCAATGAAAAATTCACTAAACTGTGTGTTTTTATAATTAATGATTTAATGCTGTCTCTGTTACAAGGCTTGAAAAATTTCTGAGTCATAAATATTTTAGAGTTTGTATCATGGAAAAGTAGTTCCTAGAACTTTCAACAAGACAGTGGTAAGGACACTCATGGCACTGAATGTATAGGGGAAAAAGGGAGAGAAAAGAGAGGAAATTTAGATTTCACCAATGCCTGCCATATTCCATACACTGTCCTGAAATCTTCTCACATGCATCACTTCACTTAATTCTTACAACAATCCCATAAAAGCAAAAAAAAAAATATTATCCCATATAGTGGTATTTCAAAGCCTCTACAAACCAATATTTCTGATATCTAGTATGCAAAAACAGTATGAAGGTAATGATAATCATAACATCAATTATGACTGCAAGACATGTTTATATTTCATTTAAGTTTTTCCTCACAGAAATCTTATGACAAGGTAGGACAGGAACTATTACCTCTGTTTTTCTAAATATAATAAATAAAGCTCAGAGATGATACTTAACCAATGAAACCTAGTTGAATATAAATACCAAATACTGAGATTTCCAGGCCCATATTCTTTTTCCCAGAGTCAATTCTCAATTCCAAAAACCACCACCTCGGGTGCCTGGGTGGTTCAGTCAGTTAGGCATCCAACTTCAGCTGAGGTCATGATCTCAGAGGTCGTGAGTTCAAGCCCCACATTGGGCTCTGTGCTGACAGCTCAGAGCCTGGAGCCCACTGCAGATTCTGTGTCTCCCTCTCTCTCTGCCCTTCTCCAACATATGCTCTCTCTCTCTCTGTCTGTCTCTCTCTCTCTCTGTCTCTCTGTCTCTCAAAAATATACATTAAAAAAAAACAACAACACCATCTCACAGACATTGATGTGTCTTCCTGCTCCTCTGACTGTTCGGAAGGCATTCCATGGACATCAAAAGCTGTTGCCCCCATCTTAGTACACAAGTATTAACATTCATGATATAAAACAATACAGAAAGAATATATATGCTATTTAAGTGGGTGTTTAAGATAAATTAATTAAGTAGGAAAAAAGCAAATTACAAGAAGATACGTGTGATCCTTTTAGGGATTTTTAAGGCTGCATACTTTTTACAGAGACACTGATATACGCATATGCATGTACATATACAAACATGTAAATGTAGCACATTACACAAAAAAGCTAACAGCAATTACTCTCAGGGGATTGGGGAGCGCACCATGTAGTAATCAAAGGGGTTATGCCATGGTGTTTGAGTACTCAGCCTCTAGAACCACACCATGTGGTTTTGAATCCCAGCTGAGTCCCATGTGACTACAGACAAGTTACTCAGCCTTCTACACCTCAGTGTCTTCATCTGTAGAATGAAGATGATAATAGGGCTGATATAAGGACTAAATGATTTAATAACATATAAAGCACCTAGTGTCTGGCACATAAAGAAAGCTTTCAATAAATGTAAGGTTTTTTATAAGGAGAATACATTACTTGTATACTTTTTAAAAATTTAAGTAGGGGCGCCTGTGTGGCTCGGTCAGTTAAGCATCTGACTCTTGGTTTTATCTCAGGTCATAATCTCATGGTTCCTGAATTTGAGCCCTGTGTCAGGGTCTACACTAACAGTGTGGAGCCTGCTTGGGATTCTCTCTCTTTCCCCCTGTCTCTGTCCCTCCCCTGCTCGTGTTCTCTAAGTTAATTAATTAATTAATTAATTAAACTTTAAAAAAAGTTTTAAAAATTTAAGTAGAATTTGAGATAATAACAGAAGAGAAGATAGGTGATTTAGTTTCCTAAGGTGTCCACAACAAAGTACCACAGAGTGAGTGGCTTAAACAATGGAAATTTATTGAGTCCCCATTCTGGAGGCTGGAAGTCTGAGATCAAAGTATCAGGAGGATGGGTTATTTCTGAGGATATCAGGGAGGATCTATTTCATGCCTCTCTCCCTGCTTCTGGTGGTTTGCTGGCAGCCAATAACATTTCTTTGGTGGTTAGTAGGAACACCCTGATGTCTGCCGTCATCTTCGCATGGAGTTCTCCCTGTTGCGTTTGTCTCTGAGTCCAAATTTCCCCTTTTTATAAGGACATCAGTCATATTGGATTAAGTTCACCCTAATAACTTCATATTAACTTGATCTTCTGCAAAGAACCTATCTCTAAAGAATTTCACATTCACAGGTACTGGGGTTAGGACTTCAACGTCTTTTGTGTGGACACAATTCAGCCTGTAACAATGGGAGATGACCAAATTACAAGTTTTAAAAACAAGTAATCCAGGTTTTTCCTAGGGTACTGGCCAAGTAGATTTTTTTTTAATGGAAAAAAAAAGAAACACCTAAGTTTTGGTGATTGGCCATAATGCAGAGAGAGGTAGAGACACTGGAGGTTTCTGGCTAAAGCATCTGGCAGATGCTGGTGGTGACATTTACTGAAATGCAATGAGTGCCAGAGAAGATGAGCTGAGGGTAAATATAAAAAAGTCTTCAAAATTAACTTTAACAAAATGCCAATTTAGCTTAATTCCAAAAAAGATGCGGATAGGCCAATCAGGCTTATTTTAAAAGACTGAAGTTTAATTTTTAGATTTTATTTCCTATGCTTTTAGTCTCCATCACCACTTCTGGTGCTTGCCTTTCAACATTGTGGTCTTTTCCAAACACTTCCATGTTGTTCTCCATTAAGGTTTCTGCAATTCCTTGGCTTTGAGTGTCAAGTGTTCAAGTGGCTTCAGGTGCAGACCTGGTCCACAGGATTAGGACTGGTCTACTCCACAAGCAATGAGAGAGCACCCATTTCTTTCACTGTTCTATCTACATGTAACATAAAGGGCCCATAATAAATGTTTTCAGCATAAGTGACTGGAGTAGTAAAGAAAAGCTATGGGAGTAGAAATGGGGAGAAGTCTTGGCAATTAAAGTTTTTATTAATCTCTTAAGTGTGTGCTGAGTTGTATGTAGTAGTATCATTAAGACACTAGGGAGTCCCTGGGTGACACATATGATTTGATGCAAGAAATCTTGTGATAAGTATTAACACCTTTAGGTCTATGTGGGTGACTTGTGATAAAAGTTGCCTATGGCAAAAACAAGAGAAAATGAATTGTAGGAAATAATTTGGGAAATAGGATGGTGAGCATAGGCAGAAATCTTTTAGACTGTAGAAAAGTAAATTGGGGGAAAAAAAGACCCCAGATTTTCCAGTCATTGAGGAGCTATCAGTAGCACTATTTTGAATCAGGTGAAATGTAGAACCCTCTCTTCTGTGTTTATTCAACCTTTCAAGAAATATGTGCGAGAAGTCTGCCATGCCCATGTGCCAGGCAGTCTTTGGTGCTGGGGATACATTAATGAACAAACCAGAAAAAAGTCCCTGCCTTCATGGAGCGTAGGCTCTAGTAAGCAGATGACAGGCACTAAACAAGGAAACAAATGTACATAATGCGTCAGATGGAGATGAATGAAGAAGGGAATAGAGGAATTCCCCATTGTAGGGAATAGAGCTTGATGGACAGGGATGGGTTGCTAATTTATAGAGTCATCAGAAAAGTCTTTCTTACCATAAGGTTTCATGATATGAATAAGTTGATTGGAAGTAACAATCACCACACTTTTCAAATTTACAGTTTGTGGCCTGTGGAATGTGGAAGCAAACTTACAAAAGAAAGATGGGTTTTCTTTGATGGTAGTGTGCAAATTTTTCTTTTCACTGTTAATATTTTATGGTCATTATTGTTTAGGAAGTGAGTGCAGCATGATAGGAGCGCCAGGCTTTTGCTTTCTAACAGCCCTGAGTTCAGATTCTGATTTTAGGCTTTACTGACTGTGAAGGGCTGAGCAAGTGACTTAATCTCCCTTACAAGTAAGAATGGTAATAAAAAAGAATGAACTCTTGCTATTTACAGCAACATGGACAGAGCTAGAGAGTATAATGCTAAGCAAAATCAGTTAAAGAAAAACAAATGCCATATGATTTCACTCATATGTGGAATATAAGAAACAAAACAAACCAGCAAAGAGAAAAACAGAGAAAGAGACAAACCAAGAGACGGACTCTTAATTATAGAGATTACCAGAGGGGAGGGGGGGGGACGGGTTAAATAGGGGATGGGGATTAAGGAATGCACTTGTGATGAGCACCGGGTAGTGTATGGAATCATTGGTGAAACACTATACTGTACACCTGAAACAATATAACATTGTATGTTAACTAGCTGGAATGAAAATAAAAACGTTAAAAAAAATGAGAATGATAATGCCCGACTTGGAGCACCAAGAGCAGTCCCTCCCTCCACCCCCTACTGGCTCCTGTGTCAGGAAAGACATTATTTATTATTGGAAATTGAGGTTTGAGACAATGAAACATAACTGTGCAAGCCAGTATGAAAAGCAAACATTGATAATCCCTGAAGTTTCTATCCTTTTCACATTTAAACCTCATTTTTAGTGTTTTTCCCCTACCACTGACATGTATGAGAACAATATTAATGATATATTAAGAAATATTACATACTAGTTATTTCAATTCAAAAAATTTTATGGGAGGGGTACCTGGGTGGCTCAGTGGGCTAAGCAGCTAACTCTCGATCTCAGCTCAGATCTTGATCTCGGGGTCTTGAACTGAAGCCCCACATTAGGCTCTGCATTGGGTGTGAAAACCTACTTCAAAAAAAAAGGGATATCTTTTGGTATAAATATCTTGAGAAAAATACAAAGGTCAAAGCCAACGACATCTGCCACCTAGAATGAAAAACATAAGCATGTACAGTTCTGACACAGGGCAGTGGCAACATGGCAAATAGAGATCTATAAAGTAAGTGCCACAAGGGTAGGGGGTATTAAAGTGCTATTTCTTAGAGGATGAGAGGTTAGAACTAAAACTGAAAGTGGACCTTGCCTGATGAAAGGACGTATTCTCCAGGTGCACACGTCAGGCACATTGGGAAAGGATCCCTGCCGGAGGCAAAAGTAAAAATGGGAGGAGCCAAAGAAAGGAAGGGGGAAGGAGAGTACAGGGTACTGAAGATTTTATTTTTAAATAGGCAAATCTTCTTAGTTGTTCTGAAATCAGAAATGAAATTGAATGAGAAGAACAATTTGGGGACAGCTGTAAACTTCCTTATTGGATGCTTCTTTTATGTAGGGTATGACATCTATCTTGAGTCATATAGGGTAATAGAAATATGCTACAGGATACATGCCATTTCTATCTACAAAGCCTGAAACTGGGTCAACTGGCAAAAAAGACACCCTGATAAAGTAAGATAACGAGGAGAAAACTACCTTTCTCCCTCCATGAATGGTCTGCTTCTGATCCATTCTAAGATGCTTAGAAAAATTATTTCTACTTCTTATGAACAAGCAGCACAAAGGCATAAAGTACCCATGGAGACTGGGCAGTTCAAGTTGCTAAACAGAAATTTGTTGCCACTCTAGATTTTTGACAGTAGTTTAAGACTCTAAAATCTACTTCAGGTTTCTCTGGGTAAAGACAAAAACTGGCTCTTCTCATTCTTTTTTCTTTTTTTCTCTAAAAGCCCAACCTTGATTCTATATAAAGACTTCAAAATGTTTTGAAGGTGGAAATTTCAGTAGCAGAAAAAATAACTGTCAATACTTTTTGGCAGGATTTGAATAATTTTTCAGCTTTCTGCAGCATATGCAGACAATAACCAAATAAAATTATAAATCATGGTGTGCCACTTGAGAGTTTTGTTGAAAGAAAAAATGTCATCTCAAATCTCAACCAAAAGGTGGGCTATAAATAAATATAGATTATCAAGTTATAATTTTCAGAGTTATTTCAACACACAAAGGAGGATATTTTAAAGCATCTCATTAGCAGTTCCAGCTTATGAGAGTCCATTGAAAATCCCGAATCAAATTGATAAGATCAGTATTTGTCATTTACTGTTGATGGAAAGATGGGACTACATAGTCATTCTGCTAGTAGCAAGATAAAACTAAACCATATTTATCATATTCTGCTAAAACAAATGTTTGGGAGCATGCTACTTGCCCTAGTACATGAAGCCATCCTAATAGGCTAATATACTAATAAGCAACTAAATCAACCTCCTCATTGTATAAATGTGGAAACTGAGTCCGAGAGTGGTTAAATAACTTGTCCACATTGTTCAGCACCATGTGATCCATTCAAGATGTATGATCACAATGCCCCAGAGACATGGTACCCGCAGAGTACTGCCTTTGGAGTTAGGATGGACCCATGATCACTGCCTTGTAGTTTCTGACCTTGTATCTAACTCTAATATTTGTGCCCTATGGTTCTTGGAAATCCTCTGTGTTACTTTAATTTTCCTCTAAAGAAAATAATTATCTGAAAGAAGTTTCCTATTTCCCTCTCACCTCCCTCCCTCCCACAGAGTGAGAGAGAGAGTATTATTTTCCATTCAATAACTATTAAGTCAAATTGTCTAAATGATATCCTGAGAATAATAGGCTTTCACGAAAGCTCAGCAGCTAATTTGATATCCAGGACAACAAACAGAGAAAAGGAGGTATGGAGGGATAAAAGACACATGCCTCCTACTTGTCTGAGATATCTTTTGAATTAAACACCTGCTCTTTGCCTTATTTATAATTCTTCCAGACACACTACCTCTTGGTATTGTCAACAAGGACCTCTAAGAATTGCAGTGTAGTTTCAGACCATAGATTGGAACAGGTGAAAGCCAGAGCAAAAAATAACATTATGACTTATAGATCACGGTAAGGAGTTTGCATTTTATTTAATGTACAAATGGATGCTACTGATGTAAAGAGATGGTGTGATACAATTTAGGTTTTAATAAATTTAGATTTTTGTACTGGCTGCTTTGTGGGGATTGGTGAGAGCAGGAGAAAGACTCAACATTGGAAGCTATGGTGATGAAAGATGATGGCAGTTTAGGCCAAGGTGTTGGCAGCAGTGATGGAAAATTAAGAGACATTTTTGTTTTTGCTTTTGTTTGCTTTTTGGGGTTTTCTTTGACATTTTAACACTTTTATGTTTTACATTTTAATTTTTTAATGTTTATTTTTGAGAGAGAAGGAGATAGAGAGAGTGAGCATGCAAGTGGTATAGGGGCAGAGAGAGGGAGAGAGAGAATCCCAAGCAGGCTTTGCATTGCCAGTGCAGAGCCCAATGTGGGGCTCCATCTTACGAACCATGAGATCATGAACTGAGCCAAAATCAAGAGTCGGACGCTTAATGGACTGAGACATCCAGGTGTCCCTTATTTAAAATTTTTTTTATGTTTCAAGTTTTTATTTAAATTCTAGTTAACATATAGTATAATATTAATTTCAGGAGTAGAATTTTGTGAATCATCACTTACATATAACACCCAGTGCTCATCACAAGTGTCCTCCTAAATAATCATCACCCATTTAGTCCATTCCCCTGCCCACCTCCCCCCCAACAACCTTCAGTGTGTTCTCTATAGTTAAAAGCCTCTATAGTTAAAAGCCCTATAGTTAAAAGCCTCTCTATAGTTAAAAGTGCCTCCCTTTTTCTTTCTCCTATGCTCATCTCTTTTGTTTCTTAAATTCCACATATCTGACTTTTTTCACTTAGCATAATACACTCTAACTCCATCCATGTCATTGCAAATGGCAAGATACCATTCTTTTTGATGGCTGAGTAATATTCCATTGTATACCCCATGATCCAGCAATTGTACTAATAGGTATTTTCTGAAAGAATACAAAAATTCTAATTCAAAGGGCTACATGCACCTTGATGTTTATAGCAGTATTATCAACAATCGCCAAATTATAGAAAAAGCCCAAATTCCATTGACTGATAAATAGGTTAAGAGACATTTTTGAAGGTAGACTCAAAACCTGGTGGATTACATGTAGACAAGAAAGACAAGGTGGTGGTAAGGAAAGGAAGGAATCAAGGATGACTTCTGGTGTTCTCTCCTGACAATCTCAGTGACAATTTATTGACAGAGGAAGCCTGAGGGAGAAACAGGCTATTGACAGGATTACAGAAAGATAGTATGGTCTGTGTATGTGTGAGGGGTAGGGTTCAACAATGCTCCAACTACCAAGCAGAAACACCCTTCCCACAGAGATACCATTCCCTTTTTTCCTTGATAGTTCACAAGCTTTGCTTGTGAGGTGAAGCAAGTGTCAGCCTTCAACGTTGTCCACCCTCACTGATTCTATTGTTAATGCATGTTCCTCTAAGATTTCAGCAAAAAGCTGTCTATCAATGGGGTTTTCAATGTTGATGTGCATTTTCATATTTTACTGGTACTTCATAGGTATTTTAATGTAAAAAATAGAAGCAATTACATGAGAGGATACTAGTGAGGCAACATTTTAAACTGAAAGTATGTTAGACTAGAATTCATGCACAAAAGCTAAAAAAGATGTTCTTGTTATTCAAGTAAATAAAGAATCTGTTCGCCTATTTCAAAAAATTAGTATAGAATAAAAATAAAAATAAGAATGAATAAACTTCAGTATAAACAATGGTTAAAAAATTAATGAAACTATAAAATATATACTAAATCTAATTAATTAAAAGGTCTAATTGTTAAAAGGTTATAAAACTAAATGAAAATGTCAAAAGAGAACACTTTTTTAAAGTTTATTTATTTATCTTGAGTGGGGGCAGGGGCAGAGAGAGAGAGAGAAAGAGAATCCCAAGAGGGTCCATACTGTCAGCATGGAGCCCAACGCCAGGCTGGATCTCACAAACTGCTAGATCATGGCCTGAGCCAAAATCAAGACCCTAACCGACTGAACCATCCAGGCACTCCAAAAGATAACTCTTGAAAGATAAGTTTTAAAGTATATATGTAAAAAAAACACAGAAACGAGGGGGCACTTGAGTGGGTTAGTTGGTTGAACATCCAACTTTGGCTCAGGTCATGATCTCAAGGTCATGAGCTCCAACTCCATGTTAGGCTCTGTGCTGACAGCTCAGAGCCTGGAGCCTGCTTCAGATTCTGTGTCTCCTTCTCTTTTCTACCCTCCCGCCCCTGCCCCCGCTGTTTCTCTGAAAAACAAACAAACAAACAAACAAACATTCAAAAAATTAAAAACCACAGAAACCATAATCTGGGTGGTCATGGAACCCCGATTATTAATAAAGATTGAGAAGTGAGAGAGAGGATAATGAGACAGGAGAAAAACTAAAAAGAATATGAACCACTGACTATCCTGGTTTCTACTGTATTACCAATGCTAGTGCCCTAGCTCAGTGCCTAGCTCAGTACCTAGCAAGAAGTCCTCAGTGCCTAGCAAGAAGTAGGTTCTCAATAAATATTTATTGAATGACTGAACATTCATTCAATATCGTAGAAGTGCAATTTCAGTTGTTATTTTTGAATTTAAATATATAATTACACACCAACAGAATAAAAATGGAATGTGCACATCCTAATTCATTTGATGATACATACAATAAAATATAATCCATTCATACATGAGAGAGAAAACAATGAAGTATGAGAAACACAACGCAAAAAAACAAGGCAAGGGAAAATGAAACAATAATAGTTTGTAGGGCATCTGGGTAGATCAGTCGGTTAAGCATCCAACTCTTTTTTTTTTTAATTATATGAAATGTATTGTCAAATTAGTTTCCATACAACACCCAGTGCTCATCCCAAAAGATGCCCTCTTCAATGCCCATCACCTACCTTCCCCTCCCTCCCACCCCCCATCAACCCTCAGTTTGTTCTCAGTTTTTAAGAGTCTCTTATGCTTTGGCTCTCTCTCCCACTCTCTTTTTTTTCTTTTCTTTTCCTTCCCCTCCCCCACGGGTTTCTGTTAAGTTTCTCAGGATCTACATAGGAGTGAAAACATATGGTATCTGTCTTTCTCTGTATGGCTTATTTCACTTAGCATCACACTCTCCAGTTCCATCCACGTTGCTACAGAGGACCATATTTCATTCTTTCTCATTGCCACATAGTACTCCATTGTGTATATAAACCACAATTTCTTTATCCATTAATCAGTTGATGAACATTTAGGCTTTTTCCACAATTTGGCTATTGTTGAGAGTGCTGCTATAAACATTGGGGTACAAGTGCCCCTATGCATCAATACTCCTGTATCTCTTGGGTAAATTCCTAGCAGTGCTACTGCTGGGTCATAGGGTAGGTCTATTTTTAATTTTTTGAGGAACCTCCACACTGTTTTCCAGAGTGGCTGCACCAGTTTGCATTCCCACCAACAGTGCAAGAAGGTTCCCGTTTCTCCACATCCTCTCCAGCATCTATCGTCTCCTGATTTGTTCATTTTGGCCACTCTGACTGGCGTGAGGTGATATCTGAGTGTGGTTTTGATTTGTATTTCCCTGATGAGGAGCGATAAGCATCCAACTCTTGATTTCAGCTCAGATCATGATCTCACAGTCATGAGATAGAGCCCTGCATCGGGCTCCGTGCCTAGCACGGAGCCCGCTTGGGATTTCCTGTCTCCCTCTCTCTCTGCCCCTCCCCAGCTCATGCTGTCTCTCTCTCTCAAAAATAAAAATAAACATTTTAAAAAATATTTGCTATTATGGTTATTGAAATTAACGCTTCATTAAAGAAAAAGTCTGTGTTACTATTTAAAACAAAATTCAACTACATACTGCTTATAAAATGATCAATGAAATAAAAATGACTCAGAAATATTAAGAACCAGTTTGTTACTGTTATTTATCAAAGAAACATAAAAATTAAGTAGGGATAAAGAATATAAATAATTTACTAATTATTAACTAATATAGTAACTCTTTGTAGTCTAAAAATAAAGGTCACAACTTCTTTTCAAGCACTCATAGAATGTTCACATAAATTAATCATATTTCTATATGAAAACAAAAACAATCTGTAAACAAATATCCCCAAATAAAAACCAAAAAGACTATATATTATCGTTTCAATTTAACAAAATAAGAAATTACTTTTTTAATATTTAAAAATTTTAGTATTCTCACTACATTAAAAAATTTAAGATACTTTGGTAAATAATAATTGGGTCAAAGGAAAAATAGGTAACTAGAAAATCTTTAGAAGATAAAGAAAATGAAGATACTGTTAATTAGATTAAACTGAATTAGAAGCAAATTCAAAACCTTAATTTTGTTGTTAAAATATTAACCCATTAAAATAAATAAGTTAACTGCATTAAGCTCAAGAAGTAATAAATACAACAACAAAATGTCCCCAAAGCTAACAGGCAAAGTAAATACTATTTAAACAATGAAATGTATTATTAGAAAACACAGAATTGATTAATACAATTGCTGATTATTACAAAGAGAAAAATTAAGTTAACAAAATTAGAAATATGAAAACTAATAAAAGAACATATGTAGAGAAATTTCTAAAACAAAAATAACATTTATAACATGCTAATTACTCTCAAAGTATTCATTGATATGTCTTGGCAATTAAGCACCAAAATTAGCTTACAATGTAGAAAGCCTAAATATCCAACAACTAGGGAAGAAATGCAAATTTTATTTATTTTTTTTTTTAATTTTTTTTTCAACGTTTATTTATTTTTGGGACAGAGAGAGAGACAGAGCATGAACGGGGGAGGGGCAGAGAGAGAGGGAGACACAGAATCAGAAACAGGCTCCAGGCTCTGAGCCATCAGCCCAGAGCCTGACGCGGGGCTCGAACTCACGGACCGCGAGATCGTGACCTGGCTGAAGTCGGATGCTTAACCGACTGCGCCACCCAGGCGCCCCGCAAATTTTATTTTAAAAAGACTATAATAAAAGACTTCATGTACTAACAGTTTTATTAAAAAATTTTTTTCAAACTTTCAAGGAACATGTAATCACCATGCTACATAAATATTAGAGGCCAAAGGAAAATCTGAGAAGTTTCTCAGTTCATTTTATGAAGCTGGCATAGCCCTATTTGAAAACTTGAGAAAAATATCACAAACTACAGATGAATTTCATTTTCTTAGAAGAGTTGTGAAAACTTAACATACCAGAAAGTTGAAATAAAGAATAACTTATGAGGAAACCACATGATAACATAATGCAAGAATGTTTAATTTCCAAAATATAACTCATCACATCAGTAAAGATAGTAAGAAAACCTACATTGTTTGGGATGGATTATTTAGTCAACACACTATAACTACTGGAAAGGAGGCACATTTATTATTTTCTGCAGATGAAAAAATTGCATGCTTAGAAATGCTCCAAAAATCAACTAAAAACTTGTAATTGCTAATAAGAGATTTCAATAGGTGAACAGATACAAATCAACATACAAAAATTTATTCCTATATTCTAGTGATAACCATTTAGAGGTGGAAAAAGGAAAAAAGGAACCAATTTGTAATAGGAATAATTAATAAGAAAAGGAAGAAATGTTTATAGTGAAATTTCAAATCTTTCCTGATATCTGTACCTATATCTTTACCTATCTACATATGCTATATTCCTAGATAGCAAGAACAAATTTGTAAAGATATCAGTTCTTATTATATCAGTTTAAAGATTTTGTACAATTACAATTAAAGTTGCCAAAGATGTGTCTGGAAGCTAACTACACAATTTTAAAGTTTATCTGGAATGATATGGCCAACTAAGAACATGAAGAGAAATGAAGTGGATAATTTCTCTACCAGATATTAAAATCTACGATAAAGATGTAATATGTAAGACAGTCTGATACAAGTGCTAGAACTGACAAATGTAACCAGGAAAATAGTTCAGAAAGAAATTCTAATAGGTTTTTAACATGTGATAAAGATCATCTCACATACCAGCAGAGAACAAAAGATTGGTTAGTAAATGGTGCTAAGGTAATGGGTAAACTAACTTGGAAGAAAATAAAATTATTGCTTTTCTTCCTATCATCTGCCAAAATTTCAAATGACAAGACAAGCATTAAAGATAAAGCATTAAAAAAAACCCTAAAACTATATATAATGGTAAAAAGAGATACTATGTAGACTTTATTGAAACAATTATTTAAAATTGTATAGATTAAAATAGCATAAGCATAAATAAGCATACAATTAAAAAATATTTTCCACAAATATGAAGGTAAAAGATTAATATACATAATATTTAAGGAGCTTATAGAAATAATTGAAAAAAACAATAAACCTCAATATAATAGGCAAAAACCATAGCCAGACAATTCACAAAATAAATTTAAATGCCCACAAAACATGTGAAAATGTCAAACCACAAAAATTTTAAAAATAAATCTGAGTTATTTATAGATTTTGGATACTAGCCCTTTGTCTGATACGTCATTTGCAAATATCTTTTCCCATTCCATTGGTTGCCTTTTAGTTTTGTTGATTGTTTCCTTTGCAGTGCAGACGCTTTTTGTGATGCATAGGGGCACTTGTACCCCAATGTTGATAGCAGTACTCTCAACAATAGCCAAATTATGGAAAGAGCCTAAATGTCCATCAACTGATGAATAGATAAAGAAATTGTGGTTTATATACACAATGGAGTACTACGTGGCAATGAGAAAGAATGAAATATGGCCCTTTGTAGCAACACGGATGGAATTGGAGAGTGTTATGCTAAGTAAAATAAGTCAGACAGAGAAAGACAGATACCATATGTTTTCACTCTTATGTAGATCCTGAGAAACTTAACAGAAGACCATGCGAGGGGGGGAAGGAAAAAAAAAAGTTAGAGGGAGCCAAACCATGAGAGACTCTTAAAAACTGAGAATAAACTGAGGGTTGATGGGGGGTGGGAGGATGTGGAGGGTGGGTGATGGGCATTGAGGAGGGCACCTGTTGGGATGAGCACTGGGTGTTGTATGGAAACCAATGCGACAATAAATTTCATATAAATAAAAAAAAAGATACATATAAATTAAAAAAAAGAAATCTGATTTAAAACATGCTACTTTCTTTCAATCTATCATATTTATGTTATTGGCAGAACTGATATATATTGATATATATCAAGATCCTTAGAAAATCTTATAAAAATTTTACTACTTATAGTAATCTTATAGTAATCTACTACTTATTCTACTTATAGTAATCTCTTATAAGGAAACAGAAATTTAAAAATACATAAACACACACAATATTGATGTTGTTGATATCAAGAGTGGCATAGTTCAATTAATTATAGCTCATATATCTATGTGATTTAATATTAAACATTTATCAGACTTTGAGGAATTTTAATGACATATAAATTAAAACATTGAGTTTAAAAGGCAAAGCTCAAAATATTGGAAATATTTCTTAAGGTATACACATATATAAAATTTCTAGTGTATATGTAGAACTCTAAGGAAATTCACCAAAATATTAACAATGGTTAGTCTCTGTCTACTGGATATATTTTTAAACTATTTTTTCTAAAATGAGCATAGATATACGTTATAATTAGAAATAAATAAGCATTGCTGTAAAATAAGATAGAGAATTTTATAATGTAATTCAGAAACATTGTCATTGAAAATATGAAAAGCAAACAAAAAAGGTAACCTGCCTTTATTGGTAGATTTCATTTAAGTAGAAGCCTCATTTCCTGTTTTAGATAAACTAGTGGTGACTGTACTTTGTTTTAATATGCAAGTAGCACCATTCTTCCTAACAAAGTTCACATTTGTTGATCTTTATAAAAATACGAAACATATTTACAGATTTGAAGCTGAACCTTTTAGTTCTTGCTACTGAGCAATTCCTATCAACCTCTTTTACTTGAATATACAAATGGCATATTACTATTTTAAAAATATACATAAACATGTATTTTAGGTACATATGTAGAAGCCCATGTATTTGAAAATGATTCTTATTCAAATAAAGAAAACCATTTAGAACCTTTCTGTATGATTAAAATTCAGTCACATAAATACTTCCTGGATTCCAATAAGTTTTCCTGCCTTTCTCTTCCTTCCAAAGTCACTAACAGAAGTTCCAAAAGTATATAGTTCTCCCCCCTATTTTCTTTTTTTTTTTTAATTTTTTTTCTCAACGTTTATTTATTTTTGGGACAGAGAGAGAGCATGAACGGGGGAGGGGCAGAGAGGGAGGGAGACACAGAATCAGAAACAGGCTCCAGGCTCTGAGCCATCAGCCCAGAGCCTGACGCGGGGCTCGAACTCACGGACCGCGAGATCGTGACCTGGCTGCAGTCGGACGCTTAACCGACTACGCCACCCAGGCGCCCCTCTCCTCCCCATTTTCTAATTAGCCTACTTGGTTTAATTGGCAAAAGTGACATTTGCATAACCAATAGCTCTCTTTCAAAGACTGTGATGGGAGTGATTTTCAAAGGTCTAAAAAAGGTTCTGTGGGCCTTCAGTAGGGCCATGTGACCATTCAAATAGAAGCCATCCAGCCGTAAACAGCCTATGTGTCAGACGGGGAGCTTCCTTAACACATGTACATGTTCCATCCCTTTTCTACTGGCACAAGTCAGAGGTGCTGTTCCAAGTGTGAAACATGGGCATGAGCAGCAATTTACAGAGTGTGCATTGCTTTTTTGTGTGTCTGTTGGTGGGACATTGGAAAATGGGCCTGGCACAGTTCATCCCTCACAAATGCTTAATGCCATCCCTGGGGATAGAAATATCATAAGCCCAGAAAAACATAGCTTTTAGCTGCTTGGTACTGAAAATTTCAGGCAAAATTCCAAAAGCCCTCAAAGCTAATGTCGAATTGACAAAGTGCCAAAAACCTCTCTGGCATTAAACTTCCACTTTTTATTTTCTCTCTTCAGGTGAACAGCTTGTGAAAATAATAATGTGATAATGCCACCCTGTGTTCCAAATATCTCAGAGCACCATCTTGTTAAGCCTCTTGGTGTCCCTTTGAGACTAATGGGAATTGAGCCGACTTATTCATGTTATAGATGAGAAAATTCCACAGAAGGTGCGTCAAATATCTGGGCCCTGGCCACGCAGACTTATCACATAGGTCCCGGGTCTGAATTTAGTTCTCAAAACAATGCCAAAGTGTTGTAAGAAAGAACCTGAAAAGTTTAACTAACATCAAAAAGGGCTAGAGCAAGTCTTACAGAGGCTACAAGGTGGGTTGGGGTAATATCTGGTGAAAGTGATCAGAACACATCCTAGGAAGAATAACAAGGCATAGTCTAGGCATAGCAATAAGGCACAGTCTAGGCATGGGGCAAATTACAATCAGTAAGAATTGGTGAAGGCCATCAGCAGATCTAAGGTAGAATTAGTATCATCTTAAACCAGCAGGCATGGTGGATTTTTGTCTTTTTTTTTTTTTTTTTTTTTTTGGTACATCTGAGCCCCCATCCCATACTTATAGAATTTACTGTTATAGAAGTTACAATAAGGAACAGGATTCTACCACCACTTCCCCACTACAAGACAAAAGTAACTTTCTTTCCCTGAATCCTAGCAATCTGATTTTGAACATATGATGTCAGTCAAGGGGATGGCCCTGTTCAGGACTCTGAATCTGGAGGAAGTATCTCAAGGAAGCAAGGAACATTTTAAAGCTCCTTATGACCACTGTATCCAATGTCCCATGAGGCCAGCAGCACTTGAACAATGTTGTCCTGCATGTATGCCTTTGCCTGAGGTTCTGGTCAACCATGTTCCTTTAGTGTCCCCTTTTCTTCTGAGTATGATTCTCTAGACTTTCCTGTCAATTCAGTGAGATAGTTGATAATAAAATAAGTTTTCCTAATAAGTAAATTTTATTATTCTAATAAATTCATTTTTAGCTGCAATTAACTTGGGTCAGGTTCTGTAGTTTGTAACCTGGAAGACTGAAATAGGCAGTGGCCAAGGATGTAGAGAAGCATCATCAAGCAAATCCAGCAGCATATGTCAAGTTTGTGGCAGTGGTTTGGAAGACTTCCTTCCAGGTGGAGGAAGTACAGGTATGGCAGAAAGTACTAAATGATCTAAAATCTGTTCTCTTGTCTTATTTTTATGTGTCCTATAGGACTATGTTTCCCAAGTCTCCCCTGCCTGTCATCTGACTGAGTTCAGTAAAAAGAATGTAAGCTGAGTGACGTGTGTCTCATTCAGACCTGTCCCACTAAAAACTTCCACATGTGTTGCTCCATTTCTTTTTCCCTTTCTGGTTTGCTGGAATGTAGTAGAGTGACCCTGGAAGCCACCTGTTGAAGATGGTGGAACCCCCAACATCCTGTGTTCTCTAAATGACTATATGAAGAAGGATTGCCCCACTGACCTGCTCACCAGTCCAGTATGGATACCTAATCAAGAAATAAACTTCTACTGTGTTTGAGCTATTATACTTTTGGAGAGCTATTTGTTGCTGCATAACCTAAACATACTATGTATGGTAAAAACCCAGTTGGTCAAGAAAAAATTCAAAATCAGAGCAGAACCAAAGGAAAGGCTGTTATTTTATTAATTATCAAATGAGAGGTAGGATAAAAGATGTTGAGTCCTTGAACTGATGGTCTACAGATTTGGAATTTCTCTCAATTAGGAAAAAAAACAGATGACAGTTGGGATAGAATCTCTAAAGGTACATTTGCAGCTACAGCTATACAAGTTGAAAGGATGCAAGCAAAAAGGTTCATTAAAGATTTGATGATCCTGAATAGAATTGTAGAATTTATGAGATCAACAAATTTAAAATCTTTGTTTCTTTTTAATACATTGAAGTATCTCCATGCTACAGATAATTAAGAGATAAATTATAACTCTGATTCTTCTTTTTCCCTTTTAACCTAGTTTTCCCCTCCCAAATAGATTCAAATAATGCATTTTACCCTTCCTCCTGGGTGATTTTTTCCCCATCCTCTATCTTAATTCATTTCTTAATTTTCCTCTTTCTTACTCGTTCTCAAATGAAAAGTTTCTCATGGGGATCAGTCATATTTTGGTAATCATATCAGTTCTTAGAATCACACAATGCCTTGAGTATGTACCCAATAAATGTTTGTTGAATGAAGACATTATTCTCATTCTCTATTTTAAGGAGACAACATTGCACTAATGTCCTCTTTCCATGTTCAAGAGTTTGAAAGAGATCTTAGAGATCAATTAGTCCAACTACTAGATAGACAGACAGACAGACAGACAGACACACACACACACACACACACACACACACACACACACACACACACAGGGTCTCAGTCTACATCATCTCTGATGTAGAATATCTAGTCTGTGCAACATATTTCTGATAATGAGAAGCTCACTGCTTTATAAGAAAGCTTACACTACTGAAGGACAGCTCGATAGTTTATAAAGTTGTGTTTAAATATTTTTGAAATTATTTTTTAATGTTCATTTACTTTTGAGACAGAGAGCCACACAGAGTGCAAGTGGGGGAGGGGCAGAAAGAGAGTGAGACACAGAATCCGAAGCAGGCTCCAGGCTCTGAGCTGTCAGCACAGAGCCTGACACGGGCTCAAACTCACGAATGTTAAGATCATGACTTGAGCCAAAGTCCGACACTTAACCAACTGAGCCACTCAGGTGCCCCATAAGTTGTACTTATTTTAAATTAAAAAAAATTCTCCTTAAAACTGTCACTGATTGCTTAGCATTGGGGGTCCTTCGAGGCCATATACCCCATAGAAATTCCCTTGCCTGGTAATAAAAAACCTACTTTTCAGCTCTAACTTTGTAGCTGATCAACTATCTGACCTTTGACAAGCTGTTTCTCCTTCCTGAATGAAATTTCAACTATGAAATGAGAGGTAGGAAAACAAATAATGTTTAAAATTGTTGATAAAAATAACAGAAACTTATTACACACCACTGGATACTTATCTCTAGGCTAACTCTAATCATTAGTTAACACTATTTTGATAAGGCTACTTAACCAGAAAACATGTACCAATTTGTATAATTATTTCATCCACAGTTTTTTATCTTCTCAAAGGTATCAGGAAAAAAAAACTTCAAAGTCATACTGAAGTCCAGATACAATGCCTTTATTAATATTCCCAGTAATTCAAATAAAACTTAAAATTTGTAAATTTGTATGACTTGCTCTAAGGCACTGAAGTTTGATATTCTTTTCTAATTCAAATTGTTAGGCTGGGTCTATCTTTGAGCAATTATTAAAATATATAGATACCATATCATGGATTATCAATAGACCTGCTCTCTATGCCAAAACTATGATCAGCCCGGTATAGTTCCATTAGTTCCAATGCACCCAAAATGAAGACCTAGGTGGAGAAATCTTTCTTTCCTGCCACTGTGGTGCACAGGGTCAGAGACCAAGCACCAAAACAGCATCCTGGAGAAATATGCTATTGAGATCACTGCAGAATGTTGAATTCAAGATGGGTTTTCCACCAAGATGGGTCTTATTATTGATATCAGGCACCATGAAATGTAGTGTGTTGAGTGCCGAAGTGCCAATGAGATGATGCCAAAGATACAAGTAAGATGAAAATTAAGAGCACACAACAAATTAGGCAGGATTAAAATGACCTGAATTCATCCTAGGTAACTGGCTGCCCAGGTAGCCGGTTGTGTTTTCTGTGCTCTGGTTTGAGTTTACTGATGGGAGGGAGCCAGATTCATTTAGAGGTGCTGGGATTTAAAAGACTAGTTAAAATGAGAAATGCATGGTATTCAGACTTATTTCTCTTTGGAGGATATTTCTGTTCTTTCAGATACTTGGATAGCTTCCTTAGAAAGTCTCTAAGCTCTCTTCAGTTCTCTGAAACAGTTCAGATTACCCCTACAGTTTCTAGTAATATTTAATATAAATTTCACAACAGTTAGGTCATATCTACTTAGGCCCAACATGTACTATAAAGTAAGAATGTGTCTTGTGAGTAAAATTGGGAGAGTGAAGGAACACTTGATGGCAAAATATGATAACTAAAAACAAAAATCATTTGATGGAAATCCCTATGCAGAAGCATCAACTCAGAGTGATTCTCCAGGAAGCTGAAGAACTGCCCTTGGGCACCTGATATCACCCTATCCATAATGCTAGAAATTTACTAAAACCCAGAATCCATTTGGAACCAGTTAGGGTCCTGCTTCACTAAAATAATCTCAAGAATCCCTATTTCCCTCTAAGAAACTACCCTTTGGGATTTTCTTACAACACATTCCACTTTCAGTCTCTCCCCTACTGAAACTGGTCCTGTTGGGACTCTAGCTAGAAGAGGTGATTCTGATTGGAAGCTGTGATGGAAACTGAGGCAACAGAAATGAGTCTGTGACTACCTGGAATGTAAGAACAATTTCCAAAACCAACTTAACTTTCTTAGTTCCAAAAATAGGTTGAAAATAGCTGTAAGAACCACACCTGCCAATCAGCTCTCCCTATATTCAGCCACCCTGAAGAGCATCCTAACTAGGGTGGTTTTCAACAAAGTAAATATACCCTTAAATCCTTTTTAATCAAAGGTTATCAAGCCTTTGCAATGGTGGGTGGACCATGAAAAAGAGATCCATGAGCATATTTTTGCATTGGCAAGAAAACAAAAATGTCACTCAACTAAATTTAAGATTGTTCACACACATCTGCTACCACCAGAATGTTATAAACAAGAAAAAGAAGAAGAAGAAGAAGAAAGAAAGAAATGTGAATGGTTCACAGTCTAAATAGCTCTAAATATATTTCTATTGTTCAGATGACTTATGCTATTTCAACAATGATTGAAAGGCTATCAAAGCGGAAGCCAAAACATGTTTGTGGTGTATCATACAGCAACAATTTTTGGTTAAATAAATACACAGACAACCATATCTCAACTACAAAATGGATAATGCTAGATAGCTGTTATTATAAATACATCACTAAAATGTGTGCAAAACGAAATATAAAATGCTACACTTCCGACAATATCATAACTGAATGACATCCTTGAGAGACAAATACTGGGACAAAGATTGCAGAGAATAAATTTCTGAATCAGGTACATTTCCCCCCATTTGAGGATATAAAACAGATGTGTTTTGTGATATGAGCCTCAAATCCTCTAAATTAGAATGTTGCAGTATAATCAGCCAGAACGATCTGTCCAAAGTCCACTACCAGCAGAAAATGAATGCAGTTTATCATAAAGAAATAAAGTTTTAAAATCACAGAGGTGCACTCAACAGTATTTTGATAGTATGAAAGGTACTCCTTATTCATCTGTAAAAATCAAAGCAGGATTATAAAATTTGAGGAAAAGAAACTAAAAGAACTGGAATCATAAATCTACATTTCATTCCCTTCAAAAAGTGGTTTCTTTTAAATATTGACACTAATTAAAGAAATCATCAGTGGATCTATTAAGCCAAGCAGGCAAAAAAGTATAACAAGATCTCCTTAATTTAAAATTAAGTCACATCCTCCAAAATCTTACACTGTCAAAATGTAAATGTAATTTATCCAAAAATCAAATGCCAAATTACTAATGAGTTAAGAAGCAACAACAAATTCACTTGGAAATTATCTACAACAAAAGAATTAGTTATATTTGAAGTAGGGTTTTAGCTAAGTAAATTACATTTACTACTGGTTTTTACATGAGAAGAACTATTGAGGGAAATAAATTCCATATTACAATAATATAAAAAGATAGTTTCAGTAGACTTTAAAATAAATGGTTCATTATAAATAAATGTTCCAAACCTCGCTTAACTGACCTGAGAAAAGATAATTATTTGTTATATTACTTTTTTATGACACTATGTTCTCTTAGACAAATTTGAATAGTTCATCAAAATATCTATTGGGATCATTCTTGGTAGCAGTTTGAAGTATCTTTTCTTCATTGGTTATGTGATATCATACCATAGAACTAACACCTTTGACAGTTTTAAGGAGGGTATTTAAAGATGTTTGTGAATAAACCATTTTTTACATTTCTGGTTTGAACAGTTAAATTAGACTATTTGAAACTAATAAAATATTTCCAATGATGCCTAAAAGTATGTCTTTAGTGCCCTATCTTTAGTCATTTTATAAAAGCATCTGTCCTTTCCACCTACTATAGGCTTTTACTGTATATATTTTATCCTGTAAATTTAAATTTTTCATAAGTTATTAAATGTCCCCTATGTGTCCCAATATTAGAATACCTAAACATTTGCTCTTTTTGGTAACAGAAATATGAGCTCCAATTTAAAAAATTAAAACTGCCCTTCTAAACACAAATCAGAAACTACTTTTCAAAAAGAGCCTTGTTTTTACAAATGGCAACAAACTGCAAAGTTGGAATTATTTAAATGTGTATAAAGAAATGCTATTTCCAAAGCAATTGTTTTCTCCAACTGCAATGCAATTAATTTACGGTAAATTAAAACAAAAACTTAGATCCTCAAAATTCAAAGTACCATTCACATACCAACTGTTGCGATGAGAAAGTAACTTTTTCAAATTAATATATTAACACTTCCTAATACAATATCTTTAAGTGGTTAATATTGAATTTGAAATGCAATAAAGGTCACCACTTTTTACAGTAGCCTAGCTCAATTAGACTTCAGAGTTTCCTTTCTATGTATGAAAAATATAATACACATAAAATAGATGACATATTTGGGAAACTTACACTGTCAGATTGCTTGCCCTGGTCACAGTCCCACGTTGTCCCACTCTGTCCAGACCTCTCCATGGTGCTGACGAGCTACCCTTGCCCATTTGAGAGGGAAGAGTTATTTATTCGAACTGGTTTTGAAAGAAATCCATAAAGAGTCGCCTGTGTTAGCAAGTAAAGTTATCTGAAGAATTTCTGTAACACATACTACAAAGGAGATGCTTTGCCCTTCAGTTATCAATCACGATGCTCAGACAGCTCAAAGAAGATTTTGGAGCAGAAATCTTCAAGTATTGACAAAAAAGAGAGACAGCTCTTTGGGAGATGAAGTTTGCTGATTTTCTTCAGTGTTCTTCAAATTGAAAACACACACACACACACACACACACACACACACACACACACACACACACACAGAATACAAGGCTACCCAGAGAACAGAGGATTCCAAAAAGTTCTTGATCTTAATGCAGAAAACAAGCTCCCATTAGTCCAAAGCATCCAATTCACTTCATCCTATCATTGCATCTACTTTTTGATAAAAAATAGTAAAATGAAATAAAGCTCAGAATTCGACAAGGCACTGCACACACTACGTAAATAGATATGCCTCACTGTAGCCTTAGCTTCTGTCTGCTGAAGATTATCACAGCAGAAATCAGGCTCTTGTGGCTTTCACAGATTATCTCTTTCTGAGGCTGAAACATATAAAGAGCCACATGACACCCAATGATGTCATCTCTAAAGCAGGTCACAGTTGCTGCTGTATGTAGATGAAGTCCTTCTAGTGAAGTGTTTGGCATAGTGATTTTCTTGAAAATCTACTTGCATTCAATAGCATGGTCTTCTATCAATATCCGTAACCCTATCAAAATACTGGCATGAAGAGAAAATCAATTTATTGCTTACATGTGAAGCAGCATGTCTGTTTAAGGTAAAATCAGCTTCTGCTGCCACTTTAGGAAATGAATAATTGTAATTAACTCATGGCAAATATAGTGAAGAAGGAGCTGTTACGGGAGCTAGACAAACTGTAGAGACACAGAATTTACCCCTAAAACACTTTTCAGAATTTTTAGCAAGTTAAAAAAATTATTCTTCTTAAAATCAATCCATGAAAATGGCAAAATAAAAATTAATTCAACTGTCTTCAACTTCTGACACCATTTTATGCAACTAAACTTTAAAGATGTTTCAAAGACATAAAATCCTTTCACTACCTGAAAGGATCTGAGTACGTTTTCAAATGTTGGCAGGAAACTTTAACTTATTACTTTTACATCTTTTTCAACTCTGAATAAAGTAACAATTAAAATTTTAACTATAATCCGTATATGTAACTGGTGATGGTATATATACATATTATTTTTAAAAATGTGTAATAATGAGAAATGCCCATTTCCACTTTAGGTGATGTATTTCTTTTCTCTTTCTCAACTATGTAGTCACACATCACACATTTTAGGATTTTCAGTCATAGTTGACATTCCTGTCAGCTAATAGTTAAGTCATCGGATCCCCCCTTTATGCCAACTAAATAATCTTCATAATGCGAAGAGTACTCTGAAACTAATCTAATCAGTTTATTGAATGTATCGCCTTTTAATAAAAACCCAAATGGATCAAACAATAGAAACCTTCCTTGAAGAGCACAGTACAATGAGGAAGAGAAAACAGAATTTTCTACACAACTAATGCCACTGGGAAAATTCCATTAAAACAATACCGATTGTTTTGGTATCAGATCAGGAAAAATTTGCTTCAACACCTCCCCAAGTGTATTGATGCCATGCTATAATCCTCTCCATGATTGAAATAAAAATTGGAAGAAATATTAATCACCTGGATGTTCTGGTCACGTAAGTTTACTAAATAAAATGTTATTTTTTTTTTGCAATTCCTATAACATAGTGCTTTTTATACTTTAAAAAAATATTACTTGGAGGATTGCCTGGAACATTTTTTTTTTAATACAGAATCTCAGGACCCTTCTCAGATATTCTGATGCAACATATTTGCTGTGGTTCTGAAATCTATATTTTTTTAAAAGTTCCCGAAGTAATTCTTATTTGGAAAACATTGCAATAATTGATATAGTACAATGTACACAATCTTTAAAAAAAAATCACAATAGGCAAAAAAAAAATTGATATTTATCATAATAAAAGGCCAAATTGTTGCTACGTGAAGCATCCAATATTGGGAGGGGCCCTTCTCATGTCCTCAGGTTTCCATGAGGAAGCACTTTCCTAAATATTCCTAGCCTCTGACTTCCACACCACAATCCTCTCCATGAAGGTAGAAAGGTAGGCCTGATTGGAGGATTGGCCAAAGGGACTGGGTAGCCCAGGATCATTCTCTCTCCATTTTTCTATGGGATCCACCTCCCTGTGCAAGATCTGTGGGGTGAGTCTGACAGTTTTCAGTGCTTCCCATGATTGGTAAGTTTCCCTACAAAGGTCAGCTCAATGGTGCCATAAGTCAGTTACACCCTCAAATCCAAGTTTGACAGTAAGTAAAGATGAGATTTTGGTATCACTCTCCCTAAATCTCTTGCCTTTCAAAATAAGTTTCCAAATCAAGAAGGGAAAAGAAGTTATTTATTGGCTCCCTAAAACTACATCTTCTGACACTCGTCCTTTTTATTTAAACCCTGCCAGCTAGTTAATGTAACCAGTTTTACATGTGAAGTAACTTAATAATATTTGTATTTGCATAATACAATTCTATGATAAAGGCCTATAAAAAGGAGTGTAAAAATTTCATTGGAAGTTCTCAAAATGCATTGTTCAAATCATATTAATTTTATTATTGAGCCAGTTAGAAACTCCAGCTCTTGGAATTTTTCTTCAATAAGTACTAATTCAAGAACAGTGTTTATGGAGTGTTCCATGGATTAATAGTTAAATAAGATGTGACTCTTATTGGGTTTCATGGTCACAGAAGTTTGGAAAACATGAAAAACAGTACCCTACCCTCCTGCAAATTCAAAATGTGTATTAGCTTACAAAGGCTCTAAGAGGTCCTGAAGTAAATAAATGGGTTTATTTCACCCTTCCTCCAATTAACATCCATCAATATCCTATAAAACTAATATTCCAGGCACCACATCATGGCAAATTCTGCTCTAGAAGATATTTCAGCAGATTTTTATTAATAATAATACCTCAACCTTCTATACAACTAATCAATAAAATGTTATTATCTCCTATAAGTTACCAGTGCATCTGTGAGAAGAGTTGCCAACCATGACTGAGGAATTATGTAAATTCTGCAAGAGCAGGGGTTGTGTGCATTTGGGTGATTGTGTCTCCAGGGCTCGGCAAAGGCCCAGCACACAGGCACTCAGATATTTGTTGAATAAGTGAACGGATGATGTAGACCTAATCCAGGGATATGAATAACTACCCCATCCCCAATGATGTCTTACTTACAAAAAGAAAGGAAGTCTAAAAGAGCCTTAGGCCAAAGAGCTTCCAGAATAAAAGGAACACAATAATAGATCTCACTCTAGTTCTATCACATTCAACTTCTCCTTGGATCCTAAAGCATCTTTCATACTCACCCAATGAGTGAAACACTGATTTGTAATACTAAAATTGGATTTTTATAACAAAGAGTACACTCTGGGTCTAACAAGGGGATTTGACACTGTATCTCACCAAAGCTGTAGAATATGGACAGGATCTATGTGAGGACAAATGCTGAGACTGGACTTGAGGTAAAGTACAAAGGAAACAAGTTCCTTCTCAACTCTCTTTATCAAAAGTAAAATGCTTAATGCATCTAGGAGGACTTCTTATATTGCTATGGATGAGTCAGTTATCAAACAATGAACTGTCATTTTGTATATCATTTGGAACCCAGAAAATGATTGCTATTAGTAGTCCTTTAAAAAAAATTGATCCCCAAACTGAAACCACATGCTTACTTTTAAACCTATTAAGAAAAATGTCCTCAAATCATTATTAAAAGGATAATTTGTGGGACACCTGGGTGGCTTGGTAGGTTAAGCGTCC